>NC_062563.1:98107850-99307850 GCF_022837055.1 Prionailurus viverrinus
TTTATTTAACATGCAATTAAATAGTGCTTATTTATTACTTGCTATTGTTTCATAAAAAAAGTGCTTCAAAATTCAGTGGCTTTAAATACCCATCATTTATTCTATTTTGTGAATCTGTCAGTTGGCTGTGGATTGTCAGTCTTAATTGGACTCTGCCAGGAAGCTCTTCTAGCTGTGAAGTCTGGCTAGAATTGGCTGATTGGGCTCAGGCCCACTCCACATGTGTTCGTTTTGTATCCATTTTTGTATTTCATTTTGTATCCATTTTTGTATCCATGATGCCAAGGGGCAGGGAGGAAGTTATTATTATGTTGAAGACAACAACCTCAGAGGGCAAATTCAAAGTTGTAAGCACATTTCAAGCCTCTGCTTGCATCACATTTATCGATATCCCACTTTCCAAATAGTTTACAAAGCCAAACCTGAAGCCAGGGATCAACATGTTAGTCTCTAGCCACCATGCCCACCATAAAACCAAAACAAGTCATATGGTGAAATCCAGCACAATATATTAAAAATGTAAAATCCCTGCATGGAGATGGGATATAAATATAAGTACACACACACACACACATCAATGTATATTACTCTGTGCATATATGTGTGTGTGTGTGTGTGTGTGTGTGTGTGTGTGTGTCTTTGCATATATATGTATGCATATGTTTTATATATATATAATCTGATCTTAATTTTTTAAAACAAAAGTTATAATTTCTAAAATTAAATTCCTTTTTCTTTTAACGTTTATTTATTTTTGAGACAGAGAGAGACAGCATGAACAGGGGAAGGGCAGAGAGAGAGGGAGACACAGAATCGGAAGCAGGCTCCAGGCTCTGAGCCATCAGCCCAGAGCCAGACGCGGGGCTCGAACTCACGGACCGCGAGATCATGACTTGAGCTGAAGTTGGACGCTTAACCAACTGAGCCACCCAGGCGCCCCTAAATTCCTTTTTCAAAGTGTTGCTTTGTGTTACTAACTTCTAGACTTTAAAAAAAAAATAATGCTTATTTATTTTTGACACAGAGAGAGACAGAGCAAGAGCCGGGGAGAGTCAGAGAGAGAGAGGGAGACACAGAATCCGAAGCAGGCTCCAGGCTCTGAGCTGTCAGCACAGAGCCTGACGCGGGGCTCGAACTTACAGACTGCGAGATCATGACCTGAGCCGAAGTCAGACGCTCAACTGACTGGGTCTCCCAGGTGCCCCTAATTTCTAGACTTTCGTAGTTTGTCTAGAATAATGTAATTCCTTATCTTGGATTGGTACCAGTTATGGCTCAAAATCATTTCAGTACTCTTATAAGTGATTTAAATTATTTCATTGTAGGCAAATACTCTTTCAGTTTTTTCTCACAGGCAGCCCCCCACCCCGTTTTTCTTGCATAATCTTTGGGTACTGCTTGAAATTATTTTCAATCTACTTAAAAACAAAAGGGCAAAAGCTAATGTTGGTTACTAGGCCCGGGAACTGCTTAAATGTGGTTTCGCATGCTTACCTTTTAAAATTCATACAGGTGAATGAGGAAGGCGTACCTATCACCCCCATATTACAGAGGAAGCTACCGGGATTTCTACAAGGTATTTTCTTGGTTGTTTGTTGTTTTTGTTTGTGTTTTCCGAAAGTCAAAAAGGCATACTTGAGTGAGTTGGTATTTGCATAGAATGTGCTCAGGCCCCCAGAGCTGTGCTGCTAACTGCTATGAAATATGTGGTCTCTTGCCAAGTTGATTCTGTTTCTTAGAGCTAATCTCAGTTCAGGTAATCTTGTTACAATATATTTAAAATGCATGTCTCTTTCTCACAACTTGGTGTCTGTTCACATCTTTTGCTAAACATGATCAGAAAAAATAATATTTTAAAATTTGCATTTCATCTAGATTGCTTCTCTACAAACATCACATTTTTAATCAGTTGTGCTCTTCCTTTTCCAAATTCTGTATGCATATTTTAAGTGTGTTTCAGACAGCTATGTGGTATATGCAAATAGGCATTTTAAACTTCATAGAATACGAAATTTAAAGATGCATTTGTAATACTTGCCCAATGATATCTTTCTTGTATCACACAGGACTGAACATATTGCTACCTTTCTTAAATTGTCTTTTGTTTTCTTATTTTTAGAAGTAAGGTAACATGATCATTAATAAATTCAACAAATATTTATTTACATATTGCTTTGTAGTAGTTTTTGAGGTATAGGTTGGATATATACTTTTGAATAATACCCAAATCTTGACAACAGAGAAAACAAAGACTTAAGTTATATGCAATAATCATTTTAAAAAATTCTTTAGTTCAGTCTAAATGCATGATATCTGCTTCACTAGAGATAACAGTTCTTTCTATAGTTCACATAATTTGTGTTAGAACCCCTACCTTTATATGACTATCTATGCCATAGCTGAATCATAAAAATTATTTTTCTGTCTTTATATTTCATCTTGTTTCTTGTGTTAAAGTGCATTATGTTTTGTTTGTCTAAATCTATATCTTTGCTGAGGAAAACAGAATATTAAGACTCTGAATTTTATGTTTTTATACTTTTAGAATTTGGTTATGTTGTTAAGATTAAGTTGACTTGTTTCCATCTTTACTCTTTGAAAATGGTTTTTCTGTCTTTATTTGAAGTCCTGTTCATTTGTTTATTATTTATTCAATAAGGATTTGCTTAGTGACTAGTATTCTTAAAGCATTATAGTAGATCTTCTAAGTGTTACACATATGCAGAGACAGCATGAGGTGTATAAAAAAGCCTGGTTTCTGTGGTTTTTTTTTTTAATGTTTATTTACTTATTTATTTTTTTTTTAAATTTTTTTTTTCAACGTTTATTTATTTTTGGGACAGAGAGAGACAGAGCATGAACGGGGGAGGAGCAGAGAGAGAGGGAGACACAGAATCGGAAACTTGCTCCAGGCTCCGAGCCATCAGCCCAGAGCCTGACGTGGGGCTCGAACTCCCGGACCGTGAGATCGTGACCTGGCTGAAGTCGGACGCTTAACCGACTGCGCCACCCAGGCGCCCCGATGTTTATTTATTTTTGAGAGAGACATAGTGTGAGTGAGGGATGAATGGAGAAAGAGGGAGACATAGAATCCAAAGCAGGCTGCAGGCTCTGAGCTGTCAGCACAGAGCCCGACGCAGGGCTCGAACTCACAAACTGCAAGATCATGACCTGAGCTGAAGTTGGACGCTTACCGACTGAGCCACCCAGGCACCTTGCATGGTTTCTGTTTTAATTCTGACTCTGACACATACTGCTGAAGTAATTTTCACAAATTACTTAACTGTTTTTGAGTCTTGATTTCCTTGTTTGTAATTGGAGATAATAATATTGATTATTAGGAAGGGCAAATGAATGAGTACATTTATTTAGTTAAAGCAGTGCCTTACATGTGATGAGTTGCAAAAAATGTTAGGTATGTTTATTCATGATGATTAAAGTCTATAGACAAGAGTACTGAGACACATGAAGCTATATTTCACTATGAAAATTTAGAGGATAATGGGATCACAGGCAGTCAGGTGGTTCAGGGAAGACTTTATCAAGGAGATGACATTTGTTCTGATCTTTGAAAACAAATCGATTTTGGCAAATCAATTAATTTCTTATATTCCTGAAAATGGACAATTTTGTCGTACCTCTTAGGTCTGTTGGTGATTTAAGTAGGATAACATTCTCAAATGAAATTTGTAAGTGATAAAATGTTAAGCGAAAAGAGTCCTCCTAAATGATGCTGAAGAATTCTTATTCCAGTCCTCGTCTAGGACATCCACTTTAATCCTCTCTTCCAAACTAAGGATGAACATGCTATCTCTAATACGTTTAATTTTTTAAAGTGGGAGTTAAATAGACTAATGAATTGTGTGAGGCACAGTTCTTATCTTATTGAAACAACATTAAACATTGCTCACATATGGAAAGTATAACTATTACGTATACAATTATTTTGTCACTGGAGCCTTTTTGTCTCTCATGTACTTTGGTATAGATTATCTTTCTTAGAGAAAATGAGACAAATTATTCATTTACAAGTTAGCCTATCCCATGGCCCTGTTTGTGGGGAAACACACACACACACACAGCTTTTTGAAAAATAATTGCTTCCACACATCATTAGCCTGGAACACTTGGATACCTGAGAGAATTTTTCAGAAGTAAACTATGGCTTGCCTGAAAGATACTTGGCTGGTTGTCATAGAAATTTGTGCTTGGATATTTCTAGCTTAATTCCAAATAGACATTCTGAACAGGTCTTATGAAGAGAGAGTGAGATAAAGCAAAAATAAACCAAAATTTTCTTTTTACTTGTGCTTACAGTACTCTCCTTCTCTTTTCTCCCTTTCCCCTGGTGAACAGAGTATCAACATCTTAAGACCGACATGGAAGAAAAATTATTAGCAGCAATGATAGTCACTATGCCTTTGCAGCCTTCGCTATTAACTTCCCAATTTATTTGACTAAGTCTTTACAAATATTTAATATCTTGGCCATTAGCTAAAGAATTTAGGGTTTAACAGCCGTTGGGTCAACATTATCAAAAGTCTTGCAAAATAAAGTCAAGAATATATAAAAATCTGGGGCGCCTGGGTGGCTCAGTTGGTTGAGTGTCCAAGCTTCAGTTCAGGTCATGATCTCACAGCATGTGAGTTCAAACCCACTTTAGGCTCTGTGCTGACAGCTCAGAGCCTGGAGCCTGCTTCAGATTCAGTAGTCTTCTCACTCTCTGCCCCTCCCCCACTGGCATTCTGTCTCTCTCTCTCTCAAAAATAAATAAAAAACATTTTAAAAATTAAAAAAAAGAATATATCAAAGTCTAATGCACCTTACTTTTTAACAGTGGGGCATATGAAAAACAGTCTAATAAGCAAGTTACTTTGTTTAATAGGTAAGGAAATATAGTAGCGTGGAGGAATAAAATGGAGGCAGTACCACCTGATACACTTTAATATATCCCTAAATATAAATTTCCCTAGATATTAAACATTGAGTCCCCAATAACCTTTACATGCAAAAAGAAACTTCTTCAGTCATTACAACTGGTTTTCAATATTTTACTTCACAAATTCATATCTATCACTATATCTGTCTATCTATGTACCTATCATCTATCTACCACTAATATATACCTTGAGATATTAAGACAGTGAGGTTATGACATGGAATAACAATAACAAAACCATAATAAAACAAACAATAAGAACAGAATCAAAATAGCCATGACAGTATTGTCATAACCTTTACTTACTTAAGTCCCTGGAAAGTACAGTAAGGTAAGTGTTTTAAACTTTATTTTACATTTGAGAATTTAGTTGGTAATAATGGGAACTAGAATCTGGGTCTCTAGACATTTGGATTAAGATTCCCTTCACTCCACCACTGCCTATCCGCTAGGAATTTCTGAACTGAGACTGTTTTCCACATAATTATTTTACCTGATTTCACTAGAGAGGATATTTCAAGAAATTATGCAACCTGCACACTTCTTCTGGTCATTTTATCTTCAGAATCTAACATAGTACTTAGAATCTAGAAGCTTCTTTGTAAATATTCGATGGCATGCATCATTATAAAAAAAATTTCAAATCTTTCTCCTTTCTTCTATTTTCCTGAGATAGAACTTTTTGTTGGAACCATTCTGTAGAAATCCTTTATGTAGCATTAAACCAAGGGACTTGGTGTCTTGAGCATGAAAGGCCATGGACAGATGGCAAGGCTTTTCTGAAAGGAGAAGAAAGTACATGTATTTTTATTCATTTGTGCATTTTGCTGTGGCCAAGAACATCCTGCAGATGAAAGAATCAATATTTTTGAGCTGCAGACTTAGCCTCAAATGTAAAAGCATTACTGGAGTGCAATGTTTTGAAGCAAAAAGGAAAAGGGAGGGGGGAAAGCTTCTGTAAAACTTCAATGTAATTCTTTTACTTTTTCATTTTATTTTACAGTGTTATTGTAAATGGACAGCATCCTAAGTATTAAGAGAATAAGATTAATATGAACATGCAATAGAAATAAAATAGAATGTAGTATATAATTGCACAGAAAGAGGAGTGATTACTTTTACACCAAAAAAAGAAAATAAAAATCCTTTCGAGATTAGCATTTCCAAAGGGACTGAATCTTTAAAAGGATTTAAGTTTCCAACTCACAAGTGGATTAAGCCACAGGAAGAGGAAAAGTCAGATATCTCTCTTGCCTGTGAAATATGTTTTACAAGATATTCCCTGGATGAATATGGTAAAGAACATAAGATGTTCACAATGACTTTAGAAAAATATAACTTTGAAATTTTAATGCTATTTTCCAAGTCTCTATCCATCTTTATACCCCACCCCCTCCCAGCCTCTTTTTCTCTTATATGTAAATGCACACACACACACACACACACACACACACTCACCATATTTATTGAGCTTGACTCAAACTATTCAAGATGTATTCCTTTATTAGTTTTATCCACCACTTCACATTTAGATTGTTCCAATTGTTTATTCTTATACTATTTTTGTTACTAGTTTTTTTGTCTGCTTGTTTGTTTGTTTATCTGTTGTGTATATGCTCTTCCCTGTACATCTACACTCAGGAAAGAGTGGGAGGAAAGAGTGGGAGGTCTGCATAGCTCTCAGTTAGCCACTCTCCAACATGCCTTTGTCAACAAAGTCTTAAAGAATCAGGGCTTCAAATAAGTTTGTGATCTGGTATTATTAAAAAATTATCAGATATCCCATACTGCTTCAACCTTTGATGGCACAAAAGACACACAGAAGTCAGAGTAAGTAAATCACACTGAGGATAAACTATACTCATAATTTAAAATCAGAAGTTTTGTTGCTGCGCGATTCACATTTCATATTGCTTCAGGTCCTCCTGCAGCTTCCTTGTCTCTCTCAACATGTTTTTTTCCCAAAAAGAATGTAAATATTTTACTGTCACTGAGCTATACATCATTCCAAGTATTTGAATTATAAATATTTTGAAGACCTTAAGCACTACAAGTAATGAGAATCAAGGAGTTGCAGATGTTAGCAACCTGATGAAGACATCAGAGAAATCTGCAGATGATGTACACCTCTGGTGGGTAGCTAAGCCTTGGTTACAGCCATGAAGTGGATAGAAAAATATATGTAAACTGTCACCTCAGATATCACACCTGCACGTGTGCTCTGAAGACCTTCTAATATGCCTACCCTGAAAGAAAGTCACATTCCAATGTGCTTTCTTGGATTTACTTATCTCAAAAGGTTGTAATGCTCCTTTCTTGGTGTAATGAGGATTTTCTAGGACGAAAATGCTCTGCCTAAAATCAATATTAATTTTTATCGTGATCGACACTCTATTTCATATCCTTGCCATTTACTTTGGCATGGTTTTGAAATTTTCTAGTGACACCAAAGAATCGAGAGAATTAACAAAATCGTGGCATATTGGTAAAAACAAACTGATCTTTGTATATTAAAGCCTAACTGGCATTGATGGCTAAAGCACATTAGGTGTCTTGCAGTTATAATTCAGTAGACATACAGTATTTTTAATTTTCCGGTCATTTTCATACATCTCATGTTGTTTGATCCTCAAAAAATCTTGATAAGAGAGACAACTGTTATCTGCATTCTATAGAACCAGGAAGTGTGCTTGTGGCAAACGACATGATCCAACCACTTCATATTGGTAGTTGTTGCACTATTTGGTGGGGAGTGGGGGAGCATGACCAAAACTAAGAAAGCATGATGTGTTCTCTGCCTGTATCTCAAACCACATCTTATATTATCCTCATCCTTGGTTATCAACATCCAGTTGCTTACCACACACAGCCTGCCCCTATCATTTTCTTAAAAAAAATATTTTTTTTCTGTTCTCAATAAATTTGTACATGCTGTTCCTGAAATATTCTTGGGATATTTTTATTCTTTTCCTGACTGGTGCTTTGTATTTTTCAGGTGTCATACTAATTGCAATTTTCTTTTTTTTTTAATGTTTTATTTATTTTTAAGAGAGATAGAGAGACAGAGCATGAGCAGGGGAGAGGCAGAGAGAGAGGGAGACACAGAATCTGAAGCAAGCTCCAGGCTCCGAGCTGTCAGAGGAGCCCAAGTGGGGCTCCAACTCAAGGACCATGAAATCATGACCTGAGCTGAAGTTAGACGCTTAACCAACTGAGCCACCCAGGCGCCCAGCCTAATTGTCATATTCTTTTTTAAAAGATTTTTTAACATTTATTAACTTTTTTGGAGACAGAGCATGAGCAGGGGAGAGGCAGAGGGAGACACAGAATCCGAAGCAGGTTCTGTCAGCACAGAGCCCCACATGGGGCCCGAACTCACTAACCGTGAGATCATGACCTGAGCTGAAGTCAGCCACTTAACCGACTGAGCCACCCAGGCACCCCCTAATTGCCATATTCTTGATGAGGCCTTCCCTTCTCATCACTCACTCACCCCCAACCATGTATTTTCTCTCATACTATCTTACTATTTTCTCTTGAAAATAATAGTTCTTTTTGCTGGTAAGATGCAAATGTGTTAGTTTGTTTTTTGTTTGTTTGTTTGTTTGTTTGTTTTACCAAAGAAGTATTATTTTTTGAGGTCTTCATTTCTTTGTTCCCAAAATTAGACTATTAAACTTGATTAGTTCTAGAGGGGAAATAAGCCACTATTTGTTCATTCATTCATTCATTCATTCACATTTTCTCTCTCTCTCTCTCTCTCTCTCTCTCTCTCTCTCTCTCTTTCTCTCCCTCTCTCTCTGGCATGGGTGACTAGAAAATAGTTTTACCTGAATCTCTGGAAAGCTCAGCTCCTCCATGGAAATCTTTCACTGTGTCTAAAACCAGGGCAGTCTGGACAAAACCAGCCAGGTTTTGCTCACTGGCTAAATATATGGGTATTGCAGGGTCATGCAAGGATCATATGTAAGTAAATCATATGCAAATTCATCTGGTTCTAATTCACTTATTTTACCTATAGCATACCACTGAAAAGACCAGCATCTAGAACTACATTTGCCTTCCAGATTATCCACACTTGACAAGAAAGCGGTAAATAAACATATACATTCATAAATAATATAATTTCATATTGTAATGCATATATTACTTGCTTGAACTGTGTACTTCATTCATATATTTTATGGCATCTCATATTTTCTACTTCATATTCCTATGCTAAAACCAAGTATTCTTGGTTTCAAGGATATTAATGTCCCTATGCAATCAATAAATACTTCATGAAATACACACACACACACATGCACACAAACACATATTCTGCAAACCTTTTTCTAAATTATTTTATAAAATTATATCCCCAAATGTGAAATATTATCTTCCCCAGACT
The DNA here is from genome assembly GCF_022837055.1 of Prionailurus viverrinus. NCBI lineage: Eukaryota > Metazoa > Chordata > Mammalia > Carnivora > Felidae > Prionailurus > Prionailurus viverrinus. Next base: position 98,117,180 of record NC_062563.1, read on the forward strand.
GTTGTTTAAAATTTCATTTTAGTTTAGATAATGGATGGTCACAGAATGTTGGGGGGTGCTAGTATTCCCCAGTAGACATAAAGAAGAGTTATCAAAAAGGTGGAGAATAAAATTCTCAAAGTATCATTCTGTAAAATTCTCAGAGAGGTTAAAGCAGGCAGTTACATGAAACACAATATCATATTCAATAACTTTTCCAGAGAAGATTCATTTAGGTTGCATTCTTTTGCTGTACTTTCTTCTATTAGTATAAGTGTATACTGGGTTTAAATAAAGCAATTAATTAAATAGGAAGAATAAACAAAACAGAAAGTACTACATTATCCCAAAACACCTGTTCAAATGCCTTCAATAAATGTTAACTTAATGTCTTTGAGATATAGCAAAAAAGTACCTTCCTATTGCCTTAGTCCATTTGGGATGCTATAACAAAACATCATAAAGTGGTTGGCTTATAAACAGAAATTTATTTATCATAGTTCTGGAGAATGGGAAGTCCAAGATCATGGCACTGGCAGGTTTGTTGTCTGCTGGTATCTGCTTCCTCACTGTGGCCATCTTCTCACTATAACGTCACATGGTAGAGGGGGTGAATTAGCTCTCTCAGGTCTGGGTGTGTTGTTGTTGTTGTTGTTTATTTTTTATTTTTTATATTTTTTAAGATTATTTATTTATTTTGAGAGAAAGAGAGAAAAAGGCAGGGAGGGGCGGAGAGAGAGAGAGAGAGAGGGAAAGAGAGAGATTCCCAAGCAGGCTCTGCACTGTCAGCACAGAGCCCGATGCAAGGTTGAACTCACGAACCGGGAGATCATGACCTGAGCTGAAACCAAGAGTCAGACACTTAACTGACTGAGCCACCCAGGTGCCCTTGGGGTCTGTTTTTAGAAGAGCTCTGCCCTCATGATTAATCACCTCCCAAAGGATGCACCTCCTAATACCATCATTTTGGGGATTGGGATTTCAAAATATGAAATTTGAAGGGACACAAACATTCAGACCAATTATTGCAATGTGTAATTATTGCACATTGTCAAGCTCTTTTGCACTAAACCAGTAATATTTAGTTTCAAGCCCACCCTGTGTGAATTTTCATGCATGAAAGATATTCATATGAGAGTTATGCTTAATTATCAATGCAAAAATCTGCATTCCTAAAATGATAATTGCTTTAGACAGTAGAGATAAAGATGAGCAAAATGTAGAGTCATAAGAGAAGAGCGCTAGAGAAACAAGTGAGATGTGTATCCAGACAAAGTTTATTTTTAAACATTTGTAGGTAGATTTAAATACAATACACATGGACTTTATGTCAACTGAGGGCAGAAGAAACATTTATGATATTCGGAGGTATAATAAGTATCTTTAAAGGACAGAGAGCTGGGGCGCCTGGGTGGCGCAGTCGGTTAAGCGTCCGACTTCAGCCAGGTCACGATTTCGCGGTCCGGGAGTTCGAGCCCCGCGTCAGGCTCTGGGCTGATGGCTCAGAGCCTGGAGCCTGTTTCCGATTCTGTGTCTCCCTCTCTCTCTGCCCCTCCCCCGTTCGTGCTCTGTCTCTCTCTGTCCCAAAAATAAATAAACGTTGAAAAAAAAATTAAAAAAAATAACTAGTTGTAAGAGAAAATGTAGAATTTGATTTTGAATATATATATATATATATATATATATATATTTAAAGCATTCTATATATATGTGTGTGTATATATATATATATATATATATCTGTGTGTGTATTCATATATATGGCAAAGAATATAGACATAATGAATATATAGAGATGTAGTGAAACCTAGTTACTATTTTTTATATATGAACAAATTTTCAACTCTTTCATGTATTCACTCTTAAAGATACACACACACACACACACACACACACACACACACACAGATCTGTACATTTGAAATCCTGTAAAAATGGGACAAAAGCTTTGCAATTGAGCCACTCTAGGGTATCTTTTCAATAATGTACTTTCAAATTAATAAAAATATATATGTTAATGAAGAATGTGTTTGGTCTGGTCTTTGAAAATATTGTTTCTATTCCATTAACAGATTCATTCCATAAAACCCTAACACTGCCATCCCACTTCAACATGCCCTTCTCAAAAAATATGTTTTCTCTCTAGCACCAATGATTCCTTATCTATGCCACTTTGATGAAAATAATCTTTTTATCTTCAAATCCATGCATAAATTCTGTTTGAAACAAAAATTTTAATGGGAAAGATTGAACTAGCCTTTGGATCAGTAGATGATTAAATATGTAAATAGTCTTTTAATCTCCAACCAGCATTCAGCTAAGCATTTTTTTTCTTATCCTTAGACCAAACCAGCTATTAGAACATCATTTGCTGCTGTCATCCAAAGTTACTTTAACTGACATGAACTTTTATGTTGGAACTCTGAGTCCATGGACAATAACTGCAGAACATGCTGGGTTTTATAAATAATATTATTGCATTTACCACATTATGTTCCCTATATAAAGTCCTCTAAGAAGAAAAGCTGCATTTCTCCTGAGCAGCTCGTGTGGTTTGATTTATGAGTACTGAAAATCCCATAACTATCTTCCCTCCTCCCTTGGTTTCTAGGATAGGATGTTTGGAACGAAATATGAAGCCCAGTTTAACAATTGTCAAAGTTTTTGTGTTTTATGTATCACACAATATATGTAGCAGCGTCTGAAATGAAAATAGGAGGGCAGAATGTGAGCTCTGGAGGAGTGCACAGTTTTGAACCTAGTCTATTCATCCTTCTATCTGCCTCCTGGCTCAGTTGGTCATCTACTTTACATTTGAAGTGTAATTATGAAGATTACTTCAGTGCATTTTTTAAATTTTATCCAAATTTTTATCTGTTACTAATTTTTAAAAGATATATACTTGTATTAAATGTAGCATCTATTAGGAATACTATTTTGTAACTGTGGTATCATATTACTTGGCATATCACTGTGTTGGTTAACACCACAGTTACAAGGTTGCCTAGGTTTTGCTTATTTGGCTTCCAGCCCTCCCCCCTTTTTTTTTCTCATAAGCCTTGATATTTTCAGTGTAGGAATTTGCAGAACATGAGGTTTTTCAGGAGCGCATTCATGATATTTTAGTAGAAACACCTGGACTTCCGTTGTTGTAGCAGCATGCTACCCACAATTTAAGAAAAGCATTGTTTCTTTCATAAAATATCTAATTTTTTAATTTGATACAGTGAAGTTCTGGATGAAATACAAATGTAAATCTGTAAGTAGCTCCAAGTGTATATATGCACTGCTAATTAGTATTAGACTATATTGCTGATTGAACTAGTTGTGCATATTTGAAAGCTGACACTAATCTGTATGTTGGGAATTTCATTTTTCTGTATTAAGTAGGAAAAATATCAGGAATATAAAGACCAATTTGTAAAAATCTGTAATGTAAAAAGATGTATAGTGTTGGTTGCTCATTTATTCTGTGTTAGAATGTACTTTTGTTTAGGCATCATGTCTGAGACATGGGACCCTAATAATCAGTTCATGGGTAAATCCTCTAAAACTTAAGCTATCTATGGGAATCCCATAAGTCATGGGCATATTATGCAATTTTTTTCAGTGTTGTGAGAGGAAAACTATTGCAGCAATTGTGGGAAATTCCCCTCATTCTAAAAGAGAGATGAATGGCACTCTTTTATATTTTATTCAGTTGAATTATCATTATATGACATGGGTCCAGTACTCAAGAACATGAGAGACCAAAACTGAGAACAACCCAAAGGCAGGCAAAAAGGCAAAAGAATGACACGGGGCACCTGATTGGCTTAGTTGGTTAAGTGTCGGATTCTTGATTTCAGATCAAGTCATAATCTCACAGTTGTGAGATTGAGCCCCGTGGCAGGCTCTGCTCTGACAGTGTGGGGCCTGCTTGGGATTCTCTCTTTCTCTCTCTCTCCCCATCCCTCTCAAAATAAATGAATAATCATTAAAAAATTTTTTTTAATGACAAAAATCTGTGTCTACCATGAAGACCCATTGCCAATCATGAAGCCACCTACATTAAGTAGTTTGTTTTTCAGCTAAATACATTTTGTTATTTTAAACCATTTATTTTTTGTCTTATATTCAACCCAATATGTCGTATTCCACACACACATATATGTAGTGCACATACACATATATGGACACATGCACACACATGTACACACATGAGCTTTTATGAAGATTTTATTCTCAAATATTCCTACTGGTCATGCCCATCATTCTTCTACACCCATAGAGTTTTTTCTTCTCATTTCAATTTAGGAGCATTCACAAAGGCACAATAGTGAACTTCTTCCCCTTTTTTTCTCCAGGCTTCCCATCAACAATTGAGTTACTTTGTTTCAACTATCTTATTTAAGAAATGTAAATGAATATTACTAGACGTTATTGTAGATCTGCTATGTTTGCATTCTACTGTAGCATTGTCAGTATCGCTATCCATTACCGTAATTATCCTGCAATATCTGAGCATAAACTGATTTTGTCCTGTAAGACTCCAATACTAGCTAACACTATACTTCTCATCAACTCTATCATAAAAAATTGAATGATGTCCTTCAGAGTAATAATCTCACTACCATTTTAGATCTTTAATCACTTCAACAAGATCAATTTGCCTTCATCATACTGGCTTTCCTAAACAGTGATAGATACTCATGTATTACTTCTGCAAATACTACTAAGCATCTACAATGTACCAGGCACTTTTCAAAGTGTTGGTGATATGTCAGTGAGTAAAAGAGCTCTACTCTCATAGAACTTAATTCTTTTAACCATCTTTATTGGGTCACATGATATTTTTCAGTTATTTCTCTGTTTATGCCCAATATGCCTATTTATCCAAATCTTGCTCTAGATTTAGATATAGGTATCTTAAACATTCCGTTTTAATTCATGTCTTGTTTTTCTAGGAGACATGTATAACTTAGTGTTTTAGCCAGCATTAAGTAATGGGACCCTATTACAAGTGAAGCAAACAGGCTTCCAGTTATGGAATGAATAAGTCATACAGTATTATAAGGCACAGCAGCATAGGGAATATGATCATTGGTATTGTGATAGCATTGTATGGTGACAGATGGTAGTTACACTCGTGGTATGCATAGTATAATGTTTGGAGGTGTTGAATCACTGTTGTATACCTGAAACTAGTGTAACATTGTGTTTCCACTGTACTCAAACACACACACACACACACACACACACACAAAGGTTACTATCTCTGTAGAGCTTAAAATATAGGGTAGAGGGAGACAATTGGAAGTCAATTGTAGTTAACTGTAATAAATGCTAGAAGGAAGTATGAGAAAGGTGTTCTATCAGCTCACATAAAGTGGTTATTTAGTCAGTGAAAGAGTCAAGAGAGTGAATATTTAATTGGGACATAATTATGGATGGGAGTTATTTATACCAAAATACAGAATGAGTAGAGAAGTATCAGTCTATTGAAAATAATACGATTAAAATTGAAAATATCCTATTCATAATATTTTTGCCAGCTATCTAAGGAGTATTAATATTATTATTTAGGCAAGAGGAGTCATTACAGAATGTAAAAGAAGTGATGTGATCAAATATCTGTTAGGGGATTAACTCTTGTGGCAGTGTGGCAACTAGCTCCTAGCTGGGCTAAGAATGGAAGTATGGAAACCATCAGTAAGTTATTGCAACGTATGAGTCAGAGATAGATGAGGACCTAAAAGACACTAATAGCAGCAGATACAAATGGCAGATAAATATGAGAAATATTGATCTAGGACTTTTTCAGACAGAAAAGCTTTTAGACACTAGTCTGTAACTGAAGATTAGATGAGCTGCCTCTAAGAATCTAATGGTTTCTTTGATCTCACTACTCTAATCACAAATCAGAGAATTGCATGTTTTTGTGTGTTTGTGTGTGTTCGTGTGTGTGTGTGCGTGTGTGTGTGTGTGTTACTGGTGAAATAAAAAAATACATAATATTAAATGTCTTTTCAAACTTCAATTGCATTTTGAAGTGAACAGAATTGTTTATGTATTATTTGGTGATGTTATTCAAATAAGGCAGATAACAAATATGTTGTGATTACTATTAAAATGGAAACTGCAGACTAAGAACCATTATGATAAGTGACTCCTAAGGATGGGGAGTATTTTATGGGTGCTTGATACTTTTGCAATCAACTATGGAGAAAATTAAAACTGCCATCAGTGATGGATACAGCTAGTATCCTGCCTTCAGACCTGTCTAGCATAAACTCACTACATGTGCAGGATGAAGAAAATGGGCTTTCAATTTTATTTCCTACTAACTTTTCAGCAAGACCTAAGTTTCTGTGTTTGTATATTTATTTATTTATTCATTTCAATCACAAACTGTACAAAAATTTTTCCTGTAGCAATCAGAAAGTACAAGGGCTTCCTTTACTGACCGTAACCAGTCATGTGCACCATTTTATAGCCAAATACTATTATAGGATATTAAGTTGTCACCCAAACCAGAAAACAAGCAACAATAAAAAGTAACTACATGATTTACAGTTTAGTTCAATGTTAAGGGCAGACTACGTGGTCTGTGCTGGTGATATTCCAGCCCCAAGGACTCGAAGCCAATTCCTGAGATTGTACAAATGCATTACAATTTTTCTTGTTCATTTGGTGATGTGCATTAGGATGATTGTTTGGGCTTTCTGATATCATTTACTTTCCCAAAGGTCAGGAGAAAAAAGAAATAACAACTAATGAGTTAGTCCCAGAAGAACATCAAGTTTTGATTATTTTATGTTCATACCATTGAACAAAAATTAGACCACAATGCATTAGCATTTATACTACTTTCGCAGGGCTTAGTAGGGAGGGCTGTTCAAAGGGAACACAACTGCCTTCACGGAAAAGGACATTAAAAAGACCTATGTAAAAAATATTCTTTTTAGTTTACTTTTAATCCTTTTCTCTAATAATTAAATTGTTGTGGAAAGACCAAAAAATTTTTTTGTACTTAAAAGGTTTAAGAAAAACAAATTTGCATACAGAAATGAATGGTGATAATATTAAACTAAAATATTTGACTAATACTCTTGAAAGTGAATGATGCCTCATAATTAAAAATATGCTTTATAGGGGCTCCTGGGTGGCTCAGTTGGTCCAGCTTCATCTCAGGTCGTGATTTTATGGTTTGTGAGTTCGAGTCCCGCATCAGTTTCTCTGCTGTCAGCACAAAGCCCACTTCACACCCTCCATTCCTGCCCCCTCTCTCTGCCCCTCCCCTTCTCATGTACATGCACTCTCTCACAAATAAACACTTAATAATATATATGCTTTATAATTCAGTATCAAAACACTGATGAGCCCTAAGCAAACCTGATTTATTTAAAAAGCCAACATGAACATCTCACACCAATGACTTAGAAATAGCCAATTCCATAGATAGAGCAAAATATTTCTAATGGTGAACACTTTCTGTTTTCCTCTTTTCTTCTATTTTTTAGGAGAATTATATCATTTTTTTAGATAATGAAGGCCAAACATTTTATGTACATATAAAATAGTTTACCTAATTTCAAAATAAACCGAATCTTTCTCTTAATCATTTGCCTAACACTACACTAAATTATCTATTTGTGTAGTACTTAGTCACTGGCTTTTTTATAAATATATAATATTTATGAAGGTCATTTAAAGCAATGCTTAACACGATGCCAAACTGATTTATTGACAAATCAAAATCAGATTTACAGACAAAAAAATATATGTCTTTGTAAGAGTAACAACTCGTTTAAAACATTGTGGTTAGAAAAATAATGCCTCCTCAACCACTTTTAGATATCTATGCCTTAATCATCAAAACCTTTGAGTATGTCACATTACATGACACATATAATAAGGTTAAATACAGATTTAAGGATGTTAATCAAGTGACCTTTTAATAGGCATTTTCCCTGGATTATCTGGGTTGGCCCAATTTAATCGTATATCCCCTTAAAAGCAGGAAAGGAATCCAGAAGATTGGGTCACAGAGATGTGGCAATGAAAGGAGAGATGGCATATATTTGAAACATGAGAGGGACTTCAGCCATCATGGCTGGCTTTGAAGACAGAGAAAGGAGGCCATGCACCAGTGAATGCAAGTGGCTTCTAGAAGCTGAGAATGGTGCTCAGCTAATGGCCAGCAAAGAAATGAGCACCTTGGTCCTACAGCCACAAGAAACTGAATTCTGCCAATAACATGGATGAGCAAATAGATCCTCCCTTAGGGTCTCCACATAGGAATACAGCCCTGCAGACATTTTGCTTTAGTCTAGTGAGATCCATGCCTGCTTTCTGACCTCCGAACTATACAATAACACTTTGTGTGTGTTTAACCATGAAGTTTCAGTAATTTATTATAGGGGTGATAGAAAGCTGATACAAATATCTTATGGTATGCCCTGTTTTATGCCTGAGAAAACTGAATCCCATAGAGATTTTATGACTTAACCATCTAATGCCTAGGTAGCGACAGGGTTTATACTAGCCCCTTGACCTTCTCCCAGTAGCACCCTCTGCTTGTCTTACCTGTTTTTATCAGTCCATTCTCATCAAAGCAGTTTGATTCACTTAAAACAGATTGATCATGTGCCTTTTGTGCACAGCCTTAAAATATGCATTGTTGTGTGGAGTCTGACACCTTCTGACCTCATACAAGATCTACTCACTAAGCTCCCTCCCACGTGGCTCTCCACTCTGAGGACACATCTATTGCTTGGCTGATGGCAGCTCTTTGCCCTTGCCTGTCCCCAGGCTTGAAGACCTCTCCATCTCTCTAAGTTCTTGACATGGATAGCAAATTCTCATAATCCAGTTTAAATATCACTTCTTTAGAAGTCCAAAATTCCACAAATCACCGTTTCCATTTCTGTCATTTTAGCCTCCTCAAACTTTATCTTTGTTTCTTTACTAATCTATTTATTTATTTTTTGCTTCTTCCTCTGGACTTAAAGAATCATAGATGTAGAGACTTCATCTCTTATAGGAATCACTGACATTGGTATACAATTGCCTAACAAAAAACTCTAGTATGAAACATCTGGTAAATAATTTATGGCTCCTGGATCAAGGCTTTTACCCCCTGAACTTTAGCATAAAAGCCAGTGACTTGTATTCAGATCCCCACATTAAAATGCCTACTTTCCAGAAATGGACCCACAAATGTGTGGCCAACTAATCTTTGACAAAGTGGGAAAGAATATCCAATGGAAAAAAGTCTCTTCAGCAAGTGGAGACGAGAAAACTAGACAACAATGTACATAAGAAGGAACCTGGACCACTCTCTTACACCATACACAAAAATAAACTCAAAATGGATGAGAGACCTAAACATAAGACAGGAAGCCACCAAAATCCTGGAGGATAGAACAAGCAACAACCTCTTTGACCTCGGCTGCAACAACTTCTTATGACATGTCTCTGGAGCCAAGGGAAACAAAAGCAAAAATGAACTATTGGGACCTTATCAAGATGAAAAGCTTCCTCACAGAGAAGGAAATAATCAGCAAAACTAAAAGGCAACCAATGGAATGGTAGAAGATATTTGCAAATTATATTTTCAGATAAAGAGTTAGTATCAAAAATCTATAAAGAATTTATCAGTCTTAACACCCAAAAAACAAATAACCCAGTGAATAAATGGGCAAAAGACATGAATAGACACTTTTCCAAGGAAGACATCCAGATTACTAACAGACATATGAAAATATGTTCAACAATACTCATCATCACGGAAATACAAATCAAAACCACAATGAGATACCACCTCACACCTGTCAGAATGGCTGAAATGAACAACTCAGGCAACAACAGATGTTGTTGAGGATGCAGAGAAAGAGGAACCCTTTTGCACTGATGGTAGGGATGCAAACTGGTGCAGTCACTCTGGAGAAGAGTATGGAGGTTCCTCAAAAGTTTAAAAATAGGGGCGCCTGGGTGGCACAGTCGGTTAAGCGTCCGACTTCAGCCAGGTCACGATCTCGCGGTCCGCGAGTTCGAGCCCCGCGTCGGGCTCTGGGCTGATGGCTCAGAGCCGGGAGCCTGTTTCCGATTCTGTGTCTCCCTCTCTCTCTGCCCCTCCCCGGTTCATGCTCTGTCTCTCTCTGTCCCAAAAATAAATAAACGTTGAAAAAAAAAAAATTTAAAAGTTTAAAAATAGAACTACCGTATGACCCAGCATTTTCAGTCCTAGCTATAAATGATGATTCAAACCCCCATGTTTATAGCAGCACTATTGACAATAGCCTAAGTATGTAAAGAGCTCAAATGTCAAATGTCCATCAACTGGTAAATGGATAAGTGAATAAGTGGATATATATATGTATATATATATATATATATATATATATATATATATAGTCTCCAATTGTGTATATATGCAATGGAATATTACTCAGCAATCAGAAAGAATCAAATCTTGCCATTTGCAACAATGTGGATGGAACTAGAATGTATTATGCTATGTGAAATAAGTCAGTCAAAGACAAGTATAATATGATTTCACTTATATGTGGAATTTAAGAAACAAAACAGATGAACATAGGGGAAGTGAAGCAAAAATAAGGAGACAAACCATAAGAGACTCTTAAATACAGAGAACAAACTGAGGGTTGCTGATGGGGTGTTGGGTGGGGGGGGGGGGGTTAAATGGATGATGGGCATTAAGGAGGGCACTTGTTGAGATGAGCACTGGGTGTTGTATGTAAGTGATGAATCACTAAATTCTATTCCTGAAATTATAATTACTATGTGTAATTATATATATGTATATATATTTACTATATGTAAATTATAATTACTATATACTACATTATAATACTATATGTTCACTAACTTGGATTTAAATTTTTAAAAATGGGATTCCTTCCCCCAAAATGCCTGTATTTCAAGGAATTTTTGTTCATCCACTGACTTTATATTAATTCAAGGTTATAAATGTAAACTCACATAAATAAATTATCATGTTTATTTCTTGAAGACATTAGGAAGTGGCATAATTATTTTTCTTCTTTTTTTCTGCTGTTAGAATGAAATGTAACATGAGTAGCTATGAATATAGGATAACTGACTAAATAGTGTATTAGGGATATTATTCTGGCACAGTCCAAAAGTATTCAATGGATAAGTAAAAGCTCAGAGAAAAACCAATTAGACTCTACTACATTTATTGACACAGAAAGAAAATTGCTCAGGCCCAAAGTGTCGATGGAAAGAAAGATAGAGGCAGGTGATACCTGTAACCAGAAGGTAAACTAGCACAGGTATTGATGATGATAGGATTTATCATAGGCTAAAATATTAGTGAGGACAGCAATGACTCAGTTACTTAAGTGAAAATAAAAATCAGAGATTTTTTATTTTTGATATCCAAATGAATAGAAATAAAATATCATATCTTTAAAATAATTATTTGGGAATTCAATAGACAATTATCTAATTGCCTTGAGACAGAATCGTTGATCATGTTTGGGATCATTAGAGCCTAAATTTGAAATTGCTCATTTGTCTTTGATCTTTTCATTTTAGTTATTGAGATGTGACTTTGAACACTGGATTTTTCGTTTCTAAAAATGAAGAATCATTTTACTGTGTCTCATTGGTTGCATTGTGAAAGAATGTTACATTTTTTCCATCTTCTGTTTTTAACAATTTGTAATAATATAAAAAATTTTTAGTTTAATATTTCCAAAATTTAGGATAACCATTGCCTAGATTATTCAAATTATTTTTATATCACCATTCATTCATTAATTCAACTTATTAACTGGGCCAGGAAACTGGAATAAATTAATTCTTTAATTTGCCTTCAAGAAGTTCACAATAAATAGGGAAGTAAAAATATATGCCCAAGGGGCCCTGGTGCACCTTCAAAAAAAGGCGTGCCTGGAGGTGACTCCTATCACTCCTTGTTCTATTAAATGTAGAGAATAATTTTAGGATATATTTACTTTAGATGATCACATTTATTATACAAAAAAGTGTCAAGGTTCACTAATAATTAAACTAGAGTATTGGAGAGTTCCCTCTGATAAGGTGATCTGTAAACTAGAAGGGAATATTGAAAAGGATGTGGCCATGTGAAGGAGCAGGAAAGGTTGATAGTGGAAAAGACTGAAGTGTGCTACATTTCACTGCTGTATCTGTTCTTTCAGTGGATGAGTTCCAACATCAAGTTCTAGTCAGGACACATAGAACTTGCTAAGAAATGCTCATTTATTAATTCAGCAAAAATATATATTTCCAAGTCCTTTTAGGCCACTGTGATAGATGGAATTACTGTTCATTTATATTCATTGCCTCCCTGAGGAAGGCTGTACATCCCTATTCTGTGGCACTCAAGTGGTCATGTGATTGACTAGGGAAAATGGAGATATTTATGATTCATTGATGTATGTGATCAATCAATCTATGAGCAGACGTGAAATGTCTCCGTAATAATCATAAGCCTTAAGAACTAGTGTACTGTGTAGTTTTAGGATATATAAAACTATATAATATATAAAGTTTTATATATAATTTACAAAACTATATACATATAGAGTTCCTCTTTTACTCTACAAGGACAACCAGCCATGTTACAGACAAAGTTTACTCTGTGGCCTGAGTCCCAGTTTGAAACTGATGGGGAATATTCAATTTGAATAGGAAATATAAATCTTTGTTGTTATAAACCTGTGGGATTCTGCAATTTATTATTATTATTATTATTATTATTATTATTATTATTATGCCATTATCTACCCTCTTCAGACTGATACAGCCAGCTGTTTAAAAATTTCCAACAGTTTGAGCTTTTTTGTTCGGGAAAATGTTCAGACTTATACTATCCAAAATGATAGCCACTAGCCACTAAATTGTTTTAATCAATGGAAGCTACAGAAAATGTAAAACCTGGTTCCAGCAGTCACACTAACTATATTCTAAGTACTCACTAACCAAATGTGGCTCATGGATACCACATAGAACAGCATAGATATAGATAATTTCCTTCATTACAGAAGGTTCTATTGAGAAGCGCTGGCTCAGACTGTGAAAAATTTGGGTCTCTTCCAGCTTTCACTCTGTTTCCAACTTATATGGATTCACTAATCTCTTTTCTCTGGGGGTAGTTAGACCTAGTCAAGGGAAGAGCTTCAGTTCTCCCAAGCATCTTAAATCTCATTGGCTTCCTGTGAGTTTCTATTCCTTTTAATCTAAAACCAATTGAAGTTGTTGCTGGATCATTTTATACTCCACTAATGGCCAGACCCTCTGGAATTCACTAATACTGTTACATACCAATCAATAACAATTAACTACCATCACTTCAACTTGATATTTGCCTTGTTCCAGAATTAGCAGCATGACACTCTTGGTTTAATGGGGAAATGCAGTGATTTTTGAAGCTTCTGCAACCAAATTGATGTAGACTTTTTGAAATGATATCCAGACACACATCCATGGATCCTCGTCAACAGAAAGCCAGCTTGTTGAGAATAATCAGCAAGCCGGTGAGCACCCGCATCTGGTCTCTTCATTCCCAGTTTTCTTGGCCCTGTCCTATTCCAAAGTTTTAGAGGCTTGTGATTGCCCAGAGATTGGAGGGTATACTCTTCTCTTATAAAGCACACTTTACTTCATAAGTATGATTTAGTCACTGTTCACCAAATTTCTATACAGTTTGCTTCAAGTCTTGACTCTGACTGCATATTTCTCTCCCTGTTTATCTACCTATCTTTTAAAATCCAGCTCAAACCTCATTTTTCCTTGAAAAAATTTTCTTCTCTCAAATCTTTTCAGCCCATGTTATCGCTTCCTCAGAAGCATTACAGTAGTTCCATGCACTGTCGCTTCCTCAGAAGCATTACAGTAGTTCCATGCACTGTCTTTCCCGTATATTTCATTCATTTATTCAACATTTATTTATTGCCAAGGATCTAGGTAAGTAGAAAACGTCAATAAATATTAGATAAAAATCAGTCTCTGTGGAACTTACATTTTAGTGTGATTTGATGACTTTTAGCAAATTCAATATAAGTGCTATTCATTGTTTCTTTTAAAATTCCCTCTGCTCCTAGTTCTCTAGAACATTGCTTTGACACCATTGATGTATTGATTAATGAAAAACTTTAATGCAGCATACCTCAATGTATATTGATAGTCTGCATTTTCAAGGTCGGTGATGTTCTCCTTTGATTAGGCACAAAACATTTTCTAAATGCCTGGGCCAGTACAAACTTATACTATGTCTTTTTGGGTTCTAAACTGTGCTCTGTCTAGACTGTCTCCCTGTCTCTTGTCTTCGATTCTCAGAAGAATTCACACAAAACTATCAATCAAAGGGGAGGTACTCAGTTCTCCGGTTCTGCTTTGTTGCTAACTCTCCAAAGTAAAATAGTAGGATTTGTTCTTAACAGGGAAAAATAGTGTTCCAACCAACTGGCTAATACTTTCACTTGAAAGAAACAATGCTGACATTTTTTTTTTCAGAAAGCATGCTTTTTAATTTGTCTTATCACAAGTGACATATGGATTAAACACTTCCTCCTGGGGTCTCTAAAATATGATTTAGATGTATAATATGTTTAAATATTACTTGAAAACAGTTTTATCATCTGAAATATATCAGAAAGATGGGGCGCCTGGGTAGCTCAGTTGGTTAAGCATCCGACTTCGGCTCAGGTCATGATCTCATGGTTTGTGGGTTCGAGCCCCATGTCAGGCTCTGTGCTGACAGCTCAGGGCCTGGAGCCTGCTTCAAATTCTATGTCTCCCTCTATCTGTGCCCCTTCCCTACTCGTGCTCTCTCTAAATCTCTCCAAAATAAATAAACATTAAAAAATATTTAAAATACATCAGAAATATTTACTGAAATAACATTTAAAAATAGCAGTATGGAATAGAAAAGAAAATGTAGAATTTATATATATATATATATATATATATATATATGTGTGTGTGTGTGTGTATATATATATACACATATATATATATGTATATATATGTATATATACACATATATATATATATATGTATATATATGTGTGTGTGTGTGTGTGTGTGGTTTTATGTGTTCAAAGAAGGAGCTTTAGAGATTATATAACCCTTGGCTTTCTAGATCATTTCACAACCTCCCATTGTCTAGCCATCACCCAAAATCCACCACAGATTTCATATATGTACACAAAATAATTAAAATAGGAAATATAATTATTTATATTGTGTCTTAAGAGTGATTGGACCCTAGATTTTATAATGCCATTTCTAGACAGAAAATGAATGAGGAAGCTTGGCCCTTTTCCTTAAAGTTATTAGACATTTACTTCTTGGAGAAACTCAACATTTTTTTCCTTATGAAAAATATGACTTATGTAGCAAACTATAAAGCTAAATAACTCATTACCAGATTTTATACATATTTTCAAGCTAATGTTCATGAAGATACAAAAATCAAATTATATGAGGCACATTCGTCTAAGTAATCTACTTATTGTATCGAGAGTCCCATTTGGTTACATAGTTATTTATATTTCCTTTTAACTCTTACTCATAAATAACTTTGAATACTTTTTAAACTTAATATATAAAGTTCTCAACTAACTGTGGACAAGAGCATTGCAATTATTTCTTCTCTGTGTTAGATGCCTCCTGTTTTGGGGTTATCAGCAGACATACAGAAAATTTCCTCAGGGTTCTTGCAGTGATTGCCACACATCACAACAGTACTTGCCTTCGAGAAGTTCCAACAACATGAAGGAAAATAACTCACTTAAATGTGAAAAGTTCAGTCTGAAAACAGTTAACTATATTAAGTGCAATGTTTATCCTGCAGAGGGAACAGGCAGATTCTTAAAGCTTTCTTTCTAGGGCATTCATACACCCAGCGGTCAATTCTTGGTTACTTTTTCTTTCAAAAATGAGATGACCATGTATGTTAAGAGGATTGTGAGAAGTCAAGGACACCCAGTGATCTTTAATCTCACTTTCACCATTTATCTTCAGTAGATATTTCCAACTCTGAAATTCCTGATTCACAGATAACCTGCTTATTTGTAAGTTTTAGCACTCTTGGAAAATGGATAAGCGACCCATAGACCATATGGACAGCAGAGGTCAGAGAGTGGTCCTTTAAATTACATTTCATAATAGATTTTGAGGGAAAATGCGGGTTCCAAAAAATGTGCTCTTCCAAACAGCATAGAATCCGTCTGTGGGGATTTTCCTACCTCATTTTAACCTTCCAGAAATTATGCCTACTAGAAAATAAGAGCTACAGAAGGAGGAAACTAGAAGCCTCTGAGATTACCCAGAAAACCAGTTTGCAGGCAAGCAGGGAATGTTTATATGGTTAACTAGATAGTTTACTTTCCTTTATACAATGACTATTGCTAAACTCCAATGTATATTGAGAGTAAATCTCAGGGCTATACATTTGTATTTTGTATCATTTATCTCATTGCATTCTCCCACTGGGGGGACAGTCAATACTATTATCATAATGCTATGAATGAGGAAGCTGAAGAGTATAAATAGAAAAGTCTGTTCCAGGCAACCCAAAGGATAAGACTTAGAGTCAAGATCACTACCCTTACATTCTTTTTTTACAGCCTAAATGTGATCTATCATCTCTCAAAGAACACGGCACTATTTTTAGTTGAAAAGCAAGTTAAATGCAAACAATCAGTTTGTCCCTTGGCATCTGTCCTTTTCTCTGTCACACTGCTTTTCACACTTCGTTCCATTGCCATAATCCCTTACCTGAAAACTTGGGAACAATAAACAAAAACGGACACCTAATGTGTAAGTCTACATCTATAGCCCTCACTGTGTTTATTATGGGCAATGTAAGGTTTGAATTCCTCATAGCACCACTACCATCTCTGATCATTTTGCAAAATGAAGAAAGACACTAATGGAAATTTTTATATTGCTAGATAATACCTGATACTATAAAAAAGAACTGTGTGTCTATAAAATATAACCTAGTCATAGAGTTATAAGCAAACATAGGGACACCTTTTAATTAGAATGATACTTTTGAGGTGGATAGAGCATCATTTTAGCATCGTACAAATCAAACAGTTGATACTCTTATTTTTGATTCATATTTTATACAATTATATACATAACAACATTGCATGCAAATTGCTAAAAAAACTGTTTTTAAGTGCTGATAATTTTCTACTAAATATTGTCTGTTTAATACACCAAAGACAATTAGGCCTGAAAATCATTAGTTCTGAGATTATACATTTCTCAAGAACGTAGAACTTAGCCCTCTACAGTTGTCACTAAAGAGCCCAGATTTAGCCATTCAAGAACAATGGCAGACTATATCACTTTGTTTAATTTTAAAAACTATAATAATTCAAAGTTAGGTGTTAGGCAAATTTATTAATTAATATTTATAGATATATTTTATAACAATTCATTTTAATGATCTTTCTAATTTAGCAAGCTAGTATTGTTAAGATATCTTACATTTCAATGTCTACTCTTCCTTCCATACTTTTCTTCTAACATTTATTGTGAAAAATTTAATCTTCATGTGCATTACCTATTTTTATTAATGATAATATTTACCACATCTTCATTATCTCTGTCTCTTCGCTCATGCGCGCGCACACACACACACACACACACACACACTTTAACCAATGAAAGTAAGTGGTGGACTTCATAATATTTTATTCCTATAAAAACAAGGATATTCTCCTATATAACAAAAATCATGACACTTAATAAATGTCAGCTTGATACTGTATCACCTGGTATTGAGTTCAAGTTATAATTTCACAACTGTACCAGTAACATCCTTTATCTGTTTCTTTGTGTTCAATTCAGGATTTAGTCAAGGGATGTGCATTGCATTGAGCATTTAGATGTATTTAATCTCATTCAATCTGCAACAGTCATTTCATCTTTATATTGTTTGTTTTATGGCATATGTTATTTTATGTAGTTTACTCCACTTGTCTTGTAAAATAGTCCACATTCTGGATTTCTCTGATAGCTTCTTCATGATTAGGTTTTGATTAAACATTGCTGTCGATAGCACTGCAGAGATACTGTTTTGTGTATCCCATTGCATTACATCAGCAAGCCCTACAGCTCTATCCTCCCTTTACAGGTGATGCTGAGCTTGAGCACTTGGTTGGTGGTGTCCTCCAGAGTTCTCCATTGTAAAGATAATTTTGTAAAGGTAACTGGTAAATGATTTGGGAGGTGATGTCTGAGACTGATGTCTATCCTATTTTCCAACAATAGTTCATAAAAGGTTCTTGCATCGCCTGATATTGTTTGCCTAATAAAGTATTGCATCAGAAACTGTATTATTCTAAGTTTCTTATTCTACCATTCCTTCCCCAAACATTAACTGTCATTCTTCTCTAAATACCTTTCTTTTCATTAGCATATTGCTATGAATTAATGGATTTGTTTTGATTCAATTACTACAGTTAGAATTTTTTTTTGTTTTGAGAGAGAGCCAGCATGAGCGAGAGAGAGGCAGAGGGTGAGAGAGAGAATCCAAAGCAGGCTCCATGCTCAGCACGGACTCTGAGATCATGACCTGAGCCAATATCAATAGTCATATGCTCAACTGACTGAGCCACCCACGTGCTCCTATATTAAGTTTCATATTGAAGTAATTTTCTTTGATGACTCCACTCAACTTTTCCATATTTATACTCCTACCCCTTAGTTCATAAAACCTACAGATCAATTACTGTTGGCTGAATCCCAAATCTGTGAAACACATGTTTTGGTTCTTCCCTTTGCTTATAGTAAACTTCAATATGTTTGTACCTACTGGTAGCTACTCAGCTTTAAAAAACCAACTGAGGGGCGCCTGGGTGGCTCAGTCGGTTAAGCATCCGACTTCAGCTCAGGTCACGATCTCACGGTCCGTGAGTTCGAGCCCCGCGTCGGGCTCTGGGCTGATGGCCCAGAGCCTGGAGCCTGGTTCCGATTCTGTGTCTCCCTCTCTCTCTGCTCCTCCCCCGTTCATGCTCTGTCTCTCTTTGTCTCAAAAATAAATAAACGTTAAAAAAATTTAAAAAAAAATTAAAAATAAAAAACCAACTGAAATATCACTTCCTATAGATACCCATATTTTTTCTGTCTGTCATTCCTTATATTTATCAAATCTATCTATCTACCCCCTTACACATTTTAATCTCCTTTACTTCAAATTAACCCTATTTATTTCCATAACTATTATGGCATTGCTTCTCTGCTCCTAGCCCACTCTATATCTTGCAAATAACAACACTCAACAGACACATGGATCAACACACTTCAAAGTAGCAAACTCAATGTTTTAGCATGTGCATATTATGAATCCCAGTACCCTCTCTCCTTTAATTACTGAGGACATCATTGTTCTTATCCATTGATTCTTCTAAGAAAAGAGTTTCCTTTTTTAAATTTAATTCAATTGATTTTACCTAAGATTTCTAAAGATTGCCATATCTTCCTCTTGACCAATTATGTCTGTAGTTTTATTATGTTAAGCAGCTTCTCCCAACTGACACTGTCAAAGTCTATGTAGAAGATCCATTTATTACCAGCCCTCCTTAAGGGAGCTGTGACTCTGAACAGTGATGTTAGTGAAACATGCCTGTGCCTGGGGCTTAATCCTTAAATGTTCCAAGCAACTTGGGAAATCAAACTTCCTCCTAATAATACTGTTTCCATAGCATAGGAGTTCAGATTGTGAGCTTAGCCTTTATTCAAGCTTTTGTAATTGAAATGTCTGTGGGGTGCCTGGGTGGTTCAGTTGGTTAAGCATCCGACTTTGGCTCAGGTCATGATCTCAAGGTTTGTGGGTTCGAGCCCCGCATCAGGCTCTGTGCTGACAGCTCAGCGCCTGGAGTCTGCTTCAGATTCTGTGTCTCCCTCTCTCTCTGCTCTTTCCCCCACTCATGCTCTGTCTCTCTCTTTCTCTCAAAAATAAATAAACAGGGGCGCCTGGGTGGCGCAGTCGGTTAAGCGTCCGACTTCAGCCAGGTCACGATCTCGCGGTCCGTGAGTTCGAGCCCCGCGTCGGGCTCTGGGCTGATGGCTCGGAGCCTGGAGCCTGTTTCCAATCTTGTCTCCCTCTCTCTCTGCCCCTCCCCTGTTCATGCTCTGTCTCTCTCTGTCCCAAAAATAAATAAACGTTGAAAAAAAAAAAAAAAAAATTTAAAAAAAAATAAATAAATAAATAAATAAATAAATAAACATTAAGAAGAAAAAAGAAATATCCTGGGTTCAAGCAGAGACAATCACCTTCCTCTAATGAAGAGTAAAAGATAAATGGTTTCATTTTGGCTAAATATTAGAAAAATCTTCTTGGGCAAATACGTTATGAACTGTATATCTGCTAAATGATTGGATAAATGAATGAATTAATAAGATAATTTTGGAAGTGTGTAGGAGCAAATGTTCTGCTATCTTATTTTTTTTTCCTTTCTACCTGTTCAATTTTTATTCTACTGAGGATAAAATGCTCCAGAGGTTTTCAAAGAAATGAATTAGACAAAAATATGAAGAGCACAGACATTTAAACTTATTATTCTGTTCTGCCAAACCACTGGATTTGATGAGCATTGCAGATATTTGAAGTCATGGGATACTTCAAACCATCACATAATGTGTGTATGTGTGTGTGTGTGTGTGTGTGTGTGTGTGTGTGTGTGTGTGTTTACTCTGTGCACATTAACTTCATCTACTGCAGAATTTCATTATCTTTGAGGTTAAGAGACTCATAGAAACTGGATACAGTTTCTACTTTCCAATTCCTAGTGGCATGGAATTTCTAGTACATTCAGACATTGGTATGGGGATATCTGACTTATACCTCCCAGCATATGAATTGGTGAGAATGACATAACATTTTGAAATATGTGTATTTTCTATTTCTACAAAAAAATTTTAAGGATATGAGATTATCAGGTTTATTTACTTTTGTTTAAAGAATAAACACATCGGGGCGCATGGGTGGCGCAGTCGGTTGAGCGTCCGACTTCAGCCAGGTCACGATCTTGCGGTCCCTGAGTTCGAGCCCTGCGTCGGGCTCTGTGCTGATGGCTCAGAGCCTGGAGCCTGCTTCCGATTCTGTGTCTCCCTCTCTCTCTGCCCCTCCCCCGTTCATGCTCTGTCTCTCTCTGTCCCAAAAATAAATAAACGTTGAAAAACTAAAAAAAAAAAAGAATAAACACATCTATATGTGAGATACACATTTAGATAATTTTATTATGCAAGGTAATTGTTCATTTATTCCATTTATATTGTTTGAATTTCAGATGTTCATATTATGGACACTGCAATGAGTGCTCTGTGGGTACAAAGAAAACTTGATGTTAATAGCAAATAATACTGGTTAACAAATTTTCAGGTGATAGATTTAAATAGATTTAGATGTTTTAGATTTTAGAATCTAAATTATTATGCTAAGTCTGAATTATATGCATATAATTATATAAGCCCCATTTGTTTTTACTCAAGAATGACAACAAAAAAAATATATTTGCCCTGTATGTGACAATGTGATAATTTTTTATGCACTGTTATTCTAATAAATATAAGAATGCTTGGAAGCAATTATATCAATTATATTAACTAAGATATCACAAAGTCTAAGTGTAGAGTAAAACAGAAAACAGGATTTCCATTATGTGGCCCATTATATTGAGAAGTATTATTACTTTGCTCTTTTTTAATAAACAAAAATAAATTGTATAGAAGAAACCTTTATATAAATTAAAATGTATTTTGGGTTTGTAGTTAATTATGGTTTGTTTGTTGTAACAAATTCTCTATGAATATACATAAGCCTACATTTCCCATTATGGTTTAATTATACAGTCATTAGAAGAAGGAAATCACTAATTAAATCAGCTATGAAAATTGTAGATCATCTGCTAACCACTGAAACTAAGCCATGAAATTTTAAAAGATGATTCTTATAGGTTTTGAGGATTTTAACATATATTTATTTTAGCTTACTTATTGTTTAATTGTGGGAAAAATGTCAGATGTTTTGCTTTGAAACCATATATGCATAGTTTGAAATTGAATTTTGTGTTAGATATGGAAATCAGAGTATGAAATTTCAATATCTAAGTTTTTTCCCAACACTGACATTTTCTAATACTGAACAGCCATGTTTCCATATAAAAGACTGTTTATCAAAGAAGGTTCAGCTTCTAAATTTTGTCCTTCTTATGTTTAAATAGTAGATTGTAACATTATTATCAAATGCATATTCTATAATTCATATTTGGGAAAAATCTCTTCTTATCATTTGACTGTAATCTACCATGTGAATAGTTAGGAGATATTTTTGTGTATTAGGGGAGCGGGGGTGGACAGGTGCATGGGTGTGTCTGTTGAATTATATTTTAAAAATGCGGTACTTCCAAAGAATCAAGAAAATCTCAAAACTAACACCTATCAATTAAATTTAATTCAAGAACTACTATGTACATACCTATATTATACAGTGTACTTTATACAAGCATAATTATGACATATCTTTATTTTTAAGGAAACAATGCTCTAGTAGAGAGGCATAGAGCAAATATAACAGTATCTATACTATACATGAGAATCTGTCACAGAATATTTTCATAAAATGATCAGTCCTGGTGAGGTAAATATCACTGGCTTGTGTCACAAAGGTAAAGCCTAAATTATCTTGTTCATATGAAAATGAAGAAATTCCAGCTGCTCCTAACAGAGTAGGCAAATGATAATATTTATGAGAAAAAAAGGATGATTTAAATGAATGACACTTACATGAAGAAACTAAGAGTGGTATTTGGAGTCACTCAAATTACAGAATTTTGATAGACAAGGTAAGAAGAATGTTGTTTGAATAATTTTTCCAGGGTTTATTTAGCATCTAACAATTTAGGATGGTTATGAGAAATAACCTATTATAAAAGTCTTAATTTTGGGATGCCTGGGTGGCTCAGTCAGTTAAGCGCCTGACTTTGGCTCAGGTCATGATCTCATGGTTCATGGATTCAAGCCCCTCCTCAGCCTCTGTGCTAACAGCTCTGAGCCTGGAGCCTGCTTTGCATTCTGTGTCTCCCTCTTTCTCTGCCTCTCCCCCACTCACACGCTGTCTCTCTCTCTCTCTCTCTCTCAAAAATAAACATTTAAAAAGTCTTAATTTATTTCATCTAAGAGTTAAACAAGCCCTGATACTAAAATTCAAAGTAGAAAGTTTCTATATGACATACTTAAATTCCCCATAGTCCTAATTTTTTTTTCTGATCTTATAATAAAGTCTAGTAAAACACAGTGCAGTAAAGAAAATTACGCAGATTTATTTAGGTATTATAAAAAATTGTCTCTGATTTCATGACAATTCTAGGGGATTCAAAATCTCCCTGAGGTCCACAGTCCTGAGTGAAGGCTAATGGAAGTCAAGTAATAAATGTTATATTGACCTGGGTTTTTCTCCTAGTAGGCCCAGTGTCTTCAGAGACCTACTCAGTGTTTGTATAGTTCCTGATATGTATCTGGACTACATACTTAACAAGAGATAGTTCACTGAACCATGGAATGAGGGATGCTATAATAGGACAGGGTAAGTGGATATTCCAAAAATGTTCTTCTTTACCAGATTATTACCTCAAAAATAATAGTTAAGGGCTTCAAACCTGGTAAAGATGGAGAAAGAGTGATGGAAACAATGATAACAACTTAAACAACAACAACAAAAGAGACAGTGGCATCCAGGACACTAGGCATCAGACAGTGAAGATCAGTAGTCCCTGAGAGAATGGAAATAAGTGAGATAAGACCTATGACTCACCAACTACCTTGAGACTGTTTCTAGGCTGAAATGTAGGGCTAGGGAGGGGGTGGAGCCAGATAAAGTTCCTGTGTTTAGGAGGAGTTGATTGGTGAGAGCAAGAGGGCTAGAGTTAACAGAAAAGAGCAGCAGAGAGGAGAGAGAAGCACAAAAACAGACATCTGGGACTCTGTGGAAGGTCCCATTTGAGCATTCAGTTGAATACTGATAAATGAATGCATGTACTATCAGAGTCTGAGAAAGACCCACCTGAAAGGATTAGGGGTAACAATTCCCAGAGTCACACTGGGTTTTCTTCCAATATTTAGATTAGGAATACTTGTAGTTCATGGGGCGTTATACAAGGAAGGTCTTTCTTCAAAAGTGGAAGATAATTGATCCTAGACTGAACACTACTCTACATCCAACTAACAAGTCAAAAAGCTTAAAAGGATCAAACGTATTTCACATTACTTAAGTTTGTCATAGAATAAATCTCAACGTTTAGAGGAATATTCCTCTAAAGTAATCATAACCCAATAAGTTAAGATTTACAATATCTCACATACAATCAAATATTACTAAGGGTAGAAAAAATATGAACTAAAATGAGGAGAAAAATCAAAAACTTACCCAGAACTAACTCAGATGTTAGAATTAGTGGAGAAACACATTAAAAGTTATGAAAACTGTATTCCACATGTGCAAGAGTTAAATAGTGGTAGAGAAGAAATAAAATATACAGATGAAACGGATGAAAACTGCAGTGTGTGAGATGAAAACTACATTAATAGGCTTAATGGCATTTAGACATTGCAGAAGAAAGCACTAGTGAACTTGAAGACATGATAATAAGGATTGTCCTAATGTAAAACACACACACACACACACACACACACAATATTTTTTTTAATGAACTGAGCATCATTAAGCTGGAGGATAATATCATGCAGTCAAATATACATGTAAAATGGTTCTTGAAGCTGAAGGGACAGAAAAAATATTTCAAGAAATAATTGCCAAAACTTTATCCAAACATAACGTAAGTTCTTGTAGGGGAGTGAAAACAACAACAAAACAAAATAACCTTTCCCTTTTTTACCCTCCTAGGTTCTCTTCCTGGTGCCCTAGAAATTAAAATGGCTAAAGTCAGATTAAGAGTTTATTAACAAGCGCAGTGTGCATACCTGTGGGAGAAACTCAGGGATGAGTAACTAAAAAAGGGTGGTTAGCATTTGGGTTTATTTAGCATCTAACAAAAACAATAAATTTTTAGAGAACTGACAAGACAAAGGAAAAGTGAGTTAGGCTTTTAGGGGTAGCAAACTGTGGGAAAGTATATAAACAGGGGAAACTAATGGAAGATAGGGGTTATTTTAGCAAGATTTCTTTACACACCTTTCTCCGTACCACCTTTCCATTTTCTTCAGGGACATAATAATCCTCTGGGACAATTGAGTAGAGAAGAATGAGATTATTAATTTGGAGAACATTTGAATAGGGTGGAAAAGAATTAAGGTGATGAATGGCTGATAAGGCTGTGAGATGAATGGAAAGATAAAAGCAGGATTTTGAAAACAGGAAAATAGGAGTTAGTGTGGAGTAAAGAAGAGAGGGAAATTAAGAGAAATTGTCCAATTAATGTATGTTAGAAATGTTACATAGTAGGGGAGATTTCAGGAAGTTTAAGAATTAGGGAGACAAAATAAGAAGACATGAATCACATAAACCCAATTCTGGATCCACCAGTTAGTGTTTTGGTTACAGGAATAAACTACTCTGGGTTTCAATTACTTTATGCCAAAAATAGGGATTATGTTACCTATCTTGTAGGGATACGGTCAAGATTATACATATACTTAATAATTATAATAGCTAAAGGTTTATTGAGTGTTTAATAAATCCTCAGGCACTAAATGTTATAAGTGTATTATTGTGTCATTTACATTATCTTTATTACCATTTATATGTATTTAATTTTGGATACAGAGAGGTTAATTTATTCATTCACCAAACAAGCTAAGATTTAAACATAAGCAGCATGAAACTAGACCCTGCCCCATTTTACTGTCTCTTGGTCACTACATAGTTACTATTTGTTTTATAAACCAAATTTGGAAATTTTGTAATGAAAATTATGGGTGTACTTGTTCAACACCCAGCTGGATACAGTGTTGGCATCTGAGAGACCACTACATGCACATTTGGCACAAAATGTAAGAAACATCAGAATAAGGCAGTAATGTAAATCATGGTCATATGGATGAGGCTTTACAAAGAAAACCTGTGAAGTGTAATTGAAATCTGAACATAAATACTTAATGAACAACCACATTTACACTATTAATGGAAAAGCAGCCAAGAAAGGCATCCAGCATTGACAAAACACATTTGGTGAATGATAGTGAAAAATTGCCTTATGTGTATCTTTTTTAAATTTTCTGATTAATTTGGCCTTATCATATAGATGGCTTCTTATTATTTCAGTTGACCATTGTGCCATTCAGTTTGCCACCAGTTGATTTATTTGAAGAACTAAACACCTTGCCTACCAGAACTACTATGTGTAAGTGAAAAATATATGCGAATATTATTCTCACTTCAAGGAACATAATTAATGATCTGTTTTTCCCAAACATGTCTTAATAAGACCATTCATTTTCTAGCATAAAAGAAATTCAAAACTTTCTAATTTTCACTTATTTAGTTATCTAAAGATGACTTAGACTTACCAGCTCAACTTGACATTTTGGTGGTTACAAATAAGGTAAATGGGATCAGTAATGATTCCCTGGGTGACCAGGGAACTATTTGTTGAAGTATTAACTTAAACTGTAGATGATTACAAGTTCTGTCCTTGGAACACTCTTCTCATACCAAAAGATAATTCAAAGGAAAAAATTGGCCACATTTTTCTCAGGTCATAGAAGGGGCACTGTGCATGCTCCTTCAAATAAAACAAGCTTAGCATTAACAGGGCATCTAGCATTATGTTTAGTTATTTGTTCACACTTAAAAATTGAGACACAGCCTTGTGAATTCAACTTCTCCTCCATGTGATTAGTTTAGAAAATTTCTCTGGGATGTTCCATTAGGGACTTAGGATATAGTTCAATTTCTCTGTGCTCTTACTAGGTTTGAAACTATGGACAATTAATTTGACTTTTTTAGATTTCAGTTTTCCTGTATATAAAATAGAGAAGACAATATTATATTTCTTGAAATGAGTTTTGAGATTCAAAGGATGGTAATAGAACTCTCTCTGTAAAATAGAAAATACACAGTAATTATTATTAACTTTTTATACTATAATTTTAAGGACTTCACTGAGAATTTAAATCTTAAATGATTCATCTTCCTTCTGTAGGGATAATAGGGAGAGACCAAGTCACCCAAAGATGCACATTTATTTAATACCAGAAATTAGATGCAGGCCTAGTTTACTTGACTAAAACATGGACCATCTCCAATAACTATTATGCAATCTTCTTTCTTTCTTTCTTTCTTTCTTTCTTTCTTTCTTTCTTTCTAAGACTTATTTTTTTTAGAGAAGTTTTAGGTTTATAACAAAAGTGAGAGGGAGGACAGAGATTTTCCATATATCCCCTGTCCCCATACATCCGTGGCCTCACCCATTATCAACATCTCCAACCAGAATGATACCTTTGTTTAACCAATGATGAGCCTATATTGGCACACAATATCTGTTTTAAATAATATACTATATGGATCTATCTTATTCCTTAATAAAAATTGATGTCCTTATGTATTTATAATTAAATTTGCAAAAATCCCAAACATTCTAAAAAATATATACCAGTAAATTACAAAAACAAAAAGGATGAATGAAGCCTTTCTATTTCATAAAGTAAAATCTTTGAAAAAACAAATAAAACTGAAAACTTTTTTTTTAATTTTCAGTTTGTAAAACTTGCATTAAAAAACATTGAACAAATAAAAACTTCATAACATTTTTTGAAATCTTCACATAAAACTTTGACATCATTAATAATAAAAATAATATTTATATTTCAATACTATAATAGACAAATTAAAAAAGGAAATGGGCCAAAGACATTTATCCAGAAGATACATGTGTAAACCACATATTTTGAAATGTTTAACTTCACTAATTAACAGGGGAATTTAAATAAAAACAAATATTTCTAGGATTAGAATATTCTTTTTATAAAATGTGAAATATTCAAACAAAATATGGGGAAATCACAAAGAAAATAGCATCAATGCAAATAATCCATTGCATAAAAATTAATAAAATTTTAATAAAAATCTTTAAAGACTCTATCCTGTGTCAGAATTCACAGACATGGTGTAATGTATGATAATACACAAACTGTTTTCATTTTTATATATGTCATGTTTATATATTTAGATATAAAGGAATTTTAGCAGCAGAATATTTTTATTTATTTATTTATTTATTTATTTATTTATTTATTTATTTATTTATTTTATATGATTTCAAGGTTTTATTTTAATTCCAGTTAGTTAACATATATTGTAATATTAGTTTCAGTGGCAGAATGTAGTGATTCATCACTTACATATAACACCCAGTGCTCAACGGACAAGTGTCTTCCTTGATGCCCATCACCCATTTCACCCATCACCCCTCACCTCTCCTCCAGCAATCTTCAGTTTGTTTTTTAGAGTTAAGAGTCTGTTTTATGGTTTGCTTCTCTCTTTTTCCCCCTCTATGTTCATCTGTTTCATTTCTTAAATTCCACATATGAGTGAAATCATATGGTATTTTTCTTTCTCTGACTGACTTATTTTGTTTAGTATAATGCACTCTATCTTCATCCATGTGGTTATAAATGGCAAGATTTCATTATTTTATAAGATTTCATTCTATATATATACCACATCTTCTTTATACATTCATCAGTTGATGGACATTAGATTCTTTCCGTAGTTTAGCTATTGTTGATAATGCTGCCATAAACATCAGGGTGCATGTGTCCCTTCAAATAAGTATTTTTGTAGAAGATTACTTTAAATGCACTTGTAATTATATACCTAAATCCTTATTTCACTTTTTCTATTGCAATGAACCTCTTCATGGATATGTCTCTATATTGCTTATTTATCATATAATACATCCCTGGAAGTAGAATGATGAGACCAAAATACATTAATGTTTAATTATATATATGAGTATATGAATGTTTAATTGCATATGAATATATTCATAATCCATTGATACATATTGTCAATCTAGCTTTCAGAAGGGCTGTTCAACTTATGCTTTACTAAGTCTGTATATGAATTGCCATCTCCTTACTAAATTGCTGAAAATGAGCAGTAGCAAACTTTGTAACCATCGATATTCATTCCAGAAATTAGGGTTAGCAATCAAATTAATAGACCTTCATAAAGAATACAGTTTTTAAATGATATAAGAGGACTTTAGCAAGTACTATAGGAGTGAGATGAAGAAGTATATCCAGAGAAGTATGACATGTAAGAAGTAATTGCTAATACCTAGTAGTATTTCTTTTGTTTGTTTGTTTTGTTGTTTATTTTTCTGTTTGTTTTGTTTTGTAACTTAGTATTCATCTTGTGGAACATTTCCTGGTCACTATAAATAACTTGTAATAATAAATAGGTCATTCTTGGTTACAGTCTGTCACTTCTTTTCAGCTACATCCTTTACTCTTCTGCTTCAAAGGAGTCTCCCATGGAGAAATGTCACTTTAATATTTCAAAGAAAATTGGATAGCTGCACACAAATAAGACTCTAGTTTGCCTTGAGTAGCCTGTTACTCGTAGAAGGGCTAAACACCAAAACCCAAGGCAATGGTAACTGGTAATAATAAATGGGACCGAGAATATATTTGAAATGTTATCCACTGTAATTGCTATGATTAAATCACAATTTAGTAGTCAAATTTCAAGTCTCCATTTGTCTCCTATCTCTTGATAGGGTATTACCAGTACAAGACCCTGAGGATGTGGATGTTACAGCCCAGTTAAGAATGCTTTAGAAATGTGTTGCTTTGAAGTTTGGTCAAGAAAAGCAAATGTTTGTCATGTTTCACTTTTTTAGTATACGTTCTTCCTTTCCTCAACTTACTAATATTCTTAATCATGCCTAAATTGAACTGGTTATTACCACATTCTTGTAAATTTTCTCTTTAAAATTTTGAAATGGCTAATTAACAGTCTGCTTTCAATTCATCTTCACAAGATCTGAAATAATCTTCAAACAAGACTTTTTTCTTCAAAGATGTATTGTCTAAATAAAATTAAATAACTAAAATCTGAAGATATCAAAGATTATATTATTTTAATATTTTGAATTTAATAGTCCAAATACTTGTACACAGACTAGAATGGTAATGCAGTCTACATTATTCTACTTTATAAAATCATTTAAGGGGCACCTGGGTGGTGCAGTGGGTTAAGTGTCTGACTTCGGCTCGGGTCATGATCGTGTGGTCCATGGGTTCGAACCCTATGACAGGCTCTGTCCTGACAGCTCAGAACCTGGAGCCTGCTTTGATTCCGTGTCTCCCTCGCTCTCTGCCCCTCCACCACTCATGCTCTGTCTCTGTCTCACAAAAATGAATAAATGTTTAAAAAATTTTTAAATAAGTAAATAAAATATGAATATATTTGGTTCAAATACTGAGTTCTTAAATGTACAGCCACTACATTTTGTTAATATGCATATTAACTGATATTTATTATTTACATTAAATTATTAATATTTTTGACATTAAGTAATTTTTAATTTAAGAATTATTTTCAGTGTAACATTTTATATGTGCAATAAAATATACTTGTATTCTTTCTGATGGAAATTCCAAACATATGACAAAAGTAAGATTTTTTTTTACTCTCCATTATATTTAGGATGCTTACTTTATTTGAAAATAAATATTTAGATATTATCATGTTCAAAAAACCAGCCCTGTTGCCATTACTGATTGTGTTATAATTACTAGATATGATCATATGCACATTACCCCATAATATTTTTCAGACATATGTTCAGCAATGACAGAAATGAGAGAGATAAGCTCTTTAAATGGACTGAAGCTGAAGCTGAATCCATAAAGCAGGATTTAGCCAAGTAGTGAAATCAACATGTAAACTTGATGTAAACATAAACGACATTAGTAAATAGTCTTGTCCACTTAAACCATAATAATTTTAATACTTCTAAATGTAATAATTTTATTTTATTAATAAAAGTTTGAATATGTAACCACCTTCAGGAATTGAATAGGATGGGCTGCCAAATTATAGCTGCAATAATGATTTTAATTTCTACAGGGTAAATCTTGACTATACCAGAACTCTTTGGGAATTCTGCTGTGGGTCCTATTTGTGAGCAATTCTTGCTTGGGACCTATTCTTGTATTTCTCTTTATTTGAGATGAGGAAAAAAAGTATCAGGATTAAGAAAGGAGGAAAATTTTAGCTGTCAAAAAGTAGAACATATTTGGATCATTTTGGAACAAAAGCAGAATAGAAATCCCTCTGTCATGTTTTCTTCTCCTCTAGAAAGGGGCTGACTCTGTTGTTTACCTTTAAAAGCCTACCTTGTATGTTCTTTAGAGAGATCTAGTATTTTGTCCATTATGAGTATTTATGTGACAATTCAGTGTGATCTTGTCAAGCTATTTAGCCACTTTTCCATGCTACTGTTGAATTATCTGTAAAATGGGAATGATGATACTTCCCTCTTTCAAGACTACTTACCTAGTTTCAAAACTACTGACTGTGTAAGGTAGATGATGATGATTATGGTGATGATGATGATGATGATGATGATGATTGTTATGATAATTAATAAAATGTTCTGGCATTGAGAGAGCTTTGTTTAGTTCGCAATTTATCATCTTGTTTAAAAATTTCACCAAATTACAAGTTAAGGAATTTGTAAATGTGGTGGGTAGAATGATGTCCCTTTAAAGATATTCATGCTCTATTCCCTAGAATCTGGAATCATCTGGAATTTGTTACTTATATAGTAAAAGGTACTCTGCACATGTGATTAAGGATGATAAGATGAGAAAAGTATCCTGGGCTATCCTGGTGAGCCCAAGTTAAGAATACAAATCCTTAAAAGTAGAGAAACTTTCCTGGCTATGGTCAGAGAAAAAGGTGTGTTGACAGAAGCAAGATCATAGAGTTGGCATTGTTAGAAGAACTCAGCTTATTATTGCTGGCTTTAAAGATGGGGAAGAGGGGCACCTGGGTGGCTCAGTCAGTTGGGCATCTGGCTTCGGCTCAGGTCATGATCTCACGGTTCCTGGGTTTGAGCCCCGCGTCGGGCTCTGTGCTGACAGCTCGGAGCCTGGAGCCTGCTTCACATTCTGTGTCTCCCTCTCTCTCTGCTCCTCCCCTGCTTGTGCTCGGTCTCTGTCTCTCAAAATAAATAAATAAACATTTAAAATAAATAAATAAATAAAGATGGGGAAGAGACACAAACCAAAGAATGCAGAGGCATCTCAAATCTAGAAAAGGCAAGGGAGTGAATCTTCTTCTAAAGCCTCTAGAAAGGAACAGTCTTGACAGTACCTTGATTTTAGCCCGATGAGACCCGTGTTGCACTCTGACATACATACTTTAAGATAATCAATGTGTGTGTGTGTGTGTGTGTGTGTGTGTGTGTGTGTGTTAAGTTACTAAGTTTGTGATGATTTTTGTATGGCATCAATAGAAAATGACTACAATAAACAAAAGATGAAGTGGGTACTGCTTGAGATTTCCCTCTGAATATACAGGATTTGGTCACGGTTTATAGTTTTTTGGAATTCTGATACTGAACAATTGTATTAGTCAGTTTTCCAGAGAAATAGAACCAATAGAAAATACATATAATATTTTGTTTGTTTGTTTACTGTGAAACAGTAGCTCACACAATTACATAGGCTGAAAAGTTCCACATTTTGCTGTCTGCAATCTGGAGACCCAGGAAATCCAGTGATGTAATTCAGTCCAAGTCTGAAGTCCCAAGAACCATGGGCGCCAAGAGTTTACACCCTCATCTGAGAGCAGAAGTCTGAGTCCCAAATCACACATTTAGGCAGAAGAAGGGCCAAATTCTCCATTCCTCCGCCTTTTGTTCTATTCAGGCCCTCAGTGGGTTAGCTAATTCCCATCTACACTGTGAGGCCAGTTCAAGTGCTCATTTCATCCATAAACACCTTCACAGATACATGCACATAAAATGTTAAGGCAAATATCTGGGCATCTTGTGTCCCAGTGAAGTTGGCACTTAATATTAACCATTACAGCTATCCAGGGTGATCAAGCCAGAACAGAATTGATAGTCAGGTAAGAGACACAATGTTAATATAGAAAAATGTTAGTCACATGGAAGGAGAGAGCAAATGATGGAAAGTAAAATAAGAAATACTGTATTTGGAAGGATTTACTTAAGAGACAACATCTTGGGAATTCTAGAATTCCTATGGGAAATCACTACTGGCATAAAAAACATTGCTGAGTAAGACTGCAAATTGAAAAAGGCAGGTAAATAATCTTGGATGATATTTTATCAAAGCATTATATACATGTCGGTAGACTAGTTGGCTAAACCAACTGAATCCAGCTGGAGACAATATTAACTCTAGAAATGGAATAGCCCAATCCCTCATAAACGATGACTTCCTTTCTTCATAGGGACTGGATAAACACTGAAACTTATTCCTTCCATTTTTTGCCTGCCCTGCTATTTTCTCTTTCCATTATGCTATGCTATGCACAGAACAAGTGAGTGAACCAGCTGAAGTGACCTGCAGAGAAGACCCATCATGATCAGTGAATATATTCTCCTTGATGTTCTCAACACATACAAACACAGTATGATGAAATTCTGAATAATTCATCATAATCAATATTCTGTGTTTCTGGCTAAAGGCAAGGTTACAAGACAGGTAACAAGGGCAGTCATCAAAGAGTGCTTTTCGTAAATGAAATGAAAAGATGATTGTTGAAGTATAGCCTTGCTAACATGCTGGGAATGTTCAGAGACGGGGTAAACATACCTAGAGTTGATGTATATCAACCATAGGTCACCCTCTCTTGCAGGCAATAAAAGCCAGAACTAGTTTAAGACTACTGTTTCCATAGAAACTATAGATAACTGTAGTTTTCAACATTAAGACTGTCTTGAAAACTCACTGTTAGAAAGAAGTATCCATATAAAGTTGAGAAACTTTGAAAGAGCGTAAATTTTAAGATTTGAAGTACAAAAACTGTTCTGTCTTTTGGCAATTCTATACCCTAAATCTCTCTCCTATCTCTACCCATCCTTTGTCCACAACACAGTCACAACCAATCTCACTTGTTATCATCATCTAACCAGACTCCCTGTATCTACACTTTTCCCTGACTAATTAATAGTGGATTTTGGGGGAAAAAAAGAATAATTTTTAATTAAGATGCATGTGACATACAATGTTATATTAATTTTACGTGTGCAACATAGTGATTCAACAATTCTGTACATTACTCAGTGCTCCACCATAAGTGTAATCAACATCTGTCACTATACTTTATTATTACAATACTATTGACTAATTACCTAATCTGTATCTTTCATCTCTGTGACATGTATTTTATGATTAAACATTTGTACCTCTTATTCCCCTTGACCTATTTTGCCCATCTCCCCTCCATCCACGTCCCCTCTGGCAACCACCAGTTTATTCTCTGTGTTCAAGAGTCTGGTGTTTTGTTTGTTTGTTTGTTTTGTATTTTTTAGATTTTACATGTAAGTGAAATAATATAGTATTTGTCTTTTTCTGTCTGACTTAATTTCACTTAGCATTATACTCCCTAGGTCTATCCATATTGTCACAAATGGTGGCATCTCATTTTTTATGGCTAATATTCTATTGTATACATATATCACAGCTTCTATATGTATTCATCTATCCATAGACACATATGTTGCTTCCATATCTTGATTAATGTAAATAATGCTGCAGTAAACATAGGGATGTTTACATATTTTCAAAATAGTGTTTTCATTTTCTTTGAGTAAATACCAGTAATGGAATAACTGGATCATATGCCGTTTTTGTTTTTAATTTTTTGAGGAATCTTCACACTGTTTCCATAGTAGTTGTACCAATGTACATTCCCACCTACAGTGCACAAGGGTTCCTTTTTCTTCACGTGCTCTCCATCACTTGTTATTTCTTGCTGTTTGATATTAGCTTTTCTGACAGGTATAAGATGATATATCATTATCATTATGATTTGCATTTCCCAGATGATTAAATTATGTTGAGCATCTTTTCATGTTTCTGTTTGCCATTTGTTGGTCTTCTTTGGAAATATATCTATTCAGCTCTTCTGTCCATTTTTAATCTGATTATTATTTTTTTTTGTATTGAGTTGTATAAGTTATTTGTATATTTAAATTACTAGCCTCCTATCAGATATATTATTTGCAAATATCTTCTCCCATTCAGCAGGTTGCTTTTTTGTTTTGTTGATGATTATCTTTGTTGTGCAAGAGCTTTTATTTTTGGTATAATCCCAATAGTTTATTTTTGCTTTTATTTCCCTTGCTTAAGGAGATAGATCCTTAAAGGTGTTGCTAAGACCAGTGTCCAAAAGATTACTGCCTATATTTTCTTTTAGAAGTTTTATGGTTTCAGTTCTCATAGTTAGATCCTAATCCCTTCTTAGTTTATTTATATGTGTGATATAAGAAAGTGGTCTAGTTTCATTCTTTTGCAAGTAGCTCTTCAGTTTTTACCAACAGCATTTATTGAAAAGACTGCCTTTTCCACATTGTATATTTTTCCCTCCTTTGTCATAGATTTGTTGACCATAAAAACATGAGTTTATTTTTGGGTTCTCTATCATGTCCTATTGATCTGTGTTCCTATTTTTATGCCAATATCATACTGTTTTGACTATCATAGCTTTGTAGTATATCTTGAAATCTTGGATTCTGATAGCTCCAAGTTTGTTCCTCTTTCTGAAGATTGTTTTGGCTATTCAAAGTCTTTCATGGGTCCATGAAAATTTTAGGATTATTCATTCTAGTTCTGTGAAAAATGGTATTAGTATTTTGATAGGAATTGCATTGAATCTGTAGATTGCTTTGGGTAATATAGACATTTTAACAGTATTAGTTCTTCCAATCTGTGAGCATGGGTATCTTTCCATTTGTTTCTGTAATTTTCAATATCTTTCATCAATGCCATAGGTTTTCTGGAGTTAGCTCTTTCAGCTCTTTGGTTAAATGTATTCCAATTTTTTTTTTTTGATGCAGTTGTTAATGGGATTGTTTTCTTAATTTCTTCTTCTGTGACTTCATTATCAAATATATACAAATTTAACAGATTTATATGAATTTATTTTGTATCCTATAACTACTGATCTCATTGATTCTAAGTATTTTTGTGGAATATTTAGAGTTTTCTATATATAATAACATGTCATATGCAAATAGTGACAGTTTTACTTCTTCCTTTACCAATTTGGATGCCTTTCTTTTTCTTATAATTGCTACAGCTAAGACTCTTAATTAGAAAAAAAGAATAACAAAAAATTAGTAATCTTAGTCAAGAAAACAAATAAGTTTTTAAAATGTCTTACGTCAACTAATACTTTCTTATTTTTATAAGAATAATGATCAAAATCCTTCTTAGCTCATTGTATGTCCTATGTATTCTACCTTTGCCTTGTGACATATTTTCTGCGTTCTTTTCAATTTTTGTGGCTTTCTAACTGGAAATCATTCAGTTCTCCACCTTTCCATACTCTCTTCCAAATAAAAGCTTTTGCATACTAACTGTCCCTGTCTGAAAAGCCCTGTTTCCTCCTAAACAATTCTGCCTTTCACTTTTTCCTGATTATCTTCTAGTTATTGCTCAGATTTCATTTTGCATGTCATTTCCTCAGGAAATGCGATTCTGACTCCTCAAACCAGGTAAAAATATTTAGAAAATTTAAACAGATGAAGTCTTATAATTGGTTTATATACATTTAGCAATAAATGATATGCTAAATTTCTTGTAAAGTTAGCTGTCTAAATATAACTATTTTCCCTATATATTTTATTTAATTTATTTTAAATTTTCCGTATGCAATTTTATTCAGAAATGTTCATTAATAAACTGCATAGAATTCATAATTGCACATTTTTAAATAGAAGAATTTGCCTTCTTTAATGAGGTTATCAAGAAACCAAAATATAATATGTGAAATAAAATGTATGCTATATTTAATATATGTTAATGATAATATATACCATGAGTAGACTTAGCATTAATGAAGTCACTAATAGAAATATGTAATTCTAGGTTCCTAGAGTTAGAAAAATGTCCCATGATCATGTAGAGTCATCCTACTATTTACCCATAGACATGATGGCATGTAATCAACTTGGCCTTGAATATTTTATCTCATGAGATTTTGCCGGTGTTTCTAATGAGGAAAAATAATTTTAAATACTGAATCAAATCTGCCTCTCTACAATGTCTATTTAATGGTCCTAATGTGGCTTCTTACTACAGGTCATAATTTAAATAAGTCTAGGAGATAACAATACTTAAAATAACTGAAAACACAGATATTTTCTCCCCAATTTATCTTTTTGTTTTTAGTCTAAAAATTTTGTGTGTCTTCCAAATTACCTTCCTGAATGATACTGTTTTTATCAAAGTTAGGCTTATAAGAAGTGTCTTGAAATGAATTTAAGGTTCTTGATAGAGTCATATCTATTCAATGTTCATTTGATATACTCTTTTTATACTCTATATTAGTTTGAACACCCCCTAATAACTTAGTAGATGATAATCAAACCACCATGTACATGTTGCTAATTTTTTGTCAACATTAAAATTTACATGTTGCAAATATTATATATTGTGGTTTTTAAATCACATTTATTCTGTTTTCTTCTTCTTCTTCTTCTTCTTCTTCTTCTTCTTCTTCTTCTTCGTCATCGTATTATTATTATTATTATTATTATTATTTTAGACAGACCGTGAGCAGGGGAGAGGGCAGTGGGGAGCAGAGAGAATCTTAAGCAGGCTCTACAAACAACACAGACCTGACACAGGCTTAATCCCATGATCCTGGGATCATGACCTGAGCCGAAATCAAGAGTCAGATGCTCAAACAACTGAGCCACCCTGGTGCCATACTTTTGTTTATTTTTAAGTTCTACTTGAAGCACTTTTTTTTTTATTCTTCAATTTTTATATTGCTAGATTCGATGATGTCAAACTGGGAAGTTTAAACTTACGATTTTTTTTATTCACTCTTTTTGCTGTGTCACCTTTGAACCACATGTATATTTCAGCAATATTAATTACAAATCTGCTCTAGGGACTTAAATTCTTTAGATTATTGCCTATTAAAAGAAAATGGTGGGTGAAATTGACCAAGACATATGTTGACCAATACATATATTTTTTAAATTAACCACTTTTAATTAAGATGCTTTTTAAAAAATCTTTACAGACAATGACTAGCTAAATTAGCCCTTAACACACATTTCCTTGAATTAGATAACAAACATATTAGTGGGTATCTGTGCACTACAGATTGTTTTCCATTTATTCACTCATCTGTACTATGTACTCATGTGCTATATAATTTAAATTTGTTAAGATCTCCATGCCTCTTAATAATGCTTTGGCTGACATTTTACTGTTAGGTTATGAACTGAACCACAAATGCGAATTAAAACAATCCTGATGTTCTTTACTTGCATACATTTTTTCCCCTTCAAATCTATCTGCTCTAAAAGCTCTAATGACACAAATACCCATAAAACAGGGCAATTGAGTTCAAGTGGAGACTTCATGTGGTCAATTAAGCAGGAAGATTTTTTTTAAGCTTTAAATATCCTTAAGCTGAGAATGTTTTATTAAAGGGGTTATTTTACTTCTAGTGGTTGAAGTATTTCTGGGCTTTGAAGGCATATTTGGTCCTTAAGGGCTCCTTAGAGAGAATGAGTGACCTTTATCATCAAAGCACTAAATAAGAACACCATTGGCATAGCTGTATTATCATAAAGCAAATTTAGAAACCAGATTTCTAAAAGGGCATGGAATTGGCATAATGGAAAAGGCCAAGTGTGAGTCATTGTAGAATTTTC
The DNA here is from genome assembly GCF_022837055.1 of Prionailurus viverrinus. Taxonomy (NCBI): domain Eukaryota; kingdom Metazoa; phylum Chordata; class Mammalia; order Carnivora; family Felidae; genus Prionailurus; species Prionailurus viverrinus. The sequence goes on from NC_062563.1 coordinate 98,156,074, forward strand.
CCATGTATTAAAGAGAATGCAGATCAACTGGAATGGGACCAATTTTCTCTTTTAGAAATCTGTAGCAAATTGAGCATGAGATTGTGAAAATAGGATATCATTGCAGAGGCCACACACCAACCATACATATAGGTTTTGTGGATTAAACCTTCTTCTATAGATAATAACAGGTCAGGGGTTATTAACTCCATTGTAAACATTTTTTAACTTCCATTTTGTGACCTGTCAATGAGACAAAAACACAGCTGATTATAGAAGATAATATTTAAATCACTTCCATGTGGAACCAAACACACTGAGTTATAGAAAAATGATATGAAACTTTTATACCAAAAAAAAAAAAAGAACTCACTGTCAATAATTTGTATCACTTGAAATACATAAAATGTAGCAACACATAATAGAAAGGGTTGGTATAGCACAGATAAATAACTTAACCCTTGCCTTATGCTTTCCAAGGAACCTGAACTATATACATACATACACACACAGAAGGTCAGAAATACCAGCCCCAAAATGTCAGTCTGATTTCTGTTGTGCCTACAGTTAACAAAATTATGAAATTTGAATTAGAAGTATAGGTGTGGTTACTTCTGAGAATTGCTATTTTTAAGTAGCTTACAATAATATTCCATATTATTACCAGTTTCAAAATACTGATCATTTGAGTTTTTAATATGAGTAATCTAGGCTTAATATGCATAATATTACATGTGTAGCATGAACTTAAAATAGTAGTGACAGATAAAGGCATGAGGAGTAAGAATTTGAACAAATGATTTCCAAAGGGCTTTAGACACACCAAGTTATGACAAAATTATTCAGTTGATGAGAATTTTGAAAACATCTGATAAGGGAACATATGTGAACATAAAGACAAATAAAATGTAGAGAATTATTAAATGCTTTCACTTCGTGTGAGTACTTAATGTTTCTTCAGTAGATAATTAAAAGGTCAAAGAGGAAATCTGTTCAAATAAGCTCTTAATACTTTTAAATGTACATTGAGAAAGACCCGAAAATCCCATTTGACATATAGATATACAGATGAATATATGCACCAACACAAATGAAGGGAGACCTCTCTATTAAACTCAAGAGAATTTAAGATTGGATCTGGACACTGAAATATTTTTAATAGCACATAGTATTTGTTTGGCATTCTCACCCATTGCTTCTAATTTTATGCTAGCACAAACAGATCTGCTACTAAACCTTCATGCTGTCGCCCTAAGACTTATATGAATATTTGCATTTGCTACAATATCCAGGAGTGGGTTTGATGGGTCTTAAGTACACTTAATTTAATTATGTACTACCAGATTGTGCTACCAAAGGATGACAAGTTTATTTTTCATTCACACTAAGAAAAAATCCTACTTTCTCATTTATACACGACACTAAATATATATTCTTCTAATTTTTGTCAGTTGGACAGGTACATTTTTATTTTAATTTCCATCTATCTTATTCATTAGTGAGGTTGATCATCTTTTCAATACTTGTTAGTCACTTAGACTTCTCCAAAATGCTTATTATTTTTTTTTAAGTTTCTTTCTTTATTTTTAGAGAGACAGAGTGTGTGCGAGTGGGGAGGGGCGGAGAGAGGAAGAAAGAGATAGCCTGGCATGGGGCTCGAACCCACAAACCTTGACACCATGACCTGAGCCAAAATGAAGAGTCAGACACTTAACTGACTCTGAACCACCCACGCGCCCCTTATTGATTTTTTTTTATTTCATACTCCCCCTTATTTGTAATCTGTTGACTAGAAATAGTTCTTTTCATATTTGCAATAAAAGTAGTCCATTGATGGTGCAAATATGGCCAAAAACTGTTTTTGTAATGTATATCTGGTTGATAATTTTCCTTATAATATTCTCTTTATAAGCATCATTTGTCAGATTTTCACATATATCTTATAATTTACTATTTTGCTCTTTTTTTTTATTTTTTTATTATTTTTTTTTTTTAATTTTTTTTTCAACGTTTATTTATTTTTGGGACAGAGAGAGACAGAGCATGAACGGGGGAGGGGCAGAGAGAGAGGGAGACACAGAATCAGAAACAGGCTCCAGGCTCCGAGCCATCAGCCCAGAGCCTGATGCGGGGCTCGAACTCACGGACCGCGAGATCGTGACCTGGCTGAAGTCGGACGCTTAACCGACTGCGCCACCCAGGCGCCCCTGCTCTTTTTTTTTAAAGAAACTTCCAAACCCATGGCCACAAATATATTTTCCAAAATTTCTGGATTTGACTGTTTTTCTTATTATTTTATATTGTTCTAATATATCTGTTGTCACATTTTTATATTATGAAGAAAGATATTATTCTTAATATTTTTATTATCTTTAATTGAAATTCTGATGTTTCTAGTTGGGTGCTACTTTTTATCTGTAATATTGGTCATTTGTGCTTTATTAGTTTTTAGATTGACCTACTGTTATTTTACCTATTATATTCTTACTATTTCAAAAGTATATCAGAATTATTTGGCTCTATTGAGACTCTTTTATTTTGTTCTACATTTAATTAATTTATGTTCCTAACAATTAGATTTGTATTCTACATTTTAACAGGATCTTCCTATTTTTTCCCTTTTTATTCTTGGTGTTGGATGCCTACTTTTAAAATTTCCATCATTTTTAAGCGTAATATAAGCATTTAAGGCCATGAATTTCTTTATAATTACCACTTTAACTGAATTCCCCCAAATATTTCTATTTATTGTTTTAAGTTTTTTTCAGTACAAAACATTCAGTACATTTACATAATCATTTTTGTGGCCTATTAAATATTCAGGTGTGCTATTGAGGTCCAAACATTTTTTCTTTTTGTAATTAATTTTTTCTTTGATTTTTTTTAGAATTCTTAAATGGTAAACTGTTCACATTTTGTTAATGTTCCTGAAGCAACCAAGAAGTTGTACTTTCTACGTGTAATATACAGGATTCTATATATTTCTGTTAATTTAAACATGGTAATTATATTGTGTAGGATTGGGTTTTGAGGCTTTCTTGTTAAGTGCACATTAATTCATGATATTTCATAATATCTGTGGTTTATTCCTTTCAATATTGTACAGTGTCCTTCTGTCTCAGTCAATGTCAAGAGGAAAAAATATATACTCTAATTACATCACTGAAAATAATTTTATTTACAAACACTACAAATAATAGAGATATAGGAGGAGCTTAGAGAAAACCTAAGGGATAGTGCAGGAACCCAGAGTTGAGAGAAGACCTTAAGATCTGGAATGCAATGGGAAGAAGTACAACAGGCTGCCTGGACAGTAGCTTTCAGGGGGCAAAGCTCAGCATAGTAAACCTTTAGAAGGATAGCCTGATTATTGCCTGCCCTCATTCTTCTTCCTCCCTTCAACTGTCCACACAATTTTCTATTTGCCTACAGTCAATCAGAAACCACTGTTTTTGGGGCATCTGGGTGGCTCAGTGGGTTAAGTGTCCGACTTCGGCTCAGGTCACGACCTCATTGTTTGGGGGTTCGAGCCCCACGTTGAGCTCTGTGCTGACAGCTCAGAGCCTGGAGCCTGCTTTGGATTCTGTGTCTCCCTCTCTCTCTGCCCCTGCCCTGCTCACACTCTGTCTCCGTTTCTCAAAAAGTGAATAAACGTTAAAAATATATATGTTAAAAAAAAGAAAACACTGTTATTGAAGGTCATGTAGTTTCTCAACTCCTTTGTCAGAGAAGGTTGGAGAAAGGTAGAGACTGAATCTGAAGTTCCTAAGAACTTCCAGGTGGTCTTATCTGTCATAATGGTGACACTGCAAATATCAGAGTATATTGTAGTGGTTCTGTCAGTTAGTAATTATTTCTCTGAGCTGTACATTTTGCAACTAATTATGGAAACCATTCATAGTTCCATCATATCTTATTAAATACACTAGAACCAAAATTTGATCTATCACTTAACCTCCTTGAATTTCTATTGGTGAACCATACTCTTATACCTGGTCTGCAGAGATTAGTAAAAGTTCATGATTAATATCTAGTAACTCCTGGAAGATCTTACTAGTTTTTCTCTAACCAGTACATTAGACCCCTCTTGGGAAGGCTTAGGGAAAGATTTATAGTGTATACTTGAGGATACACTAAAGAAAACTTCCTAAAGTAAATTGAGAATACTAACTAGTTGACTATCTCTTGGTCTTTGAATTGGTCTGTGAACTGAGGTATGAAAAGACTGTGTGAATCTCTGCATTAGGGATTTCAATTAGATTTCTCTCCAGGTTTCCAACAGACCTCAAGGTTTTTCTCCTATGTATATTACATAGAATCTTAATAAGCTGTTCCTTATTTAATTTCTAGAAATCCTTTTTTGTTTGTTTTGGATTTTTTGTTTGTTTGCTTTTAAACTTAGATTTTATTTTGTAATGCTGGATGGCATTATGGTGTTACATTTATTAACAGACTCTAACTGCTTGTATTTTTTCTTTTTTCTTTTCTTTTTTATCACAATAAGTGTGTTATTTATCTTTTACTTATTTATGTATTTATGTATTTATGTATGTATGTATGTATTTATTTATTTATTTATTTATTTATTTATTTTTATTTTTTTATTTACAGTGTGCTCTTTAATCCCCATCCCCAATTTCCCTCCATTCTTCCACCCAACTCCTTCTGGTAGCTGTCAGTTTGTTCTCTATAGCCAAGAGTCTGTTCTTAGTTTGTTTCTCTTTTTCTCTCTCTCTTTTTTTCTTTGCTCATTTTGTTTCTTAAATTCCACATATGACTAAAATCATATGGTATTTGTCTTTCTGTATCTGACTTATCCCGCTTAGCATTATACTCTCTAGCTCCAACCATGTCATTACATATGGAATGATTTCCTTCCTTTTAATGACTAAATAATATTTCATTGCATGTGTGTACCACATATTCTTTATGCATTTATTTATCTGTGGACACTTGGGCTGCTTCCAACATTTGGCTAATGTAAATATTGTTTCAATAAACATTGAGTGTATGTATCCCTTTGAATTAGAGTTTTTGTATTTAGGAGGTAAATACTGTGTAGTCCAGTAGTGTGTTTACTGAGATACAGAGTAGTTCTTTTTTTAATTTTTGAGGAACCTCCACACTGTCTTCCATAATGACTGTATCAGTTTGCATGACCACCAACAGTGCAAAAGTGTTCCTTTTTCTCAATATCACCAACACTTGCTGTTTCTTGTATCATTGATCTTATTCATTCTGATAGATGCAATGTGATATCTCATTGTAATTTTGATTTGCATTCCCCTGATGACGAGTAATGTTGAGCATCTTTTCATGTGTCTTTTGGCCATCTGTATGTCTTTTTTGGAGAAATATCTAATAATGTCTTCTTCCCATTTTTTAATTGGATTATTTGTTGTTGTGGTTGTTGTTGTTGTTTCTTTTTGGTGTTGACTTGTATCAGTTTTTATGTATTTTGGATACTAACCCTACATTGGATATGCCATTTAAAGATATCTTCTCCCATTCATTCAGATTCTTTTTAGTTTTATTGATTTTTTTTTCATTTAACCATTCAACAAGATCCCTAAAAATCAAAACAGTCAGAGTTCTCTGTTTTCATAATCTATAGTTGCAATTACAGTCATCTCCTCTGTGAAGTATTAGCAGGAATACTACCTGGACTTTGTTACTCTGGGATCCCATTATTCCCGCTAAGATTAAGAATAAAATTCCGCTGTAGAATTGCCTAATGTAATGTCTTGATATAGTTGATGTAGTCTGCAACTACCATAAGGTTCCTCAGGGATGCTATCACCTCCCTCATTACCATCAATTTCTAATGCCTCAGTGAAGACTATCCATTAGGCCCTTTTGGAGGCTATGATTCAGGAAATACAGAGGAACTTGTCATAGAAAAACTATTTGAGCATCTTCATTTCCCTGGATCATTGCTGCCCTTCATTTGTATGCCAAAGACATCTTCTCATTTCAACTTGATCAGTAGTAGAGGATTGTTTAGTCCAGGCTCTTAGTAAGCAATGTAGAAGGCCAGTGCTTCTGTCTGTCTGTCCAGGATATGTTTGAACTAACTCTCAGTATGGAACTTAGAATCAAAAGTGATAGAAGAGCATCCTAAGGTAAATCATCAACTCAAGAAACTATTCCCCAAGGATAGTCATTGAAAAGATTTTATGTGAAAGTTGAAGGGAATGATTAGATTTAAATTTATGTTCCTTATTCACATTTGACCAAATATCTCCATCTCAGGTCCTACTTTCCTCTTCATCCCCATCAGTGTCCTTACCTCGTAAAAAGATCATAAAGTTGAACATTAATCAGTATTGCAATTTCACAATTCTACTCTAGGCGTGGCCTTCAGCCTAATCTGAATGCAGCTACAGGATTTGAGGGACTCCTTCAATGACGACAAGGAGGACTTTCTGTCATTTTTGTAATTTCATATTTGTGGCTTTTAAATTATGTTTTTCTCAACATAGACTTTTTTTAAATTCATCAGAAAAAAAACTAGAGGACACAGGCTTTATAAATTATTTTTTCCATAGTGACTAAGCTGCATGGTCACTTAATCCTTCTTACTCTCTGCTGTCCATCCCCCCTTTATCTCATGATGCCACCAAAATAATTTGAATAATCATGTTGTCAAAACACATGATGAATTATTTGTGTCCCAGCTCATACCACCAGAAAGATGGTTATCTCTGCTCTCCTCAAATATATGTTCAATCCAATCCATGAAACCTATTTTTGAGTCTGTTCCCACATTTTGTATCAAACAGCTTCCAAACTATATATGGAGCAACCATTTAAAGTATCACAATTCAAGGAGTTATTTACAAAGGAAACCATTGGAGAAGTAGAAGTGAGATGTGGGGTGAGTGTAATCATCTGGGACTTGCAGAAGAAGAGTTATTACCCTACCTTGGCCTAATGGAATAGGGAAAAAGATCAATGATGGGAGTCAGAGGAAGGCTATATAGAGGAGTCCACAAGGAAAGAGGTAATAGTGCACAATTGACAGAAACAGTCACTAGCTCAGATCTTACTTTAGAGAAGAGACTCAGGAAGAAACCCTTTGGCCAAACTAACCTCCCTATTTCCAGTATTTTTTATGGACTCAGCATTAGCTAAATCCAACTAGAGGACAAAGGACACAGAAGTTTGGTCGATGTAATGCATGCTGTCCTTCTGGGGCAAGCAAAGTATAGGGTGGAGAAACGTGGAGGATGTGTATGTAGGGCCAAATGGAACACTTGCAGCATTTCCTCTTATGCTTGTTTCCAAATTTATTATTTTTTTGGATATTAGGATTTTTCCATCTAATAATTTTTCTTTAATATTTTTATTTTTTAATCACTTGATTGTCATTTAGTCTTTCTGTGTGTCTGATTCAGGCTTGGGTTTAAAGTATCACATAATTTTTAAGGCACCATATAATTATAGTTCCAATCTGATCATCTTGAATGTTGAGTATTAAATGGCAAAATTAAGTGTCTTTACATGAATTGTAGTTATTAATTTTTTGGTCACTTATTTCCATTTAACACAGTCTATTAAACCAACAATGCAGTATTTCATTTATTTAGCTCATGCATCTGTAGGTCCTTTGGGTGTTGACTGAAACAGCTGGGCTTAGCTAGAACCAATCAGTTAGAGTGAACTTATTCCATGTGTGTCTTACTCTTCTCTTAGGAATCAGGGGGCTATCCAGATATGCTTTAATCAGGGTGGTGTCAAAAGCTCCAGAGTTGGGGAAATAAACTTCTCCATGTTAATGGAGAAATAAAAATACAAGTCACCTTGTGTATAAATAAGTTGGAGTAAAGAACTGAGGCGAATAATTTGCAGTTAGAGTTTGCACCTTTATTTTCTTTCATCAGCCCTTTGATTTTCTCTTTTACTAGTCTTTTGTGGGACTGGTTTTTGTCTTGTAATCCCTTTCTTTTCCCATAGTATTTTCAAAGATGTTGTTATGTTATTTTATTTCATACCATAATATCTATAGATGTACATGTTACCATAACATATATAGATATACATGTAACAATAGTTTTATTATACATTATATAATATAGATAATACATAATTATATATATATATATATATATATATATATACACATACACACATATGGCTTATATTTTATGCTGCATATATTACTGTATATTTAAAGGTTCTTTCCTTCCTCCCACTTTCCTGATCTCTAAGGTAAAGTTATTATCATGATTAATTTCACATTAACCAATAGCTGCATCTTGGTTTATGGTTTAAGGCTTCACTTTTATCACTTAAAAACATAATATTAGATGTTTTATTCTTTATTTAATAGTTTTGAAATAAGTCAGACCAGTTTTAATAGTAATAATTTGTATTATTACTTATTTTAGTTCATCATTATGGCCATTGATATATATCTGTGGTGAGAATACTCATGTACAACCTTGCTATTGGATACAAATGGGTCAATCTGAGACTAAATTTTCCCCATACAGATATACATTATTTTTAAAAAAAAACATTGAAAACTAAAACATGTCTACAATCTGTTCTGTAACTTCTATAAAGTCATAGTTCTCTGTTATTTTATGTCCTCAGATCACTACCTTGCTAGATATGTTCATTGCCGGCATATAGAACAATATTCCAAATCATGTTTGTTACCATTATAGCATGAAGTACTCAACTTACCTTAAGCAATTTGGGCACAGAGCTATTTACAATTAAAGCTTCAGACACTATACTAAGAGTGTAGGGAATAAACTTCAGTAGCTTCTTAAACTATTTCAATAAGAAGAATGTTAAATATACCATATCTGTATTTTACACATTCTTTATGCCAATTCATAATACCCTGATTTTACCATTAAAGCTTACTTCTGACATTTGTTTTGCTAATAACAAAATATCTGATGTTTATCAGAGTTAAAGATAAAGTGACAGTTTAAGTGGCTGCCACCAAGTATAGAATTTCTGATAATGCCAGCTATCCACTCAGGAATATGATAATATTATAATCAGAAACACACAGTGCTACCAGAGTGTAGCTGAAACTAATTAACGCAAACACTTTTATTAAAATAGCAATGATGAAATATTTTGGACTAAGTTATAGACATAGTAATATCAGTTGCTAATCAAATTTATGAACACATTTTATCTTTTTTGTTTGTTTTCTTTTTTCTCTAATATTACTCTGCTTGATTTTCATGCACTGAAATTAGATGCAAACATTCTGCTACAGGATGGCATGTGTGTTCCTAAAAATTTACTGCGTTATTTAAAATTGTATAATAAAAAATACATCAATTTTGTAGATAAAATGGAATGGGGGCACAACACTCAGTTTGTCAGTGACATACAGAAAAAGACAGGACCCTAATAAAAAATAGTTGCAAAGCTTTATATATGAACAATATTTAATAAATATGTAAAAACTTACAATAAATATTATACTTTCCAAGAAAAAGACCAGAATTTTTCTTGTCCAAGTGGTTTAAAAAAGGGATACAGCTTGTGGATTACTGTAAAGTGGTAGAAGGAAGGTCATCTAAAATCTGATGGAAAGTCCACTCCAGGTGTGGATGGGTGTGGCTTGTAATACACGTGGTGAACTGAGACTATAGATGTTTTAGATTTGTGTTTCCATGTGGCTTGATTCAGCTCGATACCTGCATTTACCTAGTGTTTCTCATGGACAAATCAAGCAAATATAAAATTCATGTTATACTCACATTATTCCCCAATGTATTAATTATTTTGGAACAAATTCATATTTTAAAATAAGCTTAATAACAGAATTATTGCTTAATTATAAGCATTTTTTTTTTTGTTTAGGGCCTGTCCCTATTCAATTATTTTCTGCCTTTATATTACTGAACATTCACTTTGCTCTTACTCTTGCATCAAGATTGTTACGTATAAAATTGTAGGGTAGGTGCTTTGTATGTTTATTTGCAAAAGCATTTTGAAGAAATTATTATATTTTGTTATACTGGTTGCTGATGAAAATTCTCTCAGGTTTTGCAGGTAATCTGTCTTTCTACCTTCTGTTGGGCATAAAAGGTTTCTCTTAGCTTTCTTTAGTTGCTGTTTAACAAAGTAGTTTTGACCATAGATTTAATTGTGTTTATTCTCTTTGGCCCCAGAGTGTGCTTTTTAATGTGAGGGCTTATAATTTATTTGTCTGAAAATCTCAGAATATCTACAAATATTATTTTCCTCCATTCTTTTGTTCTTGTATTCCTGTTGGAAAAGTTCAGAGTTTCTTAATCTATGTTCTGAACTTTCATCTCCTCTCCCTTCGTCCCTTTCTACTTTCTTCCCCTCTCTTCCTCTTTCCCTCCCTTCTTTCTTCCTCTCTCCCTACTTCTGTTTTATATTTTTCCTTCCTTCCTCCCTCTCTCCTGCTGCCCCTTCTCCTCCTCACTTTCTCCTCCTCCTTCTCCTCCTTCTTCTCCTTCTCCTCGTCCTCCCTCTCTTCTTCCTCTTCTTCTTCTTCTTCTTCTTCTTCTTCTTCTTCTTCTTCTTCCCTTTCTGTCTCCCTCAATATCTTTGCCTCTGAGTTGGTTCCTATATGATATTTCAATATTCTCTTTTATTACTATATTTTAGTAGTCCTATAGTACTATAATACCATATAGTATTATAGTAGTTGTATACAACTATTAGTGTATCACTAATTGGTTATTGGTTCCTCAATTCTGTACCACTGCATTTTTAAAATTGGTTTTATGGTGCTATAATTCACATGCAGTAAAATGCACACATTTCAAATGTATATAGCCTGATAAGTTTTAACAAAGTATACTCATGTAGCCACAACCACATCACACCACACTCAAGATGCAAAATATTTCTGTTTCACCAGAAAGTTCATTTATGGTCTTTATGCTGTTTTGAAGTAACCATATCCACCCCAGGCAACCGCTGATCTTATTTCAGTCATGATAGATTAGTTTTGCCCATTCTAGGTTTTCAAATAAATTGAACCATTAAATCAATATGTGTTCTTCTGTTTATAACTTTTTATGGATGAATGGCTTTGTTTTTGTTTTGTTTTGTTTTTATTGCTCAGAAGTATTGAATTATATTTAGCCATTGACCAATTGATTGACATTTTGGTTGTTTCTGGTTTGGGGCTATAATTAATGAAACCGCTATGTATATTTGTATATAAATACCTAATAATTGCATTTCTGGATAATACGGTTCATGTATATTTTAATTGATAAGAAGATGCAAACACACTTTACAAAATGGTTGTATGTTTAATGATCCCACCAATAGAGTTCAAGAATTGTAGTTAGTCTGTATCTACACACTTAGCATTAATGATTTTTTTTTAATTTAGACAATTTAATGTGTTTGAAGTGACATCTCATTGTTTTTTAATTTGCATTTCCTTCATAACCAATAATGTTAAGCAATTTTCATAAAGTTTTTGGTTATTTGTGTATCTTCTTTTTTGATGTGTCAGTCCTTTGTTCACTGTTGTAAGTTGAGCTGTCTGATTTTTTACTTCTTTTGCATGGCTAATTTAAATGGCTCCCCTTCATCTCCTTTATTTTTAAAATTTTTTATGTAGAATGAATCGTATTCCAAATGTGAATTTTGTATTTTTCAGTGTTGGAGTTATTCATATATATATATTGAGATTATAGTCTGTAAACTCATTCTCAGGGAAAGTTTTGTATCTTCCTATTTTCCTTCTCTTTTTTCTCTCTATGTATAAACTTCAGTGAGAGAGACATTAAGTGGTTTGACTCAGTATCTATTGGTCTATATCTTCCAAAAAGATTTAGTTCTATTCAGCACTTAGCAGGTTTTGTTTGTTTGTTTTACAGATGCAGTGAGCCTGACTTTGCTCTCCCTTCAATGATGGGAAGTTTTAATTCATTTTTTTCATGAAAGTAGTCAAACTTCCAATCTGCAACTTCAGCCTTATTCACTGATTTACATTTCTATTCCATTTCTAGGTCTTGACAAAGTTTATTTTGCATTTGATTCTGAATATTTATTTCTGGCTGTCTCTTTTTATAGGATGGCTGCATTTTGACATGTTTAAACAGAACAGAATTTTGAAATGTAAACTCACTGTGCCACTTTATCTTGATTTAGAAGTATACTTGTAAGTATTTTATTTTGTCTTGTTTTAGGAATTTATGTTTTCTGACTTGGCTGAGTAAACATGCATTGAATTTTATTAACTTAAGAAAAGAGAGTTTTTTTAAATTAAAAATATATTTAAAGTCACTTGAAATATGGACATGGTAGACACATAATGTATATCACATATATGTATTTTTTAAATTTATAATTCTAGATTACATACTTTCAATGTAAGAAATTTAAGAAAGATACCAAGATAATGTGACAAATCCTAGAAATAATGGAAATACATAGTCTGTATATAGTAATATGAATTAAAAAACATAAAAGATATTCATATGCTATTTAGCTTGGTTTCCTCTGAATAGTGAAGTACTGGGTGCTGTTTTTTTATGCTTTGTAAATTTTTATAAAAGCCACCAATGAGCATATATTACATATGTGTTTTGAAAATAATACTTTAAATTACCTTTTAAATTTTTATGGGGAAATGAATAGCAACAGAATAAGAATTTAATCTTCACATACATTTGAGGACAACAGAGCCCACTGATTAAGATACAGTAAATTCAAGCAGTGAAAATTATTTTGCAATCAGAAAAAAAAATGTGTCTTCAGAGAAATTAAGTTGGTAAAATCTATGTTAAAATAATCAATGTGTATGTAAGACTAATTCTTTTTTTATTCTGAATCTATTTCACGTTCTATACATGTAAAATCAAATTAATGATTCTAGAAACATTTTCAGAATGCTGTACATATTCATGTGTTTATATATTTATTTATTCTATTTTTTTTTCTCAGATTCCACATATAAATGAGATTATGTGGTATTTGTCTCTCTCTGTCTGACTTACTCAATGTAGCATAATGCCCTCAAGGCTCATCCCATTGCTGCAAAGAGCAAGATTCCATTCCTTTTTATGGATGAATAATATTCCATTCTATATATCTACCACCATTGTTTAATAGGTCCCAGTATCTGAGGATGTGCCAAAACCTGTCAGTGTCCCTAAGGAGAGGATCTCAGCACCCAGATTCAGCCTGTTTTGAAGTCAGACCCTCAAGCCTAATCTTTAAAAATCTCTGCAAATACATGCAGTACTGTGAGACCACAAGCGGGAGCCCCTTCTGCCAGGCAATCTGGCACTGTTCCCTCTTCGGCAGTTGCAAAAATCATGGCTCCATGCGAGCGTATAAGCTCTTTCCTGGGAAAAACTGGCAAGCTGAAGCAAGGCAGAAGGAGAGTGCGTCCACAGCTTACATTCCTTCAGAGAAGCTCCATTATCCACTAGATATGTGCCAGACCTGAGGCCTGCCTCTCAGGTTGAAGCTCCAGGACAAGCAAAGAGGCCTACATCACAGAAAAACTGGGATAATGTGCCACAGTTGACTATCCAAGGGCTATTCTTGGGCAGTGGCCAAGGGTAGGCAGCCTGCCAAGAACCATGCCTCCAATTGTCATAGCCTCACGGTATCCAGGAATGCAAGCCCCGCTGCGCACCAGAGACCTGCAAACAATGAGCATCCCCTGGGTGGCAGCTGCAAAAACCAGGGCACCAGCTATGTGTACTGCTCCCCTCTAGGAGACACTGGCGCTCAGGAACTTGGCAGTGGGAGAGCATGAAGTAGCACTCACCCAGCAAGGTTTCTGGAAAGTTACAGCCCGACTCTAGATGATGTGTTTAATCAGAAGCCTGCCCCTCGCTGCAGCCATGCTGATTAGCTACTAGGCCTCCTTCACCGAAGGACAGAACTCCTGGGTCCCCTGCCTCTTGCGGTGCCCTGGGGATCCTAGCTGTTTAAGAACTCTTTCTTCTTCATTGCTTGCAGTCCTATGGGACCCACAGGCATGAGCCCCACTGGTTGCCAAGGCCAGGCAATAAGGACATGCCTCCTGGCAGCAGCTGCAAACATCAGGGGGTTTGAGCTCCTTTCTGGGTGACATGAATTATTACAGTCCCTTGGGACTAGGAACACAAGCCACCCTGCCTGGCCTCTAGAGCCAGGCACTTAAGAGGCATTTTCTGGATGGCAACTGCAGAGATGTGGACACCAGACTCAGGTAAAAACTCTCTTTGGGGAAATACTGGTGCTCTGGAGCACTGCAAATAGAGAGTGGTGAAGGTGGTACCTGCCTGTCTCTGGCCCAGAGGGTGTTCAAGCAGTTTCCTAGATGTGTGTGTTAAGCCTGCCCCTGGGGCTTGCACTTTAATATAAAAAAGTGAGTCTCCTTTACTTAAAGTTTGGCTGAGCCCTGGGGACCATAAGTCCGAGTACACTTACCCTCTAGGAGTAGTCTCCCAGATCATTATGGTCTTGTGGGTCACGGTCCTGAGACCTGTTGTTTTTAAAGTTATATGTTTGGGGGGCTCATCTCTTAGCTGGAGGTCCTAAAAGTTGAAGTGCTTGATGTGGGATTTGGATGTTTTCCTCCTCGGGAGAAGATCCACCCTCCAGGTGGTGGGTCTGTGTGCTAGGGGTGGAGTTTGTGGTTAGATTGTGTCGCAGTGTCTCCTACCTGCTTCAGTGTGGTTTTCTTCTCATTTTCTCGGTTTGTTATTGTCATTCAGCCAGCCTGTAGGTTTTTTTAAGAGGAAATTGTTCCATACATATGTAGCTGTAGACTCAGTGTATTCATGGTAGAGGTGAGTTTGGGATCTTCCCAGATCTCCATCGGTAGCTGGAACTTTCATATTCATGTATGAATAGATTAATCACTATATGGCTGTGTGGAAATATATGTGTGTGTGTGTATGAATTATATATATTATATATTCACATACATGCTCATATAAATATGAACCATGTATATTCATACTCATTCTAAATGATCATTTTGGGCAAAACCAAATCAAAAGGCTACTCCAGGATTAATATGCCATTATATTAAGTATGACCAGTTATTCATTAAGCTCTTTATATATGTATGACTTCCTAAAGTGAGACTACATGAACAATAATCATCATATTCTGTCCTACCCTTTGAAACCATAGTCTGTAATGATGATAATAAGACCTGAGGTTATTCCCATGTAATTACATCAAGCAATTTGGTGCATATGTTATTCCAACCCTTGATTGTGTTGTTTTAACACAATACTATAATCAGTGGATATAACTATTCATTATAAATGGTTAGTACACCATGAATGACTGAGAATATGGATAGATGACTTTTAATAGTTCAGTTATGTCATCTGCCAATCTTAACAAATGACTAAAAAGAACCACAAATCAAATTTAAAATATTTTAAATATGGTTTAAAAAGGAAGCTTTTGAATTTTGTAGGTTCATTTTGCATATTTATGAAAATACTGCACATTGATATGCATTTTAAGTAATGTGCTTTTACAGATGTGTTATTTGATACTAAACATAAGCAACCTAATGTTTTCAAAATAAATATTTAGCAGCTTGTTTGAAAATACTTTAAGGCATACTCTTAAGTTTTACTATTTTTCTAAGAATCTTTGTTTTCTAATTAAATATGCATTCATCATTTACCACTTAATATCATCATAACACATTACAAAAGCAGACTCACTTTGTTGACTTGTTTTCACAAAGTAAAATTGAATGATGTTAAAAAGGAGTGAACTAAAGCTATTTGATGTAGAGATTGGCAAAATCAAAATGTCTGGTGATATCCAAATTCTCACCCAGAGGAACAGAAAGATGATGAAAGTGTTATTTTTGGAACACAGAGATCACAGAGCTCTAAAAGTTATGCGTTATGCAGTGCTGGAGTTATGAAGAACATGAAGAACTTCCTTTAATTTTAAACGAATCGTTGAGGAATATCTGAGTCAAAATACATTAAGCCCAAGTACTGTTGTAGTTATTTTGCTTTTATGAATTCTCACTTTTGAAATTTCTTATCTATTATTTTCATATATTATTTATACTGGGAATGATAGCTACATTTAGACTAATGAAATAATTTTTCCATTGGTGGGGTAAATAAACAACTTTATGTCTAATAAAAGGTCAACATTTTCAGAGTAGTTGAAAGCACAAGATGTTTCTTGATTTGCCAAGGCAACAGTGCTACCACTGTTAAGATACCATGAACATGTGGGAAGACAAAACCAAGCTATGTTTGACACACATATTAATGTTGGAAAATTTTGCAAATATTAAAGTTTTGCAAATATTAAGTTTGCAAATATTAAAGTTTTTGTGTTTCATTTCTTATTGAGTTAATAATTAATGAGAAGATTTTTTATCACAGTTATTAGACTAACACAGATCAGAAATCAATGTGAGCTACAAAGCAGATAAAATAAGCATAAATTCCACTAAAAATAAAGAAGTTTCAATTTTCTTTTCTTCTATGATCATCATCTTCATATTCTGGTTTATCTGGAATGTATTCATTCTAACTTCAAGAGAAAGGAGGATATGCTCAAAACTCTAAAGTAACTCAGAAATGCTTTAGATGATGAAAAACCGAAAAAAAATTGGGAATTTTAGAATGGAGAATAGAAGATCATGAAGAATTATGAGAGATCTCATTGGGAAAAAAAAAAAAAAAGTACTTTCTTTTATGTGCCCAGGGGCAGAAAGATGCTATATAGACCCTTCCCTTCTAGGGGAATCCTAGACGATTCCCACATTTCTATCATTGCATAAAGCTTTGCTGAGGTGCTTGGCTGACCCACTCAGAGGAGCATGCAACTTGATCTTGAAGTTACAACTTTCAGTCCCACATGGGGTATATGCATACATACATACATACATACATACATGCATGCATACATACATAATTAAGCAAGATTTGCTTATACCATCTCCTTTACATAGCTTTATTTCTTCCCTAGAAAAATAAACAATGTCAATGTGTACATTATGTTTATAAATGTATCTATGAAGACAGATTTTATCTTTATGATTTGATGTTACCATAATAAATGAATCAGTGAGTTTTTCAGGAACAATAGCTGTGTTTTTTCATTAGCTTTATTGCAAGTAGAGAATATTTCCTCAATAAATACCCATGATGGGAGTGATTGAGTTGATAAATAACCAAGATTAATTTAATTTCTATTTGATGCATAATATAAATTGCTAAGAAGCATAGCAGATAACATTTTAAGTGAATTTTCTATTTCTCTGATATTGATGCAAACTTTTTTATGTTGTTGTTGTTAATCATGTAGAAAAGATGGGGAGGGAATCCAAACATTTGTACAGTAATTGGATTTGATATTCTTCAATATCTATTCCCTAATTTAAAAATTCAATAATTCTCATATCAAAAAATAATTAAATACTTAAGACTTGCCAAAATACAAGTTAAGTAATAAATGATTCTTTAATTTTCCAGGTAAAAGTTTCTTTATATATAGTCACATCCATGAATTGGGTCTTTATGTACGGGTGAGGTCTAGTCTTCACCCATATTCATAGAGATATTCTATATCTGGTTGACATTAATGACTGTTAAATGTTTAAAAAGGTGCCAGTCTCTATGATCTACACCTTTTTATTTAACTTGGGTTCAAAAAAATAACTTCAGCCTTCAGTACTTCAGCCTTCACCTCTATGTACTAGAGGCATATCTGCATTCCTGACCTAAAGTCCTGTACCAGCATTTCAAGTGCTGAACTCATTATCTTTACTACAAACATACTTGTTTTCCAAACACTTCTGCCTTTAGAATATTCCTTTGCCCATCTTTACAACCTTGAAATCTTACAATTTTATCACTTCAGTTGATTTAAAAAATTTTTTTAATGTTTATTATTTATTTTTGAAAGAGAGAGAGGGAGAGTATGAGCATGGAGGGGCCAAGAGAGAGAGGAAGACACAGAATCCATAGCAGGCTTCAGGCTCTGAGCTGGCAGCACAGAGCCCCCTAGTGGGTTCCTACCCAAGAACCATGAGAACATGACCTTAGTCAAAGTCAGATGCTTAACCCACTGTGCTACCCAGGCACCCCACTTCAGTTGGTTTTAAATGCTTCTTGCCAAAATATAAATGTTCTTTTTTTTAGTCCCTCTTAAATAACTAAGCAATGTCGGTTTGGAACATTGATGTTACAGTGATAAGACAGATAATTTAATTCACTTTTCATAATATAGAAACAATCCAGTTATTGAGTTTAAACCTAAATGTCTGTCACTCAAATTGTTAGTGTCTTTGTCTGCATTTTCTTTTGTTATACATTTAATTTTGGGTGATTTTTCATAATAGGGTGAAGTGCAACTTTAAAGGAAAGGTTTAAAAATCAGTTTCAGGGGCGCCTGGGTGGCGCAGTCGGTTAAGCGTCCGACTTCAGCCAGGTCACGATCTCGAGGTCCGTGAGTTCGAGTCCCTCGTCAGGCTCTGGGCTGATGGCTGGAAGCCTGGAGCCTGTTTCTGATTCTGTGTCTCCCTCTCTCTCTGCCCCTCCCCCGTTCATGCTCTCTCTCTGTACCAAAAATTAAAAAAAAAAAAAAAAAAAAAGTTAAAAATCAGTTTCATTGCTCAAACAATACAAAATGCATTGTCATTTGATTAATTAAAATAAAATTTTCTAAGGGCGCATGGGTGGCGCAGTCGGTTAAGCGTCTGACTTCAGCCAGGTCAGGATCTCGCTGTCCGTGGGTTCAAGCCCCGCGTAGGGCTCTGGGCTGATGGCTCAGAGCCTGGAGCCTGTTTCCGATTCTGTGTCTCCCTCTCTCTCTGCCCCTCCCCCGTTCATGCTCTGTCTCTCTCTGACCCAAAAATAAATAAAAAATGTTGAAAAAAAATATTAAAAAAATAAATAAATAAATAAAATTTTCTAAACACTAACAAAGGGGAAACACATGTCTACTGTCTTCAAGCAAAAGCACGTATTACATTTACATGGTTTTTATTTGAAACTTAAAACAATTGCATAGGGTCGGAGAATGTAAAGGTCTCAGGAGATTCCAAAGCTTCCATAAAGACAATTAGAAAGATACATTAGAAAAAAAGAAAGTGAAGATAAGCACAGAGAGGTTTGACTTCAGGCACAGTCAGTTCCCCAGGGCATCTTTTCAGTTGTCAAAGATACATTGTGCATTTGTATTGGGAACTACACCATTAACATGTGAGAGAAGCCAGACCACAGGATTACTAAGACATCTTTTATACCCTACTGTCATGTATCTGAAACAAGCTCTGTAACCTGTTTAGCAAGATGAAAACCATCAACCTGATATTTGCAGTAAAGAATGTAGAAAAGCTAGTAACAGGATCATCTAGGGGACTTTCAGACTTAAACAGTATATTATAAGTTACTAGCTAAGACATTTTCTTACAATTTGGCCAAGGGTCAGTAAATCCTTTCAGGCATCTCAGAAATAAGGATGAGAATATCATACACCAGCTGTAATTTAAACCTACTCTTAGGCAAAATTAAATTTATAAGAAGTGATAAGCTGAGGAATATGCTCCTTTCAGCCCATATTAATATTTTGTACAGTGGCATGAATGGATTTGTTACTGGAGACCTAGGTAGTAACTTTTTAGGATAATAGTCCTCCTTGGCAAGTTTAAGGATAGGGGCGCGCCTCGGTGGCTCAGTCGGTTAGGCATCCGACTTTGACTCAGGTCAGGATCTCTCGGTTCCTGAGTTCAGGCTCTTCATTGGGCTCTGTGCTGACAGCTCGGAGACTGGAGCCTGTTTTGGATTCTGTGTCTCCTTCTCTCTCTCTCTGCCTTCCCCCTGCTCATGCTCGCTGGCTCTCTTTCTCTCTCTCAAAAATAAACATTAAAAACAAAAGGAACATTTAAGGATAGATAAAATGACAGTTAATTTTCACAAAGGATTAATTCAAAACAGAGTTAATTCACTGGCTTTTTAAAAATTATTATTGAAATGTGCTTGACGTATAATATTGTGTGAATTTAAGCTGTACATGTTGATCTGATATGCTAACATATTATGATGCGATAGTGATTGCAGTGATATGTAACACCTCTATCTCATCACATAATTATCATTTCTTTTTTTGTGGTTACATAACTAAGATCTAGTCTCTTAACAAGTTTGGTGATTACAATACAATATTGTTGTCTCTATTGACTGTGCTGTGCAGTAGATCTCCTGGTCTTATTTATCTATGAATTGCAAGTTTGTACCTTTACACATCCCTCCAATTGCCCCATCCCCAAACCCTGGTAACCACCATTTTACCGTCATTTTTTTGCAAGTTTAGCTGTTTCAGATTCCACATAGGAGTGATGCATAGTATTTGTATTTCTGCGTTTGACTTACCTCACTTTTGGCTTTTATTTTAATCTAAAAATACAGTCGTTGAAAGAAATAGTGATTTGTTTCTATGAGCCTTTTAATGGACCTCATATGTGCAGATAAGTCACAAAGATGTCACTTTGCCATTATTATTTAATCTTGACCAAAAAAATAAAAAGTTGTTTGTGCTCCAATTTGCTGACCAGTTACCTAAGTTTCAGAGAGGGCAACAAATTTGGCAAAGTTACAAAGCTACTAAGAGGTGAAGCTAATATTCAAACCCTCTTCTCAAAATCCATGCTTATTAGGTTTATCTATTCTACCATGTGTCTGGGCTTATGGGCCCCATGAATATCAAAGGTTTCTCCTAATATTATACTTAATGCTGCTTACTATCCTAAAACTTTTTTAAGTTCTCCTCTGATGTAACAAATGCTTTGAGAATTAATCCAGAAATACTGCAGAATACTAGAATGCAGTGGAACAATTCATGCTCCAGTTTTTGGTCAAAGGGCTTTGACAAGTCCTGCTTACTCCAACTTACTGCTTCTGCATCTTTGGACAAAGATGCAATGAATGTGAATATTGGTTTCATGCTGATAGAATAATTGTCCAATAATCTGATTATTCTTCCATCCTGTTGGCAATCATGTTAAAAAACTAGGTCAGTAAAACAAACTCATACATTTAACAGATAGACATATATTCTTTTGGTAAGCACATAACTTGAGCATGACTTATTTTCTTTTACTTTTCGATGAGGAAAGCTAATATCCCAAGTATTAAATCTTCAGTGGGCAGCATCGATTTAAGCATCTTTTGGGGAAAAAGTAGTCAAGACACTTTAAAAAAATGCAGGACTTCTAAAGAAAAATATGAGATATGTTATCAAACACCCCAAGCAATTTAAAAACAGTTAAAAAAATTGCAGGGAGGTATGTAGTTCCATTATAAACTAGATTAATAAGGCAAGACAATACAAGAAGAAGAAAGTTATTTAACTGGGAAATGGTATGCAAAAATGAAGCTGTCCTGAAGATAAATTACATATATTACATATAATGTATAATATACAATAAATTTATTAACATATTTATATAAAATTACACATATATAACATTGGAAACCATCATGCTTAGTCTGTAAAAAGTGATGAACAATCAATCTAGTCTCAAATTTAGCAAATGGGCCAGTGTATGCCCCCGCCCCCCCCCCCAAAAAAATAAGAAAACATGGGAAAAGGGAGGAATGAAATTTATAAGGAGTGTGACATTTGGTATGGAGCCACTTAGGAATAATCAATATTCTTTACTAAAATACAAACAGTATTTCTATTTATTTTCCTTCAAAATAACTCATAACTCATGCATGGGATTGTTAATAAGCACTCAAAATTGAAGAGTAAAAGAAACACCTACAGAACTCTATAAAACTTAGAAAAGAAATAGGGTATGACAGAAACAATGTTAGATTGGAAAATTGTAGGAAGACATTTACCCCAAATTCAAATCCCAAGCGTGACACCCATAAAATGTATGAAATAACTCAGTGTGCTCTTCTCACATCTTTCTTACCTTTTCCTCTAGGGGCTCTGTCCGTCTGGAACAACCTCAGAGTCCAAATTATCTATACTGAGGCTTAATGACACCAGACCTCATGTTTTTATTATCACAGAGAAGATGAGAATTTACTCAGATGAAGTGATCCATAGCTTTATATATACAAATATTCTTCATTTCTAAGTGTCCCTATTTCTTCCCACCTCTACCAGCACCTGAGCAAGAGTGATTAGTGTGACAACAAGAATGGCACAGAACAAGTGTAGACAGACCTCATGTAATTTTTCTGAAAATAAAAGCAGAAATGGGGTCAAGGTTCATGATCAAATTTAGATCAAAAATCTATGTTTTTGAGTATTGGAAAAATACAGCGTATGTTCCTACCGATAGAAATGATTTGTTAGTAAGGGACAAGAGTGACAAGAAAGAAAGGGATATATTATTGGAAGAATGGTCAGCAAGAAGAAAGGAAGTATAGTGCACCCACACAAACTTTGGTCTAAGCTAGGAACATGATGTTCTGATTTAGAGCAACCCGGGGAGAGGACAGACGATGATAAAGCCATAGGTGCAGATGGATGTGTTGCTGGGAGCTATGAGTATTTTCATCTGATTGTGTCAATTTTCCCATCAAAACAAGGCATGAGATGAAAGTGAAAATGGAGAATATGTTATAGGAGGTTTGAGGAAAGAGGAAAAGGTTTGAAATATTCTTACAGGAAAATAAGTGAAAGTAAAGTGTAAGTAAAAGTGATTATATAATTGTCACATAGATCACAGAGCCCCCTGTTATTAGCAATCATTAATTTATAGTTATGTGAGAGAATACTGAGTGATGTTTTTGTCAAGTTGTGATAAGTCATGCAGGTATACACGGAGAGGAGATGAAAAGTTAGAACCCAGAGTTTCTATCCCCATGTAATTATAGAAAAATGAGAAGACAAGAAAAATAATATTCAAGGGGTATGCCAGAGAGGGATTATACTAACAGATCATACAGATCATGGCATAGTTGGGTGAACTGGGGAGACCTTGAGCCCTGAGGCTTTAACCCAGCCCATCCAAAAATAGTGCCAGAGGCTCTTCTTATTGTCAAAAGAAAGAATTCAAGGACAGAAAAAACACAGCAGATGAGCAGTACAAGCAGGAAAGTTTATTAAAGTGAAAGTACACTCTCCAGATGTGAGCATGGGTAAATTCAAGGGAAAGCTGTGGCCCTGGGGGTTTGGGTATCTATCTTTTATTGACACTTGTTAATAAGGGGGTGGGTTATTCATTACTTGAACTGGGTATTTCTTGGAAACAGGGCTAAGCACTTTTTCTTCCATATTTGGTCAGGGGTTTCTTGTCATGGCCCCCTTAGGGAGAAGATTTTAGTATGGCAGTGTAGTATAATGAAGGAATGATCTGAACTTTGGCCTACATTGGCAGCCATCTTGAGCCTATCTGGTTTGATCCAATTTCTTGTGGTTTTGTTTTGATGTGCAGCCAGGAGAGTCCTCTGACTTCCTCATAGTCAGCCAAGACTTCTTTGCTGGCCTCCAGGCATCCAGTTAGAAGGTAAATAACTGTCTAGCAATGGTATTTGCATTGGATAAGAAAGGAATTAAGGACATGGGAAGAAAGGAAATTGGAAAAGGTGGAAGACTGAAGGATTATAGGTCCCAGTGGAATCTCAATATTGTTTAATTCAATGTACTAGAGGGATTCAGCTGAAACATAGATGATGGTGGGGTAGTAAAGCATAGGTTGCTTGAAATTGAGATATGGATGGTTTTTAGAGATGAGAGCCAGAATCTAAAGTATGACTATTGTATTGAGTTGTTGGAGGAAGGAGGAAGATCAACAATAAATCATTGAAAAAAAAAAAGAAGGTCAAAGATTTGAAGGGCCAGGGAAGTGGAAGGGTCATCTAGGTGTACATGAAAACATAAGGGGCAATGGAAAAAGTAGCTGAAGAGAGTGACAACAAATCAAGAGTAAGTGATAAATCAGTAAATCAAGAGTTCCTGATTTTAGGGCATCTAGATGACTATAACATGGAAATATACCATTTTTAATTGAATGGCCAATAACAGCAAAAGAATGTGGGAGAATCTATGATTAGAGAAAATTAGCTTTTTCTCATTGGTAGACTATCATTAGTTTTTTGTTTGTTTGTTTGTTTGTTTATTTTATTTTTTTTTTCTGAAATTTATTGACAAATTGGTTTCCATACAACACCCAGTGCTCATCCCAAAAGGTGCCCTCCTCAATACCCATCACCCACCCTCTCCTCCCTCCCACCCCCCATCAACCCTCAGTTTGTTCTCAGTTTTTAACAGTCTCTTATGCTTTGGCTCTCTCCCATTCTAACCTCTTTTTTTTTTTTTCCTTCCCCTCCCCCATGGGTTCCTGTTAAGTTTCTCAGGATCCACATAAGAGTGAAACCATATGGTATCTGTCTTTCTCTGTATGGCTTATTTCACTTAGCATCACACTCTCCAGTTCCATCCACGTTGCTACAAAAGGCCATATTTCATTTTTTCTCATTGCCACGTAATATTCCATTGTGTATATAAACCACAATTTCTTTATCCATTCATCAGTTGATGGACATTTAGGCTCTTTCCATAATTTGGCTATTGTTGAGAGTGCTGCTATGAACATTGGGGTACAAGTGGCCCTATGCATCAGTGCTCCTGTATCCCTTGGATAAATTCCTAGCAGTGCTATTGCTGGGTCATAGGGTAGGTCTATTTTTAATTTTCTGAGGAACCTCCACACTGTTTTCCAGAGCGGCTGCACCAATTTGCATTCCCACCAACAGTGCAAGAGGGTTCCCGTTTCTCCACATCCTCTCCAGCATCTATAGTCTCCTGATTTGTTCATTTTGGCCACTCTGACTGGCGTGAGGTGATACCTGAGTGTGGTTTTGATTTGTATTTCCCTGATGAGGAGCGACGCTGAACATCTTTTCATGTGCCTGTTGGCCATCCGGATGTCTTCTTGAGAGAAGTGTCTATTCATGTTTTCTGCCCATTTCTTCACTGGGTTATTTGTTTTTTGGGTGTGGAGTTTGGTGAGCTCTTTATAGATTTTGGATACTAGCCCTTTGTCCGATATGTCATTTGCGAATATCTTTTCCCATTCCGTTGGTTGCCTTTTAGTTTTGTTGGTTGTTTCTTTTGCTGTGCAGAAACTTTTTATCTTCATAAGGTCCCAGTAATTCACTTTTGCTTTTAGTTCCCTTGCCTTTGGGGATGTGTCGAGTAAGAGATTGCTACGGCTGAGGTCAGAGAGGTCTTTTCCTGCTTTCTCCTCTAAGGTTTTGATGGTTTCCTGTCTCACAATTAGGTCTTTTATCCATTTTGAGTTTATTTTTGTGAATGGTGTGAGAAAGTGGTCTAGTTTCAACCTTCTGCATGTTGCTGTCCAGTTCTCCCAGCACCATTTGTTAAAGAGGCTGTCTTTTTTCCATTGGATGTTCTTTCCTGCTTTGTCAAAGATGAGTTGGCCATACGTTTGTGGGTCTAGTTCTGGGGTTTCTATTCTATTCCATTGGTCTATGTGTCTGTTTTGGTGCCAATACCATGCTGTCTTGATGATGACAGCTTTGTAGTAGAGGCTAAAGTCTGGGATTGTGATGCCTCCTGCTTTGGTCTTCTTCTTCAAAATTCCTTTGGCTATTCGGGGCCTTTTGTGGTTCCATATGAATTTTAGGATTGCTTGTTCTAGTTTCGAGAAGAATGCTGGTGCAATTTTGATTGGGATTGCATTGAATGTGTAGATAGCTTTGGGTAGTATTGACATTTTGACAATATTTATTTTTCCAATCCATGAGCAGGGAATGTCTTTCCATTTCTTTAAATCTTCTTCAATTTCCTTCATACGCTTTCTATAGTTTTCAGCATACAGATCCTTTACATCTTTGGTTAGATTTATTCCTAGGTATTTTATGCTTCTTGGTGCAATTGTGAATGGGATCAGTTTCTTTATTTGTCTTTCTGTTGCTTCATTGTTAGTGTATAAGAATGCAACTGATTTCTGTACATTGATTTTGTATCCTGCAACTTTGCTGAATTCCTGTATCAGTTCTAGCAGACTTTTGGTGGAGTCTATCGGATTTTCCATGTATAATATCATGTCATCTGCAAAAAGCGAAAGCTTGACTTCATCTTTGCCAATTTGGATGCCTTTGATTTCCTTTTGTTGTCTGATTGCTGATGCTAGAACTTCCAGCACTATGTTAAACAGCAGCGCTGAGAGTGGGCATCCTTGTCGTGTTCCTGATCTCAGGGAAAAAGCTTTCAGTTTTTCCCCGTTGAGGATGATGTTAGCTGTGGGCTTTTCATAAATGGCTTTTATGATCTTTAAGTATGTTCCTTCTATCCCGACTTTCTCAAGGGTTTTTATTAAGAAAGGGTGCTGGATTTTGTCGAAGGCCTTTTCTGCATCGATTGACAGGATCATATGGTTCTTCTCTCTTTTTTTGTTAATGTGATGTATCACGTTGATTGATTTGCGAATGTTGAACCAGCCCTGCATCCCAGGAATGAATCCCACTTGATCATGGTGAATAATTCTTTTTATATGCCGTTGAATTCGATTTGCTAGTATCTTATTGAGAATTTTTGCATCCATATTCATCAGGGATATTGGCCTGTAGTTCTCTTTTTTTACTGGGTCTCTGTCTGGTTTAGGAATCAAAGTAATACTGGCTTCATAGAATGAGTCTGGAAGTTTTCCTTCCCTTTCTATTTCTTGGAATAGCTTGAGAAGGATAGGTATTATCTCTGCCTTAAACGTCTGGTAGAACTCCCCTGGGAAGCCATCTGGTCCTGGACTCTTATTTGTTGGGAGATTTTTGATAACCGATTCAATTTCTTCGCTGGTTATGGGTCTGTTCAAGCTTTTTATTTCCTCCTGATTGAGTTTTGGAAGAGTGTGGGTGTTCAGGAATTTGTCCATTTCTTCCAGGTTTTCCAATTTGTTGGCATATAATTTTTCATAGTATTCCCTGATAATTGCTTGTATCTCTGAGGGATTGGTTGTAATAATTCCATTTTCATTCATGATTTTATCTATTTGGGTCATCTCCCTTTTCTTTTTGAGAAGCCTGGCTAGAGGTTTGTCAATTTTGTTTATTTTTTCAAAAAACCAACTCTTGGTTTCGTTGATCTGCTCTACAGTTTTTTTAGTTTCTATATTGTTTATTTCTGCTCTGATCTTTATTATTTCTCTTCTTCTGCTGGGCTTAGGCTGCCTTTGCTGTTCTGCTTCTAGTTCCTTTAGGTGTGCTGTTAGATTTCGTATTTGGGATTTTTCTTGTTTCTTGAGATAGGCCTGGATTGCAATGTATTTTCCTCTCAGGACTGCCTTTGCTGCGTCCCAAAGCGTTTGGATTGTTGTATTTTCATTTTCGTTTGTTTCCATATATTTTTTAATTTCTTCTCTAATTGCCTGGTTGACCCACTCATTCATTAGTTGAGTGTTCTTTAACCTCCATGCTTTTGGAGGTTTTCCAGACTTTTTTCTGTGGTTGATTTCAAGCTTCATAGCATTGTGGTCTGAAAGTAAGCATGGTATAATTTCAATTCTTGTAAACTTATGAAGGGCTGTTTTGTGACCCAGTATATGATCTATCTTGGAGAATGTTCCATGTGCACTCGAGAAGAAAGTATATTCTGTTGCTTTGGGATGCAGAGTTCTAAATATATCTGTCAAGTCCATCTGATCCAATGTCTCATTCAGGGCCCTTGTTTATTTATTGACCATGTGTCTAGATGATCTATCCATTTCTGTAAGTGGTGTATTAAAGTCCCCTGCAATTACCACATTCTTATCAATAAGGTTGCTTATGTTTATGAGTAATTGTTTTATATATTTGGGGGCTCCGGTATTCGGTGCATAGACATTGATAATTGTTAGCTCTTCCTGATGGATAGACCCTGTAACTATTATATAATGTCCTTCTTCATCTCTTGTTACAGCCTTTAATTTAAAGTCTAGTTTGTCTGATAGAAGTATGGCTACTCCAGCTTTCTTTTGGCTTCCAGTCGCATGATAAATAGTTCTCCATCCCCTCACTCTCAATCTAAAGGTGTCCTCAGGTCTAAAATGAGTCTCTTGTAGACAGCAAATACATGGGTCTTGTTTTTTTATCCATTCTGATACCCTATGTCTTTTGGTTGGCGCATTTAATCCATTTACATTCAGTGTTATTATAGAAAGATACGGGTTTAGAGTCATTGTGATGTCTGTATGTTTTATGCTTGTAGTGATGTCTCTGGGACTTTGTCTCACAGGGTCCCCCTTAGGATCTCTTGTAGGGCTGGTTTAGTGGTGACAAATTCCTTCAGTTTTTGTTTGTTTGGGAAGACCTTTATCTCTCCTTCTATTCTAAATGACAGACTTGCAGGATAAAGGATTCTTGGCTGCATATTTTTTCTGTCTAGCACCCTGAAAATCTCGTGCCAATTCTTTCTGGCCTGCCAAGTTTCAAAAGAGAGATCAGTCACGAGTCTTATAGGTCTCCCTTTATATGTGAGGGCACGTTTACCCCTTGCTGCTTTCAGAATTTTGTCTTTATCCTTGTATTTTGCCAGTTTCACTATGATATGTCGTGCAGAAGATCGATTCAAGTTACGTCTGAAGGGAGTTCTCTGTGCCTCTTGGATTTCAATGCCTTTTTCCTTCCCCAGTTCAGGGAAGTTCTCAGCTATGATTTCTTCAAGTACCCCTTCAGCACCTTTCCCTCTCTCTTCCTCCTCTGGGATACCAATTATGCGTATATTATTTCTTTTTAGTGTATCACTTAATTCTCTAATTTTCCCCTCATACTCCTGGATTTTTTTATCTCTCTTTTTCTCAGCTTCCTCTTTTTTCATAACTTTATCTTCTAGTTCACCTATTCTCTCCTCTGCCTCTTCAAGCCGAGCTGTGGTGGTTTCCATTTTGTTATGCATTTCGTTTAAAGCGTTTTTCAGCTCCTCGTGACTGTTCCTTAGTCCCTTGATCTCTGTAGCAAGAGATTCTCTGCTGTCCTGTATACTGTTTTCAAGCCCAGCGATTAATTTTATGACTATTATTCTAAATTCACTTTCTGTTATATTATTTAAATCCTTTTTGATCAGCTCATTAGCTGTTGTTATTTCCTGGAGATTCTTCTGAGGGGAGTTCTTCTGCTTGGTCATTTTGGATAGTCCCTGGTGTGGTGAGGACCTGCAGGGCACTTCCCCTGTGCTGTGGTGTATAACTGGAGTTGGTGGGCGGGCCGCAGTCAGATCTGATGTCTGCCCCCAGCCCACCGCTGGGGCCACAGTCAGACTGGTGTGTGCCTTCTCTTCCCCTCTCCTAGGGGTGGGATTCACTGTGGGGTGGTGTGGCTCGTCTGGGCTACTTGCACCCTGCCAGGCTTGTGATGCTGGGGATCTGGCGAATTAGCTGGGGTGGGTAGGCAAGGTGCTCGGGGGCAGGAGGGGCAGGCTTAGATCGCTTCTCCTTAGGTGATCCACTTCAGGAGGGGCCCTGTGGCAGCGGGAGGGAGTCAGATCCGCTGAGGTTTGGCTCCACCGAAGCGCAGAGTTGGGTGTTTGCGCGGAGCGAGCAAGTTCCCTGGCAGGAACCTGTTCCCTTTGGGATTTCGGCTGGGGGATGGGCGGGGGAAATGGCGCTGGCGAGCGCCTTTGTTCCCCACCAAACTGAGCTCTGTTGTCAGGGGGCTCAGCAGCTCTCCCTCCCTTTGTCCTCTAGCCTTTCCGCTTTCTGAGCAGAGCTGTTAATTTATGACCTCCCAGACGCTAAGTCGGGCTTGCTGTCAGAACACAGTCCGCCTGGCCCCTCCGCTTTTGCAAGCCAGACTCGGGGGCTCTGCTTGGCCGGCGAGCCGCCCCTCCTCCCCGGCTCCCTCCCGCTAGTCAGTGGAGCGCGCACCCCCTCGCCGCCCTTCCTACCCTCTTCCGTGGGCCTCTCGTCTGCGTTTGGCTCCGGCGACTCTGTTCTGCTAATCCTCTGGCGGTTTTCTGGGTTATTTAGGCAGGTGTAGATGGAATCTAAGTGATCAGCAGGACGTGCAGTGAGCCCAGCGTCCTCCTAAGCCGCCATCTTGCCCCCCAAATAATCTATCATTAGTTTTGTAGACTTTGGTGGATTCAACAGTTACCCAGAATCTGACTACAAACTGAATTTTATTAGCTGAATATGGGATGACTAGACTTTGGAGATATATTTTATAATGACCAAATAAATATAAGAGATATTGACAAATAAACCATAATGGCATTTAGTTATATTAGAAATCTCTCTGCAAACAGAATTAAAGCTCTCACTGTGTTGTAGTTTCAAGAAAAGGGGACTATATGTGTTAAAATGTACAGATCTTATTGTGCTTACACATTATTTATGCCTTGTTTGTGTCTGCTTGGTGTGGGCATTTGCAATAGAAGAGAAAAATAAAAACAGACAATACAGCATATCTACATGCTATGGATCTAAAGCTATGGATTTAGGACTTTTTCCTCTAGTTATTATATGTATATAATATATTTGTCTAATAGTATATTTACATTCAATTTATATTTGCAATCATTTATTTTCATAAAAAACAATTATGGTAAATAATATCTTAATTTTAGAGATGTTTAAACTGAGAATCACATAGACAGAAGCTAATTAACACACAAGAAACAAAACTAGCCTTTGTTGAAGTAAGTATTCAGAATCCTTTATTATCTAGGGGACATTATCCTTTTACACATATTCAAACCCTTTGTATCTTTGAACCCTCACTTCTAGACAAAACCTTCTCCAGAACTTTATCCATAAAGATTTTTAACCTTTACTGAATTCCTATTGTGTTTACTCTCTTTACCACACATTTCGGTATGATATGAGAGATAATGAGTTTATGGATTTTCTGTACATAATCACTTAGTTGGAGTAAACACCTAATTTTCTGATATGATATTCTCAGTTCAGTTACTTGATTAGATAAATATTGCCTCTCTAACCCAGGTTTTTCTCTAAAAGTACCAATTAGATTTCAATAGTATGATAATGTATCATGGGGTATGATTTGACTCTTTGTTTTAAAAGATAGTGATTTTTTAGGTTGGTGAGTGGTCACTGATCCCAAGGACAGCTACCAAAATATGACTCTATGAAGCTCATATTCACCTGATTTACAGTGGTTCATTAATATTGTTAATATTAAAAGAAGTATAATGTCAAAGCCATTTCTAGATTTCTTTCCTTAACTCCAATAATATAACGTTAAAGGTTATAGAATAACAGATTGACTGACCAGTCCTCTCTATGCGTTTCATTTCCCTAATTCTGACCATCTTGTTTTGGTTAGAGTTTATAGACATTCTAGAATCTCACAGATTGTTTCAGTGGAAGATTGACCCTCCTGGGAATAAGAAAGGAATGAGAGATTTATTCTAATTTACATTCTAGTCTTATAATTGGTCATGAGAATAAATAGTTTTATTCTGTCAAACAAGATTTATTTCAAGAACCTTTAGTGTCTGCTAAACCAAATCTCAATAATTGACTACCTTTCTCCCCCACACTCAACTAAACATACAGATGTAAATTTTCCTAAAGGTCTGAGGATGCTTGTTAAACAGAAGTTAAGAAGGTAATGCAGAATCTGCTAATTAGTAACAAATGCATTATTTATGGATGCCTAAAAATATTATTTAAATAACTCTTAGGTTAACAATGTTGCAGAATTAAATTTTAATTGGATACGGTCTCATTGTTTTTGAGATACAGTGTTTTTTAAATTTTATTTTATACTTTTTGATAGAAAAAAATACAAAAATACCTCTCGGTCTAACGGTTTCTTTGCACAAGAATGCTTTCTACAATAGATCCTGTTGTTGTACTTGCACAAAATATCTGTGTGTGTGTGTGTGTGTGTGTGTGTGTGTGTATGCACCATGCTTTGTTCAAAAAGTATATGTTCAAAATTATATTAAGTAGATTTTGTTTGGTACTGTGTGCCAAATGTCAAAATGGTCAAGTATATTTTGAAGATATATTCACCAAATTGTAGAGGATGTCCTAAGTATGTACATATTCAGCATACTTTCCTCCACCATCCCAATCCAGCTGTATTTTTTAAAAATTAGAATTGATCCTACGTCTTCCAAGTAATGAAAAGAATACAGAATCAATTTAGCCTTCTTGAAAAGAGGAATGATAGATAAATCTAATCAACCAAGGGGATAATGAAAGTAAATAGGAGAGAAGTAAAGCAGCTATCAAAAAATGAGCAAAGGACCCATTAATGCTTAGAACTAAAACTAAGGCTGTTAGGGGAGCCTGGTGGCTTAGTCAGTTGAGGATTCGACTCTTGATTTTGGCTCAGGTCATGATCCCAGGGCCGTGGGATCAAGCTCTGCATCAAGCCCACCTGAGAGCCTGCTTAGGATTCTCTCTTTCTTCCTTCCTCTCTGGCCCTCCCTACTCTCTCTCTCTCTCTCTCTCTCTCTCTCAAAAAAAAAAAAATAACTAAGACTAAAACTGTGCAAGCGGGCAAATTGAACACCTGTAAGACTACAGAAATGGAAACTGGAATAAAGGAGAGGACATGAGGACATGTAGATATGCTCTTCATTTTTTCTTCTATTTTGTCTTTAAGATTCCACAGATACTCTTTTAGTTTGAAATATGTCACTAAAGAAATGACCTAAAACACTTAAAGTTTTGTGCAATGTTATGTTTTGTAATGAAGAATTTTATAATTGAAGTTCAGCTATTTCTTCAATTTCAGTTAAATTTATTTTTGATTAAATTCAATTTAAATTTCATACCTTTGGTACAAATTACTATGAGCAGAGTTCTATTAAATTATACCTATATAGTATATTTTATTATCACTTCACTTTTATACATGCATGCTATCTGGAATGATGTTTAATTTGGGGTTGCAAGATTAGGCTATATTTTGGTTTCTAAATTTTATATTGCCCTGCACAGTTTGGAAATTTCTAATGAATGTGGGTCATTTCTACACAATTTATAAGTTATTATTTTGTTTAACAAGATGTGCATGTGTCAGTGCAGAAGAGTGTTAACATCTCCATGTTTCAAGAGTTGGGCATAGATTAGACTTTCCTACGGGTCAAATTTGTGCCCCCTGGAAGGTCCTCTAAATTGAGAATTGAAAATGAGACTCTCTGAACAATGCAGTACAAGTTGACCCATGCTCTGGGATTTCATTGTGCCCTTAGCAAGAAAGAGATGTTGCTATATATATTCCCTATGTCTTATTCTCACACTTCCAGGAAACACAGTACATTTCATTTCATAGCATAGGACAAGTACAATCCTAGATGTCTTCCATCACAACATAGAAATATTCTAATATGCATTGAGATATTAAATGATGCCAAATAGATGGTTTAACAAGTGTATATCAGATTGCCTTTCCAATTTGTTTTGTGTCAGAAAATGAGATGGGTTTATTTTCAGTGCACTGAATCCAGGTCCAGTGTAGCAATTTGTTCCTTATGTTCAATTAGAAGTTTTGAGAATATATCTGTAATTTTTTGCTTTTCCTTTTTACTAGTGGATAGAAGAAATAAATAACTGAAGTAATTTCTATAAGCCTCACATACAATAATCAATAGATACATATGGATCAATTATAGATTCTCCTCTGAGGTATAGTTAGCATGTTAAAAAAGCTGTTTATCCATGTTGTTTTACGTTATCCATAGTACATTCCTTTTCACGGCTAATATTCCATGTGTTAGATAAACCACAATGATTTTATCCATTTACCTGTAGGTGGACTTTTGTGTTAGTTCTCCTTTTGGATATTAAAAATAAGGCCACTATGGACATTCATCTGAAAAGGAGTTTTTGTATGTATATGTGTGTGTGTGTGTATATATATATATGTATATATGTATATATATATATGTATATATATACATATATATATATGAACATATATATACATATATATCAAAATTGGGGATATATATATATATATATATTCATTTTTTTCATTTAAATAATTTGGAGTGGAGTGACTGCATCAGATGGCAGTTGTATTTTAAATTTTAGAGAAACTGCCTAATGCAATTTTACTTAGTAAAATAGGACAAATTTTTGACATATATATAATAACATGTATCAATGTAAACAAACAAGCAAACACAACAACCAAGAGAACATATTGTTTAGTTCCATTTATATGAACTTTTAGAAAATATAAATCTTATTTATTTTGTTAGAAAAAGCAGGTATTTGGTTGTATGGGATATTAATAAGTAAGGATGGATTGGGAAGAGGCTCAACAGAACTCTTTGGTAAATAGCAATATTTTACATTTTTATTGTGCTGAATGATTATACTAATATATGTATTTATCAAAAAGTATACAACTGTGTACATAAAATGGATGAAAATTTTTCATATAAATTATACCTCAAGTATGGTAATTTTTAATGTTACTTTAAACTGTGATTCTATTTATTTCACTCTAGAATTTAGAACTACTCTAGTGTGCTTTACCTCAATGAAATATAATCATATGAGTTTACTTTGTAGTTTTCTATATATTCCTTAAAATAAGAATATTATAAATATTCCATAAAATATTTTAGAATTTTAGCTTTGTTTGCATTTATATAAAGGGTATTTTAAATATTCAGAATATTATTCTATTCTGTAAATGAGAATAAGAGAAATATTAAGGTTGTTTTGAGGATTAAATATGTTTGTAAATATAAAGTAGCTAAAACAGATCCTGGCATAAAAATTTTATGTTTCATGCCAGTATATAAACTGCAGAAAAAATACTACCTCTACCAATAAGTTTTTCTTTTTCATATCACCTGGTGCTCACCTCACCTGAGTGCCTCTAATGTGGAATATTTAAGATACAGTGTGAAGTGAAAAGCTGAGGAAATAGTTTTATGAGTTTCAAAAAGCATTTTATATATGAGTATCTGAATGTAGGTTCAGCTATGTTACCTAGATGTAATTAAGGTAAGAATAGGATCTATGTGCACAAGTACAAACATGTCTACTAAGAATATATATTTGTCTTATTTGTTTTTAATTTTAATGCATCAATTTATTGGTGCCCAGACCACATAGATGTAAATGATTAGCAAATATCTTAAAATCTTCATGAATATCTTCTGTAATATCAGATTAATTTTATTAAAGATGTTGCAAGATACTTGCAGGTGGAGAGCACACACATTGGGACAAAATACATCTTTCAGTGGTCTGTGTACAAATAAATGATGTTAGTTGTGGTTACAACCATCATGTGGAATGCGTTGGGACTATATTTAAATTTATACCCCCACGTCATTGTCATCTACACAATTACTTTTTGCAGTTTCCTAGTGTAAATACATTTTCACTGTATTCAGGCACAGTATTTTAAATTAGCTTGGCCCATGAGGAAGCTTATGATTTTTGCCTACTCTTTCACCTTACTTCATCCCCAGTGTAAGCTTCAGTCACACTGTCACTATTTCCAAATTCATATTCAACAAATTTGTTACTTGGGGAATTACTTTGGAGTCATTGAGATATGGGTTTGGCCCTCGGGTGTATCAGCCTGGTAGCATTTTGACTGTGTCCATTATTCATCAGTTCTACAGCATTCAGTTTCCTCATTTGTATGATGGAGAATATTTTACACTTACCTTACAGGATGATTTTTCAGAATCAGTGATATAATAATACAGGTAAAATACAAAGCAGAGTGCTTGAATTAGGAGTTAGTACCCTTTGTCACCACTACCATGACCTCCATTGTTCTTAACTGTTGATGAGAGATATTGGATTATGTGTGATATGTGAGTGTCAGTACATTTTCCAGGAGAGATTCATATATGTGCATGGTGGAAGATGGGTGTGGTCAGAAAGAAGTTTGGCTTTCAAAATTGGGGATATTTTAGTATGCTTGATTGTCTTGTTTTCCTCTTCTCTCTTCTCCTTGTCCTTGTCCTTGTCCTTCTCCTTCTCCTTCACCTTCTCCTTCTCCTGCTGCTGCTCCTTTTTCTTCTGCTTCTGCTTCTGCTTCTGCTTCTCCTCTCTTCTCTTTTTTTTTTTTTTTTTTCAGTAGGGAGAGGAAAGACTGACTAGAAATAAGATAAAATTTGGGTTTGCACCAGAACATGAGCTACCATCTGGGCCAATGAAACTGTTGAAGAAAAGGAGTTTGGAGGATGTTTCTTCCATTTAGTATTTTGCCTAGGGGTAAGTTTGACTTGGTATTTTAAATATGCATCCTCTTGTATTTTTGCTGCTATGTACAGTTGACCCTTGGACAACACAAATTTGAACTCCACAGGTCCACTTATATGCAATTATTTTCAAGAAATATAGTACAGTACTGTAAATGTATTTTTTATCTTCCTTATGATGTTCTCAATAACATTTTCTGTTCTCTGTTTTATTTTAAGAATGTAGTATCTCATACATGTAACATATAAACTATGTGTTTATCAACTGTTTATGGTATTGGGAAGGCATCCAGTCAATAATAGGCTATTAGTAATTGTGTCTTGGAGGAGTCAAATATTATACATGGATTTTTGACTTGTGGGGTGTTGGTGCCCCTAACCTTGCATTTTTCAAGGATCAACTGTAAATACATTTAACTAACACAGTTTTTGAAGAGAACCACCTTAATATTTTGAAAGCACCAATCAAATCAGAATAAAAAATAAATGTTATGTAATCAGTTCAGCAACCATGTAACTTTTGACAGATTAGTCCTGGTATCCACAATATACTTCCTAAAGATATAAAGGCTCTCAAATGAAATGCCCTGCAGTATAAGTCTTGGAACAGACAAATGAATTATGCTGCTAAATAAAGATTGCTTTTTAGGAAACAAAAAAGTAAACACAGGTTATTACAACAAATAATTAACCAAGCCTGTGTGGACAGCACCATCTTTTGTAAAATCTTTGAAATTAGGGTTTTGTTTTGCTTTTTAATTGATACAAAGATACTCTGAGCCTCGTTGCAATTAATGTGAAATCCCTGAATCAATGTACTGCATTGTGCATTCTGGCCTGGTTAGTTAAGTTAATGGGAGTGTGAGGTTCATTAAGCAAGTGCTAATGATTTTCTCCCTGTATTGTCTGAGCCTCACCTAGTTACAGTCAAATATAAATATTACCAACCTGGTCATCTGTCTTAACAAATACATGTCATTGGTGATAAGGATGATAATATAGATAGTGCTGCTTACTGATCTAGGGAAGAAGTCATTCATTCAAAACATTCCAGGTTAAGAATGTGTCCACATTTTTGCATGGAAAATTGAAAGTAAACACTGTAATGCAGAGCTTAGTACTCTGTAATATGTGTGTATGTGTATACACAGTCTTATACACATAGACAGAAACATGTATTTCTTACTGCAGGTATATATTAATGCCCCTTTACATCAGAAAACTAGATATTAGTGTAAGAAAAACTTTTTTCAAGGCCATTTTTGTGTAAAGGTTGGTAGGGAAAATTTTTTTCATAGTGTTCTCTGTATGATCATGATTAACTTTTTAAAAAATTTAATCCCATAAACTTGCCAGTGGTAACTGGTCTGTTCATTTAAAGATATTTCTGTAGTTTGCTTTCTAAGACTTGCAGTTAAATGCCAAAAGACATTTTTAACATTTATTCAGATTAGCTTTTCCTGTTTTATCTATTTTGAGTATCTTTGAATAAAAACATCTGAAAAACAATTTCCAAATTCTGCATAAGTTTGGAGACAGAATTTTATTCCAGTTTTTTTTATAACATTATCTTTGCTTTTACTTTAATTTCAAAGACTCTCACTCTGTCATGTACTCTAACAAAATCTATACTACACTGTTATAGCACAAGATCAGGAATAAACAGTAATAAGAAACTATTTAGATAAATATAATGATATATTTTAATATGATCAGTAAAAATATACAGTATAAATAAATTGATATATTTAGATATATAGATATTTTGGGGTGCAAGTAAGATTACTTCTCTTTGAAGGAGAATTGTATAACTCTTCATAAAATAGTAAAGGAGATGGCCATTGATTTGGACCCTGATGGCGAAGTGTGAATTGAGCATGTGGAGGGAATACCTTTTCTTATAGAGAAAGCATATGAGCAAATCTGTTTGTAACCTGTGATTACATGTAGGAAAAAATGACATGTCATTTTGGTCTAGATATTAGAAAATAAATTAGGGGCACCCGGGTGGCTCTGTCAGTTAAGTATCTGATTCTTGATTTCAGCTCAGGATCTCATGATTTGTGGGATCCAGCCCCAAGCCAGGCTCTGTGTTGATGACACGGATCCCAAGCCTGCTTGGGATTCTCTGTCTCTCTCTGTCTCTGTCTCTCTCTCTCTGTCTCTCTCTCTCCTCTCTCTCTATCTCTCTTCCCCTGCCCTGTTTGTTCTCTCTCTCTCTCTCTCTCTCTCTCTCTCTCTCTCTCTCAAAATAAATAAGCTCTAAAAAATTAGGAATATTTAAAACTTATTTAGGATGTTTCTATAAAATGGCTGTGTCATCCATCTAAAAAAGGAATAAGTCCTGGAGCAGAAAATAAGGACTAAGGAGAAGGATCTTAAGGTAATGGATCTTAATACAAGATCCATCTTGAAGAAACAACTCTTTTCCCATAGGTCTTTCCGATAGGGAGACCATAGGGTTTCCCAATTTTCTGGGAGTGGTGACAGAGCCTCTATGGGGAAATAGTTTAACCAGGTGAGATACAAACATTAGTAAAATCTTCTTCAGGGCAATAACCTTATCTCAATTTCCTGAGGATAATTAGGAATAGCCTGTGACTATGGTTGAGGCAGAGATCACACATAGAATTGTCTTTTCTCTCCTTGTGGAGGGGGTTGGAGAGGAGTGGCAGGAGCGCAGCAGGGATCCCTGTGTATGGTGTACCATCTCATGATCTTTGTTATCAGGAGTCAGAATCAAGAGAGGACAAGTCAAGGAGGCAAAGCAGTAAATCATTTGCAGGGCCATTTCCTAAAATTGTGTTTTAGAAACAATGAATGTGGAACTTAATTTCTATCAATAGAATCAATAGAGGACTTGGGGCCTCATGCCATCCAAGTTTAAGTTAGACAAATAGACTCAATATTGGAAATCACATTCAACCAATGATGAGTACTTCAGCTTTTTTCTAGATGCACCTTCTTCTCACTTTACTTGCTGCTGTCAGATATACCATGTCCCCCCTTTATGATCAATTAATTTTAGGAAACACTTAAAAAATACCTTTGAAGAATGCATATAAAGATTCTCAATTATAAAACTTCCCAAACCATCTATACATGAAGAGTCACTATGAATTTTAAATAAATGAGTATGACATAGAGACTCCTACTATCTTATTTGAACACAGAAGCTAATGTGAAAATTATGTCTGCCTAGAACATATTTTGGGCAACACAATCAATTCAACATCAAGGCTCTTTGAATGGTAACTAGGTTTTTGCAACTTCTTATCTAAGGCTCTCTCCAACTCTAATAATAAAATTATGGGTTTTTGAAAATTATTTCTACTACAAAAACTTCTGTTTTTTTCTTCCCTCTTAAAAATAGAAGTGTTGTTGTATGCCTGTGATATTATTTCCATATTTAAAGTATGAAATTCAGTGTGTAGATTTGGTCTGTATGTCTCTGCTTTACCAATTTGCAAACACTATAGAGTATCTGTGATTCAGTATGGGGCAGTCTCTTATGTGAAGATATGAAGATTTCCCCATTACTGCTTAATGCCATGCTCAGTTTCTCACCAAAATTTTTACAACCCTACACATATTGATGGGAGGGCATCAAAGTTCCATAACCTAAGAGTCACAATTCAATCAGTCCAATAAAACCAGGAAGGAATTAAACTATGACAACTAGACCATAAATGTCAGATTAATTCACCTGCACTTTAATATTTCAGGAATTAAATATTTTAAGAAGTGATTTTTCTTATAGACTTAATGTATAATTGGATAATAAAAATTGGTTTATGAAAAAGGGAACATTTACTCTCAGGCATGCACCAATAGCTAGTCTTATACACTACTGAGGCTTAATGAACTTTTCTGAAATCCTCATTACTATCTGAAACTTACTTTATGAGTTCCAGTTTCAGGAACTTTAACTATATTTTTTTAAGAAACCAAAAAGTAAAAAGAAAAAAAAAGACAAAAAAAACTTCTTTACAAAGGGTTTTTCTTGAGTAAGTGATAAGTGGTGCCGACAACTTAGCTTTATTAATGGAAGACCTGATGCTTGTGAATCAGTGTCATTGGTTTAGACACATCCTTGTGCTACTTCTCTGGACACAAACCTTACTGATAACCTTCACCTGCAATCCTGAACACTTCTAACTTTGGTAGCAAGAGGATATAATTACGTGGGCCATAATAACTCAGCACAAATCATGAAGTTTTTTATAAACAAGTAAGAGTACATGCCCTGCTGACCTTGAGGAGAAAATATAACTCTGATCAGGAAAGGTAGAATATTTTAAAACTGAGTCAGGGCACTTATGATTTAGAAAATGGCACAACCTGTAATTTCCTGCCCAAAATAGAAGTATCATACGAGTTTTAGTTCAAGGTGACTCATAAAAAGTTAGAACATTAGGGAAAAGGATCTATAAACACAGAATCATTACCTAGCCTTCAGAGGAATTAGGAAAAATGTAATCAAGGGAAAGCTTTGGTATCAGTCCCCTGTGTAAGACAGAAGTACTTATTTCTACCAATATATTCTTACAGTCTTATTAGTAACCACATTATGTTGTTTAACAGAAATTTATTTTAACAAAATTTGAAATTTAAACATAAAGCATCATTTGAAATATGACACAAAATATGTTTACTATTGTGTTTCATAATTTAAGCATAGCATCTTTCATCACAGTTGGGCACTAGATCAAGAATTATAGGATAGGTTTTCTACTCTGTTCTATTGATCTATGTGTCTATTTCTGTGCCAGGGTTATACTGTTTTGATTACTATAGTTTTGTAACATAATGTGAACTCCAGAATTGTGATGCCTCCAGCTTTACCTTTCTGTTTCAAGGTCACTTTGGATATTCAGGGTCTTTTGTGGTTCTATACAAATTTTATGATTGTTCTACCTCTGTGAAAAATGTTGTTGGTATTTTGATGGGTATTTCATTAGATATGCAGATTGCTTTAGGTAGTATAGACATTTTAACAATATTTTTTTCTTCCAATCCATGAGTATGGAATGCCTTTTCATTTATTTCTGTCATCCTCAATTTATTTCATAAGTATTATATAGTTTTCAGAGTAAAAATCTTTCTCCTTTTTGGTTAGGTTTATTTCTAGGTATCTTATTGGTTTCGGTGCAGTTATAAGTGGGATTTATTCCTTAATTTCTCATTCTGCTGCTTCATTACTGGTGTATATAAATGCAACAGATTTCTGCAATGAGCCCACAACTATATGGTCAATTAATATTCAACAAAGCAGGAAAGAATATCTAATGGAAAAAAAAAGTCTCTTCAATAAATGGTGTTGAGAAAACTGGACAGTAACATGCAAAAGAATAAAACTGTATCACTTTCTTATACCATACACATAAATAAATGAAAAATGTATTAAAGGCCTAAATAAGAGACCTGAAACCATAAAAATCCTAGAGTAGAACATAGGCAGTAGTAACCTCTTCAACATCGGCCATAGCAACTTCCTTCTAGATGTGTCTCCTGAGGAAAGGGAAATAAAAGCAAAAAGTAAACTATTGAAACTTCATCAAAATAAAAAGCTTCTGCACAATGAAGGAAAAATGAAAAAAAAAGGCAACCTATAGAATGGTAGAAGGTATTTGTAAATGACATATCTGATAAAGGGTAGTATATGAAATATATAAAAAACTTATAAAACGCAACACCCTAAAAATGAATAATCCAGTTAAGAAATGAGCAGAAGACGCAAATAGACATTTTTCTAAAGAAAACTTACAGATGGTGAACAGACACGTGAAAAGATGCTTAGCATCACTGATGATCAGGGAAATGCTAATCAAAACTACAATGAGATATCAACTCACACCTGTTAGAATAGCTGAAATCAATAACACAAGAAACAAAAAAACAAAAAACAAAAAAATAACACAAGAAACAAGTGTTGGCAAGGATGTGGAGAAAGGGAAACTCTCCTGCACTGTTAGTGGGAATGAAAACTGGTGCAGCCACTCTGTAAAACTGTATGGAGATTCCTCAAAAGGTTAAAAATAGAACTACCCTAAGATCCAGCAATTTCACTACTAGATATTTTCCCAAAGAATACAAATATACTAATTCAGAAGGATGCAAGCACCCTGATGTTTATAGCAGCATTATCTGCAATAGCTAAACTATGGAAAGTGCCCAAATGTCCATCAACTGATGAATGGATAAAAAAGAGGTGGTATATAGATGCAATGGACTATTACTCGGCCATAAAAAGGAATGAAATATTGCCATTTGCGGTCACATGAGTGGAGCTAGAGAGTATTATGCTAAGCGAAATGAGTCTAAGAAACAAAATACATGAACAAAGGGAAAGAAGTATTTAGAGGCAAACCAAGAAACAGACTTCTGTCTATAGAGAACAAATTTATGGTTACCAGAGGGGGTGGGGGTGGGGGAGCAAGTGTGAGGATAGGTGAGATAGGTGATGAGGATTAAGGAGGGCACTTGTGATGAGTACCAGGTGTTGTATGGAAGTGTTGAATCACTATATTGTACACCTGAAACTAATATTACAATGTATGTTAACCAACAGGAACTTAAATAAAAACTTAAAAAAAGAAGAAATTTCCCTTCCTAATCCAGAAACAGAACTTACCTTAATTTATTGAGCTATATTTTGCAATATGTGTAGGGCACTGGTGCTGGCCCTTCCCATTCTGCCCTGTCTCTCACTTAGGATAGGCAATGTGGAAATAGGTTTACTTAAAAAAGAAATATTACTTTTTTTCTGATTATCAAAGTAACACATGTTCACTGAAGAAAATATGTAAATGCAGAAAGTGTAATAAAAATGTTAATTACAAATATGAAAAAAAAAAGAATTGTAGGATACGGAGCTGGTAGTAGGTCCTTACTTCCAGGTTATTTTCTTAACTATGGGAAAAAAATCTTTGGATCCTTCCATTAGGTATTTCTTCTCAGGTCTTTCATCTTCCCTGAATACCAGTGTTCTTTGAATTTTTTTGTTTGTTTGAGGGGCGGTGGGGGCTGTACAGGGAAGTTTGTCTAGAGGATATTTTGAGGGAAAAGAGAAAGACTCACATACTTCTAACCTCACCATGCTACTCCCTGCAACATCAGAGCTACTAAAATCAATGACAGCTCCAGTCTCCGTGTGTAATGCCTATTCAAGTCCAACATGTAGCACACCTCAGACAATCTGCAGTAAACCAGTTGAAGTGCAAGTTTTGAAAAACAAAAAGGAACAACAACAACAACAACAAACCTTAACTAAAGCTTTAACTTAGTTTCTCCTCTAAGTCCAGGCTAAGGAACTGGGCTGTTACAGCTTTGTCCTCATCCCCATGGCACTCACAGGGGGCACAGACTGTGTTCAGTGCATGGCTCTCAACTCTGTTGCCTACAGCATTGCCTGGCAGGGAAGGCAGTGTTTAATAGATGCTTGTTACGTGAATGAGAGAAAGCAATTAATAAGTAATTAAATGAATTGTGCTGTTAAAATTGTTATACATGTGGAACTACAAAATTGATTCCTACTTCATACTATATCAACAAAACATTCATTTTCTTATAGATAAATATATAAATGTGAATTTAAAAATATATCAATTTAGAGGAAAATATGGACAGTATTTAAAACTTTATAGCTGGATGGATTTAAAAAGAAAAACAAACTGAATCTTCAAATTTGCCTATCAAAACGGTTAAATACTTTTACAACAGAGTCATTATTAACAGAATGGAGATTTGAGATACAGACTGGAAGAACAAACTTGCAAAATATTTTTAAAAACAGTGTACAGAAAAAAAAATATTTTAGAGGGGTTGTAAATCATATTTTCTTTCTTTTAGTATTTTTTTTTTTTGAGAGACAGAGAGAGAGAGAATGAGTGGGGAAATGGGCAGAGAGAAGGGGAGACAGAGAATCCCAAGCAGGCTCTGCAATGTCAGCACAGAGTCCCATGTGGGGCTCAAACTCACAAATCATGAGATCATGACCTGAGTTGAAACCGAGAGTCTGTCGCTTAACCGACTGAGCCACCCAGGTGATCCGATCATATTTGTGTTTATATCTTATGCACAGCAAGAAGTCAACCTCATAAAGCATAGGTGAACAGTGAATTTAAAATAATAGATTCACATTTGAACACCAGCTAGTTATGGATTAAAAATATACAAATTAAAAAGTAACTTGTATCAATAAAAACCAATGAATAATCAGTATGATTCATTTACTCATGTGACCATATTATTCTTCAGATATATCCATAAAGACAATACCATTCATAAGATGACATACATAAAAAAATGATTAAAATTGCCTTCTGAATTTTCAAGCTTCATTTGACAAAGGGAAACTTTGGTGTCTTCTTATTCTGTTCCTTCTTCAAGATATTTCTGCAAATGTCTAATCACTATTAATTAATAAGAAAATAATACATACAGATAAAAAATTGACAAAGTAAATGAATAGGCAGTTCTTATGAAGGAAATATCACCAGCCCACAAAGGGGACAATATTTTAATAAAAAATTATC
The DNA here is from genome assembly GCF_022837055.1 of Prionailurus viverrinus. Classification (NCBI taxonomy): domain Eukaryota; kingdom Metazoa; phylum Chordata; class Mammalia; order Carnivora; family Felidae; genus Prionailurus; species Prionailurus viverrinus. The sequence goes on from NC_062563.1 coordinate 98,200,674, forward strand.
AGAGAAATCATAGAAATGCAAATTAAAACAGACATACCATTTCACTGGCAAAATAAATAAATCCTACAATACAAACTGTTGGTAAACTTATGAGAAATAAAAACTCTCGCATTTTCTTTTGGCAATCATAAATTTGCTAAACCAACTTTGAATAACAAAATATAATTATCGATTAAATAGCAGTCTATTCAAGATAAAAATGCACATATAATGCTTCCCATCAATTCTACTCTAAAATATACTCTCTGTAGGAATTCATTAAGATGTGACCAAGAAGATGTTTACACAGATTTTAATTGTTGCAACGTTTATAATAACAAATGTTTTTTAAAAATTATAAACGTCAATAAACAGGTGACCATACAATTAAATTATAAAACATTCACAAAAAAAGATGCAAAAGATTATAGATGCAGATTTATTTAAGAATATATATATATTTTTTTAATTTTGAGTTAAAAAGCAAGTTTGGGAATTATATTCAAAGGAGACTGTTCACATTGTATTCTAAAAGATAAAAACATATATATTCTTATGCTATATACATATGCAATATACATATAATACATATATAAAATATTAAGGCTTTTAGAAAACATGCAAAGGTGACATTTGTGAACCTTGAGGTTAGACAAAAAGGGATAAAATCAGGAAGAGATACATTCTGAATTCAACTTTATAATTTTATCCCTCAAATTTGAAATCTTAGGAGATATGGGAACAATATGAAACTAACTATATAAAATTATATGAAAGTTAATTGAATAAATGACTATTCAAATATATGGAACATGCAAACACTTTGCATAATTGTGTTTTAACCATAATTTCCAACGTTCACTGCATAGGGATATGGTGGGAACTAAGTGAATTGCATTGAAAGAAAGCATGTGAGGATTAGAAGCACTGCTTTTAATCTCCAAACTATTATTCCTTCTTCCTACTGTGGCAAGTGGGAAATTATGTGTATGTAAGAACTGGATAATTGAGTTTGTGATCTGTGATTACCAGAGCCAGGGCCTGAGATGTTCCTTCAGTGAGGCCGTATCTATAATGAAATCACTAATTGAATCTTCTACATATACCTCTCTGCCTCAAGAATGAAACATGTATTAAAAGGCTTCTAACAATACTTGTATGGCCAGAAAAAATCAAATATGGAAAGATACTAATATTTTAAATAATTTGAATACTATTGTTCTAACATTGGATAATAAAAAAAAATTCCTTTTCTTCTTTATCAAAGTAGTTTATTTACTTAGTACTCATTAGTATAATTTTCTTTAAGGTATTTTCTCTGTTTTTACTAACAGTATTTCTAATAGCTATTTTCTCAGTCCTAGTCACCATGTAGATTTTACAAAAGTAGCCCATGAGACAGGAAATTGAATGCAGGCAGTTTTTATGGGAAATGATTTTAGGAAGGACAAGTGGAGAGCAGAGTGAATGTGACAGGAAAGGAGAGGATACAGCAGAGGATAACGTGCTACTTAGCAGGCTACCGCGGTAGACAACTGGAACTTAACCCTGTTAGGAGATCTCTGAGAAGAGGATAAAACCTATGTCAGGATTAGCCAAACAAAGAATGCTAAAGCAGGTGTATTTATGTGAGATTCCAGTCCTTATTGCTAGCTTCCATGGTGTTAATTTGTCATCAAGTCAGAGTGCCTTGTGTACACTGAGCAAATTCTCATGGCACTAGGGGAAGACCTGGATTTAAAGAGCAGTGGAGAGACCTGAGTGTGTGAGACAGGAAACTGTTAGTAAGCAAAGACTGCTCACCAGCTGTGTAGCTGAGGTGAACTTAGGTGTGCTGAGGGAAATGGAGTGGGGCATCAGCTATAAATACCAGCCTCCCATCCATCCTCATACCCTATCTCTTAAATTTTCTTGTTTTTTACACTTACCCAATTCTACACTTCCAAGTTTCTTTACCTTTCTTCCATCTATTTCAGATTTCCTGAATGGCCCCAGTAAATTACATAATAAGGAGACACAGAGAAATTTGGAGAACACTGGATTTTTTTCTCTGTGACAGATCCACTTCACTGTTTTAACACAACTAAAGTTGGGAGTTACATTATGGTTGTTTTTGTTTTTTGTGGTTTTTTGGTGGGTTTTTTTGTTTGTTTGTTTTGTTTGTTTTTTTGTTTTTGTTTTTGTTTTTGTTTTTGTTTTTTGTCTAGAAAATCCCCACTGAGCAAAGTGTCAAGAATTGACAGGACATAAAAGAATAAGAATAGAGAGATGTAGAGCACTCCCATGGATCTCAGCCAAGAGGCTGATAATATAAAATGTTGAGTTACATACCCACTGTGTGCCTTAAATTAAAAGCCTTGCTGTGGCTTAAAAGATAGTGTTTTATCTGCTCCACAGATGACTCTGATTTTCTTCCTAATACTTTCCCCTTAACTTACTGCACTCAAGGCCAACCAGCTTCATTGTTGTTTCTCAAACAGATCAAAAATGCTTCTGCCTCTGTACTTGCCTTTCCCCCCCTATCCCGGGAACTCTGCAAGAACTTTCCAAGACTCCTTCCAGTTTGTGTACCTCATTCAGAATGTTGCTGAATATCACCTCTTCAGGGAAGTCTTCTTGATTCTATCATAAAAATAACACTTCTGAGATGACTCTAAATCTCCTTTACCCTCACTTATTTTTCTCTACACACAGACAAGCCAACAAGTATGGATTTTTTTAACCTCTTATTAGCTATGTCACCCATCTTGAATGTAAGCTACTTCTTAGGGAAAGGCATTGCCTCTTTATTTGCTCTTGTATCCCCAGTAGTTAGTGTCTTGAACAGAGGTACTTAATAAATATTTGTGAATAGACATAACACTTCCTAATAGGTCCTTTAATTGTATTAATATATACCCCCAGTATGTTTAATCTTCCTCTATGGAGGGTGTTTGTTTAATTTGTTTTTATCTCCAAGACATAACATAGACTCTGGTTCATGTGGTTACTCAATGTTGAATGCATTAATCAAGACCTTAACATGGTGATATATTAGGGTTCCTGGGTGACTCAGTCAGTTAAGCAGCTGACTTTGGCTCAGGTCATGATCTCATGGTTCGTGGGTTCAAGCCCACGTCCGGCTCTGACACCTTAGAGCCTGGAGCCTGCTTCAGATTCTGTGTCTCCCTTTCTCTCTGCCCCTTTCTCGCTAATGCTCTGTCTCTATCTCTTTCCCCAAAATGAATAAACATTAAAAAATGTTTAAATCTTGATAGATCTAGGATGTCCATACAATGTGATGTGAGGTATCATTAGAACCAAGCATTAAGTGTAAAGCTCTTCTGGATGAAGTCTCACTTCTCTCATTAAATGCATAGTGCCCTTGTATGACAACCCAACTAGTATGTTAGTCAAAACTGTTTAACTGTTTGTATAGGAAATAATGTCCTCCAGATTCATGAAGACTTATCATTGCTGTTTTCCTGGTGTATTCTAAGTGATTTTGTATGTTTTGTTTTGCCTATTTGGTCTTATATTGAGTTTAAATATATTAAAAACACTCATCTGCAGTCGTAACAAAAATCCCATGAAGATATTTTTTGAAAATCAACCAAGTGATTCTAGGGCTTATATAACAATTTTGTCTTACATAGCTAAGACAAAATTGAAGAAGAACAAAATACTGATGCTACTCTACTTCAAGATTTACTATAAAGCAGTAGTAATCAAGACAGTGTGGTATTGGTGGATGAATGGACAAACACATCATCGGAATAGAACAGAGAGCTCAGAAATTCACCAACTTTAAAATTAAAAACTTCTGGGGTCCCAGGGTGTCTCAGTCGGTTAAGCTTCTGACTTCAGTTCAGGTCATGATCTCACACTCCATGAGTTTGAGCCCCACATCAGGCTCTGTACTGACAGTTCAGAACCTGGAGCCTAGTTCAGATCCTGTGTCCTTTTCTCTATGCCCTTTGCCCACTCATTCTCTGTCTCTCTCTGTTTCTCAAAATGAATAAATGTTTAAAATTTTTTAATAAAAATATTTTTTTAATTTTTTTAATGTTTATTTATTTTTGAGACAGAGAGAAAGAGCATGAACAGGGGAGGGTCAGAGAGAGAGGGAGACACAGAATCCAAAGCAGGCTCCAGGCTCTGAGCTGTCAGCACAGAGCCCGACGCGGGGCTTGAACTCACGGACCATGAGATCATGACCTGAGCCAAAGTCGAACGCTTAACCGACTGAGCCACCCAGGCGCCCCTAAAAATTTAATAAAAATATTAAAAACTTCTGCACTATAAAAACATTGTAAAGAGATTGAGAATACAAGCCACATTCTGGGAAAGAATTGTTTATAAAAGGGACATTTGGAAAGTTCTGTTATTCAAAATGTACAAAGAACTTTTAAAATTCATCAATAAGGAAACAAACAACCCGATTAAAAAATAGACCAAAGACCTTAACAGACACCTCATCAAAGAAGATATACAGATAGGAAACAAGCATATTAAAAGATATACCACATTTTATGTCTTCAGGAAAACACAAAACAAGATACCAGTATATACCTATCACAATGACCCAACTTCCAGAACACTGGCAACACCAAATGTTGGTGAGGATGTGAAACAACAGGAACTCTCATTCATTGCTGGTGGGAATGCAAAATGGTATAGCCACTTTGAAAGACAATTTGGCAGTTTCTTACAAAACCAAACATAATCTTACCATGCTATCCAGGAATAACACACTTAGATATTCACCCAAAAGATTTGAGAAATTATGTCAACATAAAAACTAGCACACAAACATTTATAGCAGCTTTATTCATAACTATGAAAACTTGGAAGCAACCAAGATGCCCTTCAGTATGAGAATGGAAAAATAAACCATGTTATATCCAGACAATGGAATATTATTCAGTATTAAAGATAAATGAGCTATCAAGGCATGAAAAGACATGGAAGAAACTTGAATTCATTTTACTCAGTAAAAGAAGACAGTATGACAAAGACTACATACCATATGATTTCAAATATATGACATCCTAGAAAAAGTGAAAATATGGAGACAGTGAAGAGATCAGTGGTTTCCAAGAATTAAGGGCTGGGGTGGGAGGTGAGATAAACAGTTTAAAGCACAGAATATTTTTAAGGGAGTGAAAATACTCTGTATTTATACTATAATGATGAATACATATCATTATACTTTTCTCCAAACCTATAGACTGAACAACACCAAAAGTGGGTTATAATGTAAACTATGGACTTCGGATGATTATGATGTGTCAATGTAGGTTCATCAATTTTAACAAATGTACCATTTTGTTGGGGTATGCCAGTAATGGGGGAGGCCTTGCCTATGTGCATTCAGGGAATATATAAGAAATCCCTGTACTTCCACTCATTTTTGTTTTAAACCTAAACCTTCTTTAAAAAATGAATTTGCAAAGAAAATAATGATAATAATCAACTTGTCATAAGATTGGGATTTAGAATTTTTCAAAATATCCTGAGCCTTTTTATTCTCATTTTATATACAAAGTGCAAGAATGTTTTAAATGCCTGAATAAAAACATTGGTAAGAATTTACAGTATGCTTAAGGAACAGTGATAAAATACACATATCTCTCCAAATGTAAGTAATAGATATTCAGATATGTCCTCACAATTGCTAAGGCAAATATGAAAACATTTATTGAATTTTTGAAATTTGAAATGCCAGAGAGATTGAGAAGCTCATTTGATCAGGAAGACAGAGAATTCAGGAAATTCAGACAACATTTATAAAGAGCTCAATCTCTACCCAAATTTATTTTCTGATAGTCTGTGTATTGCAATCAGTATGTTGTCATTTTTCATTTAAATTGCAGTGGGGATTTCTTCTGCTTCACCTAACAAGGTCACTTCATGAAAACCAATGCTCTCTGAACTCTAATTATAATCTGATTACTTGGCTGTCTGTAAGGGGAAAAACAAAAGCACACCTGGAGTTGATTTTTTATAAATTTTTAAGGGCTATAATAGATACCTGACTTGGAAGACACAAATTTAAACTAGTCCGAAGGACTCACTAAAGCTGTACTAAGTAACCGTGGTATGCAACTTTAATCTTAGTATTGGAGATTCCACAACTGAGCAAATTCTCTTTCCATAACCCAGTGAAATCAACATTAAAGATGATGTGACCATACCTAGCAGAATGCAGCTAAAATGAAAGGAAGGCATACATAAAAGTGTAGAAGTTGGAAGGCATACATAAAAGTGTAGAAGTTGGATCAATCAGTTAAGTGTCTGACTCTTGAGTTTAGCTCAGGTCATGATCTCATGGTTCGTGAGTTCAAGCCCTGTGTTGCACTCAGCACTGACAGTATGGAGCCTGCTTGGTATTCTCTCTCTCTCCTGTCTCTGCCCCTCTCCTGTTTGTGCTCAATAAATAAATAAATGAATAAATAAATAAAAAACATTTAAAAGCATTTATAAAAAAGCCCAGAAGTCCATATATTAATAGAATACTTTTATTTTTTAATGAAAGAAGATATGTGTAAATGGAAAATGGTTGTTTAAAACATTTTAAATGTGAGAATTGTGTTAACACAAAATACGCTTGTGTTTAGCAAACAGTGGGGTGACTTGAACTGACACATGCATGATGATGCATGTGTCATGATGCATGTGTCATGATGATGAACTGACCTACTCTCCCTACCCTCATGGGAACACAGTGAGAAGCAAAGGGCTTAGAGTCAAGTCACACATGTGTTAATTATACTGTGAATTCAAAAAAAATCACTTCACCTTTCTGGGCCTCTTTCATTTTCTGTAAAATGACAAGGTATCATGAATTTTTTCATTTTGTTTTGTTTTTCTCCTCAGTCTATGCATTATGTGATATATCACAGAATTTCACACTTTATACTATTTTTTACAGGACCCAGCAACAGTTTCCCAGTATGCATCCATTCCTCTCTACTGTAGGAAAAAAAAATCAATAGCCAGGCCAGTGGTTTGGTCTTCATAATAATCACCCATTAAATTGAATAATATGTATGGAATGGATCAAAACAACACCTAACCCTTTTAAATACAGAAAATCAAATGCAGGATTCACTCTACTTGCTGACTTTGAAACAGTATCTTCTTTTTAGTCATCTTTTTCATTTCCTTATCCATTTCTGTCTCTCTGCTGTCCCTGCCTGCATTGCTCAACATGACCTTAAATTACTGCTTATTGTCACAGTGGCTATATTTCTGTGGAGGCAGGGGATATTGGAGCACTGTCTCTGCTTTCCACTCCATTTTGCTGTGAACCTAAAAATTCTCTTAAGAAATTAACTTTATTTAAAAAATTAAAATTTCTGCTCTGCTTAAGACATTATAATGATATTGAGATATAAGTTGGGGCGCCTGGGTGGCGCAGTCGGTTAAGCGCCGACTTCAGCCAGGTCACAATCTCGCGGTCCGGGAGTTCGAGCCCCGCGTCAGGCTCTGGGCTGATGGCTCAGAGCCTGGAGCCTGTTTCCGATTCTGTGTCTCCCTCTCTCACTGCCCCTCCCCCGTTCATGCTCTGTCTCTCTCTGTCCCAAAAATAAATAAACGTTGAAAAAAAAAAAAAGATAATGAAAAGATAAGCCAAAGACTAGGGGTGGAGGGAATGTGTGAAAATCACCTATCAAATAAAGTACTTGTATCCCACATATACAAGGGTCTCATAAGTTCAACATTAGGTAAACAAATAACCACTATAAAAATGGGCAACACCACACTGAACCTTAAGGAAATTATGTTAAGTGAAATAAACCCATCACAAAAGAAAAGTACTGTATGATTCCACTTATATGAGGTGTCTAAAGTAGTCAAACTCATAAACACAGAAAGTAGAGTGATGGTTGCCAGGGCTTGGGAAGAGATGGAAATTGGGTATTGTTTTATGTGTATATAGTGTCAAGATGAAAAGGTCTTAGTGATCCATTGTACAACAATGTGAATATAGTTAACACTATTGAATTATATATTTTAAGATGGTCAAGATGGCCAATTTTATTATATCATTTGACCACATTTGAAAAATATATATGAATATATATATGAAAATCTGACGTATACAAAAATGGGCAAATGATCTGAACAGACAACTCACCAAAGAGGAATTAGAAGTGGCAGATAATCATATGGAATGTTGCTCAACACTATTTTCATTTGATAAATGGAAATCAAAGGGACATTAAAACAATAATACATCATGATTATAAACATATTTGAATGGTTAAAATCTAAATAATAAGAATAGATGAAACTGACACCACATACTTTTGAAGAATCAGAGCAACGGGAACTCACATTTCTTTGGAGAATGTAAAATGTTACAGTTAGTTTGGAAAAGTTTGGCTGTTTATTACGAAGCTAAATGTAGTTTTACCATATAATCCATCCATCACACTCCTCTGTATTTACTCACTGATTTGAAATATTATACTAGACATAATAAAACCTATACACAGATGTTATAGATTTCATCATAATCACTCAAAACTGGAAGCAATCAAGATGTCCCTTATTTATATGATGGATATAAAAACAGTGGCATATCCATAAAGTAGAATACTAATCAGTGCTGAAAGGAAATGATCCATCAAACCATGCAAAAATGTGGGTAAACCTTGCTAAATGCTAAATGAAATTCTGCAAAGGTATGACTCCATTTATATTTAATACTCAAAAGTCACATTATAGAAATGATGGACACATTAGTAGTTGTCTGCCATTTGCAGATGGGAAAATATTAAATAGATGAGACACAGGATTTGTTTGTTTTCTTAGGTCGATGAAACTCTTCTGTATGATACTGTACCAGTTGTTGATACATATGACACTTTGCATTTCCAAGTGCCATAAAAATTTATAACACAGAATGAACATTGATATATGCAAATTAACCTCAGGATGGAATCCAGACTATTTCAAAATTATCTAATTGTATAGTGTATGTAATAATCTTATATAGGGGAGTGGGGATGGGAAAAGTGCAGATCTAAGTAACTTTGGAAATGAGTGGAGACTAGAAAGCTAAAGGCATAGCAAACAAAAGTACTCTTCTTTAGTTAACTAAATTATTCCTCATGGAGGTATGGGATTAACATTCTGAAATCACTCTATACATATACTTGAATTGAACAATTAGGTAAATGCATAGAAGATGTTGATAGTCAAGTTTATCACTTGAGGAGGTTAAGACATACAAGGGGAGAAGGCTGGAATGATTCGTGTAGCACTGAATTTGAGCTGGTAATATTATTTTGTATGTTTAGCTTAATATAAACACAGTGGATACATATAGAAATATTTATAGATGTGCCTATATATATTTTAGTGTATATACACACATGTATTCCTTTGTTCCATCAGTTGAAAGGATCTAAAAGCAATAACACCCATTAGCAATAAGCATGTCTAATGTCTAAATCTTGCTTTCTAATGACATTCTCCAATAAAAGGAACTATGGCTCCTTAAAGAAATAGATGACTTTAGAGCTGGGATAGGGAATATACGAGATGAGCCTTGACCATTTTGTGGTGCCCAAAACTAAGGAAGTGTTCAACAAACTCTGCAATACTAGAGGGTATGTACAAGGGACAAAGAGCCAATTGAAAGTACCTAAGGGATAAGGGCGCCTGGGTGGCTCAGTCAGTTGAGCATCCAGCTTCGGCTCAGGTCATGATCTCACAGCTCATGAGTCCGAGCCCCGCATCAGGCTCTGTGCTGACGGCTTGGAGCCTGGTGCCTGCTTTAGATTCTGTGTCTTCCTCTCTCTCTGCCCCTAACCCACTTGCATTCTGTCTCTGTCTCTCTCAAAAATAAAAATAAACATTAAATTTTTTTTAAAAAAAGAAGAAAGTACCTAATGGATAAACCTGGAACAATATGAGAAACAGAATACATAAAGTAGTATTGGATCATAACTCAAAGCATAAAATAAATATCCATCACTCTGACACTCATGGACATATAAATAATTTAAAATAAATAATTACATCAATAAATGCTAGAAAATAGACAAATCTCTTGTGCAGAATTCCAACTTATTTATGTAGATACTCTGCCATTAAGGAGATAAAGAACGATCCCCATTCTTTAATTACATGTGAGGTACACAAAATATCTTCCTACTGAAGAGTACACTATAGAAAGAGGGGAAGAGAATAACTTACAGTAGAGAAACATGATAAACACTGCCTCAGACAGGTGATCAATGGCTATAACCAAAAATGTTTATGTATTTATAATTCAAATAAATTAATACATTCACAAATACAGACATACAGCAACGTGTTTGTGCCTACTAGAATTGCAATATTTAAGAGGTATGACGACATGGAGTGTTGTCAGAAACATGGACAATTGGAATTCTTTTACATATGCAATGCTAATGCAGCCATTTTTGGCAGATAGTTTGGAATTATCTTTTGAAGTGGAATAGGTTAGGATTTTAATGTTTATTATTACTTCTGTGCATATACAGTAGCACCCCCTCATCTGTAGTTTTGCTTTCCATGGTTTCAGTTACCTAAGATCAATCACCATCCAAAAGCAGATGATCCTCTTTCTGACCTATCAACAGAAAATAGAAGGTAATTAGTGAGCTTAATTCTACATCATAGTGCCTACGCCATTCACTTCACTTCATCTCATCCATAGGCAGTTTATCATCTCACATCATCACAAGAAGGTTGAGTACATACAATAAGATATTTTGAGTGAGAGGCAATATTCACATAACTTTTATTATATTATATCATCATAATTATCCTATTTTATTATTGTTACATCTTACTGTAACTAATTTATAAATTAAGCTTCATCATTGGTATGATATATAGAAAAAAAAACATAGTAGATATAGGTTTGGTACTGTCTGTGGTTTCAGGCATCCATTTGGGGGTCTTGGAACATATCATATCCCCTATGGGTAAAAGCTGGCGGACTATGTTATCCTTTTTTCTCAGCAACCAATTAATATCAGAGATATAAGACAAGCAATCTTGTCAAAATTTATAATTTAATCAATATAAAATAACATAGGTGTAATAGTCAAGAACCACATAAAATGCTTTTAAATACTTGGAGATGTTATAGAACACTGTAATTTTAGCCCATTTTGCTTCCTTGATTTCTTTAACCCATTTTATTCATTCTCCTTTAGAAGACAGCATTAAATGTCAATTTAAGAATCATCCCAGTTTTGTTTGGGTTTCTTTCCCATGCCCAGTTCCACAGTAGAACCAGATTAGTCCAAGCCAACATGCCAGAATAATTGTTTTTCTTGCTATTGCTGGTTTTGAAGTGGTCATTTAGCCTAAATTGATTCAGTGATTTTGAGAGGATGGTTATATCTGATGTTTCTGACAAGGTTTTTCTTGTTTGTTTGTTTTTGTTTGTTTGTTTTTTTAATATTCACAAAAAAATATGCTCTATTTGTTATCAGTAACCACCTCCAAACCAGTAGGTTAACCAGGCTGAGGGTGAACTCAGTTATGGCATATTAGAGAAACAATAATAAATGTAATTAACCATGAATAACATCATCAAAAAGAAAGATTTATGAAAATAACTATGAGTTAGGAACACTTTAAAGAGAATGAATGGGGGCGCCTGGGTGGCGCAGTCGGTTAAGCGTCCGACTTCAGCCAGGTCACGATCTCGCGGCCCGTGAGTTCGAGCCCCGCGTCAGGCTCTGGGCTGATGGTTCAGAGCCTGGAGCCTGTTTCCGATTCTGTGTCTCCCTCTCTCTCTGCCCCTCCCCCGTTCATGCTCTGTCTCTCTCTGTCCCAAAAATAAATAAATGTTGAAAAAAAAATTAAAAAAAAAAAAGAGAATGAATGAAATATTAGGAGGAGATACTTTGCAGATTTCATTTTTATGAAAAATTGAGACAAAATAGGCCAAAGTCTTAACAATTTATTGCTACATTTATTGGATAAAGCAGTTGAGCAAAACGAAGGGGTAGTTACTGAACTGTGTCCAATTGTTATAGTGCATTAGGTCCTGCCTCAAGGTGTGAGACAATTCAACAAACAGCCCTGGATACAAATACAGAATTTTCCTTTAATTATGCTGAAGATATAGCTTAAGTAAATACTACTCACAACTTTACATATCTGACGATTACAAGTTAGTTTGTATCTTTTGAGCAAAAGGAGTGCAGATCAATTAATCACTACTTGTGAATTAACAGGAACAAAAACCTCTGGTAAGACTGTATTTTAGAAGTATAAATTAAAGAGTGGAAGAGCAGATTTCTTTATTTTCCATCTCTGTGAACTGTCATACTCCAAGCCAGTATAAGATAATATCTCTATGCATTTCTCCTCTGATTATGTTATTAGCTTTGATTTTTGTACTTTAGAAATGTGATTATATTCATCTTTGAAGTTCATATTTCATGTCTTGAGATATATTGCCATATTTTTTTCTGCCTACCCAAAATCAATTTCAACTTCTTAAAATCATGAAGTATGATGCCTGTGACTTTGGTATCAACTGAGCACAAAGTTCAAGACTGCTCATGAGAAGGATTCTCAATAACAATGCATCATTAAAGCTGATTAGCTCATCTGGAAGAACACATACATAGGCACAAACTAAGTCTACAGTTTTAAAATATGAATTTATCACAGTAACCACTCATTTATGAGACACAAAATGAGAGAATAAATACCAAACAAATAGCTTTTTCTCTAGCATCACTTGTATCAATGCAGTGAATCTGAAAAAGACCCAAATTCCCTTCAGTGGATTGTACATTTTCAGTATACTGCTTCTTTTGCTAATGTTTCTAAATCTTGCAGGTAAGCAACCTAACCCCATAGTTTAAAGGACATTATGCAAATGATGGTAAATTCAGTAGGTTATTTATTCTTCGTGATTAGCACTGTCTAATTCTACTAATAATGTAAACATAAATCTAATCATTTAAGTTAAACACCAATAAAATGATATTTACATATTAGTTGCCAAAGTACACAATTCATTTGTTAAAGATGACTAAATTAATAAAGGAAACAGGTATATATGAAGTAATTAGGCTGAATCTCCCAGTATATAGTAAACTTAATTATGCAAAGAGGATATTAATCCACATACTCAATTATATATCTAATAGTATTAATGTGAAATATATGAAACTATCAAATCATTTTATTAAGTAAGTGAATAAGAGGCAGGTATATACAACTGCATGTTTTATCTTTCACCAGCCAAAGGAACAAAACGTTAAACAACAGAAAACATGTTTCCAATCCAACACATATTATCTTCCCGAGTCCAACATCCTATTCAGAAATGTCTTCTGCTGACATCCCTCCATTATCATGGTATTAATTCAAATGCCACAGCAAAAAAAAAAAAAAAAAGCAAATTTTAAAAATGAATCTCAAAGCCATGTGTATTTCTTAGGCATTCACTGCATTGTTCTCCATGCATTTGTTTGTGTTTGGTACTTAGGTTGTAAATGGTTTCTTTCGTCTCATCTCTACACATCAAACCAATATAACCATTAAAGAAGATATCCAGATGAATAAGATCAAAGAAAGGTAGTTTAGAAATCCTGCTTTGAGTGTATGGATTAGATCTATGTGCAAAAATTGGGGCGAAGGGAGCAAGAAAGGAGATAAAATATAATTAACAACACAGTAAATAGGAACAATATCCAGATGTACAATACACAGAACAGTTAAAGCATTCGTACTCTTGTCACCTTTATGTGCCATCCTAGGTGTGAGGTGACTGTAGGAGCTCCATCCATATCATCTTCACTCCGGGCTGCAGGCTGAGGAAAGGGAGTAAGATTTCTGTGATTCATTACTTCCAGAAGAATTCCCAGAATACTCAAAAATCTCTAAGTAACACTTTCCTTTTAAAAATGATCTGGTTATTTATTTAATATTTATATTGAGCCTTTCACGAAGATGGCGCCAAAGGCGAAGAAGGAAGCCCCTGCCCCTCCCAAAGCCGAAGCCAAAGCAAAGGTTTTGAAGGCCAAGAAAGCAGTGCTGAAAGGCGTCCACAGTCATAAAAAAAAGAAGATCCGTACAGTCACCTACATTCCGACGGCCCAAGACACTGCGTCTCCGAAGACACCCAAATATCCTCGAAAGAGCGCCCCCAGGAGAAACAAGCTTGACCACTATGCCATCATCAAGTTCCCCCTGACTACAGAGTCAGCCATGAAGAAAATAGAAGACAACAACACTCTTGTGTTCATTGTGGATGTCAAGGCCAACAAGCACCAGATCAAACAGGCCGTGAAGAAACTCTATGACATTGATGTGGCCAAGGTCAACACTCTGATCAGGCCCGATGGAGAAAAGAAAGCACATGTTCGACTGGCTCCTGACTATGATGCTTTGGATGTTGCCAACAAAATCAGGATCATCTAAACTGAGTCCAGCTGGCTAAATCTAAATATAAATTTTTTCAAAAAATATATATATTTATATTGACATTTCTAGTTCTCTAAAGCTAAATAATTGTCAATTTGTTAACTGAAGAGAGTATGATTAGAAATTCCCTTTTCTCTCACATTCATGGAGTTAAAATAACCCTAGGACTCTATTGTACTAGTGATTGATAGATTTTATCTCATTAAATGGTCGTTGTTATAAAGTATTTCAAAAAATTAACAAGCTGAGTGCTTATTTTAGTTCTAATGTCTTTCACAGAGAAATTTTTTTTTCAAAAAGAATGGGATAAAATAACACTAACAATGTCTAATAGGTGTTAAAAATTCTCTAAAAGGTCATCATACAGCCTTTTTTCTCTGATTTCATTAAGATAGTCTTTTCTATGTTTTTATCTTACCCCAGAACAGAAAGAACTCTTGTCACTGCTTTGATTCTATGAGACAGTGATTGAAGGAAGCATTGGAAGACTGGTGTTTGGCTTTTAATACCACTAAAATTTACACACTACAAGGTAGATAGGAGTTGCAGACTATACCTTGGTTTCAATCTTGGGCAACATTATAAAACAGACAATCAAAGGGATGGTTTGTGGGTCACCTATAGAATTGGCAATCACTGAGGGATATGCAAAATGGAAAATTTAGTAAAGAATCAAACATAGTAAAAATTACATTTTTGAAGATCCAGATCTAGAATGGTATTTATCATATTCCAGGATATGAAAAAAAAAAAGTGGATGTAGCCTAGAAAATAAGTGAGCTGGTGATATGAGATGTGTGAGAGAGAAAGGATTGACTTGCAGGCCAAAGTAATGATTCTGTGTGTTATCTTAAGTACATGGAGATGCCACGAAAATTTTTCAGAAATAAAATGCTAGGAGTAGCTCTGCCTTTTTCCAAAACCCTGCTTACCATAGTAAGATGAAACTATTAGCATGAATGAATATGTAAAGAAATGCATTATAGTATTTCAACTCAATACCGCAAATAGTGATGGCAATGTTGGAGTCAGTGGTCAGATGGAAAAGAGACTCCGATGGTAGAATGACAAGCCTTAATAAGTAAATGCACTGGGAAAAGGTGCCAGTCACTTTCTCAGCTTCATCAGCTGTCTTTCTCTCCACTGAACTCTTGCTGTCATTCTTGCTGATTTTAACATATACATGGGAAATTCATCCAAAACCTGAGATCCTAAATAGCTTAATCTCATTTCCAATGAACTTCTCTTGATTTCTGCAAATGACTCTCAGTTATACCCTACCTAGACTTTGGTATTCACATTAAACTAATCAAAATGCAAAGTTACTTAGTTCCAGAGACCACTGTATGC
Organism: Prionailurus viverrinus; assembly: GCF_022837055.1. Taxonomy (NCBI): domain Eukaryota; kingdom Metazoa; phylum Chordata; class Mammalia; order Carnivora; family Felidae; genus Prionailurus; species Prionailurus viverrinus. The sequence goes on from NC_062563.1 coordinate 98,216,424, forward strand.
AGGCCATCTCTCATAGTTATCCTCTCCATGAAGACTTCTAGTTATTGACATACATAGTTATCCTTTATACATTAACTTCTTCTTATATTTCTCATACCTGGTCCATCTGGCTCATCATTTCAGTAATTCTCTAATCAATATTTTATTTATTCAAGTTTTATTATTTATTTATTTTGTGTGTGAGAGAGAGAGAGGTGTGGAAGGGGCAGAGAGAGAAGGAAAGAGTGCCCACTGTGGGACTCGAACTCATGAACTGTGAGATCTTGACCTGAGCTGAAACCAAGAGTTGGACGCTTAACTGACTGAACCATCCAGGTGTCCCAAATCAGTATTTTAAAAAACGTTCTTGCCACTCTGTTAATTCCTTGCCCTCTTGTAGCATTCTGGTTGCACCCAGTTATTACTTATTCATACTTTTTTGGGGCTTTGATGTTGGCCTAGGTCTTTACAAGTTTATTGCTACTTCAGAATTAATGCCCTATTTGAAGTAGACATTAACATTGTCCAAAAGGCATTCATATTTTTGTTTGTTTGATTGTTTGTTTGTTTTAGTCAGATTTTCATTATCTCCAACACTTATTTCAGAATGTATCTGTTTCTCAGTTCTCCTACTCCATATGTCCTCCAAACATATTAGCAGCAAACTCCACAGAGGAGATAGAAGGTGTGAAATTGCAACTGGTGACTTCTAGTTTCCAATCAAGTATGTAAGGAGCTTGGAAGTTGTCACTGTCCAACAACAAGTACAAAAGTGAACAAACTGAAAAATCACCAACTCCTCTTCGATCCATTAAGAGAAGTAAGGTCTCAGGGCACACTGCTGTCACCAAAGTTAAAGACACACACAGGCCAGGTACAGAGAGTCACAACATACCGGACAGAAACCCATGAGTTGAAGCTTCTGCAGGAACCAGTTCTGGGATAGGAAAACGTAAGCTATAACTGACAAATTGCCAGGTGCTTATTTGTAGACAAGTCTGATAGCTAAAAACTTCAGGAGTGGGTGAGTCACATGAGGGCCCTCAGATATTTGTGAACTTTACCTCCAGTAGCTTTATCAGATTCTCACAGTGAGTATCAGAAAATTTCTCTAGTGCTTCTGTTCTTCATCACAAGCTTGCCCTTAAGAGAAATTATTTTACCAGATCTTAACCCATTGGGGTGTCCTCAGAGCCCTACCAATCTGGAAAAGGAAAAAAAATACCAACTCCAGCCCAGTTCTAGACATCTTGTCCTACTTTAAAAGAGAATGAAATTGAGAAGGAGTTTTGAATGAAAGTTCAGAAGAAAATAAACCTGAAACCTAATTATAGGACTGGAGAATACATCCCTTTTACTTAGATCTAACCAACTTACCACCACAGTACTGAAGACTTATATACCAGAGTTCCTTTTGACCCAGTATTTCATGTTTGGTTTTCAACAACAAGAAAAACAAATTGTAAGGCATACTAAAAACACACAGTTTGACAAGACAGATCAAGCATCAGAACCAAACTCAGAAAAGGCAGAAATGTAACTTTTAGACCAGGAGTTTAAAACAGCTACAGTTCACATGCTAAGGTCTGTAATGGATAAAATAGATAATGTGTGAGAACGAATGGGCAATATAAACAGAAAGATAGAAGTCCTAAGAAAGAATCAAAAAGAAATGCTGGATTTCAAAATCACTGTAACCTAAATGAAGAATGACTTAGAAAAACTCATCACAGCTGAGGAAAGGCTCTCTAAGCCTAAGGATATATAGAAAAAGAAACTTCCAAGATGGAAAAGCAAAGGAATAAAAGACATGCTAAGAAAATAAAAAATAGAAGAGGAGATCCAAGAACTATGGCAACTATAAAAGTTGTAACATGTTAATTGGACTGCCAAGAGTAGAGAGAGAGAAAAAGGAATAGAAGTGGGTGAAATGATAATCTCTGAGAATTTCCCCAAATTAGAAGTTCACCAAACCACAGATATGAGAATCTCATAGAATAGAAACCAGGTTAAATGCTCCCACCTGGCCATACCATTTTCAAGCTATGTAAAATCAAAAATTAAAAAAAAAAAATCTTGAAAGAAGCTAGAGGAAAAAAAAAACACCTTACCTATAAAAGAGCAAAGATAAGAATTACATCTGACTTCTCAGAAACCATATAACCAAGAAGAGAGTGGAATGAAACATTTATAGTATTGAGAGAAAAACAAAACCAAACAAGTAAACAAAAAACCTAGAATTCTGTACTCTGTGAAATTGCCCTTCAAAATTAAAGGAGAAACAAAGACTTTTTTTCACAAAAATTGAGGGAATTTGTTGCTAGTAGACATGCTCTCCAAGAAGTGTTAAAAATTCTTCAAAGAGAAGGAAGATAATATATGTCAGATACTCAAGCCTACACTAAAAAGGAGAGGAGCATTAGAAAATGAACAAGTGAAGGTAAAATAAGAACGTTTATTTTTCTTATTCTTAATTGATCTACAGTAAAACTTGTTCATAATAATAACAGTATATTTATCATACTTAATGCATGCTTAAATATCCTTGTATGTGTACTTGTGTATGCTCATGAATAATTGAAATGAATGACATCAATGATACAAGGGACAGGAGGAAGGAATTATAATTCTTTTGTTATTATCAATTACTTGCACAACCACTGAAGCAGTGTTATTTGAAAGTGTACTTGGGTTGGTTGTAAATGTACATTTCAAACTTTAGGGAAAACACTCAAAAAAGTTTTTTTTTAAAGTAGTATAATTGCTAAACTAAGAAAGAGAAAAATAAATCATATACAAGTATCAAATAAAACCAGCAAAGATTGGAAAGAAAAAAAATAGGAACAGAAAAAGGGGGCTAGAAATAGAAATCAGTAACAAATATGGTATATAGTAGTTCAAGTATATCAATAATCACTTTAAATGACAATGGTCTGAATGCACTTATTGAAACATTGCTAGAATGGATAAAATCATATGTATTTATTATCTACAAGAAACAGAATTTAAATATGAAAATATACAACCTCAAAGTAAATGCATGGATAAAGATATACATGCTAATACAAATTTTAAAAAAAAAGTACCTACACTAACTCCAAATAAAACTGAATTCATAATTCTTAGCGTGTATGTGCTTAACAATACATCAAAGGACATGAGGCAAAAGCTAATAAAACTGCAAAGAGAAATAGATAAATCCACTCTGTATGATAGAGCCTTCAACACCTCTGTATTAGTGATCTAGCAGGCAGAAAATCAGTGAAGACACAATTGAACTCAACATCATTAGTCAATTGGATATAATTGCCATCCATGGACTACTTCATCCGACAGTAGCAGAATATACATTCTTCTCGAGTTCGCACAGAACATTCACCAGTATAGACCTTACTCTGGGGCTTCAAAAACATATCAATAACACAATTCAAAGAGATATGTGCACTCCATATTTATTGCAACATTCTTTACAGTAGCCAAGATATCGAAGCAACCGAAGTGTACATCAATAGATGAATGGATGAAGAAAATGTGATGTGTATGCACCATGGAATATTACTCATCCATTAAAAAGAATGAAATGTTGCTATTTGTAACAACATATTTAGACCTGGACAGTATTATGCTAAGTGAAATAAGTCAAACAGAGAAAGACAAATACCATATCATTTCACTTATATGTGGAATAAAAAAAAATGAATAAACAAAACAGAAATAGACCCATAGATACTGGAAACAAACTGTTGTTGGGGAAGGGTTGGGGGCAGGCAAAATAGGTGAAGGAGGTTAAGAAGTATACACAGTCCTAAAATAAGTAAGCCATCAGGATGTTATGTATAGCATAGGGAATGTATATAGTCAGTAATACTGTAATGACTTTGCAACTTAGATGGTAACTAGACTTATTGTGGGGAGCATTTCAGAATGTATAAAAATATTGAATCACTATGATCTACACCTGAAACTAACAGGATATTTTATGCCAGATTAAATAAAACTCAATATGGGACACTTGAGTGGCCTGTCAGTTAAGATCTGACTCTCGATTTCAGGTCAGGTCATGATCCCACAGTCATGGGATCGAGCCCCGTATGTGCTGACAGTGCAGAGCCTGCTTGGGATTCTCTCTCTCCCTCTTTCTCTGTCCCTCCCCTGTTCATGCACACACACTCTGTCTCTCAAAATAAATAAATAAACATTTAAAAAAAATTTAAACTCAATGTATTTAAAAGAAAAGAAATCATACAATACCTACTCTGTAACCACAATGAATTTAATTTTATATCAATACCAGGATGATAGCTTGAAAATCAAAAAATAAATTAAGATTAAATAACATGCTTCAAAATAACACATGGTTAAAGAAAAATGTCTCAAGAGAAATTAAAATATTTTGAACTAAATGTAAATGAAAATACAATTTATCAAAGTTAGTGGACTGCAGAGAAAGCAGTGCTAGGAGAGAAATTAATAACATTGACCATATATGTTAGAAAATAAGAAAAAAATATGTAAGTTTCACCTGAGGAAACAAGAAAAAGAAGAGTAAATTAAATGCACAATAAGAAGAAAGGAAATAATAAAGTCAAAGTGAATTAAATTGAGAATGAGAAATCAGTAGAGAAATCGATGAAACCAAGTTTATGCTTTGAAAAGATCAACAAAATAAATATCTCTAGGCATGCTAAGAAAATAAGTGAGAAAACAAATTATTAATGTAAGGAATGAAGAGGTAATGTCATTAATGATTCCTTGGATGTTAAAAGGAAAATAAGTGAATAATATGAAAAATTCTATGCCCACAAATTTGGTAACTTAGATTGTAGTGATCAATTCCTTTAAAGACACAATCTGTACAAAGTCACAAAGGAAGAGACAATTTGAATAAGTGTTTAACTATTAAAGAAATTTATTAGTTATAATTAATATGTACTTATATTAGTATATTATATACATTAGTGTATTATATAAATATACTATTCAATAATTACTAATTTATTCTTTCATAATTACTAATGCTGGGAAGATGACATTACCCTAATTACAAACCAGACAAAAACATTGTAAGGAAAGAAAACTACTGACCAATATCTCACATGAAGCTAAGTGAAAAAAGCTTTTCATAAAATACTAGAAAATTAAATCCAATAATTTATAAAAATATATACCATGACGAAGTCTGATTTATTCTGTGTATGTAAGATGATTTCAGCATCTTAATAGAAAATCATTTAATTAATATAAAAGTTAATTAACTAATAGTTAATATTAATTAATAGTTTCTATTAATTAATGAATAGAAAATCAATTAATGTATTTCTTTACATCAATAAGCTGAAGAAGAGCAATCAAGTATTTCAATAGATGCATTTAAAAAATTTGATAAAACTCAACACACATTCATGATAAAAAAAAATCTCAACAAATTAAAAATAGAGTGGAGTTTCTTCAACTTGTAGAAGACATTTACAGAAAATCTACAGATGATACGATATTCAATGGTGAGAAATTCAAACTTTTCTCACTAAGATCAGAAACAAGGAAACGTATCCCTTCTCACTGCTTGTTTTCAACATCGAAAAGTATCCCTTCTCACACTTGTTTTCAACATCATATTGGAAGTCCAGTCTCATGCAATAAGGCAAAACAAGATAAGGGCCACAGATTGGGAAAAAATAAATATAACTGTGTTCTCAGATGACATAATTGTCTATGTAAGAAATGTTAATTCCATTGGAAATTAACCCTTTCTTACCTTCTTTATGTCTTGCAAGGTAGCAGTTAGAAGCAACATTTTACTAGAGTATCAGATTTACAACGAATATTAGGAGAGAATAAAGTGTTTCTTCTGGCCTTTGGAAATAGTTAGCCAAACTTCCTTATTTCATACTTGATGAAACTGATGCCTAGAGAGGAAAGTGACAAATAATGACATTAGCAATGCAGTGTCACTAATTGTGCACCAGGACCAAAAGGTTGTTATTGTCCAGTATTAACCTGGTCTATCAAACTCATGTTGGGAACAACTGAAGATGACAAAACAAAACAAAACAAAACAAAACAAAAACAAAAAACAAATAAACAAACAAAAAAACTTCTTCCAGTTAAAATATGTGCTATTTATAGTAGCCTTCTGGACACCGTCTTTCTTACTTGTCCCACTAGTGATTCTAGAGAAAAGAATCAGATTTGCAGATTCTTGCTACATCTCTCACCTCTTATTAAAGCTGCAACAGTTAAATCCATCTACTTAGGAGGCTAGCTCTAGGGGACCATGTGAAGAGAAATGAGGGAAGTAATTTGTCATGCAACACATCTAGTCACCATGGAATATTGACACACTCATTATCACTCCACGCAAGTTACCCACATGCCCAAATGGGCACTTTTGTCATAGAGCCCAAAGGGGTAAGTACATTTTGCTATGGAATTTTAACATTTCTTAGATCTTTAATTTCACTTAAAAAATCTACAGATATTAATCTATTTACCAATTTCCTGAAGGCTCGGTCTGCTGTGAGGTAGTATTTTCTCTGGGATGACAGCATATTTGCGAGGGAAAAAAAATACATTTGGTAACCAAAACACATGGGTCACAGTCTACTTGTAAGAGTAGATAAACAAAAGGGCCTACAGACTTAATGATCTTGTTCATTCTCTCCCCTCCATTTACTCTGATTACTTTATGCTTATTTTAATCTAATCATACAGTACATGGTTGTATATACTATTTTGTTTTTTTAGACAAGGAGACAAACACATATTCATCGACAGAGGTATTGGTTAAGAGATTTATTTGTTGTCCTCATCCAATAACTGGTATGGTAGACAATGATAAAATACAGAAGAATTTTTAATTATTTAGAGTGTGGTAAGATTAGCTGTTTTTCTGATTAACAGAATAAAGTGGACATTGGCTTTCTTTGGTATCTATGTTCCTTGATGGGGTAGATAGTGGAGTGTACACAACAGAAGAACCAGAAACATGAAGTTTTAATAGCCTCACAGCCATTGAGGACTATCCCCTGCCTCTGAAATAACACAGCTTTCAATGCCATTTATGAAGGTGTCTAAGTATGGAAGGGTGGAATCCAATCACAGAATAAACTCAGTTATTGATGAGCATGCTGATGGGTTGAGAAGAGAGGCCCAGACTCACAGTAAATCCTCTGGAGTTCGTTGTGGAACTACAGTAAAGGCAGACATTCCTGCTTCCAAAGGTAATGATTTGTCTCCTTACCGATGATACCAGATATTGCTCACTCCTTAATGTGCAACCAGTGTAAACTAATCTGAGTCAATATAATTTTGTTTGTTTATTTAGTCATAAAAGGACAGCACAATAATCTATATTCTGTTATCAGTAGTGAGCTGACAAAAATGAAATAGTCCCAGTGTGTGGTGAAAGTTGGTAAAAAGTTGAAATATGAGGATATATTACTGCGCAGATGGGTTTCTATGGCAGAATATTGCTTGAATGTGTATAGGTCACACAGCAAGCTTGGAAATGTGTCTGCGACTGATAGATTATGAAAAGAGGAAGGAAAAGACTGAAGATATTGCAGAAATATTGTTTCCTCTCCTCACCTTCTCCACTTCCTCCCTAGAGCAATCAGTCCCTCAGTAGAGAAGGGGGTGAAGAAATGTGTTTGAGAGCTTCATGTATTATTATATTTGTATGTATTATAATGTCTTACTTATTATAATGAATACAGTAGGGAAGATCATTGTTATTGACCACTACTAGTTTGAAATCTATCAAGAGTAGTAAAGAAAATATAAAGAGATAGATGAAACAGGTAGAGGACTGTGTGAATGGTGGAAATAAATAGCATCTATTTCACTGGTAGAATAAGGCATCCCTCTACCCCGACAAGTGTGCACTAGACATATCAGTACTGCTCTTCTGCTTACAGATACTGGTTGTGAAAAATGTACACCTAATGTTTTAATCTATTTTAGACTAGATTTTTAAATAAAAAATTGTGTTTCAAATATAATGTGTTATTTAAGTTGTTAATCAGTGGTAAAAGACACAGGCCTTGGGGAAACACTGTGAATGGTGCCATGGACCAAACACTTGTGTCTCTCTCTCCCTTTGCCTAATTAATATGTTGAAATCTTAGCTCAGTGTGATGGTATTTGGCGGTGGGGCTTTTCTACGTAGATTACATCATGAAGGTGGGGTCCTCATGATTGGATTAATGCCCTTAAAAGAAGAGGAAGGGGCAGGAGAGCTCATTCTCTCCAGGAGTACAGGAGGAAAAGCCATGTGAGCACACAGATGGAAGGTGGCTGTCTACCAGCCAGGGAGCTGGCTCTCACTAGTCACTGAATTGGCCAGAACCTTAATGGTGTACTTCCCAGCCTCCAGAACTGTAACACATAAATGGTTGTTTTCTGAGTAACTCAGGCTGAGGTATTTTGTTATAGCTGTCTAACCTGACTAAACAAATGGACTTTGGAAAACAAAAAGAAATTAGCATGCAGTTTTTGATTTGTTTCATTACTTCTCCATTATTCTACAGCTTAACATCCTATTCATCTCAATATTTAACATGGACTAATATACAAAATTTTGTGTTAGTGATATTGTAGGGGGAAATGGTATGGCAGCATTAAACTTTGAAGAATGTATGGAATTGAAATTAAAGCATAATAATAGAAACATAATTAAAATAATATGCATTGAAACAAAAATTGGGTTGTGAACATTTACAAATAAGAATTGCAATATTAATTGTACATATATCTACAATCATTAACTACATTACAAAATATAAAGAGATAATTAGCAATAATAAGAACCTTCATTCTAAATGGTCTCTTGGTAGTTTTGTACAGATCTAAACAAATCACCAAAATACAAACAGTTGTAATTTCTAAGTGGAAAATACAGAGTAAATTTTAGTTTTCTATTTATATTCTTCCATGTTAAAAAATCTAAAACATATATATATTTAATCTCATATTTAATAATTAGAGATGAATAAATCACTTAATCAGGTTTTTAGTCTGGTCACATATCTGATTTTCTGCTTTCAGGATCATCTCTCATCCCATACATCAAGGTAATTTATGTTTGAATAGTTCTTAGATATCTGCAATTTGTCTTGTTGCTTCCTTGAGGGTAGAGACTATGACTATGCTTTATTCTTGCTAATATTCTCTGTCGTCAGCATTCACTAGTTGATAAATACAGGAATGAATAATTACATATATTGATGCTTTCATTCCCCTAATCCAAAAGCCTGCATTTACTTCACACTGCCCACAGGCTATAAAGTCCATACTTTGCAAAGTCTCTAGATTTTCTTGCTAGATAACCACTCCATGTTAAATTTAAATTCTATTCACGTGATGGTGATTAGTTTGTGCCCTGGTACATGTGTATTTTTATACTGTTGGGAACATTCTACAGGAGAGTGATGCTAGCCTATCTCAAAAGGCCCTATGGAATATTTTCAGAATACAATTTAATACATACAAAATCCCATCCCAATACAGAGACAGTCCCAAAAAAGAAATCTCTTTCCAGGTGAGGAAAACTAATATGTACATATTAAGCTGTTCCTAGTTTGTAAGACTTAGGAGGAGAAATTTTTAGCTAAAGCATGTATCTGAAGATGCAGAGAAGTTAAAATCTAGGAACAATGCAGGGATTTATATGTGGTCCTGCTGTCTTTCACCTTCAGCAAAGCTGGCTTTGTTTTCCTTCCAAATGTAGTAAAGGTACTGAGCAACACATTTTATCAGGCAGTGTCCAACCTCCTGGTGGAAACTCACCATTCACATGCAAGCTTGTCTGAGACAGATGTCTTTAGCCATAGCATAAAATTAGGCTGCTCAAATTTAACATTTGACTATTTCCATAGTTTGCCCAAAAATGTGTTTTAAAGTTGATTTCTGACTTTATAAGAATAATAAAACCCTTAACTGAATACATTTTTCTTTCCTTTACTTCTTCAAATTTCAGTCTGTAGTGTAGGGAAATGGCAGGACTTAATTGCTTAATATCAAAATAATAAAAGTGTACAAGTTGGTATGGGCCAGGAAGAGTAGTCAAGACTACCTATCATGCGCATTTCCTCCTTTTATGTTTTTCTCAACCTCTTTATCATTTTCCTGAAAACCATCCAGTGTCCTCAGATGTCTTGCCTAACTAGACCAACTTACTCAATGTTTTATCCTCCATGAAAAAATTCCCATTTCTAAAATTAGCACTCCTTCCAAAAATATAATTTTTTTTAGTTTAGGTTTTAACCAATTTTTGAGAACAATATTTAATTAATACTAAACTGCTAACATCTCAAAAATTAATTTTAACCTGTTTTCTAAGAGAGAAAAGTTATGTTATATACAAAGGTCTATTAAAATATTAGGTACTTTCACATAGCAATATACATTCTAGAAATCTGTTAAATGAAATTATATTTATACATCTGTTTATTAATTCATGCAAATACATATGAATATGTATTTCAGGACCGTTTACAATATTTAAATAAAACACATCATTGTCCAGGAATAACTAAATAGGTTTCAACACAATAATACTATGTGCAATTATGTAAAATCATGCAGAATTATGCAGCAGTTAACAATTATGCTTATTAATAGTTTGTGCATTCATTAAAAATTCACATTTCATCTTCAGAATGCTTAAATGTATTAATAAAGTTATAATTATAAAACTTCATATATGTGATTGTACGAAATCTAGAAAATTTATAATTCCCTAAATAGTAATAATTAATATATTCTGTGAGTATGGGTTATTTTCCATACTGATACTAAGCTCATTTAACAATTTGTTTTTCAGAAAAATGTATATTTTCATTACATGCTATGATAAAACTTTATTTTCCAAAAACGCAGCGTGTATTGTAATAGAAAGTGAGTACAATGTATGAAATAATACAACATATATTATCCATAAGATTTTAGCAACTATGGTTTTGTGTATTCTATAAAAAGATGCATATGAAAGTAATTGTAAGGAAAAAAGAACATAATGCCCTTTTGTAACCTGCTTTATTAATGTGATAGTTTTGTAAAATTTCCTGCATGTCATTACCAATTATTTCCCAGAGACTTAGGTAATTTATATATTAAAGTCTGAACCATACTAGACTAGTAGATTTCCAATATACATTAAAAAACAAACAAACAGGGGCGCCTGGGTGGCTCAGTCGGTTAGGCGGCCGACTTCGGCTCAGGTCATGATCTCACAGTCCGTGAGTTCGAGCCCCGTGTCGGGCTCTGGGCTAACAGCTCAGAGCCTGGAGCCTGTTTCAGATTCTGTGTCTCCCTCTCTCTGACCCTCCCCTGTTCATGCTCTGTCTCTCTCTGTCTCAAAAATAAATAAACATTAAAAAAAATAAAGAAAAATAAAAAACAAACAAACAAAAAAGTTTTCTCTAGGAATAAATTCTCAAGGAGGGGTAGATGAGCCAAAGGGCATGCTAACTTAGGGCTCTTGCTTTACTTTGTACTCCTTTCACTAGAAATATTAAGTAATAATTGGTTTAACTAGCCACAGCTGAAAGTTCCCACTCATCTAGCCAAGTACCAATACTGGATGTTACCATAAAAACAGCCACAGAAACAAAAGGAGAAACAATTATGGTATTTTTTTTCTAGTTTGACAAAAAGCTAGTTACTGCTTCAAGTTCTATTTCTTTTATTAGATGTAAATATGGATATATTTCACTTGTGTATTACCCCTCTCTCTTTTTTTTATTTGGTGAACTTCTTTCTCATATCTCTTACTAATTTTATGTTAGAGTTTACATTTTTCATACCAAAATTTATGGGGCACTTGGGTGGTGCATTTGGTTGAGTGTCTGACTCGGTTTCAGTCCAGGCCATGATCCCAGGGTTGTGATATCAAGTCCAGCAATGGACTCTGCACTGGGCATGGAGCCTACTTAAGATTCTGCCCCTCTGTTCCTCTCCCCAGCTCATGCTCTCTCTCTTAAAATAATAATAATAATAATAGTAATAATAATAATAAATCAGACAATTTCATACTAATTTTGAATATTTTTGGTGGATAATAATGTAGTTTGAGATAAAATTTGTGTAAAAAAAATTTTATTAAAAGATAGCCATGCTCATTTGTTTATGTATTGTCTAGGGCTACTCTCATTCTATAACCTGTAGAATAGAGTATTTGTGACAGACCTGTATAACCTGGAGGTGGAAAATGTTCAGCACCTGTCAGAGAGAAGTTAAAAATAAGGGGGAAAACGTATGTACACACACACATTATAAAATTATGTTTAATCTTCATCTTTAAATGTTTCATTCAACTTATTCTTTGATATCATATTCTTGTACCTAAAGTATTTTTTTAAATTTCTTTAGATCTGATTTGCTGGAAATAAATTATCTATCTAACTTTGTCTACAAAGTTTTTTTTCATGTTGTATTTTTAATAAAGACTTTACGTTTTTAGAGCAATTTTAGGTTGAGAAGTAAGTACAGAGATTTCCCATATATCCTCTGATGCCATCCACGTATAGACTCCCTACAGTATCAATCATCCCTACATAATAGTACATTTGTTACAATTAATAAACCTACACTGAAACATAGTAATCACCCAGTATCTATGTTTCACTGTTGGTTCTGTACATTTTGTAGGTTTGGACAAATATATAATGACATGTATGCATCACTATGGTATCATATACAGTATTTTACAGCCCTCAATATCCTCTGTGTTCTGCCTTTCCATACCTCCCTCCTCTGCAAACCTCATCTTTTAAATGTTTCCATAGCTGTGCCTTTTCTAAAATGTCATAAATTTAGAATCATATAGTATGTAGCCTTTTCGAGATTAGCTTCTTTCACTTAGTGATATGCTTTTAAGTTCCCTCCATATGCTTTCATGAGTTTGGCAGCTCATTTCTTTTTAGTGTCAAATAATATTCCACTGTTTGGATGTACCACAGTTTATCCATTCCCCTACTGAAGGACATCTTGGTTGCTTCCAAGTTTCAACAATTATAAATAAAACTACTATGAATGTTTGTGTGCAAGTTTCTGTGCTGACATAAATTCTCAAGTGTTTTGGATAAATACCTAAGAGTGCTTATCCTATGTACTAGGGTTGGATCGTATGGTTCCTTAGGTACCACTGCTGGATTTTGTAGTGATAGTGTGTTTAGTTGTGTAAGAAACTGCCAAATTATCTTTCACAGTGGCTGTACCACTTTGCGTTCCCACCAGCAGTAAATGAGAGTTTCCTTTGCTTAAGATCTTCACCAGCTTTTGATGTTAGTGTTCTGAAATTTGGCCATTCGAGTAAGTGTGTAGTGTTATCTTGCTATTGTTTTAATTTATATTTCCATGATTAAATAGGTTGTGGAATATCTTTTCATATGCTGTTTTGCCATGTGTATATCTGACTGGGTGTGGTGTCTGAATCTTTCACCTTTTTTTGTTGTCGTTATTGTTTACTTTTACGTGTTCTTTGTATATATTGGACAACAATCTTTCATGGAATGTGGCAAATATTTTCTCTCAGTCTGAGGCTTGTCTTCTCATTGTCTTCACATTGTCTTTCATAGAACTTGTGTTTTCAATTATAATTAAGTCTAGATAATTGATTTTTTTTTCATGGATCATGCCTTTGGTGTGTTATCTAAACAGTCACCACCATACCCAAGGTCATCTACGTTTTCTCCTGTGTTATAGTCAAGGAATTTATACTTTTGTGTTTCATACTTAGGTCTATGATCCATTTGGAGTCAATTTTTGTGAAGAATGTAAGATCTGGTTCTAGATTCTTTGGGGGATTTTTTTTTTTTTTGCATGTAGATGTACAGTTGTTCCAGTACCATTAGTTTGGAAGACTGTCTTTGCTCCGTTATATTACTTTTGCTCCTTTCTCAGAGATCAGTTGATTATATTTGTGGGGGTATATTTCTGGACTCCCTATTATATTCCATTGATCACTTCATCCATTCTTTCACCAATACCACACACTGTCTTGATTACTATAGCATTATAATATGTCCTGAAGTAGAGTAGTGTCAGTTCTCCAACGTTGTTCTTTTCCTTCAATATTGGGCTGGCCATTCAGGCTCTTTTGCCTCTTTATATAAAGTTTATCAGTTTGTTGATATCCACTATATAACTTGGTGGGATTTTGATGGGAATTGCATTGAATCTATGTATCAAGTTGAGAAGAAATGACATTGTGGCAATACTGAGCCATCCTATTCATAAACATGAAATATCCATCCATTTATTTAGTCCTTTGATTTTATTCATCACAGTCTTGTAGTTTTCTCAGATCTTGTACATATTTTGCCAGATTAATACCTACGTATTTCATATTTTTGGCTGCTGATGGGAGAAGTTTTGTGTCTTTAATTTTAAAGTTACACTTTATAAAAATTCCTGGTACATAGAAAATCCATTGACTTATATATTAACCTTGTATTAGAAATATTTTATAATTTGTTATGAGATTTCTGCTTTGATTGATGTGTTATTTAGAGGTGTGTTGTTTTTAAAAGAAAGAAAGAAAGAAAGAAAGAAAGAAAGAAAGAAAGAAAGAAAAAGGAAGGAAGGAAGGAAGGAAGGAAGGAAGGAAGGAAGAAAAAGAAGTGTGTTGTTGAATCTCAATGTATTTTGGGATTTTCCAGCTATCTTTCTGTTACTGATTTCCAGTTTAATTCCTTTGTGGTCTGAGAGTAAGCATTGCATTGTTTCTTGTATTTTAAATGTGTTAAGGTGTTTTATGGCCCAGAATGTGGTCTGTATTGGTGAATGTTCCATTCTTCAAAAGAATGTATATTTTGCTGTTGTTGGATGAAGTACTTTATACATGTCAATTATATCCAGGTGATAACTGGTGTTGTTGAGTTCAACTGTGTTCTTACGGATTTTCTGCCTGCCAGATCTGTCCATCTGTGATAGAGGGGTGTTGAAGTCTCTAACTTAGATATGGATTCATCTATTTCTCTTTGAAGTTCCATTAGTTTTTGCCTCATGTGTTTGGTGGTCTACTGTTAGGTATATACACAGTTGGGATGGTTATGTCTTCCTATATAATAAACATTTTATCACTGTTGTAATGCCCTGCCTTTATCCCTGATAATACTTTAGCTCTGAATTCTGTTCTATTTGAAATTGATATCGTTAATTTATTTTTTTAAAAAATAGTATTAGCATAGTACATCTTTATTCATGCATTTGTTTTTAATTCATGTGCCTTTTTATTTAAATTGGATTTCTTATAAACACTACTATAGATAGGTCTTCTTTTTGATTGACGGTGAAAATCTTTGTCTTTTAATTGGTACATTTAGGCCATTGACATTCCAAGTGATTATTGCTATCCAATATACAATTGAATTGATATCTATTATATTCATTACTGTTTTCTATTTGTTGCCTTTGTTTTTATTCCTATTTTTGTCTTCCATTATTTTTTCTGCCTTTTGTGGTTTTAAGTACATATTTTATGATTCCATTTTCTCTCCTTCCTTAGCAAGTCACTTATATAGTTGACCCTTGAATAATATGGGGATTAGAAGCTCCACAAACCCACCCCTCCACTGCACAATTGAAAATTTACATAAAACTTTTATGCCCCGAAAACAACTACTAATAGTCTGCTGTGGACTGGAAGATATACAATAACATAAACAGTCCATTAACACATTTTATGTATATGTATTATACACTACAGTCTCACAATGTACAAGCTAGAGAAAGAAAATGTTATTAAGGAAATCATAAGGAAGAGAAAATACATTTATAGTACTAAAGTCTAAAATATCCATGTATAAATGGACCTGTGCAGTTCAAACCTGTGTTTTTCGAGGATCAACTGAATTTGGTATTTTTTGTTTGTTTTGCTTTTATTTTTAACTCTTTTTTGGGAGGGACAGGAAGTAGGTTTTATTGGTGATTAAGGATTAGGCAGTGACTGAAGCTGATGACTTTAGGAAGGTAGGGCCTGCCATTTCTCTAGGGCCACAATTAGAATATATTTGACTCCACAGCCAACCACGATGATCTTCTTTTCAGCCACCATGTCTTCAAATTCATTCATATTAAACTTAGTAAAGCCTCTCTTCTTGAAGATGTGGGTCTTCCAGCAGCCAGATAACTTGAACTTGACCCTGCATAGGACCTCTGTCCTTGTTTTGTGGTGTGGAACTGGTGGATCTGATGGTTTGCCCAATGGGGATCTTGGCCACTGTACTCTAGGGCCAAAGGCACCCCACATATCTGTCTGGGGCCTAGAATGGGGACAACTTGAGGTCAGACATAAATATCCAATAGAAAGGTCCATCTCCATGTACTTAGGGCAAGCCATATGAGCAACAGACTGCATATACTACTAAGGAAGCTGCTGTTTGCAGTCATTGGACATCTAAAAAGAGCCTGGTCGGTTTAATTGGCTGCAGTTTGTTTTTGTTGTTGTTTTGTTTCTTTTGTTGTCGTTTTAAAATTTCTTTTAGTGTTTGTCCTAGAGTTTTCAATATACATTTTATAGGCTAATCCAAGTCCACATTTAAATAATGCAATGCTAATCATAGGCAGTGTGAGTACCTTACAATAACAAAATAATCCTAATTTCTCCTCCTGTCCCTTGTATCATTATTATCATTCATTTAATTTAGGCATAGATTATTTAATCAAATACATTTTTGGTATTATTATAATTAACACATTGATATCTGATCAATTAATGATCAGAAAAACAATTTTTTTATTTAACTTTACATATCAATTATTTGATACTATTCCTTTTCTTACATTTGTCTAAGTTTCTGACCTATATTTGTTTTCTTTCTCTAGAGAATGTATTTTAGCATTTCTTGCAGAGCAGGCTTATTGGCAAAAATATACCCTCAATCTCTGAGAAAATGTCTGCTTTATTTCTTTTCCACTTTTGAAGAATGATTTCCAACTTGGTAGTCTTTTTTCCTCCCTATACTTTAATTATGAGTGCAATTCTGATATATGTCCCTCTGTAGGTAAGGAGTTTATTTTTTCTCCCTGTGGCATTTTTTCTATGGATTAATACTATGTATCTGATTTCCTGTAGTTTGAAGTGAAATTCCAGGTGTAGTTTTTGAGGGGCATTTATCTTGCATAGTAGGATTCCTGAGATCTCTGGATCTTGGAGATTCCTGGATCTGTGGTTTTGTGTTCGATATTAATTTGGGAAAATTCTCAGACATTATCATTTTGTTTTTCTTCTTCTGGTAGTCCTATTATGTGTATGTTATACATTTTGTATTTGTCCCACAGTCCTTGGATAACCTGTTCTGTTTTGTTTTGTTTTGTTTTTTAGTCTCTGTTCTCTTTTCTTTTTGTTTTTCAAGATTCATTGATATATCCTCTAATTCAAAGATTCTGTCTTCAGCTATGTCCTGTGTACTATGGAAGGAATTCTCATAGTTGTTTTATGTACCTCTCTCTTTGTTTTTGTTTTTTTAAAGTTTATTTATTTTGGGAAAGAGAGAGAGAGAGAGAGAGAAAGTGGGGAAGGGGCAGAGAGAGTGGGAGACAATCACAAGCAGGGTCCACGCTAGCAGTACTGGGCCCTACTAAGGGCTCAAACTCATAAATGGCGAGATCATGACCCAAGCTGAGATTGAGTCAGAAGTTTAAGGGACTGAGCCACACAGGTAACCTGGGACTTGGTACCTCTTAAACCCTTTCACTGATTTTGCCCATTCCTCTACCACTCTCCCTCCTCTCTGGCAACCACCAATTTGTTCTCTAAAGTTATGAATCTGGTTTTGTTGTTGTTGTTGTTGGATTTTTTTTTTTTAGATTCCATATACAAGTAAAATCATATGGCATTTGTTTTTTTCTGGCTGATTTACTTCATTTAGTATTATAGCCTCTAGGACAATCCATAGTGTTGCAATTGGCAAGATTTCTTTCTTTTTTATGTTTGAGTAATATTCCATTGTGTATATATATATCCCACATCTTCTTTATCCATTCATCTCTTGATGGACACTTAGGTTGCTTCCATATTTTGGCTGCTGTAAATAATGCTGCAATCTATCCTGTTTCTATACTCCAGTGACAAAGTAGCAGAAAGATAACTTAAGAAAACAATCTCAAAACATTGGTCTGATAATTCCAACATTTCTGCTGCATCAGGTTCTGATGCTTGTTCTGCCTCTTCAAATTGTGCTAGTTTGTTTTTTATCTTTTGGTATACTTTGTAATTTTTTTTCTGGATAACGGGACTTGATATACTGGATAAAGGAACTGCTGTAAATAGGGCTTTAGTAATGTGGTGTGAGGTGTGATGGGAGGGGAAGTTTTCTATGGTCCTGTGAGGTCTGCTGGTGAATCTATTCCTTTGGACTATGAATTTCACAAGTGTTTGTCAGTGTTTGTTTGCTTTTATGTATTTGTTTTCTTGTTTACTCTGTCTCCAGTTCAGTGAGCAGGATGGCTAGGGAGGGCAGGAATTGGGTATTCCCCTTTTGCCATGTCAGTTAAGCTGTGGTAATACCCTAGCAAGTTAGGCTCTGGTTAATTGGTTTCTCCTGAGGGCAGGCCTTGTTAAGAAGAACATGGTGTCGTTCAGTATTTCAAAAGGCTTCCTTTTCACTTCCCTCTGCCAGAGCTGAAGGGGATTTTCCTCAGATATTTACTGTGAGAACCTGTTTGAGCTTCTGGAGGTAAACCTCACAAAATTCTTCCCTTCCTACACTGCCTGTGTTCCCTGGTGTTCCTGCCCTGGCACTGGTTCTTGAAGAAAGCTCTGCTGTGAGGATCTGCTCAGGTAAACCACAACTCCCTAGATTCACCTGGCTGTCTGTCCCGTCTTGAGGGCAGTGTTTTGCCCTGTGTCCTCTTTTCTTTAAAAAAAATGTTAATATTTATTTATTTTTAAGAGAGAGAGAGACAGAGACAGAACATGAGTGGGGGAGGGGCAGAGAGAGAGAGAGAGAGAGAGAGAGAGAGAGAGAGAGGGAGACACAGAATCTGAAACAAGCAAGCTCCAGGCTCTGAGATGCCAGCACAGACCCCAACACGGGGTCAAACCCAGGAAGCGTGAGATCATGACCTGAGCTGAAGTCAGATGCTTAACCGACTGAACCACCCAGGCGCCCCAATGTATCCTGTCTTCTTGAGCACGCAAGAAGAGTTATTAATTTTTCAGTCTGTTCAGCTTTTTAGTACAGAGTGGCAACTTCCAAGTATTTTACGTGCAAAACTGGAAACTGGATCCCCTTCTTTTTCATAGTTTGACATTTATGGAAAGTTACAAAGATATTACAGAGTTCCCATGTACAGCATACCCAATTTCTCCTCTAATAACATTTTACATTAATATGGTATATTTAATATATATATAACATATTTGCACAGTATCAGTGCATTATTATTATACGAAGTCCATTCTTTATTCATACATTTCCTCAGTTTTTACTAAATGTTTTTTACTGCTAGGATCCCATCCACGGTAAATATTACATTTATTCATCATCTTTCCATAGGCTTCTAGGAGCTGTAACAGTTCATTTGACTTCCTTTTTCTTGATTACCTTGACAATTTTGAGAAGTATTGGTCAGGTATTTTGTAGAATGTTTCTTATTTGGGGTTTCTCATGATTGCACAGGAGTAATGCATTCATGGGAGTCAGAACACAGAGGTAATGTGCCATTCTCACCATTTCATATCAAGGATATATATTCTCAAGATGACTCATTACTGTTGATGTTTACCTTGATTCCCTGACTGAGGACATGTTTGTCAGATTTCTCTTCTGTAAACTTACTGGGATTCCCTTCCCTTTCTTTACTGTCTTCTTTGGAAGGAAGTCACTTTACAGAGCCCACACATAAGAGGTAAAAAATTACTTTCTACCTCTTTGAGAGTTGGATTATCTACAAAAATTATTTTGAAGACTTATCCACAAGAGTTCCGCCTGTATTTTCCCATGTATTTATTTAAGTGTGTGCTTATACCAGTATTCATAAATATTTATTCTATATTTTGTGATGTAATCTAATAATTATTTAATTTGTTGCTCAAATTATTCCAGCTTTATCCATGAGAGCTCTTTTAGTTGTTTTTTGTATATCCTTTAATATACCTATACTCTTATTTGTGTATGTGTATTTAGCACTTTCCTACTTTCTGGAATAATAAAATTCATCTTATATATTTCTTGTCTTGGTCCTAGAATTAGGGATTTATCCAAGGAACTCTTTGGTATAAAAAAACTAAGACCTGGGCATAAGGTGTCCTCTCATTTTTTTTTTTTTTTTTTGGTTTTCTTTGGTTTTGTTTTGTGTTCTCCCCTTGAATCTCATACTTTCAAACTTTTGGCTCAATTTCTTCATTTTTAAGTACATTTTTTAGAAATTTCTTGAGTTTGTTGGTGCTGGATTTTAATATCCTTAGCTTCTCTTTATTTTTACATGATTTTATTTTTCCATCAATCTTGAAAAATTAATTATAAAAATACAGATTTTACTAATTCCATTGCATAATCATTTTTATATATAAAATTTACCTCATTTTTATAATTATGTACTTCATAATTGAATATCATTGAATTACTTTATAGCTTACATTGTTTTTTTTAAATTTTTTTTTCAACATTTATTTATTTTTGGGGGGACAGAGAGAGACAGAGCATGAACGGGGGAGGGGCAGAGAGAGAGGGAGACACAGAATCGGAAACAGGCTCCAGGCTCCGAGCCCCATCAGCCCAGAGCCCGACGCGGGGCTCGAACTCACGGACCGCGAGATCGTGACCTGGCTGAAGTCAGACGCTTAACCGACTGCGCCACCCAGGCGCCCCTACATTGTTTTGTATTGTAGCTGAAGCATTTGATTTTGGAAGACTATTTTTTAAAGAGCTTGTCCTTTTTTTTCTTTTTTTTTAAGTTTATTTGTTTCTTTTTAGAGAGAAAGAACAAGCAGGGAAGGGGCAGAGACAGAAAGGGAGAGAGAGAATCACAAGCAGGCTCTGGCACTGACAGCACAGGGCTGAGTGTAGGGCTTGATCTCATGAACCCTAAGGTCATGACCTAAGCCAAAATCAAGAGTCTGTTGCTCAACCAACTGAGCCACCCAAGTGCCCTTGATTTCAAAAGACTTTAAGGTAAAGATTTTTATGGTACTGTCCAACTCAGTAACAGCATCATATTTCTCCTCATTCATGATTTAATATTGTAGACATACATAAGGACTGTGATAATTTGAAACAAAAAGGTGTTGACCTATGAATTCTCTCTCCAACCATAGTCATCTCAGTGGGTTATGACCCATGCTCTCTCCCCTTCCTTCTTCTCATCTCATATTGACTCTAACATTCCAACTGCGGCATACTATATTTTTGTAAAAATGTTTTAAGGACTTTTAAAAAGCCAATCTCTATATTAATTAAGCAGAGTTTTATACACAGCTATGAATTAAATTGACTATAAAGTTATTAATTGATGTTTTAAATTCCAAATGCTAAGTTTAGATTTATATATTATGCCATTCAACTGACTGGGTAGAAAAAATAGAATTGAGGTGATTACAAAAGCAGGAAATTAGTTCAGGTTAAAGATGAATCCCTGAAAAGGGAAATTGAGTGTTGTGCCATATTTTAAGCTTATGTTTAAGAAAGAATTGTTAGCACTTACAGTACAGGTAAACTTGAGTGAAATAATAAAGAAAGGCAAAGTCGAGAGTAAGTATATATTTATTTGGCTGAATGTTGGTTGGGTATGGTGCCATTTAGTGAGACAAGAGAGAGGGAAATATACTGGAACAATGCTATGGGGATATTTTTAGGCATATAGACTACAATGTGTCTCTGTTAAGGAGGTATCCAGAGATATTGATCTGCCCCTTTAAGACATATGAACAGAATATAGATTTAGGAGTAATAAACAAAGTGTTGGTTCTTGATGAGAAGCCTCAGGAATAGGAGATAGGGCTTTCCAACTTTATCAGAAAGAATATCTTGACTCACTGCCCAGTTAGACTAATTTTAATACAAGTTCATCTTTATCTGATAAGTTTCTCTGTAGCAACTATCAGTTGATCTATAAATTCTTCTATATTAAGATCTTATGTCTAAATTCTTCCTAGATAGAACTTAATGACTGGAAGTAATCATAAAAGTAAAATCTAAAGTGAAGATAGCAGCCTTATTTTTAGCTTGAACATTGTCAGACTGCTTGTCAATAACCTGTTGTTATATGACTTAGGAGACTTTCTGATTTAGAAGACTATTGGAGGTTGTTAAAATTCTCAATACACATCAGCTATAAAAAACAAATTCTGCACAGATTTTGGCTTTTAGAAAATAAAACCTTATTATACTGTCAGTGTATGTGCATTATAAAAGAATCTGAATTTCTTTGTAATATGTATATTCTATGACATTCCATGACACTTGAACTATCCCTCTTAAATCTTGAAATGGGTCATCCTCAGAAAACTCAAATCAGTCTGGCAAGCAAGCCTCTTGTGTAGTAAACCTTTCTCTACTGAGACATACAGGTATTATCTAGCTTAAAATTTATGAAAAAAGACTTATCCATCTCAAATTTTTAGTAATATTAGACATACTTAGGTCTTTGCATTTCAAACCCCCATATTTTTTTCTTTTTTTCCCTCTCTTTCTTCCTCATTGTCTCTTAATCTCTCATAAAAGAAAAAAAAAAACTTTTCCTCCACTTAAGTTCTGTAATACTGTAGAAACACTGAAATATAGTAGAAATGAACAGAATATGAAGTAATAATTATTCATCATTGAATAACAAAAAAGAACAAAATGAGGCTGGAATTTCCTTTGCCTTTAGTTTAATAGTCTAAGAACCTATTTCTGGGGAAACAGACTATAGAGTTATTCCTGGTGATAAATACAATCACATAGTCACACAAATCAGAGTGAGAATGTTTTTAGGAGAAAATTAGATTTATGTAGTCTTATAAGGTTATATATTAAAATAATCAAATAAATATGTATAAAATCTTACTTTATAGTAATATGAAGATACATAATCTTAAAATTATTTCATTTAATAGTTAAGGGGTAAATTTTTATATTAGAGCTAAGAAATATAATTTAACCTTACCCAATATTATGTGGTATCTGGGAATATGACTATGGAAATTCTTTCCTTCTTGTTTATATAGCTTTATGTAGTCATGGATATGAAAGCCAAAACCACAGGATATTTCAAGATGTTGTTCCTAGTTATTTTATTAATTATTATTACTATTATTTTTTTTTTTACTTGCTTTATCTTCTCAGGAAAATAAAGATGTACAGATGTCATTTAACCTACTGGTATCAAAACTTTTCAATTGAACAGAGATAACATTTTCCTTAGAAAAGAATATTTCATGAGGGTCAAAAGTTTTTTTTTTTTAAATTTTTTAATGTTTATTTATTTTTGAGAGAGAGAGTGAGTGGGGTAGGAGCAGAGAGAGGGGGAGACACATAATCTGAAGCAGACTCCAGGCTCTGAGATGTCAGCACAGAGCCAGATGCAGGGCTCAAACTCACAAACCACAAGATCATGACCTAAGGTGAAGTTAGAGGCTCAACCAGCTGAGCCACTCAGGCACCCCATGGGTCAAGTGCTTTAAAAGGATTACAATTCTAGCTACTCTGAGATTGCAGTTGGAGATGACTTCCTTGTCCAGTTACCCACTCATTCTTACTATGTTGTCCTCCATATTGCGAGAGCTTCATGGAGCAATATTTGAAAAGCATTAACATATCACAATTTTCTTGTTAACTGTATAAAGAAAATAAAATTTAGAATGTGTGATAAAACTGGAGGATATCTCCCGTATACTTACAAATACCTTTGCTTGTGCTTTTCCTGTAGAAAGGACACTTTAATCTTATCTACTTCCATCAATATTTAATTATAGATAGACCTGATAGCGATGTAGGATATCTTGCTATTACATATGTGTGGTATAAAGAACACCACAACCATTCACAAATGTGATTTGGATCTAAGTATGCAGTTCTATCTTTTTAAATTCAAGCTGATTCAGGAAATGGTCCCTGGATCAGAAGTAACACCGAAGTAATTGTAGGACCATGCAAGTTTGTCTTAAAGGGATAAATCCTGAAGAGTGATAGATTTTCTTTTTTACTTAAACACACACACACACACACACACACACACACACACACACACCATGCATTTGTCCAAATACAAAGCATTCACCTCTCTTCTTTGTTGATCTGTTGTTTCTTCCAATTTTGATAAACATACCCTCAATACAATAATAAATGACTAGTCTCAGATTAAAAATATAGCAACAAGTTGTGGTGATTGGACCCATTGGAGCGTGCATATCTCACTGAAAGATGGTGGCAGCTGTTCCTCTCACCTGGCTGTAACTACCTTGGAACAGAGAGATAGTTTTTTCCAGCTCCTCAGATACTTTCAAATCATACCAGAAATATGAGTTTAATAGGAAGTCAAAAATTTTCAATATTAGCCAAAATATATGCATTTAACATTGTATAAGCCAAGACTAGACAGGAAGAACACCATGTGTCAATGAGCCATAAATGGCCTGTGAAGCACTGCTTTGGAATTTCTTTCGATTATATTTATTTAACCACAGACACTTAAATAATTAGTCCATTCCACAAATAATGAACACATTAACTGTCACCATTGTTATAATTGATTTGCACATATTTTTTCATTATTTTTCCCAAAAAACTCTGTGATTTAATGTTTTTATTATCCTCACTTTAAAGGGGGGAAATTGGAGGCACAGGTGGTTAAGTGTTGTTCTGTTAGTATAAAGAATAACTGTTACATGAAACAAACAAAACATGTATATTGGCTCCAGTATAATAGAAGTCAATGTCTCACATAAGTGAATTCCAAACAACTGTCCCAGTTACATAAGCAGCTGTCTTTCAGACAATGATTCAGGGACCCAGGCCTTCTTCTCTCTAGTGGCGTGTCTTCAAATCCTGACTTCGAAATTGATTTTGCAAATCATCTTCAAACTGGTACATGGAGAAAGAACATGGAGGAGCATATGTAACACATTCCTATGATCAAGGCTAAGAACCAGTGTCAAGGAAGGAGAGAAAATGAATTAGATAAAAATATAACCATTCTCTTTCACAATGTGAGCATCAGAATCTGGAGATGAATCCAAATAAGTTGTATCTGTATCCTGCACTCTCACTATATGCTAGGTACTAAAATAAAATAGGGTCATATAGTAAACATAGGGTTTTCAATTTGTAGAAAAGGCAGACAGTTGTGGCAAATTTATAGGTATGGTATGTATGCATATGTGTATATCTATACAAAAACTATTCATGAGACAAGATTGAGACCCATCTCATCATATCTTAATACTAAGGAAGTATTAACCTTAAGGAAGTTAATTCACCCGAAGACCAATGGAAACAATTCAATATTTCAAAAGAAAAATTAAGCAACCAGACTTGTGCAAACATTTATTTTAATGAATAAATTTTAATAAATGAAAGCCTGGAAAGTGGCTTGAAAAATTAAAAGAATAATGTGAAATGAGCATTTCAGTGGCTTATGTGAGGCAAGAGGATAAGTGAAGTGAGAGTCTATGATGCTTTGGATTAGGAGATGATAGAGATGACAAGTGGATGGGATTAAATGATGTTTAGAAAATAATAGTGGCTGGGGCACCCTGGGTAGCTCAGGCAGTTGAACATCTGACTTCAGCTCAGGTCATGATCTCATGGTTTGTGAGTTCAAGCCTTTCTTCAGGCTCTCTGCAGTCAGTGTGGAGCCCACTTCAGATCCTCTGTCCCCTCTCTCTCTGTCCCTCACCCGCTTGTGCACGTGCGTACTCTCTCTCTCTCTCTCAAAAATAAAAAAAAATAATAAAGAAAGAAAAAATAAAATAATAGTGACTTAGTTTAGAGCATGGCTGGATGCGAGCAATGAGCCTGAATCAAAACAGTGACCATCAGGTTTCTAGATTGAGCAAATGAATGAATACTTTCATTTAATGCTGTCTATACATAAAAAAGGAAAATGGCAGGGGGAGATATTATGAATGCACCTTTTTATATTTTTAGTTTATAGTGATAAAATGGGAGTAATCAAACTACCTACCTAATGAGATTTTTATTAATGTAGGAAGTATGCATTACAGTAAAATTTTAAAAAAAATCTTATTTTCTTATCGAATGATTTTTGGTTGTTTGTGGGTGTTTTTGCTTTTAATTTATGTCATTTTATCTTTTTTTAATGTTCATTTATTTTTGAGAGAGAGAGAGAGACAGAGCATGAGAGGGAGAGGGGCAGAGAAAGAAAGAGGGAGACAAAGAATCCGAAGCAGGCTCCAAACTCTGAGCTGTCAGCACATAGACCGATCTGGGGCTCGAAACCACAAACCGTGAGATCATGACCTGAACTGGTGTTGAATGCTTAAACAACTGAGCCACCCAGCTGCCTCTAGTTTGTGTTGTTTTAATGTTTGTTTATTTTGACAGGGAGAGAGAGAGAGAGAAAGAGAGAGAGAGAGAGCGCCCAAGTAGGGGAGAGGAAAACAGAGACGGACAGAAAGAGAATCCCAAGTAGGTTCTGTGCTGTCAGTATGGAGCCTAACTAGGGTCTCAATCTCCTGAACCATGATATCATGACCTGAACCAAAATCAAGAGTTTTTAAAACTCTAGGATCTGTAATGTCCTCCTCCAGGACACCATGGATCTCTCCCCATTCCTCTCTCCAGTCTGGGATAAACTCCAATGGGAAGAACATGGTTGCCTAACTGCCCCAATTTCTATAAGGTGTTTATCAGGAATACCTGTTCAAGTCTTCTATTTTCTTAAATACTTAAAATTTTGTCACAAGTTTTTTTTCACATGATAACCGTATTTAACCTTCCAATTTACAGTGAGATATAAAGATGACAATATTTTTCAATGGAAGGGTAAAGAATAAATATTTAATAAATGTAGTTGGTTCATAGAAATATTTAATAATTTCTAGATATTATAATATTATTGTGACTTTTCACTCTTTTGAAAATGTAAAATAACAATTAGATGTATCGGTTGAGAGCTCTGAAGAGTCCTTGGCTAGACACACAAATATAGAAATTGCAAATACAAGGATGGCTCAGTGGACATTGTAAATTGTTTAATCATCATCAGATTTCCCATTCAGATCCTCTACTGTAGCACCAATATAGTTTAGATATCCATTCCTCCCCACAAAACCCACAGAACTTAGTGAAAATCGATCCATCTCTAGTTCCTGGAGAAGGTGTTAATTAAACTGAAATTTTAAAGTAATCATGGCAATCTTATCCATTTTGCCCAAGTAGATGTCAGGGTACAGAATTAAGAAAATCAACAAACAGTGTTTCTTTAAAAGGACTAATTGGTTCTGGGATATACACTTTACCTAAATTAGTTCAGTTGTACTGATTAGAAGATATTTTATTCCTCAGTAGAAATATGCTGTCTCTTCCCTCTCTGCACATGAAAACAGTAGCAAATTCTCACAATTACTCTTTATTATCTTTGCAACCATGAAAAAACCAGCATGGAGACAAAATACGAGAGAACAACACAAACAAAGCTGCAGCCGTGGTCATGGACCTGGAGGTATCATTGTTCCATTTTAGGACTTTTGGGTTTGGGCTTCTCCTATAATTAGCCAAAAATATTTGTCCTAAAATACATACTGAGGTCATCAATTTATATCACAATGCATAAGAAGAACATGAAGAATAAAACAAAAATACAGGCAAATCTAGGGTTTTAGATGAATAGAACTATTCACTTTTGATAAAACCCTGAGGATATATGACTCATTAAAGAAGCATGTGAACAATTGAAACTATAAAATTATAGATGAGAAGTTAACCAAAATTATAATGTGCACAAATATATCCATTTTCCCTAAACATTAGCTAACATGACAGTGACCCTGGAATTTTGGTAGCATCTATGTTTATTATAGCAATAATGCCTAAGTGCTCTGATACAGAAAACATAAATACCTTTTCGGTAACTGCATAGTGTATCACTTCCAGTACTTGTGCTGTCAAATATTACGACAGCAGTGTAATATTATTCTCAGAAAGGCAAAACAAAATAAAACACGACACTAATAATGTTATGTTTAATTCATGGTAATTTGATGTTCTTATTTTTTTACGATCAGAATAAAATAGCTTGTGTAAGATAATACATTTGATTCATTCTGTACCAAGTCTTCTTTATTATGAGGCTTATAAAAGCATCAAATAATTACAACAAACAATTTAGTGGGAACTTATTACTACAAATAACTTCTAAATTGAAATGTTAGCTTGAATAATTTCAAAAAGAACAACAGCAAAGAATGCTAAGTACTTTAAACACCTCATGAGGTGAGCTACCATGCTGTGATGCCTGTCTTTAAAGAATCCCTTCAGGATGTCCACTTAGGATTGGAAGGGTAGGGATCCATTTCATTAATTTTAATTTTTTTTAATGTTTATTTATTTAGAAAGAAAGAGAATAGGGAAAGAGGGAGAGAAACAATCCAAGCTGGCTATATGCTGTCAACAGAACCGAACCCAATGTAGGGCTCTATTCAAGAACTATGAGATCATGACCTGAGCTGAAATCAGGAACCAGAAACTTAACTGACTGAACCACTCACATGCCCAGGATCCATTTCATTAATATACTTATCCTCTCTTCCCTTTGCCAATTACCTGTTCAGTTGCCAACATGTTGCCTACTCCAAAATGTGTAACACATTTTACTGAAACATACTTACATACAACATTAAGTTGAATATATCTTTGAGCTGTTCTGGAAACAGCTCCATTATATAAGTTTCCAGATAAAGGTTTTGACCTGAGGATTCATAAGGGTGAGAGAGTTTATGAGATTGTGAGAGGTTCAGTCATGCAAATTCTAAATACCCAGGAAGAAACAACAAAAACCTTGCCTTTCCAAAACACTGAGCGCTCTCTGCCATTATTGTTGGACACTTGTTATTTAACCATAATCATATTTCAGTAGTGCCTGGAAAAATATTTTGAAGTCATGAAATTTGTTGTACTGGAAACAATTTACATAAATAGATTAATTTCCTAAATAAAATGGATATTGGTAGAAACTGACTTCTATTTATCTTAGAATCACAGAACATGGCTAAAAGTATGAAATTCTATAGGGCATTTATACTCTTTAAACATGTCTCAAATAAATTTAGAAACTTTATTTTCCTATGTCTCACTGATTAAATCTGTGCATAGTCAATCTTGCCAGAATCAATAAATAATCAAGGTATATCTCCATAAAGCTTTACTACTCACCAATGTTTACATTCTGAGCTTTGGTGCTCAGTGAAATGTATGCTGGAAGGAAAACAACATGAGACCATTTGACTATTATCAGAAAAATAAAAAATAGCAAATGCCAGTGAAGAGGTAGGGAAAAGGGAACCCTTGTACACTGTTGGTGGGAATGTAATTGTTACATTCATTATGGAAAACAATGTAGAGTTTCTTCAAAATATTACAAATAGAACTACCTTATGGCCCAGCCACCCTTCTCTTTGGGTATGTGTGTGTGTGTGTGTGTGTGTGTGTGTGTGTATGTGTGTGTATATATATGCGTATATATATATATATATATATATATATACACACATACATATGCATATATACATGCATATATATATATATATATATATATATATATATATATATGCCCAAAGAAGATTAAATTAGTATTTCAAATAATTTCCATGTTCTTGGCAACATTCTTCTCAATAGCCAAGATATGGAAACAACATAAGTGTCCATCTGTCATCTATGGATGAATGGGTAAGGAAATTTTTATATATATTCTTTAAAAAAGAGAACACGTCATTTACAACATGGATGAATTTACAAGACATTACGCAAAGTAAAATAAGCCAGACAGATACAGCAAGAAAAATGCTGCATGATCTTACTTATGTGTGACATCTAAACAAGTTGAATACATAGAAGCAGACTACTTACCAGGGGCGTGGAGGTGGCAGAAATGGGGATATGTTGGTTCAGAGGGTACAAAGATGCAGTTATGTAGGATGAGTATGTTCTAGGGCTCTAACATACAGCATGATGATTATAGTTATTAGTGTTGTATTCTATACTGGAAATTTACTAACAGAGTAGATTTCAGGTGCTTTCAGAAAAAAGGCACTATGTAAGGAGTTGAAGATGTTCATTAGTTTGATTGTAGTAATAATTTCACTGTGGAGCCATGTGTGTATACATATATATATATATATATATATATATATATATATATATATAAACATACGCATATAAATCTTATTATAAGATAAAATAGAATAAAGGTGGATGGTAAATATTAACACTAAACATAGCAATCCCTAATCTAAACTGAGGTGGCTGTGGATGTTATTTTTATTTTATTCCTTTTTTAATGATTAATATGATGTAGCTAAGGGGCGCCTGGGTGGCGCAGTTGGTTAAGCATCCGACTTCAGCCAGGTCACGATCTCGCGGTCCGTGAGTTCGAGCCCCGCGTCGGGCTCTGGGCTGATGGCTCAGAGCCTGGAGCCTGTTTCCGATTCTGTGTGTCCCTCTCTCTCTGCCCCTCCCCTGTTCATGCTCTGTCTCTCTCTGTCCCAAAAATAAATAAACGTTGAAAAAAAAATTTTTTTTAAAATATGATGTAGCTAATTCTAGCGTATACATTGTGAGAATGTTCTTATTAAACTTGTTTTCTTTCCTGTGACCTCTAATGACTTTTTAACCTGACACAGAAAATTGCTTCTGAAGGTCTTAAGATAAAAATAGACTAGACATTTGAAATTAAAATACCATCATTTGTAATTAGTAAGTAATATATTATGTTCTTTCAAAATCATTTATTATAATACCGTTGAGGCAATGAGCCTCTAATACTTACACAGAATTGCTATTATACCTTTGCCTTACTGTAATAAATGTATTTGAGATTGCAATAAACAGTTATTTTTATTCAGGTTATATTTCCAAATCTCATACATAACTAGTTCCAGCTTCTATGATTGGGAGGCTATAAGCCAGCACTATTCTAGACATGAGAGGAAGACAATCAGTACCACCCCTGCCTTCCTTTGTTGGTATAATCATTAGCCCTGTGACACTTACATCCTATATGTAGCCAAAAATGTAATTTAAAAAATCATTTACCATTGTTTTACTTAAGAAAAGTTTGAGGGAGATAAGCATAATGGGAATTGGGCTTTTTCAGTTGTTTTATATCTATTATCTTATTTATTCTTCATAGTTGCACTATGAAATGGGATACTAGTATCTTCATCTATAAATAATGAAGTAAGCCACAGAGAAGTTAAAGTTATAACTTAAAATAACACTATATATGGTAGAATCAGGTTTCAAAAATGTGTGATCATAACTATTACTGCACATTTGAGAAACATTGAAAATCTAAAAATGTGTGTATATTTAGATACAAAATAATCAGAAAAATATATGACAATGTAAAAAAATCCTTTTTGACTCTTCTATTGTTTTTATTCTTCCTCAATTTAAACTACATATACTAATATTTAGTCCTATAAATATTTTATGGTGTAATATTATGCAAAATATACACAAATTAGAATATTTATGTCTGTTCCCTTTCATATAAGTTGAGTCATGTTTAACATATTGATCTTTTATCACATAAATATTACAAAAATCACAGAGATCTTTCTCATACTTCTGACATATAGACTTCCATTGTGTAGATTCATTACAATTTGTTGGGGGATATGGGCTTAAACTTCTCAAAAATTCTAAAATGCTGTAAAGCACGTAGAAATGATTTTTATAGCTCAGGTAATATCATTTTTACATGTGCAGCTAATATCCCAAGACAGTGGGAGAAATCTTATGATATAGAAGAATAGAAGGAAGCTATAAATAAAGCTTGCTAAGGAATAAAAACCCTCTGAAAATATGACTGATAAGAGTGGGTTATAAAATCCATGGAAATGGTGTCTTGGGTTTTAATGATTGCAAAGGTATGGGGCCTTGGGCCTATGCCTGGGGGGTTCATTAAGACAGGATCATGTGTAAAGCCTATAGTCTTTGAGAAATAAAGAGGGCATTTATGTTCCACAAGAAAAGAACATGGCATAGTGAATTGACTAAGTCATCCTTGATTCTTGATGGAAAGAATACCAAAATAACATTTGAGATTTTATACTCACAACCCAGTCCTTACAAACAATTAAGGTATGAATTTATACAGTATGTTCAGGATTCTTTAAGTGATACATTTATATAACATTAACTGTGTTAACAGTTATGAAGTACCTAGAATAATGCCAAGTATCTAATAAATGCTACTAAGTAACACAGGATATTCATAGGATTCAAAGGATTAAGTACCATTGAGACAAGGAAACATTCTTTCTAGCGGACATCGCTATCTAAAGTTTAAGTTCATCAGAATGTAACAATTTGAAATGTGCATGCATCTACTTAAAAAAACAGAGCAGAAATGACATCATTTTAATTAACTAATGATGAATTTGCTGCATAATGAAAAGTATTTTTAACAAAATTTCTTGGTAATCAATAGATCTAGCCACTCAGAACATTAGTAAGGATATGTAAATTTTGAAGAACACAATTAGCAAACTTAATCCAACAAATAGTGAATAACAGTCTCCGTAATATTAAAAGAGAATACTAAAAACAAACTACAGTTGACCCTTGAATAGCACAAGTTCGAACTGTGTGGGTCCACTTTTTTTTCCTTCAGATTAAAAAAAAAATTAGTTAATATACAGTGCAATATTTATTTCATGAGTAGAAATCAGTGGTTCATATGGGTCCACTTTTATGTGAATACTGTATAGTACAGTACTGTAAATGTGTTTTCTCTTCCTTATGATTTTCTTACTAATATTTCCTTTTCTCTAGCTTACTTCATTATAAAAATACAGTATATAATAACATATAGACTGTATGTTAATCAACTGTTACCAGCAAGGCTCCTAGTCAACAGTAGAGCATTAGTAGTTTTGGGGGAGTCAAAAGTAATACGTGGATTTCCAACTACACAGGGGATTGGCACACCTAACTCCCACATCATCATTCAAGGGTCAACTATATATGATGATAGGATGCAGAATAATTCTTAACACATTTCTAAAAAATCAGCATTATGCTAGTCCCCTCCCTATCCACAGTTTCACTGCTTTCTGTGGTGCAGAAACAGATGATCCTCATTTTTTGATAGAGAGTGCATGTGAGTGGAGAAGGGGGAGGGGCAGGGAGAGAGAGAGAGAGAGAGAGAGGGAGGGAGGGAGGGAGAATCTTAAGTTGCTCCACACTTAGTGTGGAGCCCAATGGTGGAGTGAAAGGGCTCTATCCCATGACCCTGGGATCATGACCTGAGCCAAAATCAAGAGTCAGGAGCTTAACCTACTGAGCCACCTAGACACCCTATGGATGATCCTCTTTCTGATAAATGGTCAGGTCAATTGTAGGCTAATAGTACATCACAATGCCTGTGTCATTCACCCAATGTCACCTCATCATGAAGCCATTTTATCATCTCACATCATCACAAGAAGATGGGTTAGTGAAGTGTAATGCAATATTTTGAGAGACCACATTCACATAACTTTTATTACAGTATATTGATAACTGTTCTACTGTATTATTATTATTGCTATTCTCTTAGTGTGCCTAATTTATAAGTTAAATTTCATCATAAGTGTGTATATATAGAAAAATACATAGTATATCTAGGGTTCAGTACTATCCATGCTTTATTCATTTGTTTTATTTTGTTTTGTAGTATTTATCATGTGCTGGAGACTATATTTTATATTAGAAATTCATTAGCGCCTTTAATTTTTAATCAGCTGATTACATTTTAGGCCATTAATATTTTAAACCTAGGGAATTTAAGATACAGATGCCAAATCTAGTAAGCATCCTTCTTCAAGTTAATAAAGTTATGTTAATTTAGAAAAAGTTTAAATAAGCTATTCTGTTAAGATAGAACATTACAAGGGTGCCTGGGTGGCTCAGTCAGTTAAGGATCCACTTCAGTTCAGGTCATGATCTCACAGTTTGTGAGTTTGCACCCCTGCATTGAGCTCTGTGCTGACAGCTTAGAGCCTAGAGCCTGTTGCAGATTCTGTGTCGCCCTCTCTGTCTCTGCCTACTTTGGATTCTGTGTCTCCCTCTCTCTGCCCCGCCCCCCCACTTGTGCTCTGTCTTTCACAAATAAATAAATGTAAAAACAATTTTTTAAAAAAAAAACGTTAAAAAAAAGATCAAACATTACAATTGTAGATGTTCTATTACAGAACTATTCTTGGCTTCTAGGAATAAATACAACTAAACCATGATACATTAGCCTTTTAACACATTTATGTTTAAGTTTGATAGTATTTTAAATAATGAAATTGATATGTAGATTCCCTTTTTGCCATTTATTTTCTTCTGTTAGACTTTAGAATCAACTTGAGCACATTTTGTATAACATGAAAACTACTTGAAATCTAAATTTTCATCAAAAATTTTCCCTAAAACAGTTTAAACTTAGTGTCATCTTTTTATTCATTAGCTGATTTATTCTTGGTTTTCCAGTGTATTAGGCATTATTGACAACTTCCATTTACCTGCAAAAGTACTAAATTGACTAGTTTTTCAAATGTGTTGAGCTCATTTATCACCTACCTATAACAAATACAACTACATTCCTTTTTTTCTATTTTTCTTTTTTCTTTTGTTTTAATTTTTTAATCTTTTTTTCACTTATTCAACATATATTTGTTGATGTCTATTATGTGCCTGGAGTTGGGGAGTTGGTCAAGTTTGAGAAACCAAAGTTTCTTATTCTCAGAGCTTTTACTTTCCAGTGGAGAAGGATCAAGTGCTAAACTAATAAAAATAAATAAACAGCATTATACCAAAGCGTTATAAGTCCTGTCATAGAAAAAATTATGTGATTAAGAGTGATCGATCATGGGCAAGTGGTAGTTCAGGGAAAAGCTCTTGGAGATGGAGACAAATGGAATGTAACTGACATAGGAGATGATATTATTCTCGTAAAACAAAACAACAGTTCCAAAGCCCTGAGCCACAAGAGAACTTTCAGGGTTCAAAGAAGTGAGAAGGCTAATGTTGTAGGAACTCAGTGAGGACAAGAAGGGGATGAGATATGGACAGAGATCAAATTATCTGAGGTATTTTAGGTCATCAGAATTTGTTGGGAATTTATATAAAAGTTGATTAAGGACCACTAGAGGATTTTAAACAAAGAGTAATATATATATATATATATATATATATATATATATATATATATATATATATTTCAATAAGTGCAGATATTAACACTGGTACTTTACTTAATGCAGGTTCCTTTCTTAGGCTATATTTAAATAAGGGTCCTCTATAAGCAGCATTACTAGCTCATACCAAAATATTGAAATTCAATCTTGAAAAGAATTACTCTTTCACTGTTGTCATACAGATGAATTGGTATAAGTGACTGTAAGTCTGCCTTCATAACACAAGGATATAGTACATTATTTTGATTGAGATGAGCAAATTATTTTTGCCATGGTCTGATATTATTGCTAATTTACTAATGTCAAGCCTAGTAGCTAATGCCTATTTGATTAACAGAACCTGTATATTCAATTCTACTAGGCATTGGAGAAGATCTCTAACACAGACTGAGAACATATTGAATGCTATGTGTTGGTGATACACAAGCAAGTGATATATAGTCCTATTCTCCAAGAAGGCCACAGTTCATTAACTGACATGGTGATTTTAAGAATGAATGGAGAGCAGCAGGGATTTCATAGTGGCTAAGTGAAGAAACTAGATAAAAGTGCCAAAAATGAGCATTTAAACTTAGAAAGTCGACCAAAAGGAATACACAAATTGATAAGAAATTTATTTAGAAAACTCTATGGAATCTTGCTAGGAACAGTAGGAATATATGGCAGTTTGGCTTGGGACTACTTCCATTACTTTTCCTTCTATATCTATGGAATAGAGTTTCTGCTAGGAGAAAGCTTGCTGGGAGGCCTACCCATCACTGCCTTAGGCACTAACATTATTAACATCACGGTGTGAAAAATCTCATGCCTGAGAACACTGTTGAAATTAATAGTAATCTGTGTCAATCAGGGAATGTCATCATCACAGTTAGCTGAGGACTTCAGTATTCATTTGGGAAAGCAATAGATCAGCCATAGTTTAACAAGAACTCCTAGGGAGAATAATATTCAAAGAGGGCCTAGTTAAAATCCCTGGTGTTATCTCTGGTGTTCTCAAAAGTAGATTCATCCCTAATGAACTTATTTTTCTTGGCTAAATAAGAGAGCTTGTGAATATAGAAATTAAAAGCCAGGACAAATTTGTAAACTGACTAAACTTTGAGTGCAGTCCTTAATCTACAAACAGATCCATTGGCAGGGAGTGGAACCCTTACTGGCTCATGGTGTTTAAGACAGAATGACCAATCATTAGCTTATCATTAAGGTAATATTATCCAATAGCAACTTATTGGTATCCAAGATTGAAAATAAAAACATAAGTTAAAAGAACATCTTAATAGAGATATTAGAGTCCACACTTATGGGGAAAACAAGTCTTTGCAGAATTGGTAGATATAAGTGACTATACACACACAAGAACAACAACAACTACAGTTCTGGAGGGATTGAAATCTATTGTTTTAATAGTTTATTATCTAACGTGTCTAATTTTCAACAACACCAAAACTATAAGATGCAAAAAAAAGAGTATGGATCATATATAAGGAAAGAAAAAAAAATCAACAGAAACTGCCTCTGAAATAATGAAGATATTGAACTTAACAGACAAAGATTTATTTTTATTTTTTATGTGATTATAATTGATACACAGTATTACATTAGTTTTAAGTATACAACATAGTGATTCAACTTCTCTATACATTATTCCATACTCACCACAGTGTGGCTACCATCTGTCACTATGTAATGCTATTACAATATCCTTAAGTGTATTCCCAATGTTGTGCCTTTTATTCCTCAAGCAGACAAAGACTTTAAAAGCATCTATTATAAATATGCTCAAAGAAATAAAAGAAACTGCCTTTAAAAATTAAGGGAAATTATGATAATCATGACTCATCAAATAGAAAATTTCTATAAAAAAGATAGAAATTATATGCACAGAAAGTTCAAATTGAAATTATAGAGTTAAAATTGAAATAACTGAATATCAAATCATTATGTTGTACACTAGACACTAATATAATATTGTATGTCAATTGTACCTCCATAAAAAAACTACATTAACTGAAATGAAAGATTCACTAGAGGTGTTCAAGAGATTTGAACTGACAGAGAAAGAATCTGTAAACTTGAAGATAGATCAATAGAGAGTAACTGATCTGAAAAACAGAGTAAAGGAATAAAACCAAAACTAAATAATAAAGTCTTAAAACATCTGTGAGATATCATCAAGCATACCAGTTTCCACATAAGTAGAATCCCAGAAAGACAGGAGAGAAAGACAATAGAGCAGAATTTTTTTAAAAATGAGAAAATAGTGGCCTAAACTTCTCAAATATATGAAAAACATTGATTATGCATACATAATTACTTATGCATGCATGAAAAAGTTAAACACATTTCAAATAGGATACATGAAAAAGCGACCCATAGACACATCTTAGCTAAACTTTTGAAAGCCAGACAAAGAGAAAAACTTGAATAAAGAAAGTGAATAATGATTCACCACATAGAAGGAACAAACAATAAGATTAACACTGGACTTCTCATCAGACTCATTAGAGGGGCAGAGGGCAGTTGGAAAATATATTCAAAGTACTAAAAGAAAACTGTAAGCCAATAATTTACTATATATAAAAACTAAGCCTTGAAAAGGAAGACATAATAAAGATATCACCACATCAACAAGACAATGTTGTCTACAAGTGGGATTTTGATTCTGACAGAATAAGTGACTCTTTTCTTCAAAATATTAACTTCCACAAATTTTTCATTTGCTTAGATAACTGCCAAGTTCATTAGGAGTACTTTACACTGAAAATTTAATAGAATGAAATGGAAAATACTGAATAAGCACACAAGAACAGCTACCAACAGAGACTTGACTTTAAGTATCATATAAAGGTAAGGTCAAGCAAAAGAAGTTCCTGGTACATCCAAGGATACAAGTAAAAAGCAAATTAAAAATCACAGTGATATGTTCAAATCTCCATAGACAAATGCAGAAATATGCATGAGTATTTTGAACAGAGTTAACTGCTGTCTGGGCTGGTTAAAAACTCATGGAGTGGGCTCATTCTAAAAACAGACAAAAGGAAACATAATGCTTCTTAATATGATAAATTCCCCTCTGTCATGCTCTAAGCCTGGGAATAGAAAAAGAGAATCAATAGCCAGTGAGAATAACTGAAAAGGTTAAAGGAAGTGGTTGATAAAGCATACATGTTACTAATCCTTTGGTCTGATGAAGGAAGGGATTGATGGGTTTTTTTTTTGTTGTTGTTGTTATTTTTGTTTTTGTTCTTGATTCTGATAAAGATTGTATAGTCGTGCAGTGGACAAAAAACAAAGAAGATTTAGGCAAGAGACATTTCAAACTGCAGAACAACTACTATAATCAGAAGAGAAGAGGAGGAAAAGTATGTGGCTATAAATGCTAATAGATGGTCAAATGTGATGTTAGAAATTTGTCTTATAATTTCTATTTTCTCAGTTAAATAGAAATTAGGATGATTATTATCTGAGAGTCACAAGGTAGGGAAGAATATTGGAGGTTTGAGGAGAAAAGAAATTAGCAACTTGTAAAATAGGAGAGTGATTGGATTAAGGAATGGTATTGTTATTAGTAGTAGTAGTAATAGTAGTATTGCTGTGGAACATTAAAGACAAATTTGAGGTTAATGAGATTGATTAATGTAGTTGAGTTTATCTGCTTATTTACAGTTGTATGGATTCTGGACCACAGTGGGCAGAAACTCAAGTCTGAGTTGAGGTTTTTTTGTTTTTTTTTTTTTTTTTTTCCAGGGATGTTAGGGTTAAGGTTCCTTCAAGTATAGTGAAGAAAAGAAGGAACCAACTGGAAAGTATAGGAGAATGATTATGATTATTGATGGTAGAATGTAAATTGGGTGTGGCAGGAAGTGAGGACACAAAAGCGATGATAGAGAAAATTTGCTCAGGTTAATGAGTTGTGGGCCATGTGACTCAGAATATCTGTACGAGAAAGAAAAAAGGTAATGGTCACAGAATGAATAATGGAGACTGCAATACCGTAAGGTCATAGCTATATGTTGTATCACATTCCAGGGCTTATCTATGTAGAATATGTGAGCTAGAGTGAAGGGCATCACCTTTGTAGAAGATGCCAGTACACTGAGGATTCAGGTTGTTGGAAAGTTTATCTACATACAGATTAAAATCATCCATAAGTACAATATAAGTGATGGGAAGAAGGTTGACATGAAATAATAATAAAAAAAAAAAAGGCAAAAAGGGGAAGTGACTATTAGCTATTAGACAACTATCCTTTCAAGTTCTTCTCACTGTATTACATATATACAATACAATACAATAATAATATAATAATATATGTTATATATACATGTTAATATATATAATAATATAATAATACATGTTGTATATATTATATATATACATACATATTATATATGCATATTATAATAGTATCTATTATGTAAACCAAAATGAATTAGATTTTTAGTAAGCTGTTAATAAATTCAACAAATTATAAAGACAATTATGTTATATAGCATATTTAATAACTACTTAAACTAGTTGAAAGGATATAATATTACCAGAGCTCTCTTGTCTATCCACATTCCATACTCCTTCCTGATAATTATCGTCTTGCCTTTTAAAACCTTCTGTAATAATAACATTTACTCTAGCAGAAAAATACGTTAGGAATATGAGCTAATGTGAATAATGAATAATTCCTGAAAACCAAGAAGCAAGGTAAAAACAATAAAAGTGCTAACAAACACCCCTTGACACAATATTATAAGCACTGTCCTAACTCTTTCATAAATATTAGCTCATTTAATCCTTATAGGATATATTTACTATACCTTCATGTATGCCATAGACATTTTTCTGGGATTAAAATCACAAAGTACATATATTTTCATTTTTATTAGCTTGAGGATATTTAAGACTATGTCTATGAGATTTCTCAATTAATATTCCTAAAATGTTAAAACATGAGGCTTTCTACAGTGGGTCAAAAAAATAGCTTCAGGAGCACCTGGATGGCTCAGTTGGTTAAGCATCTGACTCTTGATTTCAGCTCAGGTCATAATCTCATGATTTGTGGGTTTCAGCCCTGTGTTAGGCTCTGCACTGACAGTGTAGATCCTGCTTGGAATTCTCTCTCTCCCATTCTCTCTGCCCCTCCTCCATGCTCGCTCTCTCTCTCTCTCTCTCTCTCTCTCTCTCTCTCTGTTTCAAAATAAATAAACTTAAAAAAAAACCTTAAAAAAAGTAGCTTCAAAGCTTCATTCAGATTTAAGACATGATAACTTAAGACTATAATTGAGGCAAATGAAGACAGAGGGTTTTGTCAAGGAAGATAAATGTAAGCTTTTCGGGGATTTTTATATTACTCTATTTTTTTTTCAGTTGTCATCACTAGTGATGACAATTGTTCATATTTTTTCACCAAGAAAGTACAAATTAAAATTATATGTTGCTAAATATGGGAAATTTTCCACCTCATTTAATTTGATAATCCATTTGTAATGAAAGATCTAAAAGTAAAAAGCAAAATGTTAATTGGAATATGAATAAAACTGTATATTATTACTTCAGTATATTTTAATTATACATAGATTGACAACTGGGCCATTGGACATTGTAATAAGGCTCAATGTTATTGAAATATAATTCACATGCTGGACTCCCCCAAAATACATTTCTCACCAATTTTAAAATTGAATTTCGAGTGGAAACCAAGTAATGAAATTGAATTAATTGAGACTATGATTTTTCTTTGTATATAAGTGAGTCATTTTATTCTGTTCCCATAGCAGTCATGATCTCATGGTTCATGGGTTTGAGCCCCACATCCAGCTCTGTACTGACAGCTCAGAGCCTGGAACCTACTTTGTATTCTGTGTCTCCCACTCTGTCTACCCCTCCCCCACCCATTCTCTCTCTCTCTCTCTCTCTCTCTCTCTCTCTCTCTCTCCCTCTCTTTCTCTCTCTTTCTCTCAAAAATAAACGTTAACTTTTTTAAATTTTTATTCTGTTCCCATAACAAAAACATGTTTCCTGAAACTTTAGTTGTCCTATAATTAGAAAAAAAATACACATCATTTTTATAAATTTTACATGTTTGCTTTATTGAACTCTATGAGTTTGAGGTTCTGTTCTTGATTTTTTTTTATTTAAACTTGTGGTCAATCCCTAAGTATTTATGGAATACATGCATTTTAGTATGTTGAAAACTTTCTCCTCTTCAGTGTCACTCTGCTCAAACTAAGAAGACAATGAAGTTATCAGAAATTTGGTTTAAATTTATCAGCATTTGGATATATAAACTGGTTGTTTAGAGCTGATAGTCTGGCTCAGTCAGTAGAGCATGTGAATCAACGCTAAGGCTGTGACTTCAAGCCCCATGTTGGGCATACTAAAAAATAAATAAGTAAATAAATAAACAAACAAACAAACAAATAAATGAATAAATAAATAAAATAAATTCTATACAATTGATCTATAAAATATTTTAAACGGTCCCATTTAAAAATCTGCCGTATTTCCACTAATGAAAAATAAATGGTATTAAATTCATTAAATGAATTATTTTCTTCAATCTTCACAATAGCCTTATAGAGCAGATACTATTGGTGTCCCCATAAAACAGATTTTTAAAAATGATTTTTAGATAATTAAATACATTGTCTAAAGTCACATAATAAGTAGATGGAGGAGACAAACTTCAAACCCAGGTCTGTCTGACTTCTGAAACTATATAGCTTTGAAAAAAAATGACCTTATCAATAGCTATATTCCTGGGGAATTAAAAATCTCAGCTTCAATGCATGCTGGCAGAGTAGTCAAAATAAAACAATGATGTAATTAATAAAAATATAACAGACAAAGCAAAGATGCATGTTAATAATTACATTAACCAGGAGACAATGCTGTCTGTTCCCAGAGGAGCTGGTGTGAAATAACGTCAACTCTGTTTATTGTGAAATCATTAAATGAAATTCACAGTCAAATAAGACCCCTTATGGCACTAACAAGGCCAGGGAACAGTGTTCTCCATGACAAAGATTTTATCTCTAAGGTAAAGAATTTAACAGAGCCGAGTCCAAGAGCTATGAGGGAAGGGCATTCATCACATTCCGGAAGTTTCTAAATTTGCTGTCTCACCACTAGTAATGAAGGAAACTAGAAAAGAAGATATGGTTGTGAAACTCATATGCCAAAGACCTATGCCCACTAAAAGCTAGTGATTTCATTAGAACATCATACAATGTTACCCCTTCCTCATACCTTACCACCACACTCCAATATAATAGCAGATTGCAGATGAAAAGAATTATATACAAGACACATATTCTCCCTAAGGAGTAGTTAGGAAACTCAAAATGAGAGGAGACAAAAACAAGGGCACTAGAGAATATTCTATCCTCTGGCAACTATAACTAAAATACAGCAAATATAAAATAAAATCAAGTACTGGCTGAAATAACAGGTCCTATTTTTGATAGGACATGCCTAGCTTTCAACAACAAATTACAGAGCACACCAAAGTCAAGAATGAGACAATCTGAAAAGGAAAAATAAGGGGCACCTGGGTGGCTCAATTGGTTAAGCACCTAATTCTTGACTTTGGCTCAGGTCATGATCTCATGGTTCATGGGACCGAGCCCCACAACAGGCTCTGCATGGACAGCACAGAGACTACTTGAGATTCTCTCTTTCCCTCTCCCTCTACCCCTTCCCCACTCCTGTGCACACACTTTCTTTCTCAAAATACACATTGGAAAAGAATAATAATCCTAAATGTGTATGAACTGAACAACAGAGAATCAAAATATATTAGGCAAATATCATGGAACTGGAAGAGTAGTAGAAAAATCCGTGAGTCTATTTAATTGGAGACTTCAACACTACCTCTGTCATTGATAAATCAAGTGGGCAGAAAAGCAGTATGGGTAGAGATGACCCAAACAATATTGCCTATCAACTACATCTTTTTAAAAAATATTTTTTAAGTTTATTTATTTATTTTGAGAGGGAGGGAGAGAGACATACCCAAGCAGGTTCCGTACTCAGTGAGTCTCACACAGGGCTCAAATTCATGAATCATGAAATCATTACCTGAACTGAAATCAAGAGTCAGGCACTTAAATCACTGAGCCACCCAGGCAGCCACCTATCAACTCCATTTAATTGGCATTTATGGAATAATTCCTTCAGCAACAGCAAAACCCACATTCTCACCAAGCATGGATGCAATATTCACCAAGATAGATAGCATTTTGGGCAACAAAATACACCTCAAAATTTTTGATAGAATAAAAATCATACAAAGTAAATTCTCAGACCACAGTGGAAATAAAGTAGAAATAATAACAAAAATGTAGCTGGAAAATCCCCAAATATTTGGAAATTAAATACATTATTTTTAAACAGCACATAGATCAGGATACCTGGGTGGCTCAGTCGGTTAGGCATCCGACTTCAGCTCAGGTCATGATCTAGTTTGTGAGTTGGAGCCCCACGTCAGGCTCTGTGCTGACAGCTCAGAGCCTAGAGCCTGCTTCAGATTCTGTGTCTCCCTTTCTGTCTCTGCCCCTCCTCTGCTTGCACTCTATCTATCTCAAAAATAAATAAACATTAAAAAATAAATTTAAACAACATATAGATCAAAGAAATTCTGTGTAATATGATATAATTTTCTGCAACATGGCATGGAGAAAAGTGTATAAGTAGGGTTGGGAGGTATGACAGTTTTGTTTAGCTCCCTATTCACTTTATTTGATTTATTCCTCAATGTGCATAATTAAGTTGCATGTAAAGCTCACAGGATTACTATGAAAATTTAAGAAAAGTGATGTAGGTGAAAATGCTTAATAAAATTAAAGTTTATACAGATTTTTGCGCAATTCAATATAAGATATTCTATGAAGTAGGATATTATCAAGTCCTACAGTGATAATAGCTAACACATATCAAGTACTTTCTAAATGAGGTTCTATATCAGGAGTTTTACAAAAGATTTGCTGATGAAACCGTTTTAATAATTTCTTACTGTGTAAAGTTCACTGGGTATTACATGAAGATAATGTTTGAAGATGACTTTTACTTAAGTAAAGAACTATAATTTGATG
The DNA here is from genome assembly GCF_022837055.1 of Prionailurus viverrinus. Lineage (NCBI taxonomy): Eukaryota > Metazoa > Chordata > Mammalia > Carnivora > Felidae > Prionailurus > Prionailurus viverrinus. The sequence goes on from NC_062563.1 coordinate 98,260,821, forward strand.
CTGGATTCTGATTCATGTGCTTTGTCCCATGAAAATTGCTTTAGCCTTCTCTACTGTCATAATTTCTGTGTGGTGTGAAACACTTGAGCAGGATAATTTTCTACATGAAAATAATTTGTGTAACCTAGATAGAATGCAGTTACTAGAAATATCCATCGTCAGATTGTGTAGTGATTTTGGACAGGGTCAGCTATGCCCTGAGCTAGAACCAGAGTCTGATTTAGAGACTATGAATATTAGTGAATTAGTGTCGTAAGATAAAGAAAAAAAATCAGACTAAAATTATAAAGTTAACTGATATGGCAGCAATGTAATATCCCATTCATTCAAATGTAATCAATGTATGGATAGGCTAAGGTTCTTACTCTTTCTACAAAGAAAAGTATTATCTGCCAATGATTATAAAAACCCAATATAAATTAGCTTCTGAAGTGAAAAAAGGACTTGATTGATTATAACATAACTCTCAAGTCTCAGACAAGATGTCTAGATCCTACTGGTAAATTACATCTAATTTTGTGAGTTTCTTCAATTTAATGTGTATTCATAAATTATCCTTAAATAAACACATTCTTCAAACACAGTTTGGACAATGAAGTAGGCAGAAAACCTGGAGAAGATTAGCTGGGAGGATGTACCTAGTCAATTCACTTAGATAATTATGATAATCGTTTCTTTTTTATTCATATAGAAGAACTAACTCTCTCACTCTCTTTGTCACTCACGTATACACTACTTTAACCGATTCTACTCAGAATGTGCAGTGAAAATGGAGAAAGGTAAATGGACTTACTGACGTATACTTTAATTATATCAGGTCTAATTGGTGAGGATTTCAGAGTCATAATGAGAAATGTTTAGACAACACCATTCTAAATATAAGATAGATGGACTTACATCAACATTAAAGTGGTTAAAGTATATAAGATCTATCTAATCAGATACAAAAAAATCCAAGAAATCACTTGGAAATAAAATAGTAAGTGGATCTATCATAAAATGTAGAATCAAAATGGGTTACTATAATCACTTTTCCTGTGTGACTCATGTAATATTTCCAAAAGCTGTGGTCAAATAATTTTCTTAACTACCAAGTAATCTTTTGAATTCCTTTCACAAAATATGTTGGGCTAGGTAATTAAACAACTCTGTTGTTGAAAACAAGTAAAAATGCTTGGTAATTTTTCAAATTTTTTTTTCAAATATCAAACAGTGGACAACCTAGCAAGGGATTTAAAGGCTTAAAGTATAAGGAAAAGTGAGAAACAAAGGGTAAGTCCTGAAGCAGCTTTTGTCTGAAGGCATTTGTTGATGTTGGAGGATAAGAACCTAGCCTGTGATTCTTTCCAGGACAGGGTGGCAAAAGTCAAAGCCTGTAGCCCACAGAAAATGAGAAATCTATTAGAGGACCTTCCTAGATCAAGCTGAACTCATAAAGGACTGCACCTTCAGGTTAAAGCTGAACAAGGTATAAGAACTCTGTGTTCAAGAAAAGTTGTCTTGGCCCTAAGCACAGTCTGAAGGAAAACTGAAGAAAAATTGACTACAAGTCAGGCCTCTTAAAGATTTGCCACACTATGGGGCGCCTGGGTGGTGCAGTCGGTTAAGCGTCCGACTTCAGCCAGGTCACGATCTCCCTGTCGGTGAGTTTGAGCCCCGCGTCGGGCTCTGGGCTGATGGCTCAGAGCCTGGAGCCTGTTTCCGATTCTGTGTCTCCCTCTCTCTCTGCCCCTCCCCCGTTCATGCTCTGTCTCTCTCTGTCCCAAAAATAAATAAACGTTGAAAAAAAAAAATTAAAAAAAAAAAAAAAGATTTGCCACACTATTCTTCATGAGGATAGGATTAAAAAGAAAAAGAAGAAGAAGAAGAAGAAGCAGCAGCAGCTAGCTTTAATATGAAATATTCCCTGAAAGTTAGTGTCTTGAGATGTATTACAGAAGCAAAAGAAAAGCCATCAAGAATTTATACCTCAAGGGTTACGTGGGTGGCTCAGTCGGTTAAGTATCCAACTTTGGCTAATTTTATGATGTTATGGCTGGTGAATTAGCCCTGCGTCTGGCTCTGTGCTGACAGCTCAGAGCCTGGAGCCTGCTTTGGATTCTGTGTCTCCCTCTCTCTCTGCCCCTGCCCCAGCTGTGTACTCTTTCTCAAAAATAAATAAACATTAAAAATTAAAAAAAAATAATTTATGCCTCAAAAATATTATCTTCCCCAAAATATTGAGTAGTACAATGAGAAATAACTTACAAAATTAAGGGAACAAGGCATTGCAAATGATACCCATTAAAAACAACGTTTAAAAAAGCAGGAAAGCAGAAATATACATATATGGCTCTTAATAGAATTATCAGACATAAATTCTAAAACAACTAGGACTTCTTTGTCTAGATAGATAGATAGATAGATAGATAGATAGATAGATAGATATTTCAGCAATAAAAAAATTTTTTAGAAACTAACCTAGTAAAAATGAAGCTTTTAGATAAGTGATATGCATGAAAAGTATAATAAGGTGTGTGTGTGTGTGTGTGTGTGTGTGTGTGTGTGTGTGTGTATACAGGCTGGAAACAGATTATCAGATTATCAAGGATATTAAGAGTGAATATATTGGAAGTTCCCAGAAAACAATCTAGAATGAAGGAAAAGTATATAAATAATAGAGAAAAATTTACAGATATGGAAAAGAACACATTCACTTATAATTCTAGGAGGAAAGGACTGAGAAAAAGAAGAGGCAGTATTTGAGGGGAAAATGACTACACATTTTCTAGATAAATCTAGAATATCTCTAAAAATAAGATAAAATTTTGGGCATGAAGAAGGCCAGTCATTCTTGATACATGAATAAACCCAAATTCTAATTTTAACACTTCATAGGAACAACACAGAAACCAAAACCAAAGAAAACATTTTTTAAAAGTTAAAAAAAAGTAGTTTCAGCTGCAATTTAGCTAAAACAGTGCTTTTCAAACTGTAACTTATGTAACAGTCATTTGGAGTTTCCTACCTGATTGTAATACTGTTGGTCCAAGAATCGTATTTCAAGAATCTTTGGTCTACATTTAGACTTACAGATGACTTCTTAAGAATAAAATTTAGAAGGTAGTAGAATAACATGTTGACTATGCTGTGAGAATTTCTAGGTATAAATATATTTGATGTTGAGCATGACCAAATTATTCTTTCTTTTTCCCTTATTTCCTCTTCCTCATTTCTTTCTTGCTTGCTTGCTTTCCTTCTCTTTGTTATTTATTTATTTATTTATTTATTTATTTATTTATTTGCCTGATATTCCTTCACTAGCTCACCTCACTAACACAAATCCTAAAGATAGACTTTAAGCAGAAACAACACGACCTTGTGTGAAAAGTCCGAAATGCAAGAAAAAAGAAAAATTTTTAAAAATGTAGCTAAAGCTGGGGCGCCTGGGTGGCGCAGTCGGTTAAGCGTCCGACTTCAGCCAGGTCACGATCTCACGGTCCGTGAGTTTGAGCCCCGCGTCGGGCTCTGGGCTGATGGCTCAGAGCCTGGAGCCTGTTTCCGATTCTGTGTCTCCCTCTCTCTCTGCCCCTCCCCCGTTCATGCTCTGTCTCTCTCTGTCCCAAAAATAAATAAACGTTGAAAAAAAAAATTAAAAAAAAAAAAATGTAGCTAAAGCTAAAGGAATTATCTGCATAAAATAATACTAATTGTGTGGGTTTAAAAAACATTTAAACCTCGTGAATAAAATACTTATAATTAAAATGTAGCATTTTTCCTTAAAATGTTCTGAAATTCTTGTATTTTGTTGGAGAGTAAAAGCTTTAAGGTTGAGACTTTGATAAAGTTAAGGAAGACAGTTTGTCATATCTAAGTCAGGGCTTGACCAGAGAATAAAGCAGTTATATATAATAGATAAATGGATAAGTAGATAAGTAGATATATATTTAAAGATATATAGATATTTATTACAAGGAATTGGCTCATGCAATTGTGAAGGCTGGGTAGACAAACCCAAAATCTTTGGGAAAAGTCATCATGAAAAACAAGCTGGAAACTCTTGGGCAAGAGCAGAAGCTTAAGTCCACATGTAGAATTTCTCCTCAAGGAAACCTCAGTTCTGCTCTTAATTAAGAGTTTTCAACTGATTGGATCTGCCCACACAGATTATTGAGCATAATATTTTTTTAACCTAAAGTAAGAGGATTTGAGGGTATCAGTCAAATCTACAAAATACCTTTACGGCAACATAGTCTTTAATGTTTGATTGAATAACTGGTACTATGGCCTAGATGAGTTGACATACATTACCGACCATGACAGTCACCCCTTGCCAACCGAGAACCCATAGTTAGCTCCATGAATCATACTTAATCTCCAAAAAAATACAAAAGAAAGTCATACTTCTACCTAACATGATACAACTATCCTGCACACAGCCAAAAATGCATTAAACATTTACCTAAAAGCAATGCAGATTCCTCGTCTGATATTTATTCTTCTCTTTGATATCCTGTAAATTAAATACAGTAATATAAAGTTAGCTATAGTTAATAAATATATTTTATGTTAGGTGATTAAGAGGAAATGAAAGAAAAGATATAAAGATACATACACACATAAATGTATGGCAGAAATGTATATATTTTTGCAATAGGTCATATGGTCAGCAACAGTATTTAAAATTATGTTCTACTTTCTCTTTCCATGTCTTCTTTGTCATCAGCAAGTACTTTAGCCAGTCATGGTTCTATGTCTCATTGGGCAACCCAAATCTTTTCTGATAAGTCTTGGCCTTCACCATTCTTGTCTGAATTAGGTTGTTGTAGTTTTCCATTGGCATTAATTATAGGACATGACAACACTAAGAGATAACCTAATAGATCTTCTGTACTACAGACATATTGCTTCTCACCTCAAATGTATAGCAGTAGCCCAATTTTCACTTAGTTATGAGGATCAGTTACACCATCCAAAATAGCAACCTCTTCTTTGATCGTTGATACAGAGACCTGAGGAGCCAAAGTGGGCAGGTGGAATTCTTAACTTCCAGTTTAATGGAATCATTATTGTGTTTCCCGGTGGCAGCACTTCTCCCTTTGGAGTTAAGACCTCTAAACCAGCAAATAAGGTCATGAGGAAAGGAAGGAAGAATTAGTTCACTAAGGGAAATAGTGTTGTCACTCCCACTTACACTCCTTATTTACTAAACCCATGAATTCTGAGTATGGGAGAAATAACACCATATATTGGAAGATAATTCAAAGCATATACAGCTTCCTGGAGAAATTGACCCAGATCTATAAGATGTTGTCCCCTACCTGGCACTGTAACTAAGTCTTCAAAACAGCATCCTGCACTTCATTCAAGCCAACTGCTTTAGAATGATGGATAATGTGGTAAGACAAGGAATTCAATGATTATGTGCCCATTGCTGCATTTCATTTGCTTTAGAGTTCCTTGATCAGAAGCAATATTGTGTAGAATGACATAATGATAGATAAGGTGTTCTTTCAGTCCACAGATAGTAGTTTTGGCAGAAGCCAAATCCATGGATTTGCCAAAACCATATTGAGAGTAGGTGTCTATTTCAGGAAGAACAAAGTGCTTTCCCTTCCGTGATAGATGTCATTGAACATAATCAACATGCTGTCAGATAGCTACCCCAGAGAATGGTGTCTTATCAGGGACTCAGTGTTACTTTCTGTTACTGGAAGACTGGGCATTCAGCAGTAACTGTAGCTAGATCAGCTTCAATGAGCAGAAATCCATTTTACTGAGCCCATGCACAACCTGCACCATTGCTACTGTGGCCACTTTGTTTATGATCCCACTGAAGAAATGATAGGAGTGGTTGGGGAAGGAGGCTGACTGAGATTCAGAGAACAAATCATCCTATCCACTTTATTGTTAAAATCCTGCTATATTGAGGTCAATGGGTGAGTTCAATTCACATACGACATAAATGTCTTTATTTTTTTTTATTTTTTAATATATTTTGAGACAGAGACAAAGCATGAGCAGGGGAGGGGCAGAGAGAGAGAGGGAGACACAGAATCAGAAACAGGCTCCAGGCTCTGAGCTGTCAGCACAGAGCCCAACGTGGGGCTTGAACTCACGACTGTGAGATCACAACCTGAGCCAAAGTCGGACACACAACCGACTGAGCCACCCAGGCACACCTAATGTCTTTAAATTTTTATCCACTCGGGGAGTTGCGGCAAGATGGCGGCTTAGGAGGACGCTGGGCTCACCGCACGTCCTGCTGATCACTTAGATTCCATCTACATCTGCCTAAATAACCCAGAAAACCGCCAGAGAATTAGCAGAACGGAGTCGCCGGAGCCAAACGCAGACGAGAGGCCCGCGGAAGAGGGTAGGAAGGGCGGCGAGGCGGTGCGCGCTCCACGGACTGGCGGGAGGGAGCCGGGGTGGAGGGGCGGCTCGCCGGCCAAGCAGAGCCCCCGAGTCTGGCTGGCAAAAGCGGAGGGGCCTGACGGACTGTGTTTCCACAACAAGCGCGACTTAGTGTCTGGGAGGTCATAAGTTAACAGCTCTGCTCGGAAAGCGGGAAGGCTGGAGGACAAAGGGAGGGAGAGCTGCTGAGCCCCCTGACGACAGAGCTCAGTTTGGTGGGGAACAAAGGCGCTCGCCAGCGCCATCTCCCCCGCCCATCCCCCAGCCGAAATCCCAAAGGGAACCGGTTCCTGCCAGGGAACTTGCTCGCTCCGCGCAAACACCCAACTCTGCGCTTCTGCGGAGCCAAACCTCCGGCAGCGGATCTGACTCCCTCCCGCTGCCACAGGGCCCCTCCTGAAGTGGATCACCTAAGGAGAAGCGATCTAAGCCTGCCCCTCCTGCCCCCGAGCACCTTGCCTACCCACCCCAGCTAATACGCCAGATCCCCAGCATCACAAGCCCGGCAGAGTGCAAGTAGCCCAGACGAGCCACACCACCCCACAGTGAATCCCACCCCTAGGAGAGGGGAAGAGAAGGCACACACCAGTCTGACTGTGGCCCCAGCGGTGGGCTGGGGGCAGACATCAGGTCTGACTGCGGCCCCGCCCACCAACTCCAGTTATACACCACAGCACAGGGGAAGTGCCCTGCAGGTCCTCACCACGCCAGGGACTATCCAAAATGACCAAGCGGAAGAATTCCCCTCAGAAGAATCTCCAGGAAATAACAACAGCTAATGAGCTGATCAAAAAGGACTTAAATAACATAACAGAAAGTGAATTTAGAATAATAGTCATAAAATTAATCGCTGGGCTTGAAAACAGTATACAGGACAGCAGAGAATCTCTTGCTACAGAGATCAAGGGACTAAGGAACAGTCACGAGGAGCTGAAAAACGCTTTAAACGAAATGCATAACAAAATGGAAACCACCACAGCTCGGCTTGAAGAGGCAGAGGAGAGAATAGGTGAACTAGAAGATAAAGTTATGGAAAAAGAGGAAGCTGAGAAAAAGAGAGATAAAAAAATCCAGGAGTATGAGGGGAAAATTAGAGAACTAAGTGATACACTAAAAAGAAATAATCTACGCATAATTGGTATCCCAGAGGAGGAAGAGAGAGGGAAAGGTGCTGAAGGGGTACTTGAAGAAATAATAGCTGAGAACTTCCCTGAACTGGGGAAGGAAAAAGGCATTGAAATCCAAGAGGCACAGAGAACTCCCTTCAGACGTAACTTGAATCGATCTTCTGCACGACATATCATAGTGAAACTGGCAAAATACAAGGATAAAGAGAAAATTCTGAAAGCAGCAAGGGGTAAACGTGCCCTCACATATAAAGGGAGACCTATAAGACTCGTGACTGATCTCTCTTTTGAAACTTGGCAGGCCAGAAAGAATTGGCACGAGATTTTCAGGGTGCTAGACAGGAAAAATATGCAGCCGAGAATCCTTTATCCAGCAAGTCTGTCATTTAGAATAGAAGGAGAGATAAAGGTCTTCCCAAACAAACAAAAACTGAAGGAATTTGTCACCACTAAACCAGCCCTACAAGAGATCCTAAGGGGGACCCTGTGAGACAAAGTCCCAGAGACATCACTATAAGCATAAAACATACAGACATCACAATGACTCTAAACCCGTATCTTTCTATAATAACACTGAATGTAAATGGATTAAATGCGCCAACCAAAAGACATAGGGTATCAGAATGGATAAAAAAACAAGACCCATCTATTTGCTGTCTACAAGAGACTCATTTTAGACCTGAGGACACCTTTAGATTGAGAGTGAGGGGATGGAGAACTATTTATCATGCGACTGGAAGCCAAAAGAAAGCTGGAGTAGCCATACTTATATCAGACAAACTAGGCTTTAAATTAAAGGCTGTAACAAGAGATGAAGAAGGACATTATATAATAGTTACAGGGTCTATCCATCAGGAAGAGCTAACAATTATAAATGTCTATGCACCGAATACCGGAGCCCCCAAATATATAAAACAATTACTCATAAACATAAGCAACCTTATTGATAAGAATGTGGTAATTGCAGGGGACTTTAATACACCACTTACAGAAATGGATAGATCATCTAGACACACGGTCAATAAAGAAACAAGGGCCCTGAATGAGACATTGGATCAGATGGACTTGACAGATATATTTAGAACTCTGCATCCCAAAGCAACAGAATATACTTTCTTCTCGAGTGCACATGGAACATTCTCCAAGATAGATCATATACTGGGTCACAAAACAGCCCTTCATAAGTTTACAAGAATTGAAATTATACCATGCTTACTTTCAGACCACAATGCTATGAAGCTTGAAATCAACCACAGAAAAAAGTCTGGAAAACCTCCAAAAGCATGGAGGTTAAAGAACACCCTACTAACGAATGAGTGGGTCAACCAGGCAATTAGAGAAGAAATTAAAAAATATATGGAAACAAATGAAAATGAAAATACAACAATCCAAACGCTTTGGGACGCAGCAAAGGCAGTCCTGAGAGGAAAATACATTGCAATCCAGGCCTATCTCAAGAAACAAGAAAAATCCCAAATACAAAATCTAACAGCACACCTAAAGGAACTAGAAGCAGAACAGCAAAGGCAGCCTAAGCCCAGCAGAAGAAGAGAAATAATAAAGATCAGGGCAGAAATAAACAATATAGAAACTAAAAAAACTGTAGAGCAGATTAACGAAACCAAGAGTTGGTTTTTTGAAAAAATAAACAAAATTGACAAACCTCTAGCCAGGCTTCTCAAAAAGAAAAGGGAGATGACCCAAATAGATAAAATCATGAATGAAAATGGAATTATTACAACCAATCCCTCAGAGATACAAACAATTATCAGGGAATACTATGAAAAATTATATGCCAACAAACTGGACAACCTGGAAGAAATGGACAAATTCCTGAACAACCACACTCTTCCAAAACTCAATCAGGAGGAAATAGAAAGCTTGAACAGACCCATAACCAGCGAAGAAATTGAATCGGTTATCAAAAATCTCCCAACAAATAAGAGTCCAGGACCAGATGGCTTCCCAGGGGAGTTCTACCAGACGTTTAAAGCAGAGATAATACCTATCCTTCTCAAGCTATTCCAAGAAATAGAAAGGGAAGGAAAACTTCCAGACTCATTCTATGAAGCCAGTATTACTTTGATTCCTAAACCAGACAGAGACCCAGTAAAAAAAGAGAACTACAGGCCAATATCCCTGATGAATATGGATGCAAAAATTCTCAATAAGATACTAGCAAATCGAATTCAACGGCATATAAAAAGAATTATTCACCATGATCAAGTGGGATTCATTCCTGGGATGCAGGGCTGGTTCAACATTCGCAAATCAATCAACGTGATACATCACATTAACAAAAAAAAAGAGAAGAACCATATGATCCTGTCAATCGATGCAGAAAAGGCCTTCGACAAAATCCAGCACCCTTTCTTAATAAAAACCCTTGAGAAAGTCGGGATAGAAGGAACATACTTAAAGATCATAAAAGCCATTTATGAAAAGCCCACAGCTAACATCATCCTCAACGGGGAAAAACTGAGAGCTTTTTCCCTGAGATCAGGAACACGACAAGGATGCCCACTCTCACCGCTGCTGTTTAACATAGTGCTGGAAGTTCTAGCGTCAGCAATCAGACAACAAAAGGAAATCAAAGGCATCCAAATTGGCAAAGATGAAGTCAAGCTTTCGCTTTTTGCAGATGACATGATATTATACATGGAAAATCCGATAGACTCCACCAAAAGTCTGCTAGAACTGATACAGGAATTCAGCAAAGTTGCAGGATACAAAATCAATGTACAGAAATCAATTGCATTCTTATACACTAACAATGAAGCAACAGAAAGACAAATAAAGAAACTGATCCCATTCACAATTGCACCAAGAAGCATAAAATACCTAGGAATAAATCTAACCAAAGATGTAAAGGATCTGTATGCTGAAAATTATAGAAAGCTTATGAAGGAAATTGAAGAAGATTTAAAGAAATGGAAAGACATTCCCTGCTCATGGATTGGAAAAATAAATATTGTCAAAATGTCAATACTACCCAAAGCTATCTACACATTCAATGCAATCCCAATCAAAATTGCACCAGCATTCTTCTCGAAACTAGAACAAGCCATCCTAAAATTCATATGGAACCACAAAAGGCCCCGAATAGCCAAAGGAATTTTGAAGAAGAAGACCAAAGCAGGAGGCATCACAATCCCAGACTTTAGCCTCTACTACAAAGCTGTCATCATCAAGACAGCATGGTATTGGCACCAAAACAGACACATAGACCAATGGAATAGAATAGAAACCCCAGAACTAGACCCACAAATGTATGGCCAACTCATCTTTGACAAAGCAGGAAAGAACATCCAATGGAAAAAAGACAGCCTCTTTAACAAATGGTGCTGGGAGAACTGGACAGCAACATGCAGAAGGTTGAAACTAGACCACTTTCTCACACCATTCACAAAAATAAACTCAAAATGGATAAAGGACCTAAATGTGAGACAGGAAACCATCAAAACCTTAGAGGAGAAAGCAGGAAAAGACCTCTCTGACCTCAGCCGTAGCAATCTCTTACACGACACATCCCCAAAGGCAAGGGAATTAAAAGCAAAAGTGAATTACTGGGACCTTATGAAGATAAAAAGCTTCTGCACAGCCAAGGAAACAACCAACAAAACTAAAAGGCAACCAACGGAATGGGAAAAGATATTTGCAAATGACATATCGGACAAAGGGCTAGTATCCAAAATCTATAAAGAGCTCACCAAACTCCACACCCAAAAAACAAATAACCCAGTGAAGAAATGGGCAGAAAACATGAATAGACACTTCTCTAAAGAAGACATCCGGATGGCCAACAGGCACATGAAAAGATGTTCAGCGTCGCTCCTTATCAGGGAAATACAAATCAAAACCACACTCAGGTATCACCTCACACCAGTTAGAGTGGCCAAAATGAACAAATCAGGAGACTATAGATGCTGGAGAGGATGTGGAGAAATGGGAACCCTCTTGCACTGTTGGTGGGAATGCAAATTGGTGCAGCCGCTCTGGAAAGCAGTGTGGAGGTTCCTCAGAAAATTAAAAATAGACCTACCCTATGACCCAGCAATAGCACTGCTAGGAATTTATCCAAGGGATACAGGAGCACTGATGCATAGGGCCACTTGTACCCCAATGTTCATAGCAGCACTCTCAACAATAGCCAAATTATGGAAAGAGCCTAAATGTCCATCAACTGATGAATGGATAAAGAAATTGTGGTTTATATACACAATGGAATATTACGTGGCAATGAGAAAAAATGAAATATGGCCTTTTGTAGCAACGTGGATGGAACTGGAGAGTGTGATGCTAAGTGAAATAAGCCATACAGAGAAAGACAGATACCATATGGTTTCACTCTTATGTGGATCCTGAGAAACTTCACAGGAACCCATGGGGGAGGGGAAGGAAAAAAAAAAAAGAGGTTAGAATGGGAGAGAGCCAAAGCATAAGAGACTTAAAAACTGAGAACAAACTGAGGGTTGATGGGGGGTGGGAGGGAGGAGAGGGTGGGTGATGGGTATTGAGGAGGGCACCTTTTGGGATGAGCACTGGGTGTTGTATGGAAACCAATTTGTCAATAAATTTCATAAAAACAAAAAAATAAAATAAAAAAAAATAAAACATTTTTCAGAAAAAAAAAAAAAAAAAAAAAAAAAAAAAAAAAAAAAAAATAAATAAATTTTTATCCACTCAAAGATGTCTATCTATATGCCTCTTTCAGAGATATCCTTCTCAGTACTTTACCAATCATATTCTTTCCAAGACCTTGACCTTCTACCTAAACCTTTGCTCACTACCATGAATTAGTATGCATTCATACTTTTGGCCATTTCTCTTTCCAGGCAAAACAAAATCAGGCCTAAGTTTTTTCTCCTTTATTCAAATGGTCATAGAGCCCTTCATGAGGTCATGGGTGTAGGCTGGAAGAGAGAAGATAATGTAACAGGGATAGAGGAGGCAATAGGCACTTAGGGGACTTCCTCATGTATCTTACTGTGCCTTCAGGTTTTAATTAAGTCTGATCTTTTATATATCACTTCTGTTTGAAAAGGGAGTGCTGATGTGCATGCCTAACTTTATGGTATGATGGGTCAGACTACACCAAGTTCAAATGGGCAATTCAGGTTACATGGTAAATGTGTTCACTTAACAGCTAAGCTTTCAGTCTCTACAAAGCCCAGTAGCAAGCAGAAGTCTGTTTCTCAAAAGGAGAGATAACAGTGCTTTGACACAAAATCCTAAGTATCTATGTTGTGATTCATCCTAAGGGTCTCTATCTGCCACTGCCTCTTCAAGTAACACAGAATCTTCTGGATCATATGACCCAACTGGCAGAACAGTTTGAACAGCTATTTGAATTAAACTAGCAGCTTCTTCGATCACTCGGTAAATAGGCAGGAGTAGCACACTTGAATGAGAAATATATTATCTCTAAAATCCAAAGAGGTTCACTAGGTACTGGATAAAGTTTTTGGTTGCAGGAGGGACCAGTGCAGCCCATTATTATCTACCTTGGAAGGAAGATCTGAACATACTCAACACCACTGGGCCCTTAGATATTTCACTGGAGTGGTAGGTCTCTGAATTTTTGTTGAATTTATTTCACGCAAATGCTTTGCCAATATGTCTAGAATAGTTGTTACTTCTTGCTAATGAGGTCCAAACAGTTTAATGGATCAGTGTGATGTCTTTTCGAAGGGATAGGTGATGAAGTTCACTATAGACTAAATTATAGTGTAGGTCTGGAGAGTGAGTGATATACCCCTGAAGCAGAACACTGAAAGTATGTTCCTAGCTTGCCAGATGAAAGACAACTGCTTCTACAATCTTTACTAACAGGTATTGAGAAAAAAAAATCCAGATCAATAGCTGCAAGCCAGGTACCAGGAGATATGTTAATTTGCTCAAGTATTAAATCCACATCTGGGAAAGCAGCTGCAATTGCAGTCACTCCTGATTAAGTGTATGATAATCCATTCTGCTTCTCTAAGATCCATCTGTTTTCTACACAGGCCAAATAAGCAAATTGAATGTGGAAGTTTGGGGAATCACTATTCCCTGCATCTCTCAAGTCCTTGATGCTGGCACTAACCTCTGCAGTCCTCCTAGGAATGTGTCATTGCTTTTGGTTTGCTATTTTTTCTAGATAGAGGCAGTTTTACTTGCTTCAACCTAGCCTTTGCTAAAATAATAGTGTTTACTCCACAAGTCAAGCAACGAATTTGGTAATTCTACCAATTACTGCATATGTCTGTATCACTGGTGCATTCTGATGACAGGATAAACTGGATACATTAGGACAGGGGCCTGGGCTAAAACCTCATTGAGAACCTGACTTCCATAAGCCCCTTCTCTCACTGTTTGACCACAGTGATGTTTGGGGTCTCCTTGAATTAGTGTCAATTTAAAGTCAGTATCCACGAACTTCCCCAATGTCTGAATATTTCCCTTTCCCACCCAGTAAGTGGTGAGATGTCTTTGGGGGAAGACTTGGGTAGGTTTCAACAAATAAATTATAACAGAGTGCTTCCTGAAGGGGACCCACCTTCCACTTCATTTCAAGGGTTTTTGGGTCTACAAACTGTTTAAAGTCTGGGAACTAATAAAAGGACTGTGACTATCTGTTTTGGTGATTCAAGTTAGACCTCTATACATCTAGCCTAGAATCCATACACTTGCATAGATAAAGTAAGAAGTATTAGACTTCCATCTATTTCTCTTATAGGGACACCATGATACAATATCACCAATATCATAGATCTCTGAGGATTGGGCTATTCTGACAACTGTTGATTCTGTTATCCATGATCACCTTGACTTTAATGATTAAGCGTCACCAATTATACCTTGATGTTCTGCTATCCAGAATTGTCCACAACATTTGGGGATACCAGTTTGGTGGCAAAATTTCCACTATAGTGCCCAGCCTACATAGAAGAGTGACAACAGTGCTCTTCAACAATATGGAGCTCCCTTCACAAATTTATTTCTTACAGCCATATTGGAAGGTGTGTCCTCTAGAAATTCCAGGAGTAGGTAAGCAGGTTTTACATGATAAATCTCCTCTGCTCTTATAATCTCCCTAAAACTCTAGAAGACTTTCTGTACAATATGTCAAGGCAGTTCTGGAATTTCATCTTTACTTAGTAGAAGACAACTTTTTGATCCATTTTTCAACCAAAGAACCAGTTAATTCCTTAATTTTAAATTTTCAATCTAGAATTCCTCAATCTAAAACTTTGAATCCAGAATTCCTGCCTAGTTGGCCCATATCAGTGCATTTGACCTGAATTAACTTTTTTCCCTTCCACCGTCATCCCACATTTTTAATATCTATCCCATGTTACCCAAATTACTGTCTGTATAAATTAGAAACATCATGTAGTTATTTTGATGTGTAAGCACCCTTTCTCATAGATGATATTTCCTACCTCACCTTTGGGATCTGCTGGTACTTAAGTTTAGATGTAGATCTGGAAACAATGCGGGGTAGTGGGAGTGGGTCCTAATTAGAAACAACAGTGTCTGAAACAGATGAATATAAGGGAAGGGGAAAAAATAATATAAAAACAGGGAGGGGGACAAAACAGAAGAGACTCATAAATATGGAGAATAAACTGAGGGTTACTGGAGGGCTTTTGGGAGGGGGATGGGCTAAATGGGTAAGGGGCACTAAGGAATCTACTGAAATCATTGTTGCACTATATGCTAACTAATTTGGATGTAAATTTTAAAAATTAAAAATAAAATTAAAAATAAATAAATAAATAAATAGATAAATAGATAAATAAATAAATAAATAAATAAAAAGAAAAGAAAAAAGAATAGAAACAACAGTGTCTGGCAAGGCCAGGGGAGACCATTACAGATCTTCAAACAAAATAGAGTTGACTTCATCAGACAAAGTTGGAGAGTCTTCTTCTATAGGCAAAGAAGACTCATCAGAATTTAGGGGTTTTTTATCCCCCGCTTCATTGGGATCTTCACATATGTCCTCATTCCACATTTCAGGATGTCATTCCTTCTCAATCAATAACTTCACTTTAACAGTACATAATTTGCAAGATTGGGGATTCAACTTGTATTATAATTCAGCCACATGCAGGATGAGACTTTGGTTTTGGCCTTCAGAAATCTCAGCCTTGGACCTACAAGAAATAAAGTTTTCTTCAGGGCAAATTTTCAGGTGATTTACACTGTCAGTTGGAAATTTGAAGTCCTCAGCCCCCCCCCCCCCTTGTTTTTTCTCTCAGCGAGAGAGAGAGAATCCTAAGCAGTCTCCACCGCTGAACGGAGCCCAACACAAGACTCAATCTCATGACCATGAGATCATGAACTGAGTTGAAATCAAGAGTCAAACACTTAACTGACTGAGCCACCAAGGTGTTCCCCTGAGCTCCTCCTTTATATTTCCCAATTTCTCCCACACATTTAGGAGTAACCAGCCAATCTCACTATACGCCTCAGTTTACTAAAATGTTCTAAGGTATCAAATGCTTGAACACCCAGAACCTTATCTCCTATGAATATTTGATCTGGAGTATTCATTGGTATATGAATTACCACATATCAACATAGATAACCAGTGCCCTTTGTACCACTAGAAATGGAATAATTAGTGCCTTTAAATATAATTATATTAGGTAACCAATGTCAGAAACCCAGAACCAATTCATAAAATTTTACTTTAAATTCTGTTACCCCAGAACCACTCTTGGTAACAAAATCTGCATCAATGAGGGTTCCACTGGAGAAAGAAGCGGCAGGATTACATGGACTGTACCCCACACCCTTACACATCCTCCACAGAGCAAGGGATCAGCTTACTCAACTGGTGATAGATTGATGATAGACAGATGATGGATAGATAGATAGATATATAGATGATAGATCTGCAGTGATAATGTAAATTTCATCCAAATGGCAAAAGGTTTTCTGGAAATAGAGACAACCCCCAAAAAATGAAGGCAGACTTTTGGTAAGTAAACAAAAAAACAGAAAATAAAAAAAATATATATATATATGTATGTATGTGTGTATATATATATATATATATGTTGACAGTGATGATGTTCGTGATGATCATAGTGAGAGAAAGAAATTTTGTAGGGTAATTTATTCTATCAATGGCCTTTTTGACAATAGGAAAGGTAGATACTACTCAGTTTATCAGTGATGATGAAGAGGAAGGAGATCTCCGTGCAAACAAAATAAAAATACATACACGTGGAAAGAAGGCACAGAGAAACACTATCTTTACCAATAATGTTGACTTTTAATGTGAAATCATTTACAAAAACAGAAATACTACTGAATACAAGAGAGCAAAAAGGAATGTTTGAAATAAATTATTGTGTAGTGCCTGATTTTCGTGAAACACATTAGGCAAAACAAGATAGTAATATCCTTTTCATTCTTGCCCTTATTACCTTGACAATAGTCTCAGAGTAGCATGTGTAAAATAATGTACATTAACAATGGCTCATAACCTGCATGTATAAAGTAACATAAATAAATATATTGCAGACATTATTTCCTCTGTTTCCTTTTTTTAATGTTTATTTATTTTTGAGAAAGAGAGAGAGAGAGGGACACAGAGAGGAGGACAGACGATCTGAATCAGACTCTGTGCTAACAGCTAGCCCTATGTGGGGTTGGAACTCAGGAACTGCAAGATCATGACCTGAGCTGGAGTCTGGTGCTCAACCGACCGAGCCCCCCAGGTGCCCCTGTCTGTTTCCTTTTGACACTATATTCTTCAATACACTTTATTCATAACTATGCTGTTTAAGTCAATTACATGATTTCTCATAGCTTGTCCCTTATCAGTGACGAAAATATGATTGTGAGTTTGTGAGTGTGGGTTTGTGCCCTATTGTTAGTACTTTGAAGGTAGGAAAGCTGTGTTTTATTTCCTTGCTCTCCTTTTACATTCTAATCTAGCATCACTTGGGTGTATAACAGGCATCCAAATAACATATGTTGAAGGTATTTGAATTTTATGTTGATTCAAAAG
Organism: Prionailurus viverrinus; assembly: GCF_022837055.1. Taxonomy (NCBI): domain Eukaryota; kingdom Metazoa; phylum Chordata; class Mammalia; order Carnivora; family Felidae; genus Prionailurus; species Prionailurus viverrinus. The sequence goes on from NC_062563.1 coordinate 98,278,353, forward strand.
ATACCTGGGATTCACAATTGTCAAATGTTTCTTTGTTGAGAGTGCCATATAAAGTTTTTCTACTTAACCAGGCATAATGCCACTCTGAAAACATCCCTAAATTGGCAGTGCAAATTAGAGTAAAATAAACACGTGTCCTCATCCCCAGCATTAAAACAAATCAGAGACTGCATAATGTAATTAGGCAGCAACATGACAAGGAATTTATTCAACTCTGTATTCTTTTCCTGTTTTCTTTGTTTCAGTTTCAGTGTTTGAGAGTGAAATTCTAGTTTAGGGTATAATATACATGTGGGGGACATAATAGAAATTGATATTATACTGTACATTCTGTAGGTTGACTTAAATAGTTGGCATGCTCAAATAACATGCTCAGAAATTCAAAGCTCAGGTATTATGTCAATTTGTTTTAAATGAATTTTTCTTCAGGAAGTGTCTATGTCCCTCTCAGGAGAATTTAAGAAAATGAGACACAAAAACAAAGCAAAACAAAGCAAACAGCAATTAAACACACACACACACACACACACACACACACACACACACACACCCAAAAACCTGTAAAACAGAGTAATTTGCTTCATCTCCACCGAACTGATGTGATTATATTTAGTAAACACCTTGGGAAAAGAACTTGGCAAGCCTTGCTGAATTAGAAATATACTACGTGGTGCCTCACTGGACTTGGTTAGCATCCAGGTTCCCATGGAAACTGAACTATGTCACAGTTTAAATAAAATTAATCTAATGCTTCCAACATAAACAGGACTTTGTACGAAATTAGACATGAATATGTTGTTATATGTGCTTCATTTTAAATGATAGCCTTATGTTGATTTGCAAAATGATATTAGCACATAGCACAGAGCCCCTTCAAAAGAAAATCCATAGTGATAAACAAAGGGGATAAAAGTCAAGGTGGATTCCAGGGAATTTTATTTTATGAATTTAAGGTAAATTATATTTATGAATGTAAGGTAAACTGTGCAGTAGATGTACAGGGATAATTTTAGTGTGTTGCTTAGCTACTAATGTGTGCATACAGTGATGATTTCCAATTAACTGTTCTTTTGCCCCAAATTTCTCTTCAGAAGAGTGGAGTATGTGGCTGGCGTACATTTCATACCAAATTCCTCACGATGTTTTTGTTTGTTTGTTTGTTTTTGGTTTTGTTTTTTTTTTTTATGATTGGTATTGTAGAAATAAGAGAAAACTTGGGGCTTGGGCAAACTGCACTAATTTTTCCTCATCATCATAATCTGTACATTTTTTACAATGTCTAAAATGTTTTTGAATATACTATCTCATAGAGTTTGCCTAACAACACAGTGAGAATGATACAACTATATTTTCTCACCATGTATGGGAAATGAAACTGAAACTGAAATAAATTAGTTGCCTACCTCAAGTTGGCAAAATTAAAAAATTAGTGTTGGGGCGCCTTAAGTGTCCGACTTCGGCCCAGGTCATGATCTTGCAGTTCCTGAGTCCTGAGTTCAAGCCCCACATTGGGTTCTATGCTGGCAGCTCAGAGCCTGGAACCTGCTTTGGACTATGTGTCTCCCTATCTCTCTTCCCCTCCCCTGCTTGCTATCTCTCTCTCTCTCTCTCTCTCTCAAAAATAAACATTATTTTTTTTAACGTTTATTATTTTTGAGACAGAGAGAGAATGGGGGAGGGGCAGAGAGAGAGGGAGACACAGAAACGGAAACAGGCTCCAGGCTCCGAGCCATCAGCCCAGAGCCCGACGCGGGGCTCGAACTCACGGACCGCGGGATCGTGACCTGGCTGAAGTCCGACGCCCAACCGACTGCGCCACCCAGGCGCCCTCAAAAATAAACATTAAAAAATTTAAAAATTAAAACAATTAAAAATTAGTGTTACCTAAAATAGAAGGAAGTTATTCTGATTTCAGATCAGTAGAGTTTTCAGCTTCTTATCTGTGGGAACTTAAATCAGTCAACTACAACGTTTAGAGGCACCATGGTGATGAGATACAAAGCATAATATTTTTGTAAAATACTAAGGGCATAAACAAGCCAATAGAATAAAAAGTGAGGAATTTTGTTAAAAAGCCAAGTTACTATAATCTAAATCCCATAACAATGCCAAGAAATTTCTTAGGTTTATAAATGTTGTAAATATTTGTTGATTAGCATTACTGAAATGGTTAACTAATGCAAATTAAGTAGCTTAAGTTTACCTGATGTTCTGTTTCTTATTTATTGAATTTAGTCTATTTAAACTTGGGTCTCTTTGATTTCTCATTGTTTTTGAATGTAAGGTTTCTTCTATGTAGTGTTGGTGGTTTTATGAAAATTACTTGGTAACTCATAGTACACGTAATTTTGTTGCTCTTTTGTGCAATTTTGGTGAAGTTGCACACAATTTTATGTATTTCTTGGCCATTTAATACCTTATTTTATACAGTGGTATTTAAATCTCTTATCCAAGTCACAAGTCTTACATCTTGAGGATTTCATGTGTTGCCAGTATCTTCTTTGAACTGGTAGATTACTTGTCTTTATCTAATTGGATCTTGAATAAACAGAAGCTCTTACTTTTAACATACAATTTATTCTTTATAGTTAGGACGTATGTTTTATTATTTAATTATTTCATACTTTGTCATGAGTCAGCTGGGCATATATGAAGGGTCTTCTTTTGAAAGTGTCTGTTTTATAGCACTGTTCTTTTTGTCTGTTTTCTACCAATATCCAATATCATAGTGTCTTCCTTAGTGAAGCTATAAAATATGACTTATAAACTTATAAATATGACTTATAAACTTACATATCATTTGTAACATAAAGTATTCCTCTTTATATGTGTGTGTGTTTTTATATGTTTTTTCGTTTCATTTTTCATTAAAAAATCAGATTTCTTTGCCCCATGAAACAATAACAACCAAAACCTGCTGATATTTTGATGGAATCCCCTGGGTTAAGAGAAGATTGGTATCTTTACAATACGTGATTTTTAATTCATGAACATGGAATGTTCTTTCTGTTTTTAAAATCTTTCTCAATTTCTCTTAATAGTAGTTTACAGTTTTCAATATAGGAGCCTCCATGATTTTTATTAAATTTATTGCTTTATTTTTATGTTTGTTGCTATTTTAAATGATCTCTTGAAATAATCACTTTTTAAAGCTCTGCTGTCTGTAGTCTGTAGATTTTTAAAAACTATATACATGAGCATGCCTTCTGCAAGTAATGATATTCATATTTTACTCATATTCATATGATATTTCATATTTTTTCTTTGAAATTTCTTAATGCTATTTACTTCCTGGCTTTATTGCACTGGATAGGACCTGCAGTAAAATTTTTTGTAAGTGAGACACCATCATGTTTTATTCCCAAACTCAAAGGAAACACTTTCAACATGTTAACATCAAGTATGAGGATTACAGAAGGTCTTTTTTGTTGTTACTGACATCGACACCTTGTGGTACATGACCTCTGAAATGTTTCCTGATGATCCTTGCTTTCTGGTATTCAACCCCTTGTGTAATCTGCGGCCCTTGTGTGTTGTTCATTTGTAATGAATAGACTATACCAAGATGATGTGTGGGATGTCACTTCTGACAGCTCACCTACTCTTGAAACCTTTACTCAGCAGGAAATAAACTGCTGTGTTTTGAGTACTCCTATGGGAAGGAGTCATGGTGAGAAACTGATATCTCTGGTCAACAGCCAGTAAGGACCTGGGACTTTCCAACCAGCAGTGTGAGTGAAAGTGGAAGCAGACAGTCCCTAGTCAAACCTGGAGTTGACCGAGATCCAGCAGCTATCTTGACTGCAGCCTTGTTAGGGACACTGCATCAGAGGCATTCAGCTAAGCTGTACCCAGATTAATGGGCCACAGACCCTGTGAGATAACGTGTGCTTTTGTTTCAAAATCATTATGTTTTACGGTAGTTTGTCAAGAAGCAAGAAATATCTAATACACGTACTTCATTAGATTAACAAAGCTTCCTTTCTTTCCTAATTTACTGAATGCTTGAAAGTAAAAATTGATCTTGAAATTTATTGATGGATACTTTCTCTCAATTGATATGTTAGTATGTTTTTCTATTTTATTCCATTACTATAATGTGTTACAATGATTAATTTTTAGTGTTCAACTGCACTTTGATCCTTACAATAAACTTAAATCAGTTAAAATATTTTATTTCATTATATATAATTATATGTATATTTATATATGTTGCATATTAATATTTCGTTTAGGGATTTTGCATCTGAATTTATTTGAGATTGGGCTAAGACTTTCCTTTTTAGTACAGTGATATGCTGGTGTTATAAAATTAATTAGGATTTTTATCTTTATATTTTCTTTAGAAAAATTAGGTTTATATTTGGCATCACCTGTGAAACCATTAGAACCTAAAGATTTCTTTGTAGTTATGTTTTTAACTATGGAATCAATTTATTTCTCTTTTTTCCTTTTAAAAACGTTCTTACTACTTTGTTATTTTTTTCCATGAATTAGTATACTTCTAAATGTTTAAATATTTTGGCATAGAGGTGGCCTATGCTTTTTATTTTTGTCTTTTTAATGTTATTTGATCTATGTGGTAATGAACCATTTTCATACTGATGTTCTATGTTTGAGATTTGTTTTCTTCATCATTTCTAACAGTCTTTTATTGTTTACATTAGTATTTTAGGCATATGTTAATTCTATTTTATGTTTTTATTCTGCTTCATTTTGTTTTATTTTTATACTTCATTTTTTTCTACTTTCTTTGGATTATTCCTCTTACTACCAGACCAAAAACAAACAAAAAACCAAAAAACTTAGTTTATTGATTTTCCCATCTTTGTTTACATATTATGAATCCATTCAAATCTATTTCCTTGCAAGCATAAATTTAGCAGCACTCCACAAATTTTAATTATGAATCCATTCAAATCTATTTCCTTGCAAGCATAAATTTAGCAGCACTCCACAAATTTTAATACGTAGATTTTTTTTTTCAATTTACTACATCTTCTAATGGCCTTAATGAGTTAATATTTTACCCATGAGCTATTTAGTACATTTGTAAATTTCCAAGAATATTAATGTGTTTGCACTTTTGTTGTTGTTTTATTTATTTCCAGTTCAACTATGTTTGTATTATTTCAGTGCTTCAAAATTTCTGAGTCTGCTTTGTGGCTCAGCATATGGAAATGGCTTTTAAATATTTGATGTGGAAATGAAAATAATACAGTTGTTAGTTTGCAGTTTAGTGCAAGTTTTCTTAGAATAGATAAGTCATGATTGTTAATTGTGTTGTTACAGTTTTTCATAGTTTTATAAAATCATCCTCTTTCTTTTTACTATCAGTAACAAAGATAACTTTATAGCCACCACTATGGTTAGTCAATTTGTTCTGTAAGTTTTATTAACTATAGGGTTGCCTGGGTGGCTCGGTTGGTTAAACATCTGACTCTTGATTTCATCTCAGGTCATTATCTCATGGTTCATAGTTGAGCCCCACCATCAGGCTCTGTGCTGACAGCATGGAGCCTTCTTGGGATTCTCTCTTTTTCTCTCTCTCTGCCCCTGCCTGGCACTTGCTCACCCACTCTCTCTCTCTTTCTCTCTCTCAAAAATAAATAAACATTTTTAAAAAGTATTATTAAGTATACATCTTGCCTTTTATATATATTGATTTTTTTTAATTTAACTTTTCATTTTTTTAAGTTTTTATTTAAATTACCATTAATTAACATAGAGAATAATATTAGTTTCAGGTCTACAATTTAGTGATTCAACACTTAGACACAACACCTAGTGCTCATCACAACAGGTGTACTTTTTAGTTTTCATTGCCTATTTAACCCATCCCCCACCAACTCCCCACTGGTAACCATCTGTTTGTTCTCTATAGAGGTTTTGTTATCAAGTACATTCTTCTTTACAGTTAGATCTTAATTGTAAATTAGAGCCTTTATCCCATGAAGTGACCCTCTTTACCTCCATTATTATTTTTTAATCTTAGAGACTACCCTATATTATAGTAATATGGACATACCATCTTGATTTTTACTAGTATTTGAATGGAATATTTTTCCATTCCTTTATATTCAATATTACCATATCCTGATAATATATATCTATCATATAAAGAACATAAAGAGCATATATTAGCATCCTATGCCCAATTTGCAATTTGTTTCTTTTAATTGAAACCTTTATGCCATTTACATTTAAAAATAATCACTCAATCAAACTGCAAGCAGTAAGATAATTGGAGACTAAGTAGCAGCCCATGTGAGCTTCTCAGGAGGTTCTGTGCGTTTCTCTAAGTTGCACTTCATTATACCCACCTAATCAGGTGAACTCTGTTTGGACTCCTCCAAATATTCTTTCACATCGAAAATTTTTGCCTGCCAGGAAGCTGATTGCCTCCTGTTTGTTTGTTTTAGTGACAGTATTCAGTTAAAAAAGAAATATATTTGCAAATGACTACTTTTTAAGCTGAACAGACAAAAGCTAGTGCTATGGATTGTCTGTTTATTTCCTCCTCATGAATGGGATTAATGTTTTCATAAAACAGGCATGACAGTTTCCTTTCCCTAGCCCCTTCTACAAAGTAAGGACACAAAATCTACAATCTACAACCCAGAAGCAGCCTTTCACCAGAACCCAACCATGCTGGCACCTTAATATTGTACTTCCAGTCTGCACAATTGTGAGGAGTAAATTTCTGTTGTTTAGCAACTACCCAGTTTACGGCATTTTGTTATAGCAGCCTGAATGGATTACAACTAGCTTCATAACAAAGGTATTCTGATTATTTGGAGGCTATACTTTATCTTGTTGAAACACAGATTTGTCTGTTGTGTGCATTTTGCATGCATCTCTAATTGTCCTGAGCATTCAGCATACCTTTTTAAATAGCCTCAGAGTCGCCTATGAGTTGTTTGGCTTTCCTACCAGACAGTGCTATCTTTGCAGGTACTGGAACATTGAGGCATTTAACAGTGGGTAGTGGAAATCACTTTAATACGACATTCCTGTGCTTATCTCTCTGCTAGAGTATAAAACAAGATATATTAATGTTATATGAATGGAAACTCCACTTTACAAGAAGAATTCAAAGTAAAAGAAGAGTAGTTAAAAGGGTTGTTTTTTTGTGTTTGTTTTTTGGAGTACTTCTTCATTATATTTGTTAAAGCTCAAGATGGTAGAGAAATGGGAGAGGGAAGTGAGCAGGAATTTTTAAAAAAAGAAAAAAAGAATTTGCTTTAGGCAAAAATCTATTTCTTTAAGTTTGTGAATCTGAATAGCTGTCTAGTGCAATATGAGGGCTCTATGTGGGGGAGGGGGGGGAGGAGATGGTTCTTCTCAAAATTGGGTACGGCCTCTGTTGCTCACCAAGAGAAAATTCATCCTGCCTTGCATTTACTTGATTTGTTTGAATATTAGACACTCCTTATTCAGGTTGAATGTAACAATAATACATATTCTCATTCTTCCTGGTCATGGCAGAGATAGCAGATTGGTTTTTAACTGCGTGCCAACTGATCTTTTGCATTTCTTAGAATATGACAGAGGCTGGAAAGTGAAAGATTACCTTTCTCAAACAGTCTCACAGCTCAGGTTCTGCACATACGTCAATGCTGCCAAGTAGATGCACTCGTGATGTGTTAACAAGCTAGAAATGAGACATTGTTGGTGCTTCTGCTATTTCTCATTATGTTGATTCTGGTGTAAGGGTGTGTGTGTGTGTGTGTGTGTTTGTGTGTGTGTGTGTGCATGGTAGCAAGTGTTCCAGAGCTTGTGAATGTCAAGAATCAGGGCACAGGGCATCTGTTTTTGTTGGCATGGCATCACAAGTGAGACGTGGTTTTGGAGCAAGTAGCTTCCATATGACCCAGCTCTCTGGCCAGTGCCCTTCTTCCTGACTGTGGTGAGCATTGCTGTATCCTTAGAGAACTTTAAGCACCACAGGAGTATTTCTGGAAGCTTGGCCTATAGCTTACTCCTCCAGCATTTCCAGTATTCCACATTTCTATTTCTGTGAACCGTATCTCTTTCTGCATAAGCTAGATAGAGTGGCTTTGGCTATCTGCAACCTCACTGGCACTGCTCTTTACCCTTCTTTCAAAAGTTTTATTCCCAAAATTGGCTATATTCTTAAAAATTACTTTAATAAAAGTTTAATAAAACTTTTAAAGGACAGTATTTATGATGTTGAAAATCTATTTTCTAACAACTTTGGCAACTCTCAACTCCTTCCAATAGCTTTCAAAGCCTTTCATGATCTGGCTCATTAGTTTCCTCTTACATTGTGTTTCATATTACTGATAGTGAATGTTGTCAATCATTAGGGAGAAATGTTTAGAGATAAGGTATATATGAGCAATACAACTATGTTTGTATACTATAGTGTTGTGGAACAATCATAGAAATTACTTTAACTGTAAGAAAGACAGCTGGTTTCCATGTGCAAGAAACTTTTTTATTAGAAGAAATGAGGAAATGGGCAAGATTTTGGAACAATTGGGCCTGGAGTAAGAAGAATCAGAGAATGAGTTAGATTGTAAATCTAAATATTTTAGCATCATGTTTTCATAATGTGTCATCATCATTATTTCCAGTAATAGAATTACTTAAATTTAGTTTGATAAAAATATTATTTGCTATAAATATGTAAAAACATTTTATTGAAGGTTCCATATCTTTGCATAAGGATTCAAAGTCTGTTATGTACATTCTTAACATAGTATTGCTTTTTATTTATGTCCTTAACATTATTTGTTTTCTTAGTAAATAAACTATTACATATAATGAAGTCTACATTTGGTAATGTTTGCATTATAGCAATCTATGTCCTTAATTTTCTCTTCTCTCTTTAGGTAGATTTTCTTTTTAGTGTTTGCACAGTAAATACATAGGAAAAATTGCCAGTAATAGCTAAAGTAAATTTTATTTGACTTCCTTTCTTATTCTTCTCTTACTTTTTTTTTTTCCAAGCAGGCTTCACACCCACTTCAGAGCTCAATGGAAGGCTTGAACTCAGGACCTCCAGATCAAGACCTGAGCTGAGATCAAGAGTCAGACACTTAGCCGACTGAGCCATCCAGGTGCCCCTCTCCTCTTCCTTTTTTAAAAACCCAAGGTGAGTTTAATGTGGAAGTCCTTTTGAGTTGCATTTAGTTAATTTAGTTAAGTAATATCCCATTTTTGCTCTCCCTCCCTGTGATTTTTCTCCACTGATGGAAACTATAAAAGAGAATGCTATCTTATATAAATGAGAAAAGTTAGAGAGCTGAGCAGGTACCAAAAAGAATATGTACATTAGCTAACTTACACGTGTGCGGCAAGTTAACATAATATCCCACTAACATTTTCTTGGGATGTTTAGGAAATGTAGCAATTGTTTGGAATACAACTGTTAATGAAAAAACATGCTAGATATTAAGAAAAATTTCTTTTAATAATAGATATATTATCTCTTCCTATTTTATATCAATTGATGTTGTTGAAAATTATTATATTAATTGACTTCTATTCTTTAATCGTATTCTGATTTTCTTTTACATGAGTTTTTGGAATTTTCTCTTAGTCTTTCAGGTTCTTATATGTCAATATAATATGCATTTGTCTTTTTACTCATTTATATTATTTGGTACTCTATGAGCCCTTTTAATTGGAAGTCCAGGTGATTATTTATTTAACTTTGGTCTATTTTTGAGTTCCTGTTTTTTTACAGAAATACTGCTATATCTATGTGGACTCATTTATTACCCCAATCTCTTATCTTTCTATTTTTCCAATTTTCCCTTCATTTCTTTATAATTTTCTTTTATTGTTTTACTTCATTTGCTTTATATTTTATTTCAGATGCCTGTAGTTATTTCTTCTTTAAATTTTCCTATTCCCTTGAAGACTGATTTGGTCTACTTACAAGCAGATTTTTTTTCTTTTAGTAGATACAGCACAGCTTCCCTAACCCCCACATGGTTCAGTGGTCAACTGTGTATGTGTATGTATGTGTGTTTGTTTCATTTTGTTTATTAAAAGTCATATATATAATCATCTATTACTGATAACTACTATATGATAGCCAATTGCAACTATGTTATATGATGAACCCTTCAATCCAAAAAGGAACATATTATAATTCCATACTAAAGATGAATAAACTGGAGTTCATTTAATTTGAGTAACTCTCCCAAAGCCCCAGTAATCACTGGAGAGTTTATAAACCAGTCAGTCATAACTCTTAAGCTCAGCACTGTATTATCCTGTATCACTTTTCTTCCTGGAACTGTCACGATTACCCTATGGAATGAGTATCACCATCTCCTCTTAACAGATCATAACTGAGACTTAGGAATTAAAATTAATGTGCCCAGGATCATGTGGATAATTATTATTGGCCACACTGGGATTCAGATTTTGGATGTCAAACCTAGTAAACTCAAATTGCCTCTTTAGCCACATAAGACCTGTTCATTGACATGGTTGGGGAAGGCGGGGGTGGGGGGTGTCCCTAGGGTGATGTAACACTGTTTAAGTACACATTCTATATTTGAGAGATATATAAGAGCATGTCAATATCATCAATGCCTTTGAATTGCTAGCTTGTGTCAATAACTTTTTGTTGGCATCAAAAGAAAGCAAAATGTAGAAAAGAAATAATTATTTTTGTCATGCATTTTTGCTGTATTTTTTTCATCCTAAAAGATAACTGGGTAAATTAAATTTGAGATATTGACCCCAAAGTATGAAATATAATACCTAATTTTAAGGGATCAGTAACAAGGGGTATTACCTGAGTCAAATGCCTGATTTTAGTAACATTGGTAGTCCACATGACCCAAGTCATATCTGGTAGTGTGGAAAGATTAAGTATGCCTTACCTAACACCCAACAATGTGTACAGAGGGAAATGTGAGAATTTGAAAGAATTTGCCTACATCATTGTATTTCTAATGTCAGAGGTCATAGTCAATCCCATATGAAGGCTAAATAATGAGGGAAAAACATACACTTTGACTTTCAAGTAAGGAAGGTCTTTATTTGTTCTTTATTTGTCAGGGAGAGCAAGGGCATTTTGAGGAACAATGGGCTCTACTACAGGTATCAAAAGTCTACGTGCCTAAGGAGGCCAGTGGAGAAAAGTAAGTATTTGAACAAATTGTTCTTCAGGAACAAACACAATTTGCTCATTATGTGTATAAAACTAGTTCATTGTAACCACTTTATTTCACCATACACAACAATAAATTCAAAATGGATTAAAGACCTAAGTGTGAGAACTAAAACCATAAAAACCTAGAAGAGAGCACAGCAGTAATTTCTCTGACATCAGCCATAGCAACATTTTTCTAGATATGTCTCCTGAGGCAAGGGAAATAAAAGCAAAAATAAACTATTGGGACTACATAAAAATAAGAAGTTTCTACACAGTGAAGGGAACAATCAACAAAACTAAAAGGCAACCTACTAAATGGGAGAAGATATTTGCAAATGGCATATCTGATGAAAGTGTTATAATCCAGAATATAGAAAGAACCATAAAACTCAATACCACAAAATAAATCCAATTTTAAAAGGGTCGGAAGACACGAACAGACAGTTTTTCCAAGGAAGACATATAGATGGCCAACAGACATGAAAAGATTCTCAACATCACTCATCAGCAGGGAAATGCAAATAAAAACTACAATTACATATTTTTGTCTCACATGTGTCAGAATAGCTAAAATCAAAAACACAAGAAGCAACAAGTGTTGGTGAGGATTGTTGGTGGGAATGCAAATGGTGCAGCCATCCTGAAAAACAGTATAGAGGTTCCTCAAAAAATTAAAAATAGAACTACTCTACAATCTGGTAATGGCACTACTGGGTATTTATCAAAAACAAACAAACAAACAGAAACACCCACTAATTTGAAGAGATACATGCACCTCAATGTGTATTGCAGCATTATTTACAATGGTCAAACTAGGAAAGTAGCCCAAATGTTCACTGATAGATGAAAAGATACAGTAGAGATGGTGTGTGTGTGTGTGTGTGTGTGTGTGTGTGTGTGTACATGCAATGGATTATTATTCAGCCATAAAACATGAATGAAATCTTGCCATTTGCAATGACATGGATGGAACCAGAGAGTATCATGCCTAGTGAAAAATACCAGTCAGAGAAAGACAAGTACCATATGATTTCACTCATGTGTGGAATTTAGAAAATAATACAAATAAGCAAAGGAAAAAGAAAGAGAGAGAGAGAGAGAAACCAAGAAACTGACTCTTAATGGTAGAGAACAAACTGATGGTTACCAGAGGGGAGGTGGATGAGGGATAGGTGAAGTAGGGGTTGGGGATTAAAGACTACACTTGACATGATGAAATAAAATGATTAAAAAAACAACCAACAACAACACAAAGATAAAAAAGAGTTGACTTTACCAAAAATCATACTATGCCCTATTTCCTGAGAAATGCATCCCTCTTTGGGATGCCTAACAATAATTTTTTGGAGTTTATGGAGTAACACTTAACTATCTCTTAATTTCACAAAAATGAGAAACTGTAAGGTAAGGGGAAATATAAATGCTTACAGTAGCTTTCTGTGATGAGAAAAAGAGATGAAAACTGTGGCAAAGTGGAATATGCATGCTTCTTCAAAACACCAATTCTGAGATACAACCCATTTTTGTCATACAGGAATGCATACTCTATAACTATATGTGATTTTTCAAAAGGAACAGGTGATCTGTGTTTTATACAACTGATTCATTACTATTTGACAAAAAAGTACTATTAAATGAGTTTAGTGTGGATGACTATTATGTAGACCATCGCAAATGTTTTCATCTAAATCTTGTCCAGAGATCAGATTTTCAGCTTCTACTGGAATGCACGAGTTCTTTGAGCTCCTAGGGTATTTAAGGATTTTAGTTGAATTCTGAGAGAAATGAAGCCAAGGTTAGCATCAATGTCCAGGGCATATATAATGGACTATTCTGCCTATTCAGAACTCCTACTATTATGTGTACTTCTTTTTATTGGCTGCCATACTCAGGTTAGTTTTCCACTCCTCTACATATGTACAGTCCCTATGCCAAATGGGCTCTAATCCAAATACTAACTTGAAAAATGTTTGTTTTAAAGGTCATGCATTAATGAGGGTGTATTAAATCATAGTTGGTCCAATAAGGTATCCAGTCTGTTAAATAACTAGCAAACCACAACCTCCATCCATCTAAGCACACTCTTATCCCCAATTTATCATTTTTACCCCTTTGAACATGCATAAATTTCTAGAAGAGAGAAAAGGAAGAAGACTAAACATTATTGCAGAGGACAGGCATTCCCAGAATTACTCCTATGTCAGTAATTAGGATTCTCCTATAAATCTACATTTCCTGTACTGCTTCCCTATCTCAGACTATTCTCAGTGGGAAAGTTGCCCCAAGCATTCAACCTGATTACTCCCAAAGCTGTATCAAATTTTTAAGCGTGAAAATGGTTGTGTGATTCCTGCTTTCAGCTGCTTCTTTTTTAAAACTAAGGAATAAGCCAGGGAGGTACATTTCTCTTCTCAGATTATTAAAAAAAAAAAAATAAATACAAAAAAGGAAAAAAAAATAGTGAGAGGTCACGTTTCTTTTTCCAAATCAGAAAAGCAGAGCACAGAGGACAGTTATCACAAGTTTGACAAGAATAAATTTGTAGGCAATAAGATAATTTGAAACCATTTTACTTTGTATGATGAATTTTGCTAAGAGGGCTATAGTCATCCCTCTCATTTCTAGAATCTTTTATGTTATATATCTGCCTTGTATAGTTATATCATAAATAGTATTAATCAGTTACATATTTCTAAAAATGCTTTTCAACCAAATATATGACTCAAATTAAATAAATAATAAAACAGTAGTACCCAGGAATTCTGGCTCATTCACTGAAAGTATGCTTTTTTAAAAATATTTTTTAAAAGTGTTTTTAATGTTTATTCATTTTTGAGAGACAGAGACAGAGTGTGAATGGGGAAGGTTCAGAGAGAGAGGGAGACAGAATCTGAAGCAGGCTCCAGGCCCTGAGCTGTCCACACAGAGCCTGACATGGGGCTTGATCTCATGGACTGGGAGATCATGACCTATACCAAAATCAGTTGCTTAACCAACTGAGCAACCCAGGTGCCTCTGAAAGTATTCCTGTAATGTGGGCCAATGAGGGAAAGGGGTGTTAAATTCTAAACTGTTCATATTAGCTGTATATCAAACACCCTCTCTGTTTCACCAGTTGGCATGCCCATACTTATTAAGGGCAAACACAAAATTCCTTTCCAAGGGAAGGTTTCTAGATGAATCCTACGTTATTCTAATCATTTGTCTTGATAGTGTTATAATACTTAGATATTAGCTTATGACCTACCTAGTTCCTACTAAAATAACAACATGCTTTCATTAAAAATGGAAGTTTTACAATGCATAAAACTACAAATTTTAATGTAATTCACAAAAGAGATCATTGTATAATCTGCATAAGAATATGTAAAGATATGTTACACCAGGAATTTGTGCGTGTGTGTGTGTGTGTGTGTGCGCGCGCGCGTGCCCCTGTGTGGGTTCTTCTTGGCTTAGAGTGGCACTGTATCAAAGTATCTTTTGTAATTGAGCGGTATTTAATAAGGTTTAGAAAAATAAAGAATAATTAAACAAGGATGTGGATTATCCAAAAAATTGGGATGATTTCTTGAGATGTGTTTCTCAAAAAGTCTCACTTTCCAAATGAGGACCCTCACCCATGTGCCTGGCCCACAAAATGGCCTGACCTCTGCCTATTCTATACCATATCTTCTGATTTTACCCCTATGCATTTCTTAATCTCAAGCAAAAACCATTTTATTTAATTGTATGCCTGTATATTTCTACCTCTTTTATTAAAAAGTAATCACCAGAAATACGGAGACCAGATATGTCTCTTATCCCCATTGCCAATCCATTGTTTGGCAAGTTAGTCACTAAATTAGCACCTATATCATCCAGCCATCCCTTCCGGGTTTATTCCTTACTGAAAAGGAAGGGGAAAAAATGCACACATATACACACATTTGTACTTATTCACTTTTTGTGTTGAAAGGTTCAAACATTCAGTTCACTGCTTGTTATACATTAACTCACAGAGAAGCTTTATCATTTACTTGGTCAGAGTTAGGCTCCCACTGTATGTAGAAGTTTGCAAACCAATGTTCTACCTTTATGTTACTGTAGCAAATGGATGTGCATTTCCACCCTGCCAAGCCCAAAGTCCTGTAAAAGCCTTGGGTAGCACCTCTTTCATAACCAAAAACATCCCTTACCAACACTAAGGACATGTTTCAAGTTAGTGGGAGACTGACAAGCTACAGTCTGCTGGGTTATTTCACCCCTGAGTTTTTAGCAAAGAATAGCTGCTAATTTTCCAGGCATTCAAAATTTAATATAGGGCTCCTCTTTGCCAAAGGGAGAGAAAGAGCATACACTATGTGCCCTGAGTTGAAAAGAGTTCATTTAGGATAGAGGATTCCCAATTTGGGGTGAAATAAGAGGGGGAGTGTTGTCCCTTATCTAGAAAAAGCTTTTACTCCTCCTGGACTAGACGATGAAATCTCACTCATGCAATGCCAGCTATATACAGATAACTTAATCTAAATATTATATTTTATCGCTTCCTGTTCATTTCATGTGTCAGGGACAACATGCATGAGCAAAATTGCAAAAGAAGAACATTCAAGATATTACAAATAGGGTCTACTGTGATAGGGGCTTAAAAAATATTGGTGTTGAGGCTTGGGTCACCTTCCACCACAAACAATTTGCATCACCTTGGCAACTCATTCCATCCATGGAGGCTTGTTTTTCCAAGTGTAAAATGAAAAATTTGCTTTAGAAATATAAGGTGCGCTACAGTTATAAAAGTTGCAATAGTGTGAGTCGTTTAGTGATAAATGTAATTTAACTGAGTTAAAGTTCATTTACCTAAAGTCCTGTGGACAATAATGCTTTCCCAAAATTCTCCCATTCTTTAAGAAATATTGTCAGAAAATGATATTTTGAGATGGTATGGTTGGAGGGTTGGTGGTTAGGTTATTATTTTGGCTACACTTTTTGCAAGGTATCTGATAAACTAATTAAATGCCACATTCAAAGAATTGACCTTGCTGCATCCGATATGGCAGCACTGCCTTGTGCCAAATAGGTCCCAAGAGCTTATTCAACTGCGCACAAAACTGATTGGACAGGAGAATTATGTAAGCTGAGCAGTCAATCTATTGAAAATGTGAATGTTAGTCTCCTGGAGGAAGGATCCTGGGTAGGGGCGGGATCTGTTAAAATATAGGCACACTTAGGTGATGGATTGGTGGATAAAATAAGTTGTAAACATAAGCTTGAACAAGACTTTATTCAGGGAATAAACAAAAATTTTCATAGGTTACAGCATCAAATGTCAGACTGCATTTCATCAACAGGGAAGGAAGATACCTTATTTATTACTGAAATGGCAGTTCTACATCATAAGTTGTGTCGACTAAGAAGCAAAAATCGTCTTGCCCAAGGGAACAATGTGAGGTCTAACAGCTTTACCATTGTTCAGACTAAAGTCCTCTTCCAACCGTCAGGTAGAAAGTTAGCTCATTTCATCCTATGTTTAGAAAATATCCAGTAACATACAGATATTACCCAACTTATGATGGTTCAGACTTAGGATTTTTTTTTTAATTTTACAATGGTATGAAAGCAATACTTCAAACTTTGAATTTTGATCTTTTCCCAGGCTAATGGCACACAATATAATACTCCCTCGTGGTGCTGAGCAGTAGCAAGGATCTCTGGCTCCCAGTCAGACATAAGATCACAAAGGTAAGCAACCAATACACTTACATCCATTCTGTCTTCACACAGCTATTCTGTTTTCCCTTTCAGTACAGTATTCAATAAATTACATCAGTATTCAACACTTTGTTTTAGGTAAGCTCTATGCCCAATGTGGGGTTTGAACTCATGACCCAAAGATCAAAAGCAGCACGCACTGCCAACTGAGCCAGCCAAGTGCCTCTCAACACATTATTTAATTTTTCTTATTTATTTATTCATTCATTAATTCATTCATTCATTCATTTTAAAGTTAGTTCATGTACAGTGTAGTCTTGTCTTCAGGAGTAGAACCCAGTGATTCATCTCATACATGACACCCAGTGCTCATCCTGAAAAGTGCCCTCCTTAATGCACATCACCCATTTAGCCATCCCCCCTTTCCCTCCCTCCAGAAACCTTCAGTTTGTTCTCTGTATGTAAGAGTCTCTTATGGTTTGCCTCCCTCTTTGTTTTTTATCTTATTTTTCCTTCCCTTTTCCTATGTTTGTGTGTTAAGTTTCTCAAATTCCACATATGGGTCAAATCATATGATAGGTCTTTCTCTGACTGACTTATTTCTCTTAGCATAATATCCTCTAGTTCTATCCATGTTCAACACTTTACTTTAAGATAGGCATTTTGTTACATGATTTTGCCTGTTAGCTATAGGCTAATGTAGGTGTCCTGAACACATGTAGGGTAGGCTGGGTGAAGCTATGATGCTCAGGTTAGATGTAGTCATCACATTTTTGACTTAATGGCATTTCAACTCATGATGGGTATAGTGGGGCATAATCCCATGTAAGTTGAGCAAGCTCTATAGTTTCATATACAAATTCGTGAGCACAAAGGTTTGTGTTTAAAATCTGAAGCCCAAATCCCTGTACTGCAGTTTTAAATCTCTTCCCTGAATTGCATCCCTGGTGCAAATGCATAAGAACCTGGCACGGCCTGTCTGTTTATTCTCCACTTTTGCCCAGATTCCTTCCCCAAATTAAATAATGCTGGTGTATTTCCCCTTAATTGAATTAATTTACTCCACCACTTTAACCAATATTATAACACTCCTTTAATATTTCCTTCCATCTGTATTTAGTTACAGGAAACCTACAAAAGCACCAAAGCAGATGCCCCACCAGTGTTAATCTTTTTGTCAAAAACAAACAAGGGTAAGATAAGCCCTTCAAACCAGCTTAGGGAGTGACTTTTTAAAACTCTTTTGGAAACATACCCCTTTCAGAGAAAGTGAATATTATCAGATTTGGTGTATAATTTAAATTCAGTATCAAATTTCCTTCATCTTGAAGGAAGCCTGTTATCAAAGAAAATTATGTTTTGATAATCTGTCCACAAACCAAACTTCATTTTTTATATTTCAATTAGGATAATTTTTTCAAAAATAATGCTAGCTAACTAATGGTCAGGGTGTCATTAATGAAATATCTAAAGAATTCCTATGCTGTGATTGCACGCTTTCAGAGAACACATGGTATATACTGGAAATTGTCTGAAAGATAAAATTAATCAGTAAATATAGGCCTTAATTCCGAGTTTTGAATTTGAACATGGTGATTAACTTTGATATAATTTAAGGTTAAGTGAAGTTATCAGAAGACATTCTAAAGGGTTTTAAAGCAAAAGAGGCTTAGGGCACTATTGAGAAGCGACAAAAAGAGTGAAGGTCGGAACAGGTACCCTTGAGGACCTCAGCCTACAGTACAGGGAGGGTGAATTTTAAGAGCTTGCCTGGAAGCTGCTGAGATTCTCAAGAACTTCTGAGAAGATACAGACTATCTTTTCACATTGTAGCTTCTCCAGTGCTTGCCCCTAAAGCCATTGTGAAGCCTAAGGAGCTGGGAAATTGCCACCAAGCCTCTCAGACTGCAGCATCTCTAAGCCCAGAACTTCTTTGAACCTCCCATCTCCCCCTCCATCTTTTGTAGCTGCCTCTGAAGAGCTGTGCCCTTTCCTTCCTTTCTGCCCTTGAATCTCACTGAACACATCTAACCTGGAACCACACAGGGGCAGGGAATCAGAACTTACATTTCTCATTCTCCTCTTCTTTCATGCTCTTCCCACCATCCCAATAGGAACGGATTTCCAGGGAGCTCCTGCAGACAAAATTGAAAGGAATTGTCTGTTCTGTCCATATCTTTTTCATACTCACCACTGTAACAGATTGAGGGTTCCAAATTTACACAAATACATTTTAGGTCAAATTCCACTACTTAACATTTTGTCATGATTGATTTTTGAACTTTTGAAAAGCAAAATTACTTTTCTTTTAATAATACACATATATTTGTTTGGTGCTGCTAATTCTGTTTCCCCAACCCTCTCAATTTGGACTGTGTTAGGCCCAAATGTGCTTTGATGAGGAGATCTCAAGAGACCACTATCAAGGTGATATGCCTCTTCCATAGGAAGCTTTAATTCCCAGGGGACAGGCAGACTTGACTAGATTCCAATATAATAGGTCTGTTTTATTTTATAAAGTAACTGGTAGAGAAAACAAGAAAAATGGGCCAGAGACCATGAGTATTATTCACCTGTGTGTCTATAGACCATCTGAAACTACTTCAAAAGCTATGAAAAAGTTAGTTGAAATAGAAATACAAGCAACCCAAGTGAGAAATTGTCTAGCTCTTAAATCTTTTAGAGATGTTCTCTCAAATAAAAGTCACATAAAGTGTTCACAGTCAGATATTACTTCAGGTTTGAATTCTTTTGAGACTGATAAAAAATGCCCACCTCTTCACAAAATTATAACTGCCAGGCCAGTGTCTCACTTAACTGGCAGGGAATGCAATAAATGGGGGACATATTCACACAGGGGGGTTGCTAATGGCCAGGATACCGAGCCTCTTAGCTGAATTCAATTCAGGTCTATAGTGGCTAAATACTATTAACATCAAAATTCCTGTGTGAGGGCTCTGTGCTTCCTGAGTTATTGGATCCAACTCTTCCCTGAGGGAAGCATAATAAAGGCAATACAGCAATGATGAGCCCTGTGGTCTTCTTAAAGCAAACCTCAAATATCTAGTGATAATACCCTTTCCTCTCGGGTTGACTGGCATGGTCCAGTGTCCACTAATTGTTGTTTGTCCAAAATAAGGACATAACATTAGTAACTCATGCACATAAAGGACTACTATTAATACAGCACTACCAACAAAAGTGCTTAGGTGGTTCCGTGAACTCCAATGTCCTTTGGTAGAACAAAGCTCTCTAATATAAGCATCACTATGTTAAGAAATTGAGTCTGAGTCTTGGAATTTTTCCATGGAAGAATGTTTACCCAGTTTTGATTGCTATGCTCTTTACTTTGCCTTTTGCCTTTTCGAAACTTCCAATTAAAGCAAAAGAAAGAAAAGAGGGGCAGGGAAAGGAAAAGAAAAAGAGAAACATAATGTCCTTTTTAGACAGCATATTTTCCCTAAATGTTGGGCTAATGGAGTAGTGACAAGAAGCTTTCTTATTCTAGTACCTTGTAACTTAAGTGGACTTTTAAACTTTTTAGAAGACCAAAATTCATCTCAATAATATCTAAATGGAAGAAATATCAAAAATATTGTTACATTATTTTAAAAATTTTGAGGTCATTAAACATAACTCAGATACTCATAAATTTGAGGGTGGTGCTATTTTATGTGTTCTGATACTGATGCTTTTTTTTCCCTTAACATTTAATGTTCAAAATGAAATGAAAGGCCATTTGGGAATTTATCTATCAATATGCCAAAAAGAACTAAAGAGAAAAAAAAATAAATCTTCATATTTTGGACCCTACTTAGACAACACCATTAGATCAGAGAAGCAATATGATCAACTGCCTGAAAGTTATCAGAAAGTCGAAGTCCATCAGTAAATTCTTACCCTTTTGTCTAAGAGAGAGTGAGACTAGTCTTTGAGATAGATTTTATAGAGAGATGCTCAAGAATTTGGGGAAATTAATTCCAAAGCATCTAAATATCACAGTGTTTTTGCTCTATGTATAGAAAGTTAGCTTTTGTGTCAATCCTGATAAGAAAACATTCTGCTCTATTAAATTAAAACACTGGCCTTTATAAGTTTTAAAAATAAATTATAGAAAATAAAGGTAGGAGTCTGACTCCATTTTTTGATATTTGGCTGCTGACAGCTTTTACAACTGGACCTTTCTTCTTTTCTGTGTGTCCCCCATCTGGGCAAGCTGACAAGAAGGCCCCATGTTCCCTCCTCTGATGCCAGAGAGAGAGATTTAAACCACTCTACCTTCTAATCACAATTACAAACTAGGTTCCTCTCAGGGCACCTGGGTGGCTCAGTTGGTTAAGTGTCTGACTCTTGGTTCTGTCTCAGGTCATGATCCCAGGGTTTCATGAGCTTGAGCCCCACATCCAGCTTTGTGTAGACAGCATGGAGCCTGCCTGGGATTCTCTGTTTCCTTCTCTCTCTGCCCCTCCCCAACTCACACTGTCTTTGTCTCTCTCAAAATAAATAAATAAACTTTAAAAAAAGAAAAAGATCTAGGTTCCTCTCCTTTTCTCTGTCAAGCCATTTTGGACTTGCTTGAGAGACATGTCCTGTTATCCCCAGAGACCTCAATTATGTCAGTAATAAACCTTTCCATTGCCTCTTCATGTGTGTAGTGTTAGTACTGACACCCAAACCAAAATCTGGGTGAGGATTCATCTGCTTCTGCAGAAGACAATAACAATACAACTTTCTGCTCTAACTTATCTTTGGGTGATAGTTCTTCACACAAAATTTGCAGGATTTTGTAACAGAAGAGCAATGACTTCACAAGGTGTAGTAGTGGTGAGAGAAATCTAAAAAGTGGTTAAGATTCAAGGAACTTATAATTAAATGATTCCAAGGTGCAACAATTTTCATACTTAACAACTAAAATTTGAGTGTTGTAATCAAAATATGAAGCGATTATATTTGTAAATTTGTTTTCCATAAAGATTTATAAATGAATGCTACATTTTCAAAAATAATGACACTTTAAAGTCATTACATGTAAAGTCATTACATAAAAGTCATTTACATAAAATAAAGTAGCAGTATGCCATTTTAAAGAGCTTCATTTTTAACAGAGAGGACATATGTTTGAGTTGAGTCTATGTTGAAATCAAGAAGGGATATCTTTAAGACCATTTCTTGTCTAGACTCAGATGCCTAGATAAGCATGAATGTGGTAAATTTGCCTTAGAAAGGCTGAAATTCTGATATTAGACATTAAGGTAGAAACATGGAAAAAGATCAAAAGAATAAAGATGAAACCTCTTACAGGTACTATCAATCCAAAACTGGGGCATGAAAACTAATCTAGATATAGATATAACTTCAAAATATAAAAGGTCAAGGAAAATGGTGCTGGGAGAACTGGACAGCAACATGCAGAAGAATACAACTAGCCCACTTTCTTATACCATACACATATACAAAATTCAAAATGGTTAAAAGACCTATATATGACACATGAAACCATCAAAATCCTAGAGGAGAAAACAGGCGGCAACCCCTTTGACTTGGCTGCAGCAACTTCTTACTTGACATGTCTCTGGAGGCAAGGGAAATAAAAGTAAAAATGAACTATTGGGACCTTATCAAGATAAAAATCTTCTGCACAGCAAAGGAAACAATTAACAAAACTAAGGCAACCTATGGAATGGGAGAAGATATTTGCAAATGACATATCAGATAAAATGGTTAATATCTAAAATCTGTAAAGAACTTACATATTCAACACTCAAAAAACAAATAATCCAGTGGAAAAAAAAAATGGGCAGAAGGTGTGAATAGACACTTTTCCAAAGAAGACATTCAGATGGCTAATGGACACATAAAAATGTGGTGAACATCACTCATTATTAGGGAAATACAAATCAAAACCCCAATGAGATACCACCTGACACCTGTCAGAATGGCAAAAATTAACAACTCAGGAAACAACAGATGTTGGTGAAGATGTGGAGAAAAGGGAACACTTTTCCACTGTTGGTGGGAATGCAAACTGATGTAGCCACTCAGGAAAATAGTATGGAGGTTCCTCAAGAAATTAAAAATAGAACTACCTTATGACCCAACAAGTGCACTACTAAGTATTTATCTAAAGGATACAGGTGTGCTGTTTAGAAGGGACACATGCACTCCGATGTTTATAGCAGGCTACCGACAATAACCAAAGTAAAGAGCCCAAATGTCCATTGACTGATGAGTGGATAAAGGAGATGTGGCTATATATATATATATATATATATATATATATATATATATATACACACACACACACACACACACACACACACACACACACTACTCAGCGATGAAAAAGAATGAAATCTTGCCTTTTGCAAAAACATGGATGGAAACAGAGTGTATTATGCTAAATGAAATAATTCAATCAGAGAAATACCCATATCATATGATTTCACTCATATGTGGAATTTGAGAAACTCAACAGATGAATATAGGGGAAGGGAAGGAAAAATAAGATAAAAACAGAGAGGGAGGCAAACCATAAGAGACTCTTAAATACAGAGAACAAACTGAGTGTTGCTGGAGGAAAGGTGGGTGGTGGGATGGGTTAAATGAGTGATAGACATTAAGGAGAGCACTTTGTGGGATGAGTACTAGGTGTTATATGTAAGAGATGAATCACTGGGTTATACTCCTGAAGCCAAACTACACTGTATGGTAACCAATGTGAATTTGAATTAAAAGGGGGGGGGGGAAGAAAATGAAAGAAAAGAAAAGAAAAGAGAAAAAAGAAAAAAAGAGGTCAAGATAGAGCTTCCAAAGGGTGAAACAAGCTGAGATAATGAATCTGTCCATCCAGCTTCATGTAATCGAGTAGACTTCAGGAAGACTTCTAGACCTCTATTTTACTTTATCATTTGGCTCACTTATGCAATCTAAAATGTCAAGAGTCCTAATAAAATAGTATGTAATATCATAAGAGTAGCTAAGATATAAAGGTTTTATGAAAATTAATATTTTGAATGTAAAATATTTACCACAGGATGGCCCATGCTGAGGATTAAATAATAGCAGTAGCAGTAGCAGTAATAGTAACAATCTGAAGGTGACATGAAGGGTTATGCCACATTTTTGCTAGCAACGAATTCTGGATCTATTTGAAGCCAAGTTGCTTGAGGAAGGATGGTGAGGAATGGTGGAACCCAGCAATTTTGACTGAGGTTTTTAACTCAGGGTCAAGTAACTGCCTTAATATTAAGATCCACTATGTGGCAGGTTCAACACAGTTGATATGCTTGTTTAGATCAAAATTGTTTCACAACTTGAAGTAGAACAAATTATACAGCAATAAAGGATAAATGCCATGTTTTACACTCATCAGACAGGTCTTCTCTTGCTGCTTGGGAGGATGAGCCAATGAGGTTGAAACCTAAAGATTTTAGAAACCTAAGTTATATTCTCTAATTCAGCTAAAGTAGCAATAAAGCTGATAGTTTGGAACTATAAAATTCTTGCATAATTTCTAAATGAGTTCAGAACTCAGAGAGAAAACGGATAGATTTGACCCATTCATACCCCCAAGGCATTGATTTCTATGGCTAAATAGCTCCACTGTCATACCAGCTCCTCAAATTCAACATGTATAAACTAAACTCCTCTCTTCCCTTGAAATTATTTCTCCCTCTTGGGTGCCTGTTCCCATCTATTGCAGTGATAGTTTTTTACTCAACATCTCTCTGTTATCATCATTCATTCAGAACAAAACAAGTGTTTTAAGTATGTAGTTATAACTGCAGTTCTTAAAATGTATCCATTCCTTTCTTTCCCATTAACACCTAACCCAGGTCCTAATTATGTGACACTTAAGATTTTGCATTTCCATTTTAGCTGGTCTGTGTGCCCCTAGCTTTCTATTGTTATGTTCAATTCTGCGCTTCACCACAAGTTACCTCTCTAATTGTCCCCCTTCCTCTCCAGTGAGAGCACAAGATCCAAACTTTGTATCATAGTCTTAAGTCTTTCACTGTCTGACCCTGACTGTCCCTAGCCCTATCTCCGCCAATTCTCTGACCTTCTTTCCAACCAT
Source organism: Prionailurus viverrinus (assembly GCF_022837055.1). NCBI lineage: Eukaryota > Metazoa > Chordata > Mammalia > Carnivora > Felidae > Prionailurus > Prionailurus viverrinus. Next base: position 98,303,258 of record NC_062563.1, read on the forward strand.
TAATTTCAATGTTTAACTTCTGTGTTATTCTACTTTTCACACCTTGATTGTACTACTTCCTCTTTCCTAAATCCCTTCCTTGATTTTGATTATTTGTACACTTATGTTCCTGTTACACTGTGAGCCTTCAAAAAGAGGGACCAAAACTTCAGCAGAAAAGCTGCTCAATAAATGCCTTTTGAATTGAACTAAGTATCAGCACTTATATCCTGAAGTTGACCAGTTTGTCTGAAAATATACACAAACTAAGCAATGTTATTTAATTTCAGGGTCAGAAAACAGCTTCCAACTCATGGCTGATGCTGTTTCAGTAGTAGCCAAATTGAGTATTGCATTGAGAAGGATCCCAGGCTGTACAGAGATTCAACTAGAAAATGTGCCATTCTCAGTTACTTATATCAGCTATGTGCGTGGAATTAGGGGGAAACTGTTCTATATATTTTCCATACTTGCTGAAAAAAATAATCTTCTGTAATTTATTGGCAGGATAATTTTCCTGATTATAATGTGATTTATTTTCTTTCTTTCAATGTGTGTGTGTGTGTGTGTGTGTGTGTGTGTGTGTGTGTGTTCATTTTGTTGTTTGTTTCCTAGCCATGGTGAATAAAGCAGTCAATGAAATAGCAAGTTCTAAGCTCCAGTTCTAAGTCCTGGATGAGCTTTTAATCTAACAGTACCAGAGACAACACAAAATGAGCAAATATATGACAAAAATAATGTCAGTGATAAATATGATGATACTATGAAGAATTTAAAACAAGGTGATATAATACAGTTATAGAGGGTCTTGGTATTCATTTGATAGGATAAAAGGATAGACTGAGGAGATGCATTTAAGCTGAGCCTTGAAAGACTAGAAGGATCCAACAGTATGAAGATCTGGGGTCAATGACTCCCAAGAGAAATAATAGCAGATGGAGAGACCCAAAGGCTAGAACAAAAGTAATTTTTGAAAACTAGTAAGAAGTATGCCTCTCTTAGTAGATTGAGTTTATAGAATATGAGGAATCATGGTAAACGATAATAATGGAGACGTACTTAGGTTTCAATTTAGGCAAGGCCTTGAAAGTATGATAACAATTTGCATTTTAATATGTGTGAATAAGAGCGATGGTTAAAAGAAATATATTGTTGGTAAGAAATGAAGTGGTTTTGATTAGAATGCTAAAAGCTTTATTTAAAAACTATGGATCCATACAAGGATATTAACTTGTTAATGGGTTGCTTGTATAGTGTCTGATGTGTGGCATGTGTGTGTAGATATGGGAGGGTGGTTATTGAGGTGAGGTAAGAGACACAGACATATTAAAGATAATTCCAGATTTTGACCTTGATAGATAGATGATAGGAGGAACCATTTTGGAAAAGAAAACCAAGAATTCTGGTGTACCTATCAAACATTTAACCAGAACTCCCATGGAGGCATTTAGAGATGCTGGTCAGAGATGCTCAGGGTAGAAGGCTGAAGTTATAGATTTGAAGGAATATGTATATAGATGCTATTCAAAGCCATGAAATTTAGTGAATTAACCTTAAGAGTATGTGTATGTGGGGAGGGAGACCTAAAACTAGGCCTAACAACACTTAAAGACTTAGATGTCAATTGGAAAAATATTTTTAATGAGAAAAGGAGAGAATGGACAATCCCTGAATAAGGACAAAAACCATGACCGTGTGGTATCATGGAATCCAATAGAAAAGTATTATTTCTAGAAGAGTGCATGATTATCAACATCAGGTAAAATGAGAGAAAAAAAAGGTAATTGGAATAAAAAATAATGGATCACTGATAAACTTTATAAGCACTGATTGGTAAAAATGAGGAGATAGAAACCAATTGGACTTTTTCAGAGTAATAATAGAATGAAAAAGAGTGGAGAAAATAACCATTATCTTAGGATATTTTCCTGTGAAGAAGAACAGAGAATTATAGTAGCAGCTGGCGGTAGACATGAGATGAAAGTGGGGGGAGGAGTTTTGTGAATGTCTTCTTTGTTTATTATTTATTTGTTATTTTTTAAATGGGATATACTCAAGTATATTTGTTGATGGAATTATCCAAGAGAGAGGGAGAGGTTGTTAGTGCAGAAGGGATGTGTTTGCAGGAATAAATCTTTCAAAAGGAGAAGGGGAGAAAGTGGCCTTTATATAAGCACAGAAACTTACTCCATTATAATATGAAAAAAAATAGAGATGATTAAAGATGAAATTAGGTTGGAGATACATTTTTTTATTTTTAAGTTTATTTATTGAGAGAGAGAGAGAGAGAGAGAGAGAGAGAGACAGAGAGACAGAGAGACAGAGAGACAGAGAGGCAGAGAGACAGAGAGAAAGCAAGTGTGAGCCGGGGAGGGACAAATAATCCCAAGCAGGCTCAGTTCTGTCAGCTCAGAGTCTAACTCCAGGCTCCATCTCAAGAATTGTGAGATCATGACCTGAGCCAAAATCAAGAGTCATGCTCAACCGAGTGAGCTACCTAGGTGTTCCAGGTCAGAGATTTCATTTTTGGGTGATGTGTTAGAATATATTTTTTAAAAGATTTTATTTTTTCAATGGTACTAATTTCTCACATGTAACAGAAAGGTGAGGCATCCAAAGTACCAACTCTTATATTTCATTTTTAAATTTGTTCACAAGCAGCAAAATATTTATAAGAAGCTTTTCCTTTTTGTTAGGGTCAATTATATTCTAATATTAATCCTAACACTAATTTTCCATGTGATTTTTATCTGTGAGATGAGGAAATTAGCAAAGAAGACTAAAAAATTCCCTTTGTTTCTCAAACTTTATGTACACTTTGTACAAGATAGTTATAGCCACATTTCCTGAAACTGCCTACAACCCTTGTCCTTTTCACTATGGAGTATTGATTTCACAGTCCACAGACAATTCCTTTTTTCCTAAAATCAAAATTAGGAAGTTTAAAAGCCACTATCCCACAAGGATATCCAGGTAAAACATTTAAAAGTAATTCATGGCATTGGTTAAATACAAACAGCATATGTACTATTTACATATGTTCAAAGTAAAAATGGTTTGAGGTCTTCAGATATAATTCCAGAGGAATCCAATTTATTTTTATATACTTTTCTAGGTAACATGTGTTGCTAAAATTATCAATTCCAGCTCAGATGCAATGCTCACTTAAAACTGGCTTGAAGTGTTCTGCTATCATATCTTGTAGATGAGGTTTGACAAACTACTGTCCCAAAACCAAGTCCAGTCTGTTGCCTGTTTTATAGGAAATTGTGTTATAACAGACTATTCCAATTCCAGTTACATGCTAAAGAAAAAAAAAAAAAAACGAAAATAGTGTCCGATATAGAAAAAGTTTGCCAACCTCTTGTTTAGATGATTCTTCCTTCTCCTATTCCTCCTTCCCCTCTTCTAACCTAAAGCAATGAGGAAATTAGTGACTTTGCTAAAATACTGTAAGCCAAAAGTCACCTACCTTTAGTTGGAAAGAGATTATATGGGTTGCTTGTTGTGAACAGTTTTTGAAATTTTATAGGACATACCGAAGATTTAAAAACTCTTTGCAATACTGCAGTTGAACTCATCCATTATTGTTGGTATGTAATTTCTGATTTAAAATGTATCTACCTTTCAAGTCCAACAAGCTTATATTTGTTAAAATTGGATCAGAGTAGCTAATGAAATAGTCAAAAGAGAATATCTGCATCTGTGGCCAAAGAAGCTTGTTTCTGGAATATCTCAAATTGGTTAGGAATCTTTTGAATATATCAATCACCCAACACCTACATAACATCAACGCCATTATCATGTGTTAAGTCTGACCGCACTGATTCCCTACATTATACTGACTTCCTGAACTGAGTACTACTTTTTATTCTAATCACTGTAAAACATAAGTAGACTCATATCTGCAAACATTTATTATTATGTATTACAGGCAAAGTTGAGTGAATTTGAAGGTGGTTTCCATGACTATCAATATTAGGAAATATTTGTTGCTGTAATGATAGGAATTAATCTAAAAAAAATACCTTAGCAAAATCAGTAAAGGACACTAGTTAATTAAAAAGAAAGCCAGGAATTTCTGATGAAATGTACTTAATATTTTTACCTTTTCCATTTGAAAAATCCATTATGTGAAGCTGAACAAGTTAGGACTGTGTGGGACATAAGCAGGATGAAAGAAAGAGAGGACTACAAATGGAAACATCTCATTAGTACTGGCAATAAGAGAGGGAGAATCAATGTGTATTATGTTTGTAACTACATGTGTCAGGGAAGAAGGTAACTGCTTGGTAGATTTCTTGTGCTGATCACTCTTTTTAGCAAATTGTTTTTACTACTCTGCTACAAATACAATTACTTTTCCCAATTATGAACCCAGCCTATTTTTCACTTCATGTTGTATATACATACATGTAGGTATGTGTTGTGTGTGTGTCTTAAGTGCATGCATATATATGCTTAGCAGTGATTTCTAAAAGGCTCAGCTGTCTTTGTTATATTCTTCTCGTTTCTAGTTTATTTTATTTCTTTCTTACCTGGTGGTAAAAATAAATTACAGAAGAGACAACTTATGTAAGGAAAAAACATATTCTAAGATCTTTTCATACATTACAAGAGTCCTCATCTACATCTAAACGTAAGAACATAAACCAAGATACTTGGCAGGAGCATCTTTGCCCATATTAGCTAATAACATTTTCCTCTTCAGATGACAGCAGGTATTAGAACTCCTGAAACATTAGATTTCCTAGATATCTATCTCTCTGTGTCTCTGTGTATGTCTCTCTATTTTTCTCCTCTGTTCCCCTCCTTTCCCTTCCCTTCTTTTCTCTACCTCTCTGTCTCCTTTTCCTTCTCTCTCTGTCTCCAAGACAGAGCACATTGACTGTGCCCTTAAATTAATCACTTTACTGGTCACTTTGTGAACTGCTCATGCTAACTAATCCATTCCTTTTTGCCGCTGTCAAACTGCACACTTCCTACTTAATCACTGTCCCTGGTGAATGCTCTCCATCTTCTAATCCTGCCCTCAGGTCCATCTGTGCCTGGATTCTGAGTCTGTATTCCTAACTCCTGTAGTTCAAATTCCTGAATTCTGATACAGTTTGCACATTAGGATCTCCACATCCTTTTACAAGTATTCTTCCTTCTAATATGTATAGAGCCTGATCTTTCTGTATTAGTGGATCTCAGTAGGATTCAAAGTCAACTACCTACCTACAAGAGTTTATTGGACTCTTGTGGTCAGACTGATGCTGAGTCCCTGATCATGTTTGTGTAAATTGAGATATCTTTATTACCAACCCAGCCTTCTAGTTTTGGAGGGCTTCGTTTTGTTTCACCTATTTCATTCTATTTTTTTTCCAAATATTTAGCTCAAAAGGGAAAGATAAGAGGTGGAGATAAAGCATCAAAAATAGGGTAAATATGTGTGTGTATATATATATATATATATATATATATATAATTTCTTCTTCTGTCATAGTGTTTATTATGCTCTTTTCTCTCTGATTCTTTCAATCACATATACAGATAGTCCAGCTTTCCCAGTTAACTTCACTGGAAGAGCTGGTCTTGGGTATCTAATTTCCTATTGCTGTAAGTAAAAACCAAAAGTATCCATTATTCACTTTTAATTTGAAATTGCCTATATGAGGATTTTACAGAAGTCCCAGTCATATTTCTATGCCTTAGGTGTTGAGAATGCAAAGTTAAATGGAGGTATTTTTTTGGGGGGGGAGGGGATATATGATTCAAAACAAGAATTTCCCAAGTATAGGAAGGAAGTATATGGATGGTCAAAATATGACAAATAATCACATTCACCCCCTGTTTATATTGCTCTGGCAATGTATCTATCTGTAGATCATCACCTATTCATCTTTACAGAACAAAATGTAAAAATATGTTTTCTTAAGATGAAAATATCATAGGTGAAATGTACATTTTAATTTATTATTGAAACTTTCAAAGTAAACTTACTTGTTCTATTATCATAATCAAAGCAATATTACCATGTTGTAGGAAACATGGAACCAATTCTCTCTTATTTACTTTTATATCTCCAGGTTACAGCACAGTACCTGAAACAATTTAGGCAGGATCTCCATCTCTGCCTTTCATATAGTGTAACATCACTGCATTTATCTTTATTTTCAACTATAGCAGGGAGAGATTTACAAATTAACTTGTACCTAACATTTGATATTTGTCTCTGTCAAAACATTTCAATAATATATTTTAATTTTGCCATTGTAAGTTTATTTTCTTTTAAAATATTTTAATCTCACCTGCTTCCATTTCATCTCAACTATTCCTGACATTTTATGGCATTTCCTTTTTATCTCTTTCTGCTTTGACCTTATGCCTTTTAAGGTTTTTCCAGAGGCTGTATATTTATTGCATCCCGTTAAGGATGTCAAATCTCATGTAAACATATCTTCTGTCTCTTATAGTTAATCATTTCAGACGTATTGGAAAGTATGTTCCTCTTTAGGATTGTACGAGCTATGATCTTTTTCTCTTCTGTTGAAACATTTATCCCCTTGGGGTCAGTACTGACTTTCTTTTTTTTCCCCCTGTAATAATCCTCAAATGAAAAGAAAGAGCATACGGATTGTCCATGGTTCTGATATCTTTTTACTTGGATATTAAATGAAATCTCCTGAAAATCTAAAGGAAAATTACTTTTCAGGGAATCTTCTCTGTTTACTCTTGTTTCTCAGGCATCTGTCCAGCCTATAGGTTGATCCTCTGGAATTCTATAGCCTCTCCTACTCAATTTCCTGATTCTAGTAGGAAAGGATCTAGAAGTCCAGCAGATCAACCTATAGGTTGGACAAATCATAGCCTCAGGTTTCCAAAAACACAGCTCAGGTTTGTATGTTTCACTCTCTTATGTGGCCTGGGGTTAAAAAATAGAGCCTGAAAGGCAGACATGATACATAGATAAGAAAGAGAAGATACAGTGACTAAAACCACACTGAAACACAGATTTAGCATAAAATTTAAGGTGAAATTGCCTACATATATGCTATGTCTCTGTGACATTTTTTCATGTTTTTTCTCCCTAAAAGAGATACTAGATTTCAGAGTCAGAGCATGGATAATATATAAAGATAAAAATTTATATGATTTTTCATATGATGAAATATATCGAGACTGGATATTTCTTTGAACTTGTCATTTTCACTTTATGTATTTGCTGCCTTAAACATATATCTAGGCACAAAAAATTCTCCTAATTTCAGACAATCTTAATCTGTAATATTTTGTGCTGTAGTCTCCTTATATATCCTTACAGGTATTTTATTGTGAAGCTGGCCATTTTATATGGGTATATTATTTATTTTTTATTGATGCTCAAAATTACTTTCTAGCAAAAAGCCACCATCCTGGTGTCATCCATGCTTTGCATGCTAATTATTATGTAAATTTTAATCTATGTTTCTTTCTTAAATCTAAAATTATATTGAGCATTGCAGTGCAGTACGATATTTGTCTCTTGATTTATAATCGAAGTAGGTTGTTCTTATTAACATACTTCCTCTAGGCAAGGGCAGAAGAAGTGTAGCTATATTTTTAAAACTGTAATAAAAGAGGGTGGTGAAAGTTTGATTAATATTTCATTTTTTCATCTTTGAAAATGATAAAGCTACATAAGAATGCCTTTAAGCAGAATATTTAGATTCTTGAATTAAATAACCAACATATTTATATCTTTATCACAAAATTAATATTCCTATAATTTAATGTTATTTTGTAATATAAAATATCTGATTTTCACATAGCTCATGTAGTTTACAAAATAATAGGGAGAAACAATATTTGAGGAATTAAATGTAATAAAACTATTATTGGTAACAAGATCTGACTAATGTTTTATTGCACTAGTTCAAATAAGCCAGAGGAAGGCACATTTCTTTGTGGAAAAGCTAGAATATACTTGTCCTCCCTTGCTTTCTCTAATCTCCTTCATCTTCTTCCTGATAAGTGAAAATGGAAATTGGAACTGAGTCTACCCCTCATTTTTACCCGACTCTCTCACGATTAGCTCTAAACCTTCCACTTCCGTTCTCATAGAATAAAGAGAATTTAGGGGTGCTTGGATGGCTCAGCTGGTTAAGCGTCAGACTTGGGCTCAGGTCTTGATCAGGTCTTGTGAGTTCGAGCCCCACATGGGGCTCTGTGCTGACAGCACAGATCCTGCTTTGGTTCCTCTGCTCTCTTCTCTCTCTGCCCTTCCTGTGTGCTCTCTCTCTCTCTCTCTCTCTCTCTCTCTCTCTCCAAAATAAATAAACTTTTTTTTTTAAGAATTAAGTGAGTTTAAAAATATATAGATGGGCACCTGAGTGGCTCCAACGGTTGAGTGTCTGACTTCGGCTCAGGTCATGATCTCATAGCTTGTGAGTTCGAGCCCCGTGTGGGGTTCTGTGCTGACAGCCTGGAGCCTGGAGCCTGCTTCAGATTCTGTGTCTCCCTCTCTCTCTGCCCCTTCCCCACTCACATTCGGTCTCTGCTTCTCTCAAAAATAAATAAACATTTTTAAAAAATTTTAAATATATAGAAAAGTTAATATCATTTTTTTTTCTATGTAGGGAACCTGAATTCACAGTAGGCTCTAGGTCTCCAGTTATGTTCAAATCCAAGGACACTGATTTAGCCCTTGAATTCTTTTTAGAACACTCTGGGGACTGAGAACTTGCTATTTCTTGAGTAGTAGCATTCTATGCATTCTTGTTCGAAGGCTTTAGATGTTAGTGATTGTAATGCTGTCCAAATGGGTCCTGCTTCAGTTCTCCCCCCGCCCCCCTCTTCTGGACTGCAGAGAAAACATCTGAATTTCTCCCCTCATGTTATTTCTCCCAACAACCCACTGGTTGCTTCACTTTATTTTGTATTTCCTAGTCCTTCTCTTTATTTTTTTCTTTTTCATCTTCCTCCTTGCATTCCATTTTTTTCTACCCACTCTCCTAATCAATTATTTTCCTCATCCTTCATTCACTGAATCTTTAAGATTTAGTGAGCCATTTCTATGTGCCTGGCACTAATGGAGTCACTAGGGAAACAGGAGTGAATATGGCAAAAAGTCTTCCTCCTCTTAACTTTTTTCTTTCACATTCTCTATCAGTTTTTACTTTAATTCCCATCCTTCTTTCCCCCCACTCCAACATAAATTAGCAAAAAATTAAACATAGCTAACAGTCCTGAATAAGGAATATAGGCTTCATTTGTGTATCACTTGAGGGACATAGTGGAAATTTAGTATAAATTTCCATTTGAACACAACTCTGTAGAAGGGTGAATGTGCCTGAGTTTGCGCTGAAATTACACATCTAAAAATATAATTAATCACTTTAAATATCATTCAGTAACTTTATTGGAAACATAATTGAGCCCAAACAAAATCATCTCATGTAAGTTTTAATAGGAATAAACCCTAGGTTTTCCATCTAAAGGACCTGAATTCAGAGTAGGCTCTGACTACCCTCCAATTCATAATTTGCTTCCCAGAGCATTAATCATCATCTCTTATATGTCTGTTACTCAGACACCATATATTGATTAATATTATATACCAGATCTTAAGTTGAATGCAAGGAGGAAAAGTAAAACACTAAATTGTGCAGTGGTTTATAGTTTTATGCAATGACTTTGCGTTCTAGTATCCACAACGATATTGGAATTTTATGAAGCCATTTTACCTGCTATAGAAACTGAGACCAAGAGACTTTAAATACTCACTGGATACTAAACATAAAAAAAATGAGATAATTAGTATTGAATATGGATTTTCTTATCCCAGTATCACTTCCCATTTCCAAGCTATGATTCAGGGATCCGTGCAAATTTTCTGCCATGAAAACTTGAAATATTAAATAATTTCTCTAAACCTGTAAGGGCCAAAACTAATCAAATGAAGAGAGATCTTGACTTTCTCTTGCCTTCTTTTTTTTTTTAATTTTTTTTAACATTTATTTATTTTTGAGGCAGAGAGAGACAGAGCATGAACGGGGGAGGGGCAGAGAGAGAGGGAGACACAGAATCTGAAACAGGCCCCAGGCTCTGAGCTGTCAGCACAGAGCCCGATGTGGGGCTCGAACTCACAGACTGTGAGATCATGACCCGAGCTGGAGTCGGGCGCTCAACCGACTGAGCCACCCAGGCGCCCCAACTTTCTCTTGCCTTCTATTGGACAATGGTTTCCCTTAGAAGGCTCTTCCCTTAAAAGAGATTCCTGGGCTTAAGGTCAGCACCATAAATTTTTCAATTAGAAATCTTTTATCTGGATTGTGCTCTGAATACCATTCCTCGCCTAAAGGCTAAAATATATAATCCACTGAATTTGAGATTTAAGAGGGGAAAATGGTTTGAAGCAAGATTAAGAATAAAGATACCTTCTCTCTTCGTCTGAAATAACATTTAAAATATTCTAGGATAACTGAAACCTTTTTGTTTTTTATTATAAATGTCCACCGCACACCATCCAGCTAATGTTGACCCCTTTAAGGACCTGTTTTTCTCTCACAGACTTCAGTGTTCATAATTAACTGAATAATACTTTAATATTTTCTTCCTATATTTTTTGGCAAAGATTTGAATGGTAAGTGTGATGCTGTCTACAGAGGACAAATTAAAAAACAAAATTCACTTTCTAAATTTTGGTTGCTGAATGGTTAGGTCTAGTCAGTCTATAAGGATACATAGTCAAAGATAATCTTCAGATAATCTTAAGCCAGAAAGAACTTTGTAAGAGAACGTTTAATAAAATTTGGTCAATTGAAAAATGTGACATAGGAACATTGCAGAATTTTTCTAGAGTTAAAAAACTAGTTGCAAACCCATGTAACCTACCTACCTTTGAATCCAGGGTTTTTGCCTACTCCAAGTCACCTTTCAAGCCTAAAATACCATAAAAGGAATGAATAATACTAATACAATTTACAAATTCCTTTATTTAAAAATAAATAAGTAGCTAAACTTTGCTGAGGGTATCTGTGATAGGAATAGTACTATACCTTTGTCCATGCACTATTCCGTATAATCCTCGTGGTGGAAATTATTTGTGTTCCTTATATTTGATTCATTTTCTTCCAGGAACATAGAGTATACATGTCCCAGTCGCCTTCAGTTAGACAGAGCCATGTGTTCAATTTTGGTTAATAGTCTGTAGACAGAAAAAAACATGTGCCATGTCAGCTTGCTGCACATCAAAAAAGAATGAGAAATCTCAATACATGTATTTCATATGGTTAACCTGATAGATGCCAGAGCCCTCAATCACTGCTCCCCACCATCTGCTTGCCAACCAATGTGAAACATGTGGCATGAACAAGAGAAGCAATTCTGTTAAATCAGGTTTAACTGAGATATAGATATTGTTTTTCACCAAATTGAAATCTTTCCTAATCTACTACATTATTTTGCCCAATTTGAGCTAGGTTTTGTTTTGCCCAATTTATAAGAATGGAAACTGAAGCTCAAAGAGTTCATTAGTTCCACATCCTCAAAGGGCTAAACCACCAGGAAATAGATAAAATGCCAAAAATGGCAGGTGTGCAAATACCTAAGTTATCATTTGATAAGTAAACTCCCAACTGTATCTTATATCCCTTACTTGCTCAATACAGAAAGCTTAATGTAGCTAAATCCAAGTAAAATTTGTTACCTCAGTGTTTTCACTTAAATTTATTCAACTGAGAATTTCCACCAACCCCTGTCTCCTCTCCTTTCATGCATATATCTAAGATCTGAGAAAGTTTCACAGCCTTACAATAATATTATGGGGAAGATTAAGTTCTTGCAGTCATATGTAGCATAGTATCTACCAAGTCCTGCTGTGACATCTACCAAGAAATACTATCTCCTCAGACCCTTGGGCATCATCATCTTCTATTCTGGTCTTTCTCACAGTGTCCATGCTGTTTTTTCCTCTTTTCCTCTCATCAGGACCATGAGGCCATTTAAGGATTAAGAGCTTGTTCATTTTCACTACTTTATTTAACTCTTGTAAAGAAATGCGAATACTATGTTCCTGTATTTTTCGTTGTCCATGAAGGCTCCCTGAAGCTGATTCCTACCTTCTCTATTAGTGGAAGCCCACATGGAAAATCATTATTCTACTGATACATTGCTTTAGTAATGTCAAGATTACCCATAAAGCTGACAGTGCTAAGATTTCAAGATGAAAAGTAAGATATAATTATTCTGTAGGCACAAATATTTCTTAGAGTTCATTAACTGGCGGGTTCTAGTGACTGACGTGAGCTCAGGGCCAGTTCTCAGACCACTTTCAGGCTCTAAATTTCTTGCTTCATTCCCCAACCCTCATTTGTACTGTAGTCTCTAAAATATTTATACAAATCTAGGGTAGAAAAGTTGCCTTATACATACTTAAACATTATTTTCCAACCTATAGTTTATAAGATAACTTTATGCTTTTGTTCTCAAAATTAAGACTTTGTAGAGTAAAACAAATACTTCTCTCTGTAGAGATGCATGAAATTGATTATAAAACTTAAAGGCTAAGAATCAACAAAAGGGTATCATTTGATAAGGTTACCAAAAAAAGATAATGGAATCTAAGGCTTCATTCTTAGAAACGTAATATACTGGAGCTCCTGGGTGGCTCAGTCAGTTGAGCATCAAACTTCAGCTCAGGCCATGATCTCATGGTTCATGAGTTCAAGCCCCACAATGGGCTCTGTGCTGACAGCTCAGAGCCTGGAACCTGCTTCAGATTCTGTCTTCCTCTCTCTCTGCCCCTCCTCCACTTGCACCCTGTCTCTCTCTCTCTCAAAAATATTAAATAAATGTTTTTAAAAAAAGGAAACATAATATCCAGTCAGAGGAAAGTGATGGTTTCCTCTTTTTGTTGGAGTCAGAATGTCCCTGGTGTAATTTCTTAATGGGGATGACACTTTAAGAAGATTGTTAAAGTACTGATAATCCAGGGGATATGGACATGAATGATAAAGGTTTGGAAATTATAACTCCTGAACAATGAAAGCCCAGATATATATTTTCCTTGAAAATAGGGGTATGTAATAACAATTTAAAATAAATTTAATCTAAAATTTAAAATGTAATAAATTATATCCTATTTAAAATAGTTACTTATTTTTTCATTTATGTCTTACATGCATCAGTAGTCCATTTATTTTTATTACATGACTCTGCTACATTTTTTTAATATTGATAGGCATTCGATTTATGTACAGCTACTAGGCTATTATAAATAAAGTTAATATAAACATTCTCCTTTAAGGCAAATTTTATAGACATATATTTTACTTGGGTAAATATCTTAGACAAGAATTTCTGGGACACAGGTTAAGTTTCCACCTAACTTTAAAAGAACTGTTAAACATTTTTCAAAACAGTAATATAATTTTACATATCTCACCAGCAATATATAAGAACTCCAGTGGCTCCATACTTGAATTTACCTGTATTGAATCTTTTTTGTTGTTTTTTTTACCTATTATAGTGAGTGTGAAGTGGTGTCTCTCATAGTTTAATTTGCATTTCCTTGATGACTAACATGGAGAGAATGTCCATGTGCTTATTGACTATTTGTAGATCTTTTGTGAAGTGTCTGTACAATTCCTCATTTATTAGATTTATGCCATAATGTTGATTTGTGTGAATGCTTGATATATTTTGAGAACAATTATATATATGTATGTATATATATATATGAGAAAATAAATGAGAAAGCAATCCACACAGACTAGAAGATATATCTATATGTGATAGATAAAAATAATTTCTATATATTTCTTACATATAAGACATGAATATAATACATAATGATTGCTATATTATATGCAATACATATAACATCATATATAATAGATAAAACACATATAATACTTTCTTCTAGTTTGTGGCTTGTTTTCTCACTTTCTGAATGGTTTCTTTTACAATCAAAAGCTTTGAGATTTGTTGAAATATAATCTGTCAATTTTCCTTTTAGAGTTAGCTTTATTTTTTTGACTTCAGACACTTTTGTTTATACGAAGTCATGAAGGTTTCCTTCTGCTTCTCTCTAGAAGCTTACACTAAGAGATTTTATGTCTATAAGTCATTTCAAATTAATTTTAGGTACAGTGTTAAGTATGACTGAGGGCTTTTTACCCCTTTTCCAAATGGACATACAGCTGTTCTAGCACAATTTATAGAGACTTTCTTTTCCCCATTAAAACTTATTGGCAGGGGCCACCTGGGTGGCTCAGTTGAACATCTGATTCAGCTCAGGTCATCATTTCACAGTCATGAGTTGGAGCCCTGAGTCGGGCTCTGTGCTGACAGCTCAGAGCCTGGAGCCTGCTTCGGATTCTGTGTCTCCCTCTTTCACTGCCCCTGCCCCACTTGCACTCTATCTCTGTCTCTGTCTTTCGCTCAAAAATAAATAAGCATTAAAAAAGTGTATTGGCATTTTTGTCAAAAATAAGGTGATTATATAAATATGTGTCAATTTTTAAACATTCTAATCTGTTCCAGTTATTGTGGATTAGTATGACAATATTACATTGTCTTGAATACTACAAATTTATAGGAATTCTTTGAAATCAAATAGCGTGGCTTTTAAAATCTAGATTATAGGGGTGCCTGGGTGGCTCAGTCGGTTGAGCGTCCGACTTCGGCTCAGGTCACGATCTCGCGGTCAGTGGGTTAGCGCCCCGCGTCGGGCTCTGGGCTGATGGCTCAGAGCCTGGAGCCTGCTGATTCTGTGTCTCCCTCTCTCTCTGACCCTCCCCCGTTCATGCTCTGTCTCTCTTTGTCTCAAAAATAAATAAACTTTAAAAAAACTTTTAAAAAATCTAGATTATCTTGGCTACTCTAGGTTCTTTGCATTTCTCTTGTTAATTTCTCCAAAACCTGCTGGAATTTTATAGCAGAAATTTTTAGCTGGAGTTTTATTCCAAATTGGAAAGAATAGACACCAAGTTGTATATAAGGTACATGTTGTTTTCCCTATTTTTATGGCTTCTATAGTTTTTTTGCCAGTGTTCTGTAACTTTCAGTGTAGGTGTATTGTGTATCACAAGGCTTTCATAAGTTTATGCTTAATTTTGTTTTAGTTTTGTTCTCATATGTTTTCAATATTTTGTCTTCCATTTCTTTGATGTTAATAGTAGATAGAATTAAAAATGGCCTTTTGTTTATCATGAACAATTATTAATTTGCCTATTACATCTAAGGTATATATTTAAAAATTTTTTTAATGTTTATTTATTTTTGAGAGAGAAAGAGACAGAGTGTAAGCCGGGAGGGTCAGCATAGAGCATGACATGGGCTCAAACTCACGAACAGTGAGATCATGACCTGAGCCGAAGTCAGATGCCCAACCACCTGAGCCACCCAGGCACCCCATATCTAAGATATATTTTTTAACATAATCCTTAGGATTCTATATTTCTACATAGATATATATATAACTACATATAAAGGCAGATTTATTCTTTCTTTCCAATTTTTAAGTTTTTTCTTTCATTTTCTTTGTATTATAATTGCTAGGACTTCTGCTACAATCTTAACTCAGAGAAAGTAGAAGCTTTGCTTTGTATCCAGTGTTTGGGAAAAATGCATTCAGTATTTCACTGCTAAGAAAAAGGCAAAATGTGAGCTATGGGTTATTTATATATTCCCTTTACAGATTGAGAAAGTGCCCCTAATAGTTGTTTCTATCCATCCATCCTCCCTTCCTTCCTTCCTCCCTCCCTTCCTTCCTTCCTTCCTTCCTTCCTTCCTTCCTTCCTACCTTCCTTCCTTCTTTCTAGAGAGAGAGAAAGCAGCAAGCACCTGTGCACAAGCAGGGAAGAGGCAAAAGGAGAGGGAGAGAGAGAGAATCTCACACAGGCTCCATACCCAGGCCCAGCATGAGGCCCTATGCAGGGCTTGATCCCAAGATCCACAAGATCATGACTTGAGCCTAAGAGTTGGTCACTTAGCCGCCTGAGCCACCCAGGTACCCCTCCTTTCTCTCTCCTTTTCTTTTTCTTTCTTTCTTTCTTTCTTTCTTTCTTTCTTTCTTTCTTTCTTTTTTTTCTCTCGATGACTTTCTTCACAAGTAGTTGTTAAAAGTTTATCTATTTTTTCTCAGCATCTTTTGAAAGGTTCATGTTTTCTCTTTATTTCATCCTTGTGCTGAAGCACATTGATTGATATTTCAATGTTAAGTCAAACTTGCATTCCTGAGATAAATTCATCCCATTTCACTTAATCTCTGTAGTTACTATGAAGTAATTATAAGTATCCTCATTTTACATGTAAATGAATTGAAACATCAAGATATTAACTAACTGGCCCAATACAAAACACTTAGTTTTCAAATTAAGGGAGAATTTAAGAGAGGTTATAGATTTAGAACTGGTTTTTTAAGTTTTCTGATGAAGAAAGTGCAAACACTCTACTTGTATTAAAGAGAAGCTACAGGTAGACTAGAGACTATAATGTGAGAAAGGAAACAAATTTATTTGAAAATCTCCTATACAGTGTACTGTAATAGCCTATTCTAAGCACACTTTCCACAATATGATTTAAATTCAAGATGTTCTGACTCAGAGGTATGGTGGCCTGTTAATCATTTATTGCCTGTTTACTGTGCTCTTTTGCATAATTTGAATAACTTTGGCCTTAGTCTGTGGTAGTCATGTAAGCATTTAGCCTGACACAAGGAAGTGCTATAAATTGATTAATTCTATTAATCAATCAAGGGGCTTATTCTCAGAAAATTCAACAACTCAGGGCTTTAATTCTATGTCTACACTGTTAAATGAGGTGTGCAAGTTTTTTTTCAAAATTTCTTCTTTGCAGAAAACTCCCTATCTGCTAGAAACAGATGGGCTGAAGGATATTTTAATCAAATACCCAAACAGATGCAAAGAAAATTCATCATCAGTGAACCACAGCGTTAGAATAAATTGATACCTTTTGTCTGTCTTGCCTATTGAGACGTTAGTCAATCATCAACAGACTTGTCTCCTTTAAAATGTGCCACAAGAGAGTTTCCAATTAGGGCACATTGGCCAGCACAAACTAGCCTAACTGATGGCAAGTGTCTTAATGATGTTAGACAGATATAAAGATTGAATAATCCAATTATTAACAGGGAAAAGGTGGAAATTTAAATTTATCTTATTGTGTAAAAAAAATCTTAATCTTGGGTGCAATATTTGCTATCATTTTGGATTTAGGCTAATAGCTTTGTCTTTCTCATTCTCAATTTTCTGATCTTTAGAGGGTTATAAAATAAACCGGTGGGTGTTTTATGAGATATAAGTATAATGGGACTTAACTGAAGTAATCTTAATTCATATAAAGTACTCCATAAATATGATATGTTATTATTTCCATAATTATATTGTTATTTTAAAGGATACTGCCTCTGGATTTAGAGATGTTTCTTCATGCCATTTTGATCCTAAAATGAAATCCTTGATGATTTTGTATTAAATGGAATCACCATTTTAATCATTTTAAATGTCAGATATGAATACGGTAATAAATGTTTTTAACGGATCTCTTTTCTCAGTACAGCCTTTGTACTCTGATTTTCCTTCAGTATTAGTTGGGTCTGAGACAAATTATGGAAAACACAGTGGATTCTCTTGCATGGGGAATTTTTGTCAAATGAAAACAAACGATAAACAAATCCATCCACTTATTTCACTTAACTCAGAGAATTTTGGAATAGTTATTTGCGAGCTAAAAACTAAATACAAACATTTTTTAATCAAGGTTTTTTTCATTTATATCATCTTACATATAAATCTTCCTACATGCACACTTGAATTTATGCATACATGCATGTATACGTAAAAAAAAGAAGAGAAGTAATGTA
Organism: Prionailurus viverrinus; assembly: GCF_022837055.1. Taxonomy (NCBI): domain Eukaryota; kingdom Metazoa; phylum Chordata; class Mammalia; order Carnivora; family Felidae; genus Prionailurus; species Prionailurus viverrinus. Next base: position 98,321,088 of record NC_062563.1, read on the forward strand.
GAAAGTAATATATTAAAAATGGTGTCACAAATTAGGAAATGAATGTCTTACTCCACTTGTAGATACCAAGTTTGTTCATTTGTTCATTCATTGATTCATCCATCCATCCAACAATGAAATTGTGATGTATTTGTTGTATATATGTATCAGACATATACGTTACAGTGGTAAAAAATGTCATCTATACTCTGGCCTTATGGGGAATATATTCTGTAGCAAAAAGGACAATAAGAATATATACAAGGCAAGCCTTCTCCCTTCTTGATTGTTTTCTCTTTTGTTTGAGCCAACTCTGGCTGGCAAGGATTTGGCTCTGGCAGGGATGTGTCCCTTGTGGGGCTGAGATGAAGAATCTGGCCCAGGTGATTGGCATTATCAGACTACTTGGGCCTGATAAATGGTTTGGTGTGTGTGGCATGTTTGTGGGTCCATAATCCAGGATATTCCTGGGACATTACTGTGTTTAGCAAGGCTAAACCCATGAGGTAGCTATTTGGCCCACATGTTTGGCAGAGCTGAGGCCAAAGAAGCAGACTGTGAGTTTGAGAGATCAATTACATTCAGAGAGATTAAACAATTAGTAAATATAGAGGGATGAGGTAATGTGAGTTAAGTTTCCTATTGTCAAAGAGGTGGTAAAAATATGGAAAGGGGAAGAACTGAAATAAACCCTGAATTGCCAGGTTGGAATAAGAGTTATCAGTGTGAACTCATAGTTTATTTTTATTTTGTTTTATTTATTTTATTTTATTAAGTTTATTTATTTTGAGAGAGGATGGGAGGGGCAGAGAGATAGAGGGGGAGAGAATCCCAAGCAGGCTGAAGGAGCCTTATGCAGGGCTCGAACTCATGAAACATAAGATCATGACCTGAGCCAAAATCAAGAGTTGGATGTTTAACTGACTGAGCCAACTGATGTTGAAAAACTTGAGATTTTGAGAACTACAGAGAAAGGGAGATTTAAAATTGTATGTGTATGTGTAAGTGGTAGGCAGAATAATAGTCCCTTAAAGACTCATACCCTAACCCATGGAACATGTCGATGTTACTTCACATGACAAAATAGACTTTGCAGATGTGTTTAAGGTTAATAACCTTGAAATAGGGAGTTTGTCCTGGATTATGTAGGTAGGCCCAATCTAAGGTGGATATTATCATTATACATTGATGATTTCCTTTTTAAAAATAAATACGTTAACATGTGTATTTATAGATTACTAATTGATATTCACTAATAATTTTCCTCCTTTTTATCTGTTGTTAAATTAGATTTCTCAAATATATTGACTAGTGTGTTCTGTCTCTTTCTCTGTCTCTCTCTGTGTGTCTTCTCTTGTGTAATATACTGATTGATCTTCATAAATCTTGGATTATTTTAATGATCCTTTCTTCTCTATTTGAATTCATTAATCTATTTTTTGTTCATCATTTGTCTCTGAATATCTTATGCTATTTTGTTGTTCATTCTCAAGTACCCAGAAGTAAGCTAATGTTTAATTATTTCTTCTTCTTTAATACTGAAAGCATTTAGAGCATTAAATTCTCCTCTTAGTACAATGGGTTTACGTGCCATGTTTTGATAACCAGCAATCATGTGGTCATTATTATAACATAAAGTATAGTCTCTTGGACTCTAGAGTTGTTTAGGATGTTATTGTTGTTTCTTGTTTTTTTAATGACTTAATATCCTTTAATGTATTTCCTTTTATTATTATTAATTTGATAAAAATACTGATTTTTTTCAATGCTTGCCACATTTTATAAACATTTTATGATTTAAAAATTTTGTTTATAGTGTGTCATGAATTCAAAAAATCAGTTTTCATAGTCAAAATTAAATGTACTATTACAAGGCTTACAGAATTATAGGCATACCACTCATTGTTCACAGAATATTAGACATATATGATAGCACTTGATATAATATATAATATTGCTTATTAATGAAGATTAATAGGTTACCAAGCTTTCATGGGAAAATAGTAATGAATGGAACAAGATTTACAAACAAATTTGTGTTCTTGGCCCATTATCTATACCTGATGCCTCCCATGCTAGGTCTTGCTCTCATTGTACTAAATAAGTGAACACATTTTTCTAAAGTTATTTTCAAAACGCATCATTTTGAAGTTAAAATTAATTTGTTAGACACATTATTTGCAAAGATCGTGATTAAGGAGTTAGTCAATGACCTTTACTCTGCCATGAGTCCTGACCATTCTAACTCCTGTACAATACTCATCTAACATGATGTCCCCAAAGATGTTATGGATATACAGTTCTAAGAGTTTCAGACTATGGCAGTCCATCACAGATGACTTCCTGGAAGTCTTCTAGAAAGCATTTCATAAACAGGTGTTTCCTTCTGATCCACTGCCCAAGAATGATTTAAAAAATTGTTTCTATTAAAATTTGAGTGTTTTTTCAATGGCATGTACTTAGCTAGGCATTGAAGACATAGATATGAATTCCGTCAGGTCACTAATAATCTAGTGGAGTAAACAAACATAGTCAATTAATCAAGAACATGCAAAACTGGGCCACCCATCACAACTGAATAAAAGGGAGATATGCATTGGTCTAAAAGTCTAGAGGAAAGGGATCCTACCTAGTCAGGGAAGATTTGGAATGCATTACAAGAGAAAAAAATTGTTTACTTCAGTTCTAAAGGACGAGGAGGATTTTATCCTTACAAACATGAGGGGAGAGTTCATTATATATAGAGAAGTTTTCACATACAAAACAATGTAGCAGGATTGAGCCACTGAAATTAGGAATATAACCGTGGAGTTTAACGTGGAGAGAACGAGGGGGAATACATTGGGAAACAGTATTGGAAAACTAAACAATAGCTATACAAGAAATAAACAAATAAAACAGTTAATATTTCTCTTGAAGAGTTAATGGCTATAAGTGTTAAAAACACCATAGTTCCATCAAGTACAAAGAATTTAAATGTCAAGACTTACTTCAATCGTATTGAAGGAAGAGTGTTTAAAAATTTTTTCCAGGTGACTTATGCACATGACTGTGATGGAGTAGGTTGTGGCACATTAATACCCATTCCAAGAGTGATGATATGAGAAGGGAAGGAAGGAAGGAGGAAAGACAGGAAGGGAGGAAGGATAGAAAGAAGAAAGGAAGGAAGGGAGAGAGAAAAAGAGAGAGAGAAAAGAAGGAAGGAAGGGAGGGAAGGAAGGAAGAAGGAAAGAAATTCATGTTTGAAGGTATCCTAATCTCTCCCTAAAGCTGGAATTGAAATGAAATAAAGCTTCTGGGGTGAGCCCCAACTTTTAACACACTACTTTTCACAAGGCATTTGATCATAATTGGCTTGACATAAGAGACAAAGCAGAGATACAATGTTGGATAGGAAAAGAAGAAAAGCCAGCAGAAGAAACTTTCAATACTAGAGAGACAATAAGGAAAAGAAAGAAAGAAAGAAAGAAAGAAAGAAAGAAAGAAAGAAGAAAGAAAGAGAAAAGAAAAAAAGAAAAGAACCTTATGGACTGCCAAAATAGCCTGGATATGAGGGGTAAGAAGTGAATCCAACAGCTAGCAGTGATTTTTCCCATTAGATATTTATTGATTAACCTGCACAGCACAAAAGGGTAAGAAACCATGACAAATACACCTAAAAAGCAGAGCTGGCTTAATGGCAGTCTCACAGTCCTGGAGGGTAAAAATAATGTATTTCAAGGACCACCATAGTAGAAAAGCTTCTAGAAACCCACAAGACTTTCACTTTGGATCCCTGGTAGCCTCTATCCTACAGGAATTCCTGAGTCAGAAATGGAACAACCCTTACAAATGCAGGCAGCCTGAAGTCAGCTTAGGCTTTCATGGCTTTGAGGTGATATATCACTCTTTCTTTCACCTGTAAAAAATAGAATAAAAACTGTATTTTCATACAAAAATATCTGGCATACCAAAAGAAATTTATAACACACACACACACACACACACATACACACACACACACACACACACACACACACACACACACAAAGACCCAGAAGAAAAACTTACATCTGACAAATGCAAAGGAAGAATAACCATATGGAATCCAGATTTTGGAGTTGTAATATTCAACTTTTAATTAATACTTTAATTTATAGTCAGGATTTAATTAATACTTTAATACTCAGACTTTAATTAACATGTAATAAAAGAAGACAAACAAGATAGAAAATTTAACCAGAGGCTTGAGTCAATGAATAAAAAATCAAAATAAAATTCTGGAACTGAAAATTATAATAACCAAAATTATGCACATAATAGGTTTAATAGCAGATTGAACAGAGCCAGTGAGATTATTAGAGATGATTGGTCAGTTTAAAATCACCAGACTAAAACCAAGAGAAACAAAAACAGGTAAAATTAAGAAAACAAAATAAGAATGATACAGAATATGTTGAAAAAGTCTGACATACCTATAATGGATTCATATGATAGATTCACTGCAGAAGAAATATGTCACTGATAAGAAGTAGTAGTTGAGGATATAATAGCTGACACATTTGCAAAGATGAAAGATATCAAGCTACAATTTGTATGACACAAAAGTTGGATAAATATAAAATGTTACCCTGGACACATTATAGATAAGCTACTGAAAATTAAATATAGGGAAGGACTATAGAAAAATGCATATTATCCTTAAAAGATCAACAAGATAGAAAGCTGATATTACCAGAGAAGTAGATTCCAGGGGGAATAAAAAATACAATGAGTTTCTTTAAGTTCTTAGCTAAAACAAATGCCAAATGGACATCAATATACAATGAAAATATCTATCAAAAATGAAAATAGGATGTAGACATTCGCAGATCATGCTCCTCTCCTCCCAAAATTAAAAAAAAAAACCTTTTAATATACAATGCTAGCATACCTGCACTAAAAGAAATTATAAATAAATTCTTCAGAAATGAGAGAATTCTTCCAAATGGAAATGGTGAAAAGCAGGCAGGAATAAAGAGAAATGAGCAAGAAAATATGTGGATAAATGAAAACAATAATAATGGAATAAAATAACAAGTCACAATCTCAATATGTACTATATATATAATTAAATGCATGGGAACAATAGAATCAAATACTGAAAGTGGTGTTTAGACTTAAAATATTCTAAGATCTTGGAATTGTGTTATAAAAGATAAAATATTAACTTATATTAGACTAACAACTCAGTGATTAATGATCCAAAGTAAAAAAATGAATAAAAATATATAACTAAGAAACTAACATGGGAAAAATTAAATAATAAAAACACTTAGATAAGAAAGACAAGAAAATTCTTTAAAAAGTTGTATAAAGCAAGTGGTAAGACTAGAAATAAATGGCATGATGGTAGATGAAAATAAAGTATATCTGTAATTGTATTTATTAGAAACTATTTAAATACTGGAATTTAAAACTTCATATAAAAATGAAATCTTACTTCCTCCCTATAAGACATATAAATAAATATAAGGCACAGAATGTTTGAATGGAAAGGAATGGAAATGATATCCCATGCCAATGCAAACCCAAAGAGAGCATCTATTTTTTGTACTAATATTGGATAATATAGATATGAAAGCAAAGGTGCTACTAAAGGAAAATAGGAACATTTCATAATGTTCAAAGATTCACTTTACTAAGAATATAGAGTAATTTTTAACTTACGTATACCTATTTTCATAGCTTCAAAATGTGAAATGCAAAACATGATCAGTTTCTAAATGGAGAAATACACAACCTCACAATTTCAGTAGAGGACTATAAAATTTCTTATGCAGTAGTTTATAAAGCAAGCAAAGCAAAACAAACAAAACAAAAAAATTTAAAACATATAATAGAGCTGTACAAAATGATTAAGAAAACGAGTGAATATATTGTTAAATGTAGCAAACAGAACCCAAGAGTTTTTGGGCATTTTACCCTCTGAAGCACATATAGAACGTATACCAGTTGATCATAGGCTGAATTATACAGAAAAGCAGTTTGGAAAATCTTAAATCACACAGAGTTTTTGTGTTATCTTGCCATAGTAAAATTAGATAATTGAAAAATAATAACTGAAAAATAGATAAATAGTAAAGAGTATACTGCTAACTTTAGAAATTAATGTTTTATTACATAAAAGGTATAACATCAATATGAGATATTTTTAAATTAATGGTAATGGAAAAATTACTGGTCATACTTCTAGGTTATATTTAATGCTGTGCTTATGGGAAGGTTTATTACCTTAAAAGCATCTATATGAACAGATGTTACAAAAACATCTATTTAAAAGCAATAGGCATGTATGAAAATAAAACAAAACTATGATAAAAAAGGCAATTGAATGGAATATAATAGAATGGAATTTCTTTAACCAATAAATAAAATCTTCAGAAAAGCTTACCACAAACATTACATTTAATGGGAACTAATCAACACTTCTAATAAAGAATGAAATGTGGAAAATATTTTATTACCTAAGATACTAAAAGCTATCATTACCTGAAGACATTATTATAATTATAACAAATCCAAAACTGTCTATAGCCAACTTATTAGAAGTTAAAAAATGACTTACCAATTTAAAAAGATAATACACAAAAATCAATATTAATATACTAGCAGTAAACATTAGAATTTGTAGTAAAATAGTAATATTTAAAATGTAATCAAATATTGTTTAAAAACCTTGAAATTAATCCAACAAAAATATACATTTTTTATAAATATACAAAATATTAGAGAAAAGTAACAAAATGAAAGGAATGTTTATGAATTAGAATTCTCAGTTTTGGGGCGCCTGGGTGGCGCAGTCGGTTAAGCGTCCGACTTCAGCCAGGTCACGATCTCGCGGTCCGTGAGTTCGAGCCCCGCGTCAGGCTCTGGGCTGATGGCTCAGAGCCTGGAGCCTGTTTCCGATTCTGTGTCTCCCTCTCTCTCTGCCCCTCCCCCGTTCATGCTCTGTCTCTCTCTGTCCCAAAAATAAATAAACGTTGAAAAAAATTTTTTTAAAGAATTCTCAGTTTTGTAAATGTTTTTCTTTTATACAAATTCATCTACAGATTCAATTCAATCCCAATTAAAATATCATCAGAGTTTTGTATGTGTTTGGAAATTGACAAGCTGATTTTAAACTATTATGGAAATAAAAGGCCAAGAATAACCAAAGCAATATTAAAAAATATTGTTGGAAGAATTATACTTTCAGAAATCAGTATTTTAGAGTTTTAGGAATTACGGCAGGGTGATACTGCAACAAGGATGAAAAACATACCAACACAGCTAAATAGTACGTCCAAAAACAGACACCTGTGTTCACTTGGTTTATGACAAAGTTGGCTCTCTTGAGTAGTTGGGGGGAAAAGAAAGAAAGAAGGAAAGAAAAAAACCTTTTTAAATAAATGATGCTGGTTTATCAGATACCTACATGAACATAAATCTTAATTCCTCACTCTCACCACACACAAAAATTAATATCAGCTGGATTACAAATATGAGAGAGTTAAAAATGGTGCCTCTTGAGGAAAACAAATGAAACATCATGACTATGGGATCGGCAAGATGTTCTTAAAATTAATAGACTCATCAAAATTCATAAGATTAATTACACTTCTTTAAAGTAAAGAGTGACTTTCTGTTCACTGAAAGAACATATAAGAGAGCAAAAGGGCAAGACAACAGACAGAATGTTTCCAATGCATATACAAAACAAAGGACTTACACCAATCAATATATAAAGAATTAATAATCATTTAAATTTACAAATGACCAAAGCACCCACACCAAGAAGTGGACAGAATTCTTGAATAGATACTTCCAAAAGAAGTATATAAATCAATATTGGAAAGGGGAAAACGTGCTGAACATCACTAGTTAGTGTGGAAATAAAAATTATAAATACAGTTGTGTACCACTGTATTCTCCCCCACTAGAATGACTAGTCATGAGAGATTTTCATTACAAATCTGAGGAAGAATGTGAGGTAGGTGCATCTTATATGCTGCTGAATAGTGGAATTGCCACAATCACTTTGGAAATCTGTTTGTCAGTTTCTCCTAAAATTATGCATGTATAATCTATAACCCAGTGATTTCAATTATATATTACAATCAATAGAATTGTATGCCTGTGTGCATTAAAATGATGTATGAAGTATTCATAGCAGTACTATTTTCAATAACCAAACACTGAAAGCAGTATGACTGCCCAGAAGGAGTAGAATAGGTAAAGGGTGTGTTCAAAGACATGGATTAATCATGCAAATGCAGTGTCATGGAAACTAAGCCAGACACAAAATAATGTATACTGTACCATTCTATTAATATGAAGTACACAGAAGGACAAAACTTATATAGTGTGCCGGGTGTCAGAATGGTGGTTAACTTTGCAGAAGATGGCAACTGATATAAGGGTAGATGGATACTTTCTGTTATTCAGTTGTATTGTGCTGTTAATGTTCTGTTTCATAATCTAGATAATAAACAGTGTCTGTTCATCAAGTAATACACTTGAGACGAGAAAACCTTTGTGTGTATGTTTTCCTTCAATAAAAGATAATTACTTACAAAACATATTCAGAATTATTTTTCCATGTAATTTTATTAATATTTTATAGAGTATAAATATTTTTCTCTTAATTTAATGGTCTAACAGACATATTTGAATAGTGTTTAGTAAAAAAAAATTAAAAAGCTTTTGGGGAGCAAGGATTCTAATATTACTCTTTAACTTGATAGAGATATCTGTTTATTCCATCTATAAGTTATACCACTCTTTTAAGAAACAATGTTATTTTAGAAAGTTTATTCTTAGAACTACCAAAAAATTAATTACCTCAACACTGAGAGCAATATAAAACCTACATTAAAAAAAATAATCAGTTTCTCTGTTGCAAATTCTACTCTGGTAGGGTGAGGCAAAATCACCTTAAATATTTAAGAAACATGAAAATAATAAATACTCAAATTGCATATTGAGGGCATTCAGCTGGTTCACCCTAAGATGTACTCACCATAATTTGATATTTTTGTTTTGCTCCCTCAGGCTTTAAAGTGTAAAGTCCTCAGTTAAAACCCAACGGGAGATTTTTATTTATATATTTATATTTTTTGTATTTATTTTTATATTTATTTTATTTCCCCATAGTTGTGTCTCACAAGAAAACCAGTAATTTAATGAGAAATAGTGTGGGCACAGGGACATCAGAGCAATGGGATTTCGAGACTGTTCCCCACAAAATCTATAAGGCAGGACATCCTGGCTGCATTTGGCCTCTGCTAATATCTAGACTTTTGTGTCCCTCTAATCTGTGTTCTAGGCTTACATTTCCTAATACTTTGGGTATATGGATCCCTTTTGAAAGTGATAGAAACTGTGGAAACTCTGCCTAGAAAACATACAAATGCATAGTTTGACATATAAATTTATGGATTATATGAATTCCTTGTGACAAAGATGTATGTGGTCATAAGTTATTATAAATATTGCCAAAGTAGGATATGTTTTTCTTAATTAAGAACATCACCAAAATTTAATATCTTCAAACCCCCCAAATTAGGACTGGCACCTATACACATATTATTGTGAATCATAGAATAGATGAAATGCAGGAAGGGACTGGTAATGGAGAAATTCAGCTCAGAGTTTGTTCAAATGGTGCAGTTGAAAGAGAGAGCCTAATGAGGCTTTGTAAGAGAGAAGAAAATAATAAATTTGGCAGATGCATCTAAGGATGATTTGGCTGTATTGGATAACTGATCAGAAATGTGCAGGGAGTTCTTCTCTTATAAATGCAAACAGATTTTGGGGCGCCTGGGTGGCGCAGTCGGTTAAGCGTCCGACTTCAGCCAGGTCACGATCTCGCGGTCCGTGAGTTCGAGCCCCGAGTCAGGCTCTGGGCTGATGGCTCGGAGCCTGGAGCCTGCTTCCGATTCTGTGTCTCCCTCTCTCTCTGCCCCTCCCCCGTTCATGCTCTGTCTCTCTCTGTCCCAAAAATAAATAAATGTTGAAAAAAAAATTTAAATTATAAATGCAAACAGATTTTATTAGGGAAAAAGTTTTAAAGGAATAATTTCAAGAAACGTTATTTGTCAAAGGAGGCTTTACTTTGTCATTCTGTATTTGGGAACCTTTACGAAAGTACTGGCTTTACCTTTAAGAGGTATTTCTCAGCAGAACCAACTTTTCTGGGCATATTTTTAAGACTTATTCAGACAACCTATGACTTTTAGAAAACATTACCCTTTCAAGTACATTAACATTTATCAATGATAAGTACCCTATGCTGTTTCACCTGTCATTATTTCTGTGTAGTGGAATTATAGGCAATTTATCTTATGATTTCTGATTTTCATTGCCTCAATTCCCCAGGCATACAAAATGAGCACGTCAACTTGCTGTACTTAGTTGAATTTGTTGTTTAAGTCTTAAGATACTCTTAAGGCAAAGTGATGGATCCCTAAAGGTAGACTTTAAGGTGTGTAAGGTACTCTTTGGGATGTAATCATGACCACAATCCTTTGATTGATTTGCTGAATTCACTCCCAAGAACATGCAAACATACTCAAAGAGGGATTTTGACCTGGATCTCATAATTATAAAAATAAATTCAAAATCAGTTTTAAGTCATCACCTGACTCTTTTTCTCTGTATTTATGGACATAATTAATCACCATCAACTCTCAGTTTTTGAAATGTTCTGATTATGCAAGACACCGTTTTCTCCTTACTCTCAATCTATCTATTCCACAATCCTTCATTATATATTTATTATTATTATTATTATTATTATTATTAACTTCTTTTCTTCTATCTGTTGATTAAAAGTAATTGTTTCTCAGGCTTTTGAATTTAAATTTTTTTCATCTTATGCTAATTTGCCTCCATGGTCACAGTTTCTACTTCGGGGTTTTGTCTGCATTAGTTGAGCCAATACCTCTCATAGTTTAAGTCCTAATATTAAGTGTTGCCATGGCATTCAGTGAAGCCAGGAAGGAGTCAAATGGCCTAACTACAAGTTCCCCTCTCTGTGATGCCACCACAGAAATGGTCCCCTAGCTAAACAGCCTTCCTTATCAAAAGGACCGGTTCTTGCTATTTCTGAATAGTAAGCTCAGGTCCCTGCCAGCCTATGGAATTATTCAAAGAAGCCAACCATATCCTCCCATTGTCACTGGGGGCACCACAACTTGTTGAGAATACAAAGCTGGCTTCCCAGAGCCCCTGATTTTTCACTGTCCCCAAGTGCAACACTCATGTAACCATGCATGGCAAGGTGTGTCCTCCTCCCCTGGGCTGCGAGCATATGTAACTAATAAACTATTGTTATTTCATCTGTCCATTGTTAGGTGGTGTGTGATTGGCCATCCTCATAAACCTTGAGTGGGATCCTCCAATGTAGAAAATAGGTGATCAAAACACTTCTATAAGTCTTCTCCTGTTGAAATTGAAAATCAGTTTTCCCAGGGCACCTGGGTGGCTCAGTCGGTTGGGTGTCCGACTTTGGCTCAGGTAATGATCTTGTGGTTCATGAGTTCAAGACCCACATCAGGCTGTGTGCTGACAGCTCAGAGCCTGGAGCCTGCTTCAAATTCTGTGTCTCCCTCTCTCTCAGCCCTGCCTCTGCTCATGCTCTGTCTCTCTCTCTCAAAAAAAATTAGCATTTAAAAAATTTTTTAAACGGAAAATCAGTTTTCCCAAGTTTGTGTTTTTATGGGATTGTTAGTAAGAACAGTAGTTTCTAATTTTGACTGTATAATTAATGTATTGTGTGATCTTATTATATATCTTCTCTTTCCTTTAGCTGGCTCATCTATTTCAAATGTAACCATAATAACAAAGAAAAATTAACATATTTTATAAAATTTTACAGTTTTCAAAGTGCTAGCATATATGTAATTTCACATAATTTTTAAATAACTCTTTATAGCAGTTTTTGCTATCTTCATTTTTGCACCCAGCAGGTACATGGTGATGCCAGGACTTAAGCCTGTATCTCTTGAGTCCTGACCCAATAATCTTTCCAGCCCTATCCCAGGTCCCACTACAGGGAAGCCTGCCAAGGAGCAGGCTATAGATGAATGTTGTCTTCTTTAAAATTTTATCTGGACTGGTTCAGTTATATTGTGTCCCTAAACTCTAATGTGTTGCCTTATTTTTACTGTAATTGCAAAATAAAACTTGGCTTGTCAGAGCCCAATCAGAACAAATGAGCTGAGGTATGGCTAAAATTTTCCTGAATGTCATACAGGCAGTCATGATCTCCTGCCAGAGAAGAGAAAGACAATTTAGAAATAAGTGGGGTATATGTCAATAGGATACAGAGACAAACATGAATTATGATTTTCACCCTTTTTCTAGGAAAAGTCTTCTTATCTTAGGTCAACTCTAAACATTGATGAGGTGAACATAAATATGATTGCAACAGGTCCCATTTTGCAATACAGAGTCAGGTCTGAGAGGCTGTAAGGGACAAAGTATTTAGACATCCATGTAGTAGTCTCTGGCATTATATGAAGACTGATTTGACAATCTGGTAGAAGGTTAAGGCTATCAGAGGCAAACTCCATTCATGGGGAAAGAACTAGGTAAAAATTTTAAGAGTCTCAGCAATGTGCTGAAGATTTAAACTGGTATTCCAGGGAAAGAAATCCAAGTACGGGAAAACAGATCAGGTAATAAGGAGTGACAAGCAGCTTTCTACCTGTGTTCAGGGCGGAGCCCAACTTTTACCCTCTAAAGGTAGGAACTGGATAAGAATGCAGTTAAGAACATTCACTGAAAGTCCAGTCACAAAGTCAGTAAACAGACTTTTTTTTTTTTTTTTTACAAAAGAAATGGCATTATTCTAGGTATTGCCTACATGAAGCATATTGGCTCTGAGTGTTAGGGTTAAATAGCAAACCTAGTAGGTAATATCTCCCTCCATTTCTCTCTCTCTCATGACACACATAATCTAGGATTCCCACAATGTTGAAGGACTTTAGTCTCGCCTGTAATATTCTACAGTCACCATGAAAAACTCATCAAGGATAATATTTCTCTATAGTCTTAATGAGACTTTCCTGAATCATTCCAAGGGCATTCCTGCAATTCTTTTGAGAACTATGGAATCAAGAAGGTCATTCCCTTTGTTTCAGGAGGAAGGAAAGTTAGTTTTATATTTTTAACCACGTTTATATCTGACAGAGTGGCATATGCAAAAATCATATTCATTTTCTTTACACACACACACACAGAGAGAGAGAGAGAGAGAGAGAGAGAGAGAGAGAACACAGACCAGAGGGAGAAAGCAATGCAGTTTCTCAACCCAATAATTTCTCAAACTGAGTTATTATTAGTTTGCCTCTGACAAAGAAGTCCTTCAGTTCTGTACTTTGCTTGATAACATTTGGATTTTATTGAAAATCTCCACAGAATACCTCTGATCAGTTTTCTTAGATATGAATGGATTTTTACAACCAGGCTCTCCGTTCTTTGCTTATAGACCGATAATCTTTTTCAGTGACTATACTCTCCCCAAGTCTGTGAGATATAACCATGATGTCCCAAATCAACATTTGCCACAAAAGCTATAGCAAGATTTCACTGCAGCTCTCAATGTCCTTTCTCCATAATTTGGCTGATTGGAAAATACATTACTTTCTCTGTTTTAAAATGTATTTCCTTGGTATATAATACATTTTATTTCCCATAACATAACTTCTTTTCCACAAGGCGAAGTCAAAGAATAGATATGGAACAACAACAACAACTGTTACATCCATAATGGTAAAATAATCATGGTTGGAGGTAGAATTTACATATATGATATTTGGCAGTAAATGTATCTGAGTCACTTGAATTATGCAATTCATGTAGGAGGGAAGGGATAGTGAAATCTTGGAAAAAATATCATTTGATAGTATTACTAATTTCAACTCTGAAAACTGTTACATGACTTCCTGGTCTTCATTTTAATAGTAAAGACATGTATTCACTTAACAAATATATATTAAGTGATTTCCATATGACAAACCATGCTCTTGATACCAGAGCATGTAACAGTGAATATAACACACAAAAATCCCTGCCTTCATGGCTATCAAAAATTAATAAATAATTTAAATATAAATAAGAGTAAGAAAAGATAGCAGGCTGGATTAAGTTTAAATAACTTCACCAAGCAGATAGAACTCTCACTGGAAATTGACATTTCAAAATTCTGAGTAAATTCCCTTCCAGGCAATTATTACAAAAGCCAGCTTAAGCCCACCTATATGCATAGAGAGTAGAAAATTCATTTAAAATCAATTAGAATAAAAGGCATTCATAATATCCAAGCCAAAACTCTGCCCTTAAAGGGTATTTGATAATTAAGGTATTAGTACTGTTTCCAGGTCTCTCTGCCCACTTATTTCTCTTAGAAAATGTCCAACAATGGAGAATAAATTGTTTGCATTCCTTATTACGATCCAGGAATATAGATTTATTTTATAGAGAGGTAACATGAGAAACATAAATTTTCATTATTTCATAATCAACATTGAGAGCCAAGGGTTGGGCCAGTCCTAGTCTTAAGATGAGAGGATGAGAGGCCAGAACTGGATCACTGAGATGGGATGAAAGGGCAGACTTTAGAGGACTAGACATGGTGGGGTCATATCCCAGTCATCTTGTCACCAAAACGTGGCATGAAGGTGAGAAGAAGGGAGTTGATTTGAACTGGCACACATGAAGATATTTTGAAGGAGCAAACACTCACTGACTAGACAGACAGCATGCCAAAGCCAAACTGATAACTAATCCCAAATAAATGAGATTAGAAACCTGAAGAATAAGCAACATACTTTTCCCAATGTATCAGCTCTAACCCAGCATATAAAAAGAGTTCATTTTTTCTACATTACTAATTTCCTCAAATACCCCTAACAGTTAAATTTTTGAAAGGCAACTAATACAGTACATGATCTTCCAGAAGCCTAAAATTTGTATTTCTTAAAAGCACTGCCTTCTTGATATACAAGTAGAAATCTCTGGGCCCTGCATCCAAATCTTCTTTCTCTCTGTCCACTGTGGAAATATCCCTGTACCTGACCATCATGAACAAGTTAATGAATCAGAGTTTTGAGGACGTTTGCTTTTATAACTGAAGGTTCTGACTTCTAGCTTAAGAAGCATAAGCTAAGTGGACTGTACTATTCACCCCCTTCCCTATTCCTAGTTATGCCTCCACTTCCAACCCAATACCTGCCAGTACATACATGATCAATTAGTACTCCTCTGTGGATTGCCTATCTCCAATCCTAGTCTTTCTGTGTTCTGCCATCTTGTCTTCTTGTGGCAGATGGAGGGTTCTTGGAGGTTTGAAGATGGAGAAGGATGTGTAAAGGAGAGTGAGAGAGATTCAAGTGTTGACTCACCTGGCAATAATGAAGTATCAACTTATCTTTTTTCCTCCTGGCAAGTAATTCTTTAGAGGAGATTTCTTTGTTCTGTGGTGGTCAAGAAACAATGTAGTTCATTGAGCCAACTTGGCCATGAAGACTAAATATAAATGTCCCTGTTTCAAAGTCCTGAGCCTTTCTCTCCTAGTCAAAGTAGATAAGCTCCACTGCCATACATTAACTTCAAATAAGAAAAGAGGGGTGCCTGGGTGGCTCAGTCAGCTAAGCATCAGTTCTTGACTTCGGCTCAGGTTGTGATCTTACATTTCGTGACTTCAAGCCCCTCACCGGGCTCCGCACTGATGTGTGGAACTTGCTTGAGATTCTCTCTCTCTCTCTCTCTCTCTCTCTCTCTCTCTCTCTCTCTGTGTGTGTGTGTGTGTGTGTGTGTGTGTCTCTCTGTTCTTTCAATGCACTCTCCTAAAAAGTTAAATGAATAAAAATAAGAAAAGAGGAAAAAGGAAAGAGCCTTGCTGACATTTATTTGTCTTGTTTGACAGATTCCCTTCTTTGGGGGAGCTGCTTCTGTCCTGGACACCATATGGTTCCAGTGGGATTGCCAGTGACAATTATTGTCGGCCTACTCATAACATGGCATAAACCAGGCCAGTCAGTACCCTTCCTGGATACCTGATAAACAGATGCCTTGTGACAGAATCCTGTTGTTTCTTCTGTGATCATATAATCCTAGAACTGTCTGTAACTGTCCCCACGAAAGAGGGAAAATTCATCACAAATTTGAGAAAATGAAGTCAATATAGAAGAATAGGATGGAGAAAATAGAGTGTTGAGTCTCTGGAAACAGTGAGATAAGGTTTACAAGACTGTTATTTGAACTTTTTTTTTTCCTTTCTCCTCTAAAACATTTCAAGTTTGGATTACTTATTTCACCTTCAACGTAAAATATCCTGGCTAATGTGTTCAGTTTATTTCTAGAAGACTTAATTCAAGATATGAATGTCCATTCAAGAATGACAATGATTTACAACGTAGAAAGATTGCAAAGGAGAAGGAAATTACAAAGCTCGGTTGGGGGCTCAATCACAGACACATTCTCTATTATAAAATATACAAATCTTTTGAGTGTAGTCCACCTTGAATATATAAAACCTGTTAAATGGAAGTACCCTTTTTAGTAGGAGTGGTATATTTTGATGATAGATCAGTAACAAAGCAGGATCATCCACAAAAGCTTTCCAAGTCTGCTTGTGTTTCTGTGATCCAAGTCACTGGACCATAGCATGCTGATTCTGGTCTTTGCACTGTTTCCAATCTGCCCATATTGAAAATGACCAACTGTGTGGAAACTTTTCATAAAGCTTAAGAAGTACACCACCAGTGGCAAAATTCTGATTGGCTGATTGCATGCAGAAAAGGATTAATCTTTAAAGGCCAGAAACAATATTTTAGATACACACAAAAGGAAAATTTATTTGACAGGGAATATCCCTCTTGACAATAAATCTCACATTAATTTTAAATCTAATAATGTAAGTTTACCAAATGAGATTTGCAATTGGCTTTCTATTTGACTGCTTAGGGTTATGTATGGAAAATTTTAGGTATGTTGTATTTCTTGACTTTCCACTTAGCTTCTGATTTTTTTAAGTAATTTCCTGAGTTTATTTAGGAATATCAATTTTGAAGAATAATATAAAAAACAGTATTTCTTTGTGTTTTCTTCAACCATTATATTGTTATTACTTGTGGGGATAGAGCAAGTTTCAGATTCAAATTATGTTCCATTTTATAAAAGTATTTGTAATAACATTTTGAAAAAGTTAAATTTATTTTATTCTTTCACAAATTTTCTATCACAATTCTTGTTTAGGTGAAAATGATGTATGTATTTTTTCAGATTAGCACCCTATTCTCTGAATAAGGAGCAGAAAATGCAAATACAGGCAAAAACAGTTATCATTTGTTGGTTCAGATACACTCTGTGTTCTGAAAATTCACTAAAGGCCCTAATATTTCATCTCAGACAGAGACTTTATAGAACAGATGATGTCTGCACTTATCATGAGGGGAAAAAGTGATAGGCAATGCATAACTGAGGAATTAAAGGTTTTTTTTGTTTTTGTTTTTCCAAATAGATCACAAAGGTTAAATTCCTAAAGACTTAGAAGAATTCATATTATTTACGGTACCTTAAACTCAGGAGTGCTATAGAACCTACTAAACCATTTTCTTTGTTGCACCCAGGAAAGGAGATATTTAATTAAAACTTAAGAACAACAAAAATAAGGACGAAGCATTATGTTCAAATTTGATATTTTACCAAATGTGTTTCAAAAGACACCTGCATTAATTTATCCATACAATTGGTATTTTTAAAACTTTTTATTCAAGTATAATGTATGCAGAGAAATCTGCAAGAGAATGTGTAGCTTTCTGAATTTTTCAAAGCTGAGCACACCATTGTAGCCATTACCCAGATCTAAAAAGCAGAAGGTAACCAGAACCCAAGAAGTACCACTTGTCTTTGCTTCAAGTCAATGCTCATTCTTTCAAGGGTATCCTGATTTGGAATACTATGTATTAATGTCACTTGTTTGTGTATTCTCTATGCATGGAATCATACAACATGTACTCTTATACATCAGACTTCTTTCATTTACCATTACATTGATAAAACCCATCCATTTTTTTATGTAAAGTTTTCAATAATTTATTCTTATTGTTGTATAATAGTGATCCCCTACCCGGGTGATTTTGCTCCCAGGGGATATTTAGCAAGGCCCATTAAGGTGGTCAGGAGTGAGGTGTGAGATGATACCTCATTATGGTTTTGATTTGCATTTCCCTGGTGATTAGTGATGTTGAGCAACTTTTCATATTTTCTATTGTCCATATGTGTGTCTTCTTTTAAGAAATGTGTATTCGGCCATTTTTAAAAATCAGGTTCTTTTCTTGCTATTGTTTTATTTCTTCTGCTTATATATTTTTGATATTCACCCCTTATCAGATATATGATTGGCAAATATTTTTCTCACGATCAGTAGCTTGCCTCTTCATTCTGTGGATTGTTTTATTTGCTATGCAGAAGCATTTCTGTTCAATGCAACCTACTTGTCTATTTATGCTTCTGGTGTCATATCCAAAAAAATCATTGCCAACCAATGTTAGCTTTTCCCCTAAGTTTTCTTCTAGTAGTTTTATGGTATCAGGTCTTCCATTTAAACTTTTTTTTCCCCCTTTTGTTTGATTTTTGCTTATTGTGTGGGATAAGGGCCCACTTTCACTCTTCTGCATGTGGATGTCTAGTTTTCCTAATACAATTTATTGAAGAGAATGTCGTTTCCCCATTGTGTATACTTGACACCCATATTGAAGATCAATTGCCCATTTCTGGGCTTATTTCTGGGCTCTGTATTCTGTTCCTTTTATCTATTTTTTATGATTTTATGCCAATATTTTGTTTTGACTACTGTAGTTTTATAATATATTTTGAAATATTTTGAATCCAGTTTTGTAGTAAATTTTGAAATACTATAGTTTTGTAATATATTATGAAATATAATATATTTTGTAAATATATTTTGAAATCCCCTACCATGAAAGCATGAGCCCTCCAACTTTGATACTCTTGCTCCAAATAGCTTTGGCTCTTTGGGGTTTTTTGTAGTTCCATGTGAATTTTAGGATTGCTCTTTTCTGTTTCCAAAAACAATGCCATTGAGATATTCATTGGGATTGCACTGAATCTGTACATCACTTTGGGTCATAAGGCATTTTAACTATATTAATTATTTGAATATACAATCATGGATGTCTTTCCTTCTATCTGTGTCTAATTTACTCAAGATTTTGTAATTTTCAAGTATAATTGTGCAAGTTCTATACCTATTTTGTTAAGTTTATTTCTAAGTATTTTCTTATTTTTGTTGTTCTTTTGAATTGGAATGTTTTCTTTTTTTAATTTTTTTTCAAAGTTTATTTATTTTTGAGAGACAGAGAGAGAGACCATGAGTAGGGGAGGGGCAGGGAGAGAGAGAGACTCAGAATCCAAAGCAGGCTCCATGCTCAGAGCTGTTAGCACAGCGCCCTATGCAGGTTTTGAACCCACAAACCGTGAGTGAGATCATGATTGGGGCTGAAGTCAGGTGGTTAACTGACTGAGCCACCCAGGTGCCCCGAGAATGTTTTCTTAGTTTCCTTTTTGGATAGTTTATTTTCTGTGTAGGGAAATGTGACTGGTTTTATACATTGATTTTGTATCCTGTAACTTTATTGATCTATTATTTCTAACTTTTTTGTTGAGTTTTTAGGTTTTCTACATATCCAATTATGTCTTCTGCAAACAGAGAGCATTTTAATTCTTTATAAGTTGAATGTCTTCTATTTATTTTCTTTTTGTCTAATTGCTCTTATTAG
This sequence comes from Prionailurus viverrinus, assembly GCF_022837055.1. Lineage (NCBI taxonomy): Eukaryota > Metazoa > Chordata > Mammalia > Carnivora > Felidae > Prionailurus > Prionailurus viverrinus. The sequence continues at coordinate 98,340,875 of NC_062563.1, forward strand.
GCCTCTTGGTACTGTGTTGAATAGAACTGGTGAAAGTGAGTATCCTTGCCTTGTACTGGACCTTAGTGGGGGAGCATTCAGTTTTGTGCCATTGATTATGATGTTAGCTGTGAGCTTTTCATATAAATCAGTATTGAAATTTGTCCAATATGTTTTATGCGGCTACTGAGATAATTATGCTTTTTTTTCATTTTATTTCATTAACATAGTTTATCATGTTGATTTATTTGCTCATGTTGAACTATTCTTGCAAACCAAGGATAAATTCCACTTGGTCATGGTGTACAATCCTTTAATGGACTGTTGAATTCACTTTGCTGGTATTTTATTGAGGTTTTTTACATCTATGTTGATCAGGGACTTTGGACTATAATTTCTTTTCTGGTAGTGTCTTTGTCTGGCTTTTGTATCATGATGTTAGCCTCATAAAATGAGTTTGGAAATGTTCCCATGTCTTCCGTTTCTTTGGAAAATTAATGAATTCATAGAAACATGCAATCTATAAAAACTGAACTGAGAAGAAACAAAAAGCCTGAACAGATGAATAATAAGTAAGGAGATTGAATCCGTAATCAAAAGCCCCCCAACAAATAAAAGCCCAGGACCACATGTCTTCACTGGTGAATTCTACCAAACATTGAAAGGAGACTCAATATAAATCCTTCTTAAATCCTTCCCTACCCCTTTTAATGATGCGATATGTTCATGACCTCCAAGATGGATGATTTAAACAATAGCAAATGACAATATCAAGGACATCTTTTAGACAGAAGCAGTAACTGGAGGAAGGTTGGATTATATGGCCAGTTATGACCTTTCCCAATCCTCTGATTGATCATCTGTCTAATTCCACTTCACTGTTATTGAGGTCAGCTAGGGTGGATTCCATTGGGGTGGTTCCTAAAAGTGGGAAAGAATAAAGGAAGCACATTTTAAAATATAGCAGGTAGAAATCCAGGGCAAAAGTGCAAATCATCTTTCAAAGAGAATGTCAGGTCCAATCCTGATTTACTTGACTACAGAGTGAAAGGAGCAGGATTTGAGGTGGGCATGAAAGAAGAGGAAAAAAATCAGAAAATCAGGTATAATTTAGAAAGGGATAACAAGTTGGAAAAGGCAAGAAGATGGTGGCCAGAATCAATCTCAGGGCTAGGTTTTTGTTTTTGTTTTTGTTTTTGTTTTTTTGTTTGTTTGTTGTTTTTTTTTTTGAGAAGACAGTCCTTTTTTGGGCTGCATAATGTGTTAAATTACCTGTGATCATTTGGTAAAACATGATATAAGTTTGTAACTTCTGTATGAACGCTAATATCTAGCAGAATGTTGTATAGATAACCATGAAATAGAAACATTATTTATCTGAGTAGACAAGTTAGTATTCCAGGTCCTGTCCAACACTAAGATTCTACTATTGTTTTATTGACTATTCACAATGTGAGGAGCCCAGAAGGGTGTGTGTGTGTGTGTATGTGTGTGTGTATGTGTTTAAGTAATGGTAGAGTTTGGGGATAATAGAGAATAAAGGAGAAAATTAATAAAATAACAGAATAAAGAATGTATTGCAGTTAATAGATACTGAGTAATTTCTATGGGTCAAGCTCTTTTCTAGGCAGGCTTCTATATAATTTGTGAAATCATATTTTAATCAACTTTATTTTCAGGACAGTTTTGGAATTACAAAGTTGGTACAGGGAGTTCCCATATACAGCACAGTGAGCATCTCGGCTTATTATCTTTCGGTAGTATAATACACTTGTTGCAATTCATGAACCAACACTGATACATTATTAATGAAAGTTCACACTTTCTTCAGATTTACCAAGTTTTTTACCTAATGCTCTTTTGCTTTTGTGGGATTCCACCAGGATACTCCATTGCATCTTCTTGTCATATTATCTTAGGCTCCTTGTGACTGAGACATTCTCTCAGATTTTCCTTTTTTTTTTTTTTTTTTTGAGAACCTTGACAATTTTGAGGAGTATTGGTCAGATATTTTGTAGAATTCCCCTTCAACAAGATTTGAAATATGTTTTTCTCATGATTCAACCAAGCTTAAGGGTTTTGTGACCAAGACCACCAAGCTTGAGTGCTATTTCATCACATATCAAGGGTACATACTGTCAACATAATTTATCTCTGTTGATGTCGATCTTGATCACCTGGCACAGGTTGTCTTTCAAGTTACTCCACTGAAAATTGAGACCACTTTCAATTCTCTTTTCCATTCTATACTCTTTGGAAAGAAATCACAATGCCCAGCCATTATGTGCCCCTTCCTTAAAGGTGGAGCATCTACATAAATTATTTGGAGATATTCTGCATGTGACATTTAACTATTCTCCAAATTTACTTTTCAGTTATGTATTCATTTTCTATTAGTATGCACTTAAGGATATTCATATTATGCTTTAGCCAATATTCCAGTGCTACTTTATTTATATTGTTGCTCAAAATAAATAAAGCTTTGGCCATTGGAAGATCTTTCAGTTGGCTTTTGACATATTCCATCATAATGTGTTTGTTGTTATTGTTTAGCATTCTCTTACTTCTGGTACTATAAGATACTCCAGCTTCATTTTGTATATTTCCTGGGCTAGTTCTAAAATCATCCATTTCTCTATGCAGCCTTGCTTCCTTTTTTTTTAATCGTAAATGTTACTAGAAACCAAGATCTGGGTGCTAGTAGTGTTTATTACTACTGGAATATCCTTGCTTCCAGGCCCTATCAGTTGGCAAAAGATATGTGTATATATTAACCCATGAACATACACATACATATAAATACTTCTGCATCCATCTATTTTTATTTATGTTAAGCTAAACATGACTTCATACTGATCTCCCCAACTCAAATATGGTAACACATGAATCATTCTGACCTCATCCCCTTTTATCTATAACTTTTACTTCAGTAGTAAGAAAACTGACTCCCACCATCCTCTAATCATTTTCTTAATTGTTCAATCCCAATATACATGTATAGCAGTATCGGTATTACTAACCTGTTCCCCTGTCAGATATAATATTATCAACAAGAGACACTGCTTATTCAAAATTTATTCTTTCATCTGATAGATTCTACTCATCTTGAAAGTTATTTGTCAGCAATGTTTGCCCCCATATCCTTCCATTAGGGTCATTTCATGCATTCATAAAACAGATTCTTTTGTCACTGTCTTCTTTCTATCATGGGGTTCCTCTGACATCCTAAAGTATTTTTTTAATTTGTATGCATTAATATTCTTTCTGTATGTAAAATATTTTAAAGGTCAATGTTAAGATATAGATAGAAGTGTCCATTATCATCATCATCATCATCATCATCATCATCATCATCATCTTGCAGTATAAAGAAATTAAATTCTACCTGATTAAAAGGCTAGAAAATAATGGTTAGAGATTTAAATCCATTACTGTATCACCATTCCAGTTACATATATAAAAAAAAAGTCTGCCTACCATTCAGAAGTCGGGTCTGACTTCCTGAGTGGTCTCTTAGGGGCTAAATTCTATACACCAGAAATATGAGAATGTTGCTTCTAGTGGGCTGATTTTTTGCTAACAAGAAATAGGAGACAGCCAGGCAGAAATACTTTGTCTATTCCCTCTTTCTTATGGACTATGGCAAGTTAAATTTTGTCCTTGTAATACTTTTGGATAAATGGAGTGTGCAAAGTAAACAGACCTGCTGAGCAACCTATTCGGTCTCATTATGCTTCTTTGTGAATCAGTTTGCCAGCAATGTTTGCATTGCATCACATTTCATTTACATCTTTGCTTAGTTTCCTTTTTTCTTCATCTTTCTGGAATTGGTGTTTTACCTTCTACACCAAAATATGTTAGCAACTAATCCTGGCCTCAGGCTCTGTTTTCTAGGCAACCCAAGATCAGACAATGTCTAAACTTGTAATCACTAGGATTGCAACCTAATTGATGGAACAGTGATATTTCTTAAGATATTGTCATCATAGTTTTTGAATTATAAAGAAATGTTATTTTTATAATTCATGTCTCTGTGTGTGTGTGTGGTGAGAGAGAAAATTCTATTTCATACTAACTACGAGTATAGTAAATCCAGTTTTAGAAAGATTCAAAAACAGCAAAATTAGTATCAATATTTTTATTTCTAAGATGTGAAAATAGAAATTGTAGTAGTTTCACCTTCTGAAAAACAGAATATTGCATTTTCTGCAATTTATATATAAAGTTTATATCCTCCCACTATAACATTTCTAATTATGTAGGGGTGACTGTATTTTCATCCCAATGAATTATGACTAAATCAATTCTGCATCTAAGTAAAAGAACTGAAGCCACTTGAGAAAGAAACCATGTCCCATGCACATTGTACATTCTGTGGACTTGATAAGCCAATTATACTCAGAGTTTAACTGCTATCTTAATGTCTTTTCCTTTGGGTTATATGTTACTAATAATATTACAACTGAATACTATATAAAATGAATGATTTCTTTATGTAGACTACAATGGAAAAAATAAGTACAGTAAAAAAATTGATACTAGGTGCAATCTTTACACAAAATACATACATATCTATACAGATTTCTTAAACTTTCCTTGATGTTTCTATTTTTTTCTCTGAATGTGCACTTTAGCTTTCCTATATTATTATTAGATTTGAAGAAAACAGGCTTTAAGCCCCGTAATGAGTGTGGAGCCTATTAAAAAGAAAGAAGGAAAGAAAGAAAAAGAATAGCTTTATCACACTTTAGTTTCAGGCACAAATCATAGGCATGAAAAACACTAATAAGGAAAATGAAACAAAAGAGAAAATACCTGACCTCTCAGAAGGTGTTGGAGATAATTTGTAGTGGTCAGAATATAATGTTAACCCCCAGAATTCCTTCCATACCCCTTCTTCTTTCCTCGACCCTATCATTCACTCATTCTGTAAAATAGCAAATAAGAAAAAAACTTGTATCACTTAAAATAAAATTCAATTCCTGTCTCTGAGTTGTTTCTCTGAGACCTATTTGGGTACCACAGAGAGTGCCAGGCATTTTGTTTTGTTATTTGGATTGTTACTTACTCTGCAAAGGCACTTGAGAGAACCTCTGTGATAATCAGGATGATAATCTCCATTACTCTGCTTCCCATCATCTCACTTTCACTTAGCATTGCAAAATCCTAACAGTACTCATTTACTCTTTCTATGATGCTCTCACTGAGGTGGATAGGTGCATGCCACAGTAAGGAGAGGTGTAAGGGAAAAGAGAGAAGTCTTTTTTGATGCTTTCCTTGATCATCTGTTGTCTTCCTAACAATGCTGAGATCACTAAGTATAATGAGAAACAAATAGAAGACAAAATCCCTTTCTTATAATTTAACTGCACAATAGACTATAACAGGATAAACAGTATAGCACAGGATGAAATCAGAGAAGTTGTGTTCACTACAATTTCAGTTGTTTCACTCCTACATTTCCCTATCCTTTCTAAACATTTCAAAACATTTCTCTAGCCTTCTGAATACATAAGATTAAAAACTCTTTGAAAGAGAAGACTAAATTGTATTCACCAGTATAGTCCTGTTGTTTAACAACCTATCCAGGACACTGACTGCACTCAAGTATTTGTTGAATTAATGAATTAAATTCCATTAAAAGCTGCTGTGCCTCTACAGGAACAAAATTGTGTAGAGGGAATGTGTTTGGTTTGGCTCATCTTTTTTGAAGTAGATCACTGGTCAGCCTATTTTCCTTCTTGGGTTTAAGTCGAATTTAAACTTCAATTTCATTTTTTTTTAATTTAAACTTATGATTCTATGGTGGCTTGAGGGTGGGGTGGAGTGACCTACACTTGAGAATAGTCTGTGAATATAATAACACTCCCATAAACAAGAAACCCTGTCTTATCCTATACATAAAATTTTAATACAAGGAATATGGAAAAGTCCAGTGCCAGAGTTTTACAGAGCTACTATTGGTATCCAAAGTTATTATGAGAGTGTGGATGTCTGAATCTTTATGTAATTGTTAATTGACCCCACTTAGGGAAGGAGAAATGCAGAGATAAAAACCATATGTAATTTGCCATAAACTTATGTTAATCCTTTGCACAACAGAAACATTTCTAGTCTTTGCTTGAACACTTGCAAAGATGAAGGAAAAAATGTGGGGGCTAAGAAAGACAACAATTACAAATAATATTTTCTGTAATAACTCTTTTAGGACCTTCTTTTTAGAATCTTCAATGTAGCTGCCTATGTTGTTTCTAATTCTGTTATCTAGTTGATATGAAATATTTCTCTCGCACCCTAGAATGCACCAATTGTCAGAGTTTTCTTCCCACAAGACACAGACTTATGTGTTTCCAATATTCTCCATGTAACACATTTTCAAATTATGTCACCATCATACTTCATCAATATGTCATTTGAATATCTTTTTAGCAGTTTGAATAAAATAAGATAATTTGATTTTCTTTATTGATTGATTTTTTATTTTTATTTATTTATTTATTTGTTTGTTTGTTTGTTTGTTTGTTTTTGTTTTTTATTTATTTATTTTATTTATTTTTATTTTTATTATTTTTACTTTTATTGATTGATTTATTTATTGATTTTCTTTCCCGTATTATAGTTAACTTTTACTTAATCTATTATACTTGGGACTGTTATTGGTCTGTGTTATATCATGGATCCAATTGTTATGTATTTGCTATGCTTGAGGTCAAGTTTCTCCTTTATATCAGTTCTGACTTAGGGCATTGAAATGGCAGAATAATGTAGATGATTTGTGAAATTCTGGTTTTAGACATTTTCAGAAAAATTGACCACCTTTTCACATAAAAGTTCATCTTCATTGATGTGATGTATACAATCTGATTCCAGTGGGAAATGGGTGCCCTAGGTGTCTTCTTTTGTATTTACATTTTATAGAGGACTGATTTTAATTGTAATGAGGGTAAATTCAAGTGGTGAACTTGCTTCAAAAGCTTTGGCTTTTTTCTGGTGTTTACAGAGAAGGATTTGCTTACAGTAAGAAACCATTGACTCCTTTTCAATGGCTCTCATTTTCAATCACCTCTATGGAAACATAGGTTGGTTGGTGTTACTTTTGTTCAGGTGTTTTTTGTTTTTTTGTTTGTTTGTTTTATTTTGTTTTGTTTTGTTATGGACATTGGTACTCAATTTCCATTTTCCTTTCCCTCTCTAGGGAAATTAATTCCTTTACTCAACAGATACTTCTTACTTCGGGAATGTTTTTGTTTTTGTTTTTTAAAGCAGTGGGTTTTATAGCAATAAACTAAGTAGGCAATATCCCTTGTTCCATAGCTCCTATTTTCCAGAGGGCGAATTAAGGACTAAACATATATCTCTTCAGATAAAAATAAGTATTAAGAAGAAACTTAAAACTGCTAAGAGTCTTTGTCGCCAGGTTTCAGGGCATGGGGAGGAGGTAATAAAGGCTTCCAAGGGAGAGTGACATGGAACTGGAGATTTGAGTTATGTAAAGGAACTAGTCACATAAAAGCTAGCAGAGCAGCACTGAGAGCCTCAAATATCAAGGCTGTGAAGGTGGAACACGTTCCCTGTGGCTGCTGTTTTAGGTCATCCTTCATTCTTTCAGTGATTTGGGAGATACTTTTTATATATTCTGTCATCTTGTAGGACGGTGTAGTTTTGGAGTAAGCCCTTTAAAACGGGTCATTGTCTGAGCTGAGGGTTTGTGTCACAGACTTTCACAGGGCGTCATCAGTCTTCAGTGCATGCTCATATTGGGATGAGGGCTCATCTTTGGTGATAATCTCCTTCCTACTTCAATGCCCTCAAACAAATGCCAAGTTGTATATGCTCTAAGAAGAGCTTCCATACATCTTTCTCTCTCATGTCGATCTTACTCTCCTTAGGCAGTTGTTCTAACCAAAAAGGACTGGAATGTTATCTGATGAATCAAATTTCCCTGGCCAACTATTTTCAACTGTTTCACACATTACTTTAATATAGTAAAAGAATTAGTATTTAGTTCTTAAAGACCAATATGTGTTGTCCTGTTCAGGCCTTCCTTAGGCATTGTGAAGTGGTTAGTACTTTTAGGCACATCTTGTAAGTTGTTGCCAGCACTAATCTATCCAAAGCTGAGATGTAATTGTGCAGCGTTGTTTTTTTTCCCCCACTGAAAGTAAGTCCCTTTATATGATGATTTTATGCAATTATATAATTCAGAGGTCAGACAGGGTGATTTCAATTCAGCTATAATCTCAAGACCACTCTAATTTCCTCAAACATGAATACCAGAGAATATTCTATATCTTTAGCGCATATTTTGAGATCCATCACTTAAAGCCATTGAGAGATACTCATCCACTCTTGTAGACTCTTCCCAGGGACCAGCAAATGGACTTCATCTCTTTGGAGTCAGATTAGCAACATTATGTCTCCATTTACAATCATGGCCCACCCTCCCTATGAACCATGAGAGGAAATTCACTCCAAATGCTGTTAACTTTCATATCCCCTTTCTGCTCAGTCCTACAGCATATCTGATTTCTATGGAAATTCTCAAGGCAAGGCACTGGGGAAACAAACAAAAGAGCATACAAAAAGGAATGCATGGAGAGGGGTATGAGCACAGATAGAGAGGAAGACTTGGGATTGCATTTAATAAGATTTCCCCAGCTAGTGATGATTATAGCTATTGTTGGTTGATGTTATAGCTTCCTGCTACATTTCTTTAATGTATGGGATAACTACTGAAAATTTTCGTATTATACAGACCCAAAAGTGTTTGATATCCTTTTTGGAGTGACAAAACTGCACAGACAACACTAATGTATGTCACAACAGGTTTGTTTGTTTGTTTTTCCCTGATGAGGTGTATTTTCTTCCGGAGAAACTGAATATGCATTTCCCTCTCATAATTTCCTATAGAATGCACACTTTCATTTTGGACTCACATTAGTGTTCACAATTCTTATCTGCCTAATTCCAGAAATTTCCCCAATTTCCACATATCCTTCAAGGTTTTGTCATGCACAATGGCTATTTTCAATAAGTATACAGAAACATGGAATAGTTTTAATGTGTCTTCTGCATTGGACTGATTCTTGTCAAATCTGATTGCATCCCACTGGGACATTTTAGAATCCAGGCTCTTTTCCCCATCAGATGTTGTATCCTTGGAAATCTTGGAAAACATGGAAAAGCTACAAAACAATGTCAGTTCATGGAACTTGTGACATTGTACATTAATTTTGAAGTTAGGTGACACCATAAGAAAAAACAAAGTTTCATTCTAAGCCTTTCCCAAAAATATACATATTGACCCAATTGTATATAAATTTCAGAAACCTTTTTTCTCCCGGTTACAGTAGGAAGGGAAGTCCCTGATGTCTCCCTTTTCTGGTCCACATGTATATTTGATGCCCACAACACAGAGCACTCCAATACATTGTGCATTTAAAATTTCTTCTGCCAAGGCTGTCATCTCACTTTTGAAGACCCACATTTTGCCTTCATATGCACAAGTTGACTGATCTCCCTCAAGCACACAGAAACTATAAACAGGGGTAAATATATATACAGACAGATATCTGGGTATTTAAAGCTCTCCAAAGTTAATTAAGTATCAAGAGGGAAATAAGGAAGAATAATAGAGTTTCTTCATATCTAAGCAATTACTTCACTTTGTTTTAGTATTAATGTTTGTTAACTTAGCATTAAAAATCTAAAACTCACATTTGTATCTGGCTACAAATATCTAAACAGATTTTGTATGTACTTTCCACTAGCTATTCCTCAATTTAAAATTACTCCAAAAGTTGATCGTTATGATTATTATAAATGCCCTAGTGCAATATTGATAAGAATGCTGAATAGGGTCTGAGAATAAAATCCAGTAAAATACGCCCAGAAGATGCCCCATGCTGAAGCTTCTTTGCTTGGAAAAAGAACTTGTGTGCTTTTTAAAGATGGTTTATATACATATTTTTTTTTGCATTTTGCTTTATATAGAATTTCAGCTACAAAGGGCAAAACTAAGGAGTTGGTATTAGATTCAGACATGCAAAAGGACCTATTATTATAAAGAAAAAAGTTATTTACTGTATCCTATCTTTGCAAAGCAGAGGCAATGCTCTATAAAAAACAACAAGAACTTTCATCATTTGTACAAAATGTTCCAGAATTGTATTATAGATGCTTTATCACACCAACTAGTTTATAAGCAACTGGAGGGGAAGAGATATGCTTGTTTTCTAAGCCCTTCTTGCCTCCCACAATTGGTCCTAGATATCTAACAAAGTAGACATATGAAAACATGCTATTTCAGTTGAAGTGGGGGGAAAAGGAGGACTGTATTTACTTTAAAATATAAAATCCTGTTATACCTACATTTGTGTGTTCTTTTCATAAGATCCAGGCTTCCCAATCTTGCTATCTGCTGAATAGTGAAAGCAGGTTACTCAGGACTTAACTAAATAAGAACTTATTGATTAGTACTTCCTCCCTGTAAAATGCATTGCAATGATAATTCTTGTTCTGAGTAGTAAGGGCATGCCTGCACTAGATTCTGAATTTCCTCAGGTATCATTAAAAGAGTGTCAAGTTTCTGCCTATGTTTGAGACATATGGAACTTTCCATTAAATAGACAATTGATTCATCAAAACAATCAATTTTCTGATGATTTCAGGAAAAATGAGTGGACAGTTATTTTCTATGTGATTCTTCTATAATCAGTCCTTTGTAGGAGATCATATAGCACTGTAAAGGGCTTCTAACTGACCCCATATCTCTCCCAAGTACCATCTATACGACTTCAGGTTTACAATAGTGACCCAATTATGCACTTTGCCTATCTGAAATTTTTTCCTCATTCCTTAAACCTGTAGAATGAAGTCCATAATGTTGATGGTTTAATTGAGAGATCTAAATAAAATGATAATGCAATACACTAGGCTTTGGACAATAACAACAAAACCCTCTTAAACACTAGGTTTCATCCTCTGATTATTACCCAGTTTTTTTTTTATTTTTAAAGATTTTAACAATCACGTTTTCTTCCTGATATATATAGAGGGCCATCAATCATAATTTATATTTTCTTTATCTTGAGTTATGTTGTAGTTATCATTGCCTTACTTGATACGTAAATTGCACTTCATTGTTTTATTCCATTTATACTGGACATGCTGGTAGGAGTGAGGAGGAGTGGAGAACAAAGGAAATGAACTTAAGAGTGAATATTTTCCAAGATGTTGAGAATACTCAGACCCTTCTATAAGCAGATTTAATGATCCTATGTGGATGTTACATGTCACTAGATGCTAAGATGCTTAAGGAAGATAACACTTATGAACGAGACCAACATTTCCGAATGAGAAAGAGCAATACCTCTTTACTGAAGATGACCTTCCCATTGGATTGCTTGCTCCTTGTGTCGCTCACAATACTTTGGCCATTTTGATAAGGACTCTTCTGCTCTCAAAGAATAGAAATACACTCAAGCTCATCCAGTTGAGTGTCTGACTTTGGCTTAGGTCATGATCTCGCAGCCCGTGAGTTCGAGCCCCGTGTCGGGCTCTATGCTGACAGCTCAGAGCCTGGAGCCTGTTTCGGATTCTGTCTCCCTCACTCTGACTCTCCCTCATTCATTCTCTGTCTCAAAAGTAAATAAACGTTAAAAAGTCAGATTATATGGAAACCGAACTATGTCAGAGGATATATGTCAAGAATTCTTGTTTCTTAGCACTACATGATGCCTTGTTCTACTCTTCATTACACATCTTCTCAAGTCTTTACTCTTATACCAACCATTTTTGTATGACATACATTTACACATACTCATTATGACTTGCTCAAATTTGTAGACCTATTAGTTCCATTCCTTATAGTTACCTAGCAATCTCTCAACTTCCTAAACTTAACCCTAAAACAGTTATTGGGTTGAACAAATTTTTTTTTTCTGGGAATTAAACCACTGATCACTACCTTGAGACTTTTCTAATCGTGTTTTGATGTTTTGGTGGCTCCGTTTGGTATACAAGATGATATTTCCATTTCACAGGTCTGTAGATTTATAGATGCTATATTTTGTTAATTGAGAATGCGGAGAGTAGGTATGCAAAAACGTGTATTGTTCTACTTTATGTTACAATGTAGTTATTAAAGTAACAAAGAGAGAACTATGATGGACCATGAGAGTAGACAAAATAGTAAAATGCACAGGACTTGTGATTAAATGGACACTGAAACATTGTGAGAAAGATGTATTGGGAATAACTATTCAGTTTGTGTTTGGGCTACTGTGTGCATGGTGTTACCATTCACTGAGATAAAGAATATCCAGGGAGTAACTTATTTAGAAGATGAATTAGAGGCTGATGCCGAGTTCAATTCTGAGAATATTTCTAATTAATGATTGTAGAATAGTGAAGTAATGATGCCTCACTAGAAGTTGCATATAACACATCTAGGTCAAATTAGAAAAATCTAGGCTAAATGCAATTACTTGGTCTATGAGAGTAAGATTAAAACCTGTAAAACCTTTAAAATTACTTATTAAAATTCTTCAGCTACCTTCCAACGCTCACCCTATTTTACCTTTCATTCACATTATGACTTACATCTAACAGTTTCCATCTTATCTTCACAAAGAGTACATGAGATAAACATCTGGCACAAGGACAATGACATAACACCCACTTTACTCAGAGGCCTGGGTATAGCTCATAGGCAAAACTTCAACTAACCATGTCATCAGCACCGACCAGTCATTCCCCTAAGTTTCTCATTTACTGTTACAACCTTCTTTTATCTTCCCTTCTTCTTTTTTTTTTAAATCATCATTTCACCTCCCCAACCTTCAACCCTAAGTATAATTTCTCAGGTAAAAATCTTATCACTTACTGAAACATGCAATATTTTCCTGTCCTCTCTTAAAAACATAAAAAGATTGCCCCAATTCATTTTGATACATGTGTGAAGAATTTATGAAAAATGGGAATGTTTTATTTCATGGCTATCCCAGAAAATCTAGGGTATACAAGTAAGACAGGAAGAATGTACTTTACTCACAGTTATACCAAAACAATAACAATAACTTTTTTGGAGCACCACAGAACTAACACTATCCCAGCATAATTAATTCTCATTTGCTACTTTCACCTCCTGACCATATTCAGAAGAGTCTTTCTATAATCTTTACTTTGAATTTCTTAGTACCTCCACCCCAAACATACTTGATACTTGGTTCACTGGTTCTCTTTACCTATTTTCCACATCTTTAATTCTTTATCACTATTATCGCCCAACTCCTACCCAGTACTCTCTTTACACCTCCTAATATCGACTCCCAATTGCAGATCTTAAACTCCTTCATGGAGCACAGGAAACCACTTGAAATCTAGCCCCTCTTCTGCCTTTGCCCTTGTCTCCCACAACTAACTTCCTGCACTCTGCCCATACTAAACTACTTACAAATTCAAAAAGATACAATGTCTTTCCCAAGGTAGTACTAAGGTATCCCTCTGAAATAGAAACCCTGCCCTACCTCAAGACTCCAGCTTAAGTTTCACCCAAGAAATTCAGCCTGTCAACAACCTGGTCTCAAGTTGTTTACACAATAAAAACAGGTGTAATCTACAAAATTGTAGAGATTGAAGAGTGCATAAGGCTAAGAAGAGATTCTGAAACAACAAAATATTAAAAGATTGGCAAAAGAATGGATCCCATCAAAATATTGAGAATGAATAGTAAGAATTAAGCAAACAAATAGGCAATAACGACAGATTAAATTTAATTGTAATATTTAAGATTACCTGTAATATTTAAGATTACAAAACAGAAAGCATCAAAATAGCAGTGGCTTTAAAATAATATGCTTATTTATCACATAAAGAATTCTAGAGTTTTCAGTTCAGGTAGTCTAGGACTGGCTAGCATAATAGCTTTATAAATTATACAAGGTCTAGTTTCTTCTAGACCTTTGCTCTGTCATTTCTAATATATGACAATTATCCTTATTGTCTGAAGTTATTTCCTGAGGTCTATTAATTACATTAATTTTCATTAATCTCCATGGGCAGAAATTAAAATGAAAATCAAGAATTTTGCATATGTCAGTTAAAATCAACCCTGTTGTACTCTTTTCACTTCCATATGAAGACAGCAAACAGAGACAAGAATTCTGCTTGCCCAGATCACAATACCTGTTCTCTGGAATCCATACTCTCTTGTTCAAAAGGAGTCAATATAGATCCCATGAGCTTCATATTCTCCAAAGTCCTCCCTCATAAAGCTACCATCAGCAGGAATATATCGATAGGAATATATAGCATGACATGTAACTCTACCTGCTCTGATATAACTAACACTTCTTGAGCCTCTCCATCACCATTTTAAGAAGTGAGGAAATAGATGGGTAGATTATTCTAGGAAATAAATGGGTAGGTTATTTGATGAGTTACCTGTAAAGTCAGTGCAGCTCCTAGGATTATGGCAAAATGAAGAATAAAAGAGAAACATTGGGCCAGATGAAAAAGTCCTCATTATATATGGAGGAAGCGTGATAAGTAAAGTGGTAATGAAGAATGAAGTTAGCTTATGTATATACAATATACCTTGAACTTAGTAAAAATAATTAAAAGAAATGAAGCATTCTAAATTAGAACTGAGAATGAGGAAGAGACCTAAACCCTATCTTGCTTCTGTGCCTAGTAGTATGAGAACAGGAGTTTATTTTTAAGTGTAGAAGAAGGGAAGCTGGAATTTGGGAAACATGGAATACAGATTTTTTTTTTTCAAAAATAAGATAAATATGTGTGCAAACATGGGGCAGATCCAAAATACAGAAGTGAAAGGAATAAAATGAGAAGAAAGGTCCAGATAGTAATCAGGTAACACAAAAGATGTTTCCTGAATGTCTGTTCCCTAGGAAAAATGAGGAAATCCCAGTGTTCAGGTATCTAGGCAAAGAAGGGTCAATTGGTAGCTTTACTGTCGAGAAAAATAGTCTGAGAAATCTTTAATGTGTATGAGCTTCAGCTTCAGGCAGGGAAATTTCAAGAACATTTCCAAAGCATTGTACTTAGTAGAGCACAAAATATGGTAAGAATGTGATTCATTAGTTTTTAACGTAACTCAAGACTAATCCCAAGATTTCACTGTAAATATTAATCTACTTTCAGTTGACAAACATTTTACTTTCTAACAAGAATGAATTCCTTTTCTCAACCACCTAGTAACTACTACTTATTCTTCTAGGAATAGCTGAAATGCCACCTTTTCTATGACACCTTTCCAGATTTTTTAATCCCTATGGATGAGTAGTGGCTCATTTCTCTGTTATTATGACTGAGGAAATCTTTCTATCTCCTTCTCTAAATCATAGGTTTCCAAAGATAGCAATCTGACCTTATTTAACATTGTCACACCAATGATAGCAAATAACAATGTTGAATAAAAGATTTGGCATTTGGTCTTTTGTGTCTCACTAACACAGAGAAGTTACTTCTCCCAACTTTCACCTTCATCTAAAAATTAGATATTGATCAATTACACCTCTATTTTGCATGTTATATTTGACTCATTTTTCTATACATTTGAGCATTTAACCAGTTAGACTGAAGCAATAATTTCTCAGTAGCTAAAGACACATCATAAATGTGCTGATTAAACAATGCCTGCCCTATGCCAGAGTTTATCATTTAAAGCAAAAGAAGCTGAAGGCAGAAGCCTTAACATCATTTGAAATTTAAAAAAGGAAAGAAAGCCGTGAATGTGGGTTCTACAAACCTCCAATAAAACAACCCCAGGCTTGCAATTAATAGGAGTCATTTGGACTGCACTATATGGAAAAACACTGCATAAAAAATGGAAAGCAATTCTAGGGAACATTCAAGCCTTTCTGATAAACTCTAAATCCCGCTCATAGTGAAGCCTTAATTCACTACCAGCCAAGCTAGCAATCCTCTGGATGGTTGATTGTTTCCAGATACATTTGAAATGGCAGCCTTGCCTCCTAGTTAACTAGGAAAGCAGCAAATTATCTGGTATTTTATTGTAGCAGAGAGAAAGGGAATCTTTAGCTTAAAGACAAAGTGATTTTTTATATATGTAAGAAGGAAGATATGAAGCATCTTTTTAAAGAATCAGCACTATTTTGAAGTGTGACACATTGTATCCGTGCACCCAATCAATTTCTAGTATAAATAATTCTTCTCTGCATGGGATGGACGTGAAAATAGGATAAGAAGAGGAATGGGACAGTTTCTTCCCTAGAAACTCATGAGCAAATGAGGGAGATTGATAAATCCATGTATGGTACAAGAATGTCATAGAGGCAAAAGAGGATGCTTACTGAACCAGAAGGATCTAACTCAATTTGGGAGTGTCAGAAGAAGTCCCAGAGGATAGCATTGGGCACAGTAGATAAATGGCAGGTAATTCAGATTTATTAAAAATGATAGCCGTCGATATCTAAATTAGTCCTAACACCATTTTGAGATAGGCATTATAATTATATTTATTTCATAAACATGCAAACACATTGAATAACTTGTCTAAGATCACATAGCTAGTAATGTAAGGGGTTTCTTCTATTATATTATAGGCAGTCTGCTAGGGACTCTGTACAAAACCCCTTCTTTAATAAAGTGGTAATTAATATGAGTATATGTTCTTCCTCTCTCTCTTATGTGTCTGAAGAATAGTGGTCATCCAGTAGAAAAGTGGTGGAGGCAGAGTTGAAATCCCTCTTTACTTGCATCTAGACTTCATACTTCTCCATTATACCATGTCAGTACTTGATTTAATTTATGTTTAATTGTTTTCTTAGAAAAAAGATGTACAGATGGTATTTTTCTTTAATATGATAAAGTATTTCTCTTCCTTTCATGTCTACAAAATTTCTTACATCATTTGTTGAAATGTCTATCATAAATGTGTAGTGTATAACCTCTACATCCTCTTGCTATTTTATTGTAAACAAACAAGCATTCAGAGATTCAAAAGTTATTTCTAGAAAATGAACAGAGCATTGTTCAATGTAGCTTGTTTATTTTTACTAAGAACATCATTAGAGGTGCTAAAATCGCTCTTGTAATATTTTTTTTCAAATTTTGGGTTAAATACAACACATTCATTTTCAGCAAAAACAAAGCAATAAAATTTTATTTGTTTTTCTTTTTTGTCACCACAGAATTGGGATATTTAATTAAAATCAGTAGTTGTAACTCAGTGAAACAACTATTAACTTTGGCCTAAATTTTATACAATCTCACATTACACTAGTCATTGAGAACAAAAATTTAGTTTAATGCCAAATGAAAATTAAAAAGTGTATTAAGAAACAATTGTTCGTGAAGTATGCAGTTGGTTTGTAAAAAGCACATCAAACATACCTTAAAACACTTCAGTTTTAAAAAAAACACTTAAATTTTTAGTGTCTCATCAATTATCACCGTGGTCTGAGAGATATGCATGTTGAATGTTTTGCCAAGCCTAACTTTCTAAAGTACAAAGTCCTTTCTTCATTTTAAGCTGTACTGACATATCCTCTATTTTTTAAGCTCACTATTTTTGAACCTAGATCACAGATGCTTTTGTTTTCTTGGTCCTACTCCAGAATTCCTATATAGGAATGATACAGTTCTTCACACCCGTGGAGTTAAGGCCACTTTACCATTTTAAGCATAACCATGATTCTCCTCTCTCCATCCTCACTGCACATCCGGAACAGAAAGACATTGCCCATGACTAATCAATCAACAGTGGAAGACAAAATTAATGATCTACTCATCCTTTTGGTGACAAAGTCTGATACTTGTCTTGCACATGTATCTCTTGTCTAACAACTTGACTTGTTATTTCTTTCTCCACTCCATCTGCCTAAATTCCTTAACTGCCCAACATCACAAACAAAACCTTATTGACTCTAAGAGGTTCAGTTACCCAACCTAGAATTCATTTCCCCCTCCTGTAAATCCTAATTTATTTTCTATTAAACTACTTTCCCTTAGGATACACATTGTAAAGTACATGGTTATAAAATACAAAGGATGCAGCCTACTCAAACATACTGTAGGCTCTTTGGGGAAAATAACTGTTTCTTTTATTTCTACTAATCTTCTAACATTCAGTTGTTATTTCCAGTTGCTACTATGAATTATATACTTTTTAATAAATTATCTGCACCCTTCCCCCAGTTGTCTAGCTCAAGGCTACACCCTGAGGGGAAAAGATTTAGTTGATATTTAAAGTCGTAGCATCTTTCTGACTTCAGTCCAGCTGGAAGCAGCCATGTATATTTCTGGGGTTATTTGTTTGCTACCATAAATATTTAAGAATATACTAGCAAAAGGAGATGGCAATACTCTACATTTCATGTACATTCCCAGGTATGTCAGACTTCCAGCTATGACTATAATATGTCACAGCATGTCAAACTCTAATTGCTCCTGGGAAGAGTAAAAAGAAGAAAAAAAAAGTTGACCTTAGTGTACTCAGACACAATTTTCAATGCTAGATTATATGCACATTTTCCAAGCACAATGTATCAGATCTTAGTTTTTAAAGAACTGTGTTTTTCTAAAATGTTTACCCACTTGCTATCCAAGGCATATTTTAAGCTCTTTGAATGTATTAATTAATTCAATTCTCACAACTCCGTTTGCTTGACATTGCTATTATTCTTGGTTTATACCTACTCAGACTTTACCTCAGTGGGATTTAATGACCATATAGCTAGTCAGAGTTGGAAGCAGATTTTTAACACAAAGAGTCTGACTTTAGAGCCTGAATTTTAACCACTACTCATGATATTTTGGTCTTTATGAAGATAATGTCAATTGGCTAATACTTTCAAGCAAATTCTTCAATAACAGTTAATTGGGTTTCTTTTTAAATGCTAGACAGTTTATGTGCGACTTTTCCTGAGAAGAATAGTTCATATGAGCAAAAGTTTGCCTCAAATTTATGTTTATTCCATCAGAAAATTATTTAACTCTATGGGTAATATGTTTTACTCTAGTTGATTGGACCATTTAAAAAAGGACAAAGTAAGTCTGAATGTGTAAATTCCTCAGAAACGATTAGCACATATTTCTTTGGTGGAGCAGAGAGCCTCATAAGTAATAAAACACTGATGAGAGTAGAACTCATTTTAAACACATATGGGTTTGAATTAGGTTAAATTAGGGAAACAGGTGAAATTTTATTTTCTGACAATCAACCACACCAGGACTGTGTGTGTGTGTGTGTGTGTGTGTGTGTGTATCTCCATAGTGAAAACAAAACCCTATCGCTTAATATTTCAAAACACATTTAAAATTTAGGAAAGTGAGCAAAATTTTCAAAAGGCAGCATTAAAAATAGAAAAAGAGGACATCAGACACAGGAGGGGAAAATGAGATAATAGAAGGCTGTGCAGTGAGACCTAATGAAATTCAGAAGGAATAATAAAAAGAAACACCAAATGAAGAATGAATTACTAGAAATGCAAGAAAAAGAGAAAACTATAGAAAGTTCAAAGGACATTGAGGAAAAAAGTAGATTGGAGAAAAAAACACAATTTCAAAACGGGAAAAGGATTTGAAATTTAAAATAAAAAGGGATAAAAGGAGAAAACAAGCAAAAGATTAAAGGTTTAAACCTTTGATTTTTCTTTTTTTTTTTAATTTTTTTTCAACGTTTATTTATTTTTGGGACAGAGAGAGACAGAGCATGAATGGGAGAGGGGCAGAGAGAGAGGGAGACACAGAATCGGAAACAGGCTCCAGGCTCTGAGCCATCAGCCCAGAGCCTGACGCGGGGCTCGAACTCACGGACCGCGAGATCGTGACCTGGCTGAAGTCGGACGCTTAACCGACTGCGCCACCCAGGCGCCCCAAACCTTTGATTTTTCTAATTAACAATTGATACAAGAAAACAAATGAACAGCCCCTTCTGACTAAAATAAAGATTTCAGTCACAAGAAATTATAGGGACTGAGTGGTGTCCTATGTTCTGAACTATCAACAGGACTGTTGGGATATGTTTTTGTGTTTGTTTTTCCATAAAGTTTACATATAAAATTTAGGTTATAAAGGTATTTCTCCTTCCTTGGTAGAAAAATCAGTAAACGTTCCTATCTTCTAACACAAGCTCTATTTTTGTAAGAAAGTTATATATGTAAATTTGAATCCTAGTATTTAAATACTATATTTTATACTTCAAAGTTTGCTAAGAGGGTAGATCTTATGTTAAATGTTTAATGTTTTTATCACACACATACACATACACACAAATAATAGGTCTGGAGGAAAGCTACCAGAGGTGATGGATATGTTTATGGCATAGACTATGATGATGGTTTCACTGAAGTATATTTATCTTCAAACTCATTAAGTTGTATACATTAAATATATATAACTTTTTGTATGTCAATCATACCTCATAAAGTGATTTAAATATGAATTAAATTTTACCAATAATCATAAAACCATTTTTTTCACTCTATTTGAAGGAATGGATATAAATTTCTCAAAGACTATATATAAACTTATAAATTCGTAGTTCTGGGTGGTGATAGCAAAGAAAATAGTTCTGTCTTTGTATTACTAAAGACACGTCAAAACACATACACATGTGCACACACACATACACAAAAACACATTTGGAGCTCAAATATATAGAGAAAAAATAATTCATTGAATTCCAAAGTTTTTTTTCTAAGCCATTATTATTTCAGTTTATTTCTATACCATTTTTATTTATGCTTTGTTTTCAAATTTCGTTCAATTCTACTTTAATTTGGACTGTTCTGTTTCCCTGGAATGCCCTTCCTCCACTACCTCCTTTTGCATTAACAAAATACTAGCTACATGAACTGAGCACTTAATACATTCCTCTAAACTTTATATTTTTTAATAAAAGATTCTAGCTTGCCACCCACTCTGAACTTTAAAGAAAGTTCCTAAAACCACTTTCAAGAAAGTTTCTAAGTTGCCTGTGACATCATCTTTCTACTCTCCGAGTGCTTTTGTAATCTTTCCTGTTAAATACAGTCTCTCTGCACTCCCTAATACCACAACACTTACTCTTATTTATTGTTTTATAGTTGCTGAAGTATATACTGGTCTTCCTCGACTAGATTTCTTGAATGTAGAAACAGGGTCTTTTATATTCCTTACATTCCTAGAGTAACATCTAATGCCTAGCAAGTATTCAGTAAAAAAAACAAAAAAATTCATTGACATGGAATAAGGAACATTGAACACTAAGAAAATTCTGCAGTTATGGTAAAATAATTATGGATTTGTTTTCTTTTAATTAACATCCTTGTAATTCTCTTAGGATATATAGTTACCACATTATACTTTTAGGTAAGTTCTACCTGTACTTATAATAAAACCCAGGAAAATACAGATATATATTCTGTTATGAGATAACAGCTTAATATTATTAAGTGATCATATATATATATATATATATATATATATATATATATATATGCATACATACTCTCCCTCAACTATCATAGTTGGTGGCTACAAAATATTAAAAGTTTTGATGAGAATTATGAGAAAGTAGTAAATAAAATATGTCAAATATTAAATCTGTGGGCTTTGTAGTCGTATCTAATCTGGATATTAAATTCTTATTTTTCTTATATTGCCTACCTTATTAATTTTAAAAACCAAGTGACAAATAATAGAAATACATATAATAGAAATAACACAAGATTATATTTATGAGTCAGTTATATGATCTTATGGGTGAAAGATAATACTAAAATTGCATGGAATCTATTCAAAATAAACTATTTCATAGATTTTGGATACTAACCATATCAGATATGTCATTTACAAATATCTTCTCCCATTCCATAGGTTGCCTTTTAGTTTTGTTGATTATTTCTTTCAATGTGCAGAAGCATTTTATATTGATGAAGTCCCAGTAGTTCATGTTTGCTTTTGTTTCCCTTGCCTCCAGCAACATGTCTACTAAGAAGTTGGTCTGGCTGAGGTCAAAGAGGTTGCTGCCTGCGTTCTCCTCTAGGATTTTGATGACTTCCTGTCTTACATTTAGGTCTTCCATTCATTTTGAATTTACTTTTTTGTATTGTATAAGAAAGTGGACTGTTTTCATCCTTCTGCATGTTACCATCCACTTTTCCGAGCACCATTTGTTGAAGAGACTATCTTTTTTCCATTCGATATTCTTTCCTGCTTTGACCATATAGTTGTGGGTCCATTTCTGGGTTTTCTATTCTATTCCATTAATCTATTCATCTGTTTTTGTGCCAGTACCATACTGTGTTGATGACTACAGCTTTGTAATATAGCTTGAAATCCAGAATTGTGATGCTCCAGGTCTTTTAGTTTGTTTGTTTTTGTTTGTTTGTTTGTTTGTTTGTTTGTTTGGGGTTTTTTCCCCAAGATTGCTTGGACTATTCGGGATCTTTTGTGGTTCCATACAAATTCTAGTATTGTCTGTTCTAGAATTTATCAAAATCAACAACCAAGAATCAAACAACCAGTTAAGAAATGAGCAGAAGATATTGAGGCACCAATTTCTGACTCTTGATTTCAGCTCAGGTCATGGTCTCTCCTTTCATGAGATCGAGCCTTGCATCAGGTTCTGCACTGACAGCACAGAGCTTGCTTTAGATTCTCCCTCTCCCTCTCCATCTCCATCTCCCTCTCCCTCTTTCTCTGTCTCTCTGTCTATGTCTTTCTCTCTCTCTCTCTAAATAAACTTTAAAAAGAAAGAAATGGGAATAAGACATGAATAGACACTTTTCCAAAGACCAGATGGTTAATAGACATGTGAAAAAATACTCAATAGCCACTCATCATCAGGGAAATACAAATCAAAACGATGATGAGATATCACCTCAAACATGTCAGAATGGCTAAAATTAACACAAGAAACAATAGATGTTGAGAATGTGGAGAAAGGGGAATCCTCTTGCACTGTTGGTGGGAATGCAAACTGTTGGCATCCACTCTGGAAAACAGTATGAAGGTTCCTCGAAAAACTAACAATAGAACTACCCTACGATCCAGCAATTTACTCAAAGGATACAAATAATATTTATAGCAGCATTATCAACAATAACCAAATTATGGAAAGAGCCCAAATGTCCATAGATTTATGAGTGGATAAAGAAGTGGTATATATGTACAACAGAAATTACTCAGCCATCAAAAAGATTGAAATCTTGCCATTTGCAAAAATCTGGATGGAGCTAGAATGTATTGTGCTAACTGAAATAAGTCGATCAGAGAAAGACAAATGCCGTATGATTTCACTCATATGTGGAATTTAAGAAACAAAACAGATGAACTGGGAAATAGGGGTAGAGAAGAGAGAGAAACAAACCACAAGAGACTCTTAATGATGGAGAACAAACTGAGGGTTGATGGAAGGAAGGAAGTGGGAGATGGGCTAGATGGGTGATGGGTATTAAGGAGGGCAGTTTTGATGAGCCCTGGGTATTGTATATAAGTGATGAATCACTGAATTCTACTCCTGAAACCAATATTGCACTGTATGTTAACTCACTAAAATTAAAATAAAATTTAAATTAAGAATTTCTTGTGGCACGTGGTGGCTCAGTCAGTTAAGCATCTGACTTTGATTTCAGCTCAGGTCATGATCTCTTGGTTCATGAGATTGAGCCCCTTATTGGACTGTGCCCTGACAGCATGGATCCTGCTTGGGATTCTCTCTCTGTCCCTGCCCCCACTCAAGCTCATTATCTCTCTCTCTCTTTCTCTCTCTCTTTCTCTCTCTCAAAAAGAAACAAACATTGAAAGTTTTGTTTCTTTTATATATATGTAAAAAAAACGATTCCACAATGTTGGACAACTCTAAATTTAATAACAGAAATTTTCCTTCTTACCAGCAACATTCAAATAGTTAATGAACAAAAGTACAAATCCTAATACAAAGTAATCACTCAATAATAGCTTTAATAAAATATCATGAAATTATAATTATATCAGCTATTTATTTATTATAGAGAGACAAAAGAAAACATCATTAAGTGGGAAACTAGAGTAGGTTCCTGAATAAGAAGCCCTTATATTTTGATGCAGACAAATGGGTGAAAACTGTCAACATCATTAATAAATAACTAAAGTCATAATATTTTATTGCTATTATGATACAGATTTCTGAAAAAGAAACAATAGTTTAATCAAAATAATTATATAAATTAATTAGTGGCAAATATATATATTTTTTCTGTTATAGTCTTTGCATTGATAGATTCCTATGAATTTAGTTTGGTAACAAATACATAATAATGTAATGACTAAAATTAAATCCCATCTGTATGACTAATATGTTAGAGTATATGTAAAAAATACTTATTTGTATGAGCTAAAAATACAAAATATTTAAAAATAATCTTGGAAAGAAAATTTTTATGAGAAAAAAAAACACTATAAAATGTTCCTGAAAGACAGAAGTATTTAATTAATAGAGATCATGTCATGATTAATAATTCTTTTATAAAAAATTCAATATTGATATGTCAGTTCTTCTAGTAGTTTAAGGTAATGTTCAAATAAAAATGTTTTTCTTCTGCCATTTCAGCTGAAGCCTCAAAGGTCAAAAACATATTTGTTTTCAAACTTTATTGAGATTAAAATTGACATAATCCTGTGTAAGTTTAAGGTGTAGAAGATGATGAATCCTTACCAGGAGCATAATCAAGTAACATATTTTGTATGCTATATGTATTTGTATATATATATTACTTACACACCTTATATACTATATTCTTACAATAAAGCAAGCTAGAGAAAAGAAAACATGTCACTAAGAAAATAATAAGGAAGAAAAAATACATTTACAGTACTGTACTGTATTTATTGAGAAAAATCTGCATATAAGTAGACTCACAGTATTCAAACCTGTGCTTTTCAAGGGCCAACTGTATTAATTTCAGATAAAATTGATTTGGAGAGATCAAGAATGCCCATTATGCCTTGAATCATTCTATTTCCTCTGCCTAAGATTCCCATCCTATCCCTGATGCTCATCATGTATTTATCCATCTTCAAGGCAAATTCTACTACCTTTACTTTTAAGTCCTATCTAACTACCCTTAACTTTACATACTCTCATTCCTTTGGATACACCATGATACTTACATGTGCCAATGTGGTTAATTCTATGTGTCAATTTAACAGGCCCACATGGTGCTCAGATATTTACTTATCCTGAGTGTGTCTATGAGGGCATTTTCATGAAATTAACATTTGAATGAGTAGACCAAGTAAAGCAGATTGTTCTCCCTAATGTGGGTGGCCCTTATCCAACCTGTTGAAGGCCTGGATAGAACAAAAAAGCAATGAGAGAACTTTCTGACTGCTTGATTGCTTTTGAGATGAAACATTGGTTTTTATCTCCATTTGAACTCAAACTGAAAATTCAGCTCCTCCTGGGTCTCCAGGCTGCTGGCTTTGGGGCTGAAATTACAGAAATGGCATCCCTGGGTCTTCAGCTGTCTAGCTCGCCAACTATAGATATTAGAAGCTGTCAGCCTCCATAATTGTGTAAGCCAGTTTCTTTCTGAAGAACCTGGACAAATGTGATGCCTATCTTAGCTATTTTATCCTGTTTTGTTTTTTAGCTATTTATTTTCCCCCTGGCATTTTTAGTATCCTACAATCCATTTATTATAATCCATATAAATATGAAAACAGCATAGACTTTTGAATTGTGTAGAATGGTATTCATGTTTCAATTCCACCTCTTGGTAAGTGGATTATTTGGATAAATCATTTAACTTTGACTTATTTGACCTTAAAATGCCAATAATCATGATTTCTAAAAGGACTCTGACATGCTAATTCGTACAAGAACAGACACTCACTCCCTTTCCAGACTCTATAATACAGTGACTCAAATGCATGGTGAGCCAGAGATATTAAAAATAGGATGTAGCTATCTGTTAATTGCTTTTCTGCATGCTCTTTCTTTTCTCTTGTAACGTTTATTTAAAAGAGAGAAAGAGAGCACAGTGGGGGAAAGGCAGAGAGTGACAGAGAGAGGGAATGTTAAGCAGGTTCCACACTCTCAGTGCAGAGCCTGGTGCTGGGCTTGATCTCACAAACCATGAGATCCTGACCTCAGCCAAATCAAGAGTCAGATGTTCAAGGAACAGAGCCACCCAGGAGAACCTCTGCATACTATTTCAAAATAATACAAATTGCTGTGTTAAGAAAGCCTTCAAAACCTTTGCTAAAATTTATTATTTGTATGGTGGCACAGTGGATACTATGCCCTGTCATAGGCAAAGTTTTGAAGAATACATTGTCTCTTTTCAACATCACTCCACGTTTTTGTATCTTTTCCTTCTTTGCTAAGTCTCAAAATTCCAAAGAACGTAAGACTATCACCAGCACAAACTGTCTGAAGACTTCCAATGAGGTGCCCAGTTGATAACTGTTTTCTAAGCTTCTCTAGGATAAATAAATTTCTTTTCCTCCTTCTCTGCTTTGCACCCCAAACACACAAACCTGTCCTTTGTGTTTTCCCTTCAGGTAGGGGACTCTTAGCTAACTTAAGGAAAACAGAAAGTACTTAGAGATGATGTTTATCAACAGATTAATTATTTGTAATTCTAAATTATTTGCTGTCTTCTTTATTTTCTCTTTAGCCCAAATGTAAGTTCCCTTCAGATTTCAAGTTAAGCACAAATTTCAAATTAAGCCAAAAATCTTGCCCTAGACCTCAGGCTGGGTTTGGTCTCATGATTATGCACTTTCTCAGAACCTTTACCCACTCTCTCAAAATGAAGTTTATGTGCTTCTTTATATTACTGCCTTGTGTTCATAGCTGCTGCTGAATGATAAACATCAGAAATGTCAGTAACAAATTTTTTTATCAATTAATCTAATCCAAATACTGGCACTTGTCAGGATCTCAATTATATAAGATAAAAGAAAAAAAATGAATGACCATTTGTATCACTTCAGGAAATAACACTGCAGCCTACTTTGGAATATGTTTTATAACAAGAAACTCTCACTCTGGGTACTGAAGACTTTGATTTGCTCTAAAGAACTTCCTTACTGAGGAAGAACCAGAATTTCTCTAATTATTTATGTTGATCTGTATTCCATCCATTGGAGTTTCGTGGACTAAGATTTAGTTTGGTATCAGTCATT
Organism: Prionailurus viverrinus; assembly: GCF_022837055.1. Lineage (NCBI taxonomy): Eukaryota > Metazoa > Chordata > Mammalia > Carnivora > Felidae > Prionailurus > Prionailurus viverrinus. The sequence goes on from NC_062563.1 coordinate 98,367,998, forward strand.
GAATATTTAGACATTTAAAGGAAGCTATCATTTTATCCTCCATTTACTTTTATCCAAGATAAGATTCTTCACAACTTCACCATTTCACTTCTGTGCTGCTCATTTTAGGAGGGCAAATAGGACTGAATGCTGAGAAGAAAATAATTTTTAATTTAGTTTCAATAATACTACATGTTTATATGTGTTTCTATGTTTTGTAATATTATAAAGTAAACCCTATTTTTTAAATTTTTTTAGTGTTTATTTATTTTTGAGAGAGATAGAGTGTGAGTGGTGTGGGGGGACAGAGAGAGAGGGAGACACAAAATCTGAAGCAGACTCTAGGCTCTGAGCTATCAGCACAGAGCCTGATGTGGGGCTCAAACCCACAAACTGTGATATCATGACCTGAGCTAAAGTCAGATGCTTAATGGACTGAGCCACCCAGGCATTCCGAGTAAATCCTATTTTTGTCAATCTCTCTTTTTTTTTATTTTTTTTTATTTTGGGGACAGAGAGAGCATGAACGGGGGAGGGGCAGAGAGAGAGGGAGACACAGAATCGGAAACAGGCTCCAGGCTCTGAGCCATCAGCCCAGAGCCCGACGTGGGGCTCGAACTCCCGGACCGTGAGATCGTGCCCTGGCTGAAGTCGGACGCTCAACCGACTGCGCCACCCAGGCGCCCCTGTCAATCTCTCTTTTGATGTCATTGAATATTTTTGTCAAATTTCTCCTCCTGGTTTCCTTTGGGTCTCATATGAAGGTAACACTTTCACAGCAAACAAATTAGGAGAAAAAAAAGAAGAGGAGAAAGCATAAGCACATTTTCCATTTATTAGTTTATGCTGTTGCCTGGCTAAATCCCAATTCTGCCATGCTGCCATTAGCCCAGGCCCCGTGCAGTTTGACACCGAGGGAAAGTTAGGGAAGGAGAGATGGATGGACTCAGATATGGTATGTTTAGGAGCTTGTGAGGATTCTGATTCCCCTCATTTTATTCATGTATATGACCACATGAAAGTTATTTAAGTTCTTTTTTGAATAAAGTTCCAAGTGGTTGTATTATTATAAAATTGTACTTAAATGAGTAGACTCCTTTAGCAAAAATGAAAGAGGAAATGTTTGATAGAGTTTATTCTTTATATATTGTTTTTTGCTTGCTTAATTTTATCATTTTATCAAAAGTATATCATCTCAGCATAGATATATTATCTAAATATAGTACTGGTCTTTCACTATTGGTTTTAGTTTATTTAGTAAGCCCATAGTCTCAAATGCTAATATTTTATTTTACTCATGATTCAAAAGAAGCGTCCATTTTTGGGTTTTTCTGCGTTTTTTTTAATGAAATGTATACTTTCTTAGCAGTTTTATCTTACCTCACATAAGAAATCTTTCTGTATCAGAAACAAAGAAGTAAAAGTGTCTACTTATAGATGGCATCATAGAACCAACTAAAAGAACAAACAAATAAAAACTGAAGAGTCAACTAAAAAATAAAAACTATTAAAGCTAATAAACTCAACAAGGTTGAGAGATACAAAAACAATTACACTTCAAACTACTAGGATAGCTATAATCATAGTTTTTCAAACTGGAAAATAAGTGTTGTCAAGGACATATGAAGAATCTTTATGTAAAATGGTGCAGCTCCTGTAGAAAATTGTTAGTTCCTAAAAAAGTTAAACATGGAGCCAGAAATTCTGCTCTTAGGTATATACTTAAAAAATAAAAAATCAGGTGTTCCAACAAAAACTCTTACATGAATGTTTATAGCAGCATTATCCATAAGAGTCAAAAAGTGGAAATGACACAAATATCCATCACTGATGAAGAGAGAAAATGTGTATATGGGTGGAATATTATTCAGCCATAAGAAAAAGAATAGAGTATTATAAGTACTGCAGCATGGATAAATTTGGAAACATCATGCTTAAATGAAATATGACAAACATAAAAGGCCATAGGTTGTATGATTCCATCGATATGAAGTGTCAAATTAGACAAATCCATACAGACAGAAAGTAAATTAGTGTTTGCCAGAGGCTGGAGGAAGGGTGCATTGGGGAATAAGTGCTGCTGGGTAGGGGGTTTATTTTTGGTGTGATGAAAATTTTCTGGAATTAAATAGTGGGGATGATTTTACATCCTTGTAAATATCTTAAAAACCACTTACTTGTACACTTTAGTATGGTTAATTGTATCATATGCACCTTATTTCTTCCTATAAATTAAATGCAGGGATTGTCATTTAATTCTTTGAATGAAATATCTCTTTTAAATATCATTGTATTCCTAGGTGCCAGGTGTTATAAAAGAAAGGTAATATGATTTGTGGCTGGCCAGAATGGTTTTGAATAAAAGCTCCATAATTTGGAAGCTCTGCGCGTTAAAACAAATTGCCTAATCCTTGGATTTTCTCATCTGTAAAACGGTAATCCTGTTGACCCTTGGGCAACATGGGTTTTAACAGTACAAGTCCACTTACATGCAAGATTGTTTTCCATAAATATAGTAATTTTTTCCATAAATACTATAAGTATTTTTCCACTATAGTGCTGTAAATGTTTTTTCCTTCCTTATGATTTTTAATAGCATTTTCTTTTCTCTAGCTGACTTTATTATAAGAGTGGAGTATATAATACATACAACATAATAAATATGTTAGCTGTTTATGTTATCAGTAAGGCTTCCAGTCAGCAGTAGGCTATTAGTAGTTAAGTTTTGGGAGAGTCAAAAATTATACATAGATACATAAATTTCCAACTGCGTGGGAGTTTGGCACCCTAAACTCTCATGTTCAAGAGTCAATTGTAGTTACATTTACCTTTCAGGTTTTGGTGAGGATTAAACAGCATAATACATGCCAAACAGATTTAGAAGTGTAATAAGCAAAACTCTATTTGCTCTCTATTTCCATACCCTGAATCTGCTTCTTTCTCTCATTCCCTTCACATTTTATAGCATTAAATTATATCCTGCTGCTTGGATATATTTTCATAATGGGATTATTTTCATTAACTCATTTTTCTTTTTCATCTTACCTATAATTATACTCTCCTGTCCTTCTTTATCCCTACTCGCATTCCCCTCTGGGAGAACAGACTACCAAGTGCTGCTCAGTGGGCTTGACCCACCAGTGGTTTAGTAGCTTTTGGTGCTACTTTAAAAGGACTCATCCAAAGCCATGTAAAGAAAAGAAATTGGCTCTAAGAACTCCCTATAAGTTCTGGGAATACAATATTTAGCAACTAGATTGAACTTCTGTTACAAATAAATAACACTTTGGAGACAATGACCTACAACGAAATGAAGATAAAGTTAAGATGACTTTAAGGATATCATTTTAAGGGAAACAAGTCAGATAAGTCAGACAGAGAAAAACAAATACTGTATGATCTCACTTATATGTGGAATCTCAAAACAAAAATAAAAGCAAAAATGAACTCAGAAGCACAGAACAGATTTGTGGTTGTCAGAGAGGCAGGGAGTGGTTGGGAAGGGTGGCACATTGATGGAGGTATATGGGTGAGGTGGTCAAAAGGTAAAAACTTCCAGTTATAAAATAAATAAGTCCTAGGGATGTAATGTATGGCATGATTACTATACTTAACAATGCTGTATTGTACATTTAAAAGTTACTAGATCTTAAAAGTCCTCATCACAAAACAAAAAATGTAACTGTGAGGTTATGAATGTTATACTTAATGTGGTAATCATTTTGAAATATATATGTATATATTGTATTTTGCAATATATATGTATATACATATATATACATACATATATATTGCAAAATGCAATACATATATATAATGTATATATAATTAGTTGCTAATTATTTGCTATATATAATATATAATTGTTACCTTGTATAGTTGGACCATTGCAATGTCATATGTCAATTATATTTTAATAAAACTGGAAAAGGTAAATATTGTTTTAAAAAGGAAAAAGAGGGGCGCCTGGGTGGCGCAGTCGGTTGAGCATCTGACTTCAGCCAGGTCACGATCTCGCGGTCCGTGAGTTCGAGCCCCGCATCGGGCTCTGGGCTGATGGCTCAGAGCCTGGAGCCTGTTTCCGATTCTGTGTCTCCCTCTCTCTCTGCCCCTCGCCTGTTCATGTTCTGTCTCTCTCTGTCCCAAAAATTAAAAAAAAAAAATTAAAAAAAAAAAAAGGAAAAAGAAAGGAGAAACAACAGATGTACTAGTGACTTTGCTGAAAGCATTGAAACAATTGTCTGAGGTGCCAAATATATACAGAGATATATACTTTTACCATTTCAAATTGGTTTTTGTTCAGAAAACATTAATGGAAATATTAAATATATCTAAGAAAATTAAAATTGCTTTACAAGAAAAAAAAGATGAAGTTCCTAATTTGGTATGACATTTTTATTCCCATAGAGAACCTCAAATTCTGCCAAATTTCATGTTGCAACAGCAGTAGAGGTAGTGAGGTGGTACTTTGGATTAGGAGATTTTCAATACGGGAGACAATTGTACACACATAATTTTTGTATGTTAAAGTATATTAGTACCCAAAATAATATTTTTAGAATTTTTAGAAATACACTAAACAGAGGAGAACAACTCCAGCTCATAAAGAGATAAACCCCCAAGTTCCCAATTCAGAGGACACTCACATCCATTGTTGACCTCCAAAAGGTCTTTGTAAAATATCTTTTGAAAACAAGTGTTGTAATGTAACCTTTTCATCTAAAAAATAAAGAAATGGCATCTAAGAAGATTCAGTTAATATTTAAGTCTCCCAAACCCTGTCAGAAATGATCACAGAATTTAATTCTCTGGATATCCAGTAATATGTATCATTTCCACTACACAATGTTGATTGTAAAATGAGAGAAATTAAAAAAGAAACAATTGCATAATTTAACAATAAATTAGTGAGATTCATAGCCAGTCTATTATTTAATTCTTACAAAAATTTTTATACACATCTGTATGCATTTCAGGGTCAAAGATAATCTGATGTACAGAGGTTACATTAGTCTTACCCTTGTGACCTCTGAGTAGACATTCAGACCACTTAACAGGAGCAAATAGAAAATACACCAACACATTTTGTCTGTAATTCAAGATAAGATGTGCTGATCACCACAAAACATCTGGGAAAATTAACATCTTCACAGCAAGCAAGGTCTCCTAGCAATCTATAATAAGCTCTTTTTTTTGAAGATTTCAAAATAACTGTATTCAACATTATCTGTGTTCTATGTTCTTTCTTTTTTCCCCCATTAAAACCTATATCTACTACAATTATTAATAAGATACTTAAAGTTAATTTGCACATACATATACTTTTTATAGAGAGGATATATATTTCTAAAGTACATGTGTGTTGTATATGATATTTTATGCATGTTATTATATTCTTTAAAACACATATAGCAATTATAATAATATTTAATTTTATTATGTATGTATACATATATAATTCTTTAATATTTCATTATTCAAATATACAAAATGCAAAATGTTATGTTATAGAAAAATGGCCAAACATCCCTGAAGAAATATTAAGGATATATATGCATATAAATATTTACAACTTAAAATTATGCAGTATGAAATTTGAAGGAACAAGATATTTTATGGATTTTAATTTGGGGACCAGTGGGGTTATGCAAAATCCCCTTCAATTATACCCATTGCAGTGAAAAAAAAAGTAATTCAAAAAATGAGTCAGTGCGTGCTCTGCCTTCATTAACCAATCTTCTGAACCTAGCACATCTCTTATTTGTAACTTGATATTGGAGAGGGTCTTAAGGATGACATACTAAGAATCATTACTCTTTCTCAGACTTCAATAATGAGGAAAGACTAGCCTACAAATGCGAACAAACCTTATAAGATATTCTGTGCACTGAAGAGCACTCCGCTGACCTCTTCAGGAGTATAAAAAGAACTTAAATCTACTCTTCAAACTAGAAAAATAAGGGGAGAAAGATTCTCCAGCATAAAAAGGAAATACTCCTTTGGAGCTTATTTTTTCAAAGCAAAAATGGATTCAATCCCAAGAAAAAGGAAAATATTCTATAGGACTATACAGGCCTAAAATGTTGGATGGAAATATTGCAAATCTTTGTTTTAGGGCCCAGGCCTGTGGAAATGAACCACACCAACACGTCTTCTGTCCTTCTAGAACTTACATTCTATGGAAACATCATATATTCAACAATGCTGGATTCTCATTAATGCCTCAACATACAATGTTCATATACATTTATCTTTCTCCACACTGAATTTTTCCCTCAGAAATTAATATTCTTCATTCTGAAAATTCATACTTGGCTTCAAAGCACACAATGAACATTACTCCCTAAATGAATTGTTTCTACACATTGTCTAGATTTTCACATTATTAAGTTGAAATTGACCTTGAGTTGACATATAGTGACAGAACTTATGGAAGCAAAATCACCTACGTATACCGTTACATTCTCCACTAATTCTAAATACTTGGTGTTTTTGTTAAATTAAACTGAAACTTGCCTTTCTGTAGAACATGTTTCTAATTCTGCTATAAGAGGCGTCAAGGAGAAATTTTAATTTCTCTTCCACATATAGCACCTGCACCTCCTACACTTCATGTTCTCTTTACCAAGATAAACACCCTAATTCCTTTACCTCTCCTTTAATATTACATGACTTTAGGCTACTTCTGTAGTCCATTCACTATCCTCTGGAAAATCCGTTAATAGAAACTTCCTTAAAGTTTAAAATCACTTTCATGTCCACTGCCTATAGATAAGCGATCTCTATGTATTCTTTTATTTTAATTTTTTATGTTTATTTAATTTGGGGAGTTAGAGAGAGAGAGAGAGAGAGAGAGAGAGAGAGAGAGAGAGAGAGGTGGAAAGACAGAGACAGAATCTGAAGCAAGTTCTGTGCTATAGTGCAAAGCCTGATGTGGGGCCCAAACTCACTAACTATGAGATCATGACCTGAGCTGAAGTCAGACTCTCAACTGACTGAGTCACCCAGGCACCCCTTTGTGTGTTTTTTAGAATAACCTGAGATTCCAGTGGTTTTTCATATTTGAAGTTTATGGCTTTTAAAAAAAATCTATATTACCTGTATAATCATGATGTTACACAGGAACAGCACATGAGGCAACATGAAATGGTTTGCTTTAACCCACCATCTCTCAAACTGCATTTAGTGGAAGAAATTTCACCTGCCTCTAGATAAAAATCAGGCTCCTCTTGACTTCTCTATTCTCAAAAAGTAATAAAATACTCTGGAAATTCAATTCAAGAATAAGGATGTTCCATCTCATGAAATGTTCAAAACTTCAATCTTGGCAAATCCTTCCCCTCTGTCAGCTTGAGCCTGCTTCAGAACTGAAGCCTATAGGAAAAGGGAATTAGCATATTTAACAGACATATCATCTGCCATTGGACATACTTTAGCAAAAGAGCATGTGACTATGCATCATGCAGTATCAAAGGTCCCTTGATGGTGGCAGTGCCCTAATTATATGGCATTCTGGGATAAAGTGATAGACTGAGCAGAGGTCTTTTTTTTTTTTTCATTTGCCAAATTATCAAAAGTGACATGTGACTCCCTCAGAAAAATCATTGTGAATTAAAGCTGGCAAATGTTTTCTTCACCATCTTCTTTTATTTCAGGGATGAAGAACTTTGAGGTTAAATATATGCAGTCATATAGCCAATGTTGTAAAGCTATCAATTAGTTGTCTGATTCTTTCCCAGGAAAGCAGAAGTTTAGCTGTTTTATTTCTCTAGCAAGATCCATGTCATTAAGACAGAACCATCTCTTATAAAACAGTAATTGTTGGGTTATTAATATCAGTGCTATAGGACTTTGGCTTCTATTTACTACGGACAGCAGTGACAGGGCAGTGGTGTAGCTGGTACATGCAGCCAAGATCTTATATGTTACGTGCAGTCAGAAGATGTTTTACAGCCAGAGAGTTGATAGGAACTGGAATCTGAAATTCCCCTAGTCATAGTTCTCTCTCATCTCTAGCCCAGTTATTTCACAACTGATCACAGCAACAGGATTTTAGAGTCTCAATGGGCCTGCTGTATTGATCCGGGTCACTATTTTCAGCTACCAGTTTAGGAAGATGAGGCTCCCAGAATAAAGTCTGATCTCCATTTCTACATACCATACATGGATGAATGTAAGGAGTAATGGTATATGAGCATGGAATGCAGCATTTTAGGGAAATACCCTCCTAATTAGCTTTCTCAACTTATAATACTTATCTACTAATTGCTGCCTTTAAAATCTACCATTAGAGCTTCAGTCCTTTAAGACTGGAATGCCTTTAAAAAGAATTAATGGTATTCTGAGTTATTTATACTTCACCCTCAACCTCTTCATTACTCAATGAAGGCAGATAAAGTAAAAAGCACAAGAACAATATACAAATAAGTGCTGTTGAGAGAAACAATCCTAATGTGCTGAAAACAGAAGTTGCCAAAGAGTGAAGAAAACTTTCAGATCCATCTTTGCTTTGTGGACCACTGACTTTTAGGGGAAAAAAAGTGATTTCAAAATAATTTTGAAAAAAGGCATTTTCTTTTTTTTTTTTTTTGACTTTTAAAGTGAATTCTTTATTTTATTCACAGTTGTCATGCATTCTATTTCAAATACTACTCTGGCAGTAAAAGCTCTAATTTGAGAGAAATACCAGATAGTTCTACGTAATATAATGAAATCAGCAGGACTTGAGCCTCTCCACACTCTCATTTGCTCTGCTAACAGTCTTTGCCTCCGTTCAGGAAACTCTCACCACTCCCCACCCGCCAACCCCTGAATGTGTCAGGTCCTTCGTTGGGCATGAGAGACACAAAGGATGTGTGACACAGAGTCCCTGGCTTGGAGGAGCTCACAGTCTAGAGCCGCTGTGAAAAGATATATCTGGTGCTCTAATACCGGGCTTAGAATGAATTTGAGGCTAGATTAACCAGGAACATCCTGTGAACAGTAACTTAGCTTTGATTATTCTTTTCTTGAATCTTTCTCTTTCTTTTTTTTTTTTAATATATGAAATTTATTGACAGATTGGTTTCCATACAACACCCAGTGCTCATCCCAAAAGGTGCCCTCCTCAATACCCATCACCCACCCTCCCCTCCCTCCCACCCCCCATCAACCCTCAGTTTGTTCTCAGTTTTTAACAGTCTCTTATGCTTTGGCTCTCTCCCACTCTAACCTCTTTTTTTTTTCCTTCCCCTCCCCCATGGGTTCCTGTTAAGTTTCTCAGGATCCACATAAGAGTGAAAAACATACGGTATCTGTCTTTCTCTGTATGGCTTATTTCACTTAGCATCACACTCTCCAGTTCCATCCACGTTGCTACAAAAGGCCATATTTCATTCTTTCTCATTGCCACGTAGTATTCCATTGTGTATATAAACCACAATTTCTTTATCCATTCATCAGTTGATGGACATTTAGGCTCTTTCCATAATTTGGCTATTGTTGAGAGTGCTGCTATGAACATTGGGGTACAAGTGCCCCTATGCATCAGTACTCCTGTATCCCTTGGATAAATTCCTAGCAGTGCTATTGCTGGGTCATAGGGTAGGTCTATTTTTAATTTTCTGAGGAACCTCCACACTGCTTTCCAGAGCAGCTGCACCAATTTGCATTCCCACCAACAGTGCAAGAGGGTTCCCGTTTCTCCACATCCTCTCCAGCATCTATAGTCTCCTGATTTGTTCATTTTGGCCACTCTGACTGGCGTGAGGTGATATCTGAGTGTGGTTTTGATTTGTATTTCCCTGATAAGGAGTGATGCTGAACATCTTTTCATGTGCCTGTTGGCCATCTGGATGTCTTCTTTAGAGAAGTGTCTATTCATGTTTTCTGCCCATTTCTTCACTGGGTTATTTGTTTTTCGGGTGTGGAGTTTGGTGAGCTCTTTATAGATTTTAGATACTAGCCCTTTGTCCGATATGTCATTTGCAAATATCTTTTCCCATTCTGTTGGTTGCCTTTTAGTTTTGTTGGTTGTTTCCTTTGCTGTGCAGAAGCTTTTTATCTTCATAAGTTCCCAGTAATTCACTTTTGTTTTTAATTCCCTTGCCTTTGGGGATGTGTCGAGTAAGAGATTGCTATGGCTGAGGTCAGAGAGGTCTTTTCCTGCTTTCTCCTCTAAGGTTTTGATGGTTTCCTGTCTCACATTCAGGTCCTTTATCCATTTTGAGTTTATTTTTGTGAATGGTGTGAGAAAGTGGTCTAGTTTCAACCTTCTGCATGTTGCTGTCCAGTTCTCCCAGCACCATTTGTTAAAGAGGCTGTCTTTTTTCCATTGGATGTTCTTTCCTGCTTTGTCAAAGATGAGTTGGCCATACGTTTGTGGGTCTAGTTCTGGGGTTTCTATTCTATTCCATTGGTCTGTGTGTCTGTTTTTGTGCCAATACCATGCTGTCTTGATGATGACAGCTTTGTAGGAGAGGCTAAAGTCTGGGATTGTGATGCCTCCTGCTTTGGTCTTCTTCTTCAAAATTCCTTTGGCTATTCGGGGCCTTGAAAAAAGGCATTTTCTAAAAGTCACTATCTAGTCATTGTTGATTTGCTTAAGAAAGAAAACCATCTGTTGTTCATCCAAATGTCGATGACTTGGACAGTAGGAGATGTCATTCATGTGACTCATTACAATAAACTTAAAGAAAATGGACTCCTGGTGCACCTGGGTGGCTCAGTCAGTTAAACGTCCAACTTCAGCTCAGGTCATGATCTCACGGTCTGTGAGTTCGAGCCCTGTGTCGGGCTCTGTGCTGACAGCTCAGAGCTTGGAGCCTGCTTCAGATTCTCTGTCTCCTTCTCTCTCTCTGCCCCTCCCCTGCTCATGCTCTGTCTCTCTCTGTCTCAAAAATAAACAAAATCATTTAAAAATTAAAAAAAAAAAAAGAAAATGGACTCCCCCCATAAAAGTGTTTGCATATTGCCATTATGTGAATACAATTCACATTTGAGCTAATTTAGGAACACTCAAGTGGTCTCTAAGCCATTGATATCATTTGTCAGGTATATGTCACATGCGGTAAGGAGGCCATGCAGCCGGACCCAGGGTAAAGGAAGTAGGAGAGAAGGTCAAAGTGGTAAGTAATTGGCCTGAGATTTAGGTGAGGGCTTGTTGCAGTCTGAGTGAAATTCAGGACCATCAAGAACGTGTTTTTTGTTTTGTTTTGTTTAACTTTTATTGATGTATAACTCACTGAGAAGTTCCTGACTTATCTGTACACAATTCAATGAAATATCCAAAATTAACACTCATAAGACATGAATATTCAGAAGTCAGTTTCCAGCACCCTACTAGCCTCCCTAGTGCCACCTCCCATGCCTCACTCCCACTCTGTGTCATTTGTTTGTACATGACCTTAACCACATGAATCAGTTCCATTCTACTCCTATGTTATTAAAAACTTTTGTCACAAATTTATGCTGAAGTTTAGCAAAATTTTTATGGCATCAACTGAGATAATATAATTTTTCCTCAAATATTTTATTAATCTAGTGAAATACATTAATTTATTTTGAAATTTAAACTAAACTTGTGTTGCTATAATAAACCCAGCATAGTTGGTATGCACTTTCCTTTTTTTATATATTGACTCAAATTGTTTTGCTGACAATTGATTCAGTGATCAATAGTGAAATTGGCTTATTCTTTTATTTCTTGAATATTCTTGTTAGAGTTGGATATCCAATTCATGTCAGCTGCATAGTGTATAAAATAGCATTACATCTGACAAATATTTGGTAGATAGCTAAGGGAGACATCTAGGTCTGAAATTTTCTTTTGAGAAAAATTTAAACTTTGGATTCTAGGGATGCCTGGGTGACTCAGTAGGTTAAGCATCTGACTCTTGGTTTCTGCCCGGGTCATGATATCACAGTTTGTGAATTCAAGCCCAATGTCAGGCTTTGCGCTGACAGTATGGAGTCTGATTGGGATTCTCTCTCCCACTACCCCTCTCCCCCTCTCATGCGCTCACTCTCTCTCTCTCTCTCTCTCTCTCTCTCTCTCTCTCTCCTCTCTCAAAATAAATAAATACATACATAAATAAAATAAAAATTGGATTCTATTTAATAGCTATGGGATTACTCAGATTTTATATTTCTTCTTTTTATGTTTCTTTTTGTAAGTTGGGTTTTTCTCAAAAAATATCTGTTTTCTTTCAGGTATTAGGTATTATTTTGGGTTATTTCTTCCCTCTACTCCTTTTAAAAACCAGTTTAATATTTATCCATTTTATTATTTTTCCCAAAGAATCAATTATTGCTTTATTTGTATGATTATATATACATATATATTTGTAATACATATGCAAATCTATACATATGTGTATATAGATTATTCCCATTGTTGTTCTGATTTCTATAATTGCCATTCTGCCATCCTTCTAGTTTCTTTGATTTTAATCTGCTGTTCTATTTGTAACACCTTGAAACTAATGTTTAAATCTAACCTCTCCCTTTAAGGCAATACAATTTTCCCTCTGAATAGATTTAGCTTGTGATTTCTTCTTTGATCCATAGTTTATTTAGAAGTAGATTTTTTAATAATATTCAGTTTCATAAGACAGTCTGCTTAACTGTGTTATAAACGTCTATCTTATAAACATCAAAAAAATAATAAAAAAAGAAACCTCCCCTGCTTGTACTCTGTCCCTCTCTCTCTTTCTCAAAAATAAGTGTTTAACTACCTTAATTCCACTTTGTCCAACAACATAGATGGTATAACTTCCAAACCCTGAAAGTTATTTGAGGCATGTTTGTAATCTGGACTGGGTTTTCATGAATGATTTGTGCATACTTTAATGAAACTGTATTGATGAACATTGTGTTTTGTCAAATTTGGTTGTTCTGTCAATTACTGGGAAAATTTATATTTTCTACTTTATGCTTTCATCTGTAGCTTTTTATTACTTCTTTTCATTCTTTACATGTTAGACACTGCATTATTTATATGAACAAATGCATATAAATTTAGAAATTTTTATCTTCCTGGTGAGTTAAACCTTTATTATTGTGAAATGTCTATTTCTAGGTAGAGTTTTCCCTAAAAATCTAATTTATTTTATTTCATCATAGTGTTTTGTACCCATCTCAGATTATCAATAACCAGTGTTGTGGTGAGAACAGCCCTTCTGATACTTATTACAGTGATAAGACACCCTTCAGCAATAACCACCAGGGGACTGTGACGAAAAGAAAGAAAAAAAAAGTAAGAAAGAAAGGTTTTTACGTACAGAACTGGAAATTACACAGCACACCTAGGTTTCAGGTAGAGAGACAGCACACTTCGGTCTCGGATTCTTCTTTTACTGGGGTTGAGAGTGGGGATCTTTGGTTTTGTGGACTCACTCTTTACTGGTGAAATTAAAACTTAAGAATAGGAATTTAAAGTGTAGGAAGAGAAAAAAAAACAAAAAACAAAAAACAAGTGGCCCAATGATCAGTAATCCAAATCCATAGAGATCTCTAAAACAAAAGAGGTTGAATGTGGGGAGGCAACCTGGCTCTTTACCTAGCCTAGTGGCTGGCACAGTGTTTATTCAAGTGGGCTATCTTTAGAGTGGATGCCTCTTTGAAATGTAGGTCTTGGCAATCAAAGGTTAAGTTAGGCACTTGCATTACAAAAAAAGAAAAACAAACAAAAAACACACAAAAAAGCAAACAATAATTGTCAGGGCTATCACCACACAGAGCCACAGTAGCTTTTTTTTTTTTTTTTAAATCATTTTTAAAACTTTTTCTTTGTCACTCATTATGACAAACTTTATCTTTTTATACATCATTAAGTACATTTACATTTAACTTGATTATTACTAATAAAAATTGGTTTGAGTCTACAGTATCATTGTTGCTTTATTTATCTTACATGTACCATTAGTCTTTTCTTTCTTACTATGTTTTGCATTTCTAGATCATCATCCCATTCTTGAATCATTTTGTTAGTTGTACACTATTTTAATTTAATTTTATTGGCTAAGGGTACAAATTGAATCTTCAAATTTTCAACAACTATTAACAATTATCAGTGTTAAAAAGGGGCTCCTGGTGACTCAGTCAGTTGAACATCTGACTCGATTTCAGCTCAGGTCATGATCTCATGGTTTGTGGGTTCGAATCCCATTTTGGTCTCCATACTGATGGTGCAGAGCCTGCTCTGAATTCTCTCTCTCCCTCTTTCTGTCCCTCTCCCCCTCTCACATGTGCTCTATCCCTCTCAAAATAAAGAAATAAACTTAAAAAAAGAAAAGAAATCATAAATATTAAAACAATAAATTATCAATGTTAATTTCTGATGGAAATGCAAAGACATTAGAGGTTTTTAACTTCACTTACAACCTGACCTCTGATTTATATGTTATGCTAGATAAGGGTTTCAATTTTGAGTATATTTTAAAATAACATGTTAATATATTTATTTTCTATTCACCGTTCATTTGAATATGTTCACATATTTATTCTTTTTAAAGTTTCCTTTCTCTTCTAGAACAAGATGTGTTATTGTGGGTCTCTGACGGATATATTTTCTAACTGTTTTGTCTATAAAATGCCATCAGTCTGCATTTATTTTGAAAGGTATTTTCTCTGGCTTTAGAATTTTGGACTGCTAGTTATTTTCTTTAAAGCATTTGAATATACCATTCCATTGATTTCTGGCTTCAGTTGTTTATCTGCCTGTCAAGTTCTTTTTTTATTATTCTTTCTCTGCATGTTTTTATGTATTTCTCTTTGTTTTGTGGCTTTGCAGAAGTTTACTATAATGTGACTTTCTATCTTTTATGCTTGAGATTTGTAATCCTGCTTGAATATGTGGCTTTCATCTTTAGTCTATAAACTTCTCAACTTCATGTAATTTGCTGATGTACTTGAACCATTCTGGAAAAAAAACACAATTTATCAGTTATAAATTTTAAATATACTTAGCAAATGATTCAGCAAATGAAAATATATGGGTCACACAAAAGGGTGCGCTATCTGGTGATAGCACCTTTATTCATAATATCAAGAAAACTTGAAACAACCAAAATATCCATCATCTTGTGAAAGGATAATGCATTTAGGTACATCTGTACAATGGAATGCTACTCAGCAATAAAAAGAAAAGTAACAAACTGCTGATATACTAGTAACATGAAAAAAGAATTTCAAAAGAATTATGACAAATGAAACAAGCCTGAAACAAAACAATATATATTGTGTAAGCTCATTTATATAAATTTTTTGAAAGGGAAAAACTATAGTGACAGAAAACAAATCAGAGTTTGCAAGGGGCTTAAGTTGAGAGATAGGCTCTATCACAAAGGGACAAGAGAAAAATTTGGGGGGGGGCGGTTGATGGAATACCCTTTATCACCATTGTTGTGGTGGTTACATACAATAGATTTCCGCACATTCATCAAATTGTAAATTGATTAATTTTATTGTATATAAATTATACACAATAATAGATTTAAGTGTTTATAATAAACAAATTAGATAACTAATTAGAAATATATGCATATTCTCATTTTATATTAAGCATTTTGCCACATAAGTGGATGACCTTTAAGTATTTTTATGAAGCAAACAAATCAGTGCATTAATTGATATGTTAAATAATGTTGATAATAATAATAATTAATATGCTAAATAATATATTGGACAAAATCATTTGATTGTGATTTTATCTCAGTCTTATATTCAAGGCTTATTTTACTTTTATTGTGTTCTAGGAAGATTGTGTTAAATGCATTCTCTAAGAGCTTAATATTTTCCATCTCTCTGGACTTGCTTAACTAATTTATTTGTGCTGAATTATGTAATTTCCTCTGACAACAACAAAACCACCAAACACATTTCCATTTTTAATCTCACCCTAGTTTTAAGTCCTGTATCAAATATCCTCAATAAGGTAATGCAAACATCCTCACCACTAGAATCAGTCACTCAAAATTTTAAACTATATTATAGTTTAAATCCTTTGAAGTCAAGGATTGCATTTCTTGTAGAGACCAGCACAATGTCTTACAAATATGTATCTGGTTTAATATTTTATGAATATGATTATGTGATCTATTTTCATGTTGACCTTTTTTTAGACATATGGTATTAGAAAGGAATACTTTGAAACTTGATCTTATTTTTTTAAAAAAGATGCATATTGACTCAAAGCAAGAAATAAAAAATGATGACTGACTTAAGCTAAGGCTTTTTTGATCATATGGATATCGTCAAAACTGAGGTTGCTTGAGATACAGGCAAGTGTTTAAAGACATCACCAAAATAAACTCTTGTTAGTAAGTAGGTTAAATGTACAGCCTGAGGAAATTTTACAGAAAGTTCTTTTCCCATGGTTATTTTTAAGAGATATTTTATCTGTGTCATAACTAGCCTGTCAGAGGAAGCCAGTTTTGATTAAAGTGAACAACAAAAACGGAGAAAAGCAATGTCTTACCCTATTTTCTGTTGATATTATGAGGATCCCCACATCTGAAAAAGAAGTATCTTTAATTCAATACCCCTTAAAAAGAAGAAAAATTATGGACTAGACTATTTCATAGGGAAAAATGAACTAGGTAGGCCCAGAGGAAAGGTACATGAAAACTAACTAGTGAAACAATACGGGGACAGTCCTCAACAACTGCTCTGTCGGTCCTGTTATTACTTTTAATAGACATGGATGCTAGAATTTGTAAACGTAATATGTCATTACATTTTGCAGGTCCTCAACAACTATCATGGCAATTTTCCAATACATGTTAATATATAGGAGTATTAAACTTAGTCAAATTTTAGTATTTCTGGGTGATGGCATGTTCAGAGTACTGAAACTTAGTGTTACATATTTAAGTAACTATAATATGGGGAGAATACTGCATCAAATGGAACACTTGAAGAGTAACACTTCAAGAGTAAGTTGAAGGGAAGAATGTAGAGTCAGGATAAAATGTGGATGTCAAGGAGCACTGTGTATTAAAAGGACTGAGTTCAGAAAAGACTTTTCATTGTTATACCATGGACATTCTTTACTAAGCAAAAATACTATTTATAATGGTGAAATACTCTAAGATTTTACCAAAAGTGAAATGTTAAAAAAAAAAGTCACCCTCCCCTGGTCATGCTCTGTCTCTCTGTCCCAAAAATAAATAAAAACGTTAAAAAAAAATTAAAAAAAAAAGGGGCGCCTGGGTGGCGCAGTCGGTTAAGCGTCTGGCTTTAGCCAGGTCACGATCTCGCGGTCCGTGAGTTCGAGCCCCACGTTGGGCTCTGGGCTGATGGCTCAGAGCCTGGAGCCTGTTTCCGATTCTGTGTCTCCCTCTCTCTCTGCCCCTCCCCTGTTCATGCTCTGTCTCTCTCTGTCCCAAAAATAAATAAAAACGTTAAAAAAAAATTAAAAAAAAAAGTCACAACACACCTGGGTGCCTCACTTGGTTAAGTGTTCAACTCTTGGTTTCAGCTCAGGTTATGATCTAGCGTTTGGTGACTTTGAGCCCCACATCAGCTCCACACTGATAGTGTAGAGTCGGCATGGGATTTTCTCTCTCCCCCTGTCTCTCTGTGCCCCACCCCCACTTATGCTTGCTCTCTCTCTCTCTCTCTCAAAATAAATAAATAAACTTAAAACAAGTTTTTAAAAAGGCACTATTTATACAAGTCTATTATCCAGTAGTCCAAAACTATTTTTGTATGTCCTGTCTTATTGAACTATGTTTCAGAGATTTGGAAAATGCTAATAAAATCAAAGGTACAAGTTAATGCTTGGAAAAAGAAAACACTTTAAAAACCTAAATTTTAATATAGTTTTCCTATGGATGATCAGTTTCATTGTGATTAATATTTTGGGGTTTTCGTAAAGTTGTCTATTTTTTAGTTGTTTTTTTTAATAATTACCATGGGTCATCTGATCAGATAGGGGCTCCATATGTGGTAGACAATGTCCAGACTGCAAGTGGAATACCCCCTATTTGGGTAGCATCAGGTGACTCTAACATGCAAATTTGCCAAGGATGGCAAGATGCATTCTAGGTTTTCTTTAGTATTTAAGGAACAGGGTTATAACAGGATAACGAATTGTCAGAAACATGGAGCAACCCAATATAGTACAGCCTTGTAGAGTTTCAAGACAGAAAGGAAAATCAGAAGTTATATAGACCAACTTCAGACCACAGTGAAGTGAAGTGAGTAACTGGTGTGTGGAATGGAAACTAGGAGTCTAGGAAATAGCATGGAGGTCATGTGGAGGGGTTGTAATGTAAGTGATAATTCAGTTATATCAAATTTATTTTAAGATTCAAGAGAGTAACTAACGATGGAGGCAGTTTTCTATCTCTGATCTGCTAAAATCATCCCCAAATGAGGAGACTGTCAATAAAACTCAGTTTGGATAAATAGTACCATAACTTCCTGTGTTCTATGTCTGGTAGGGAGTTTGCTCCTGTGATAGGAAACTACTGCATCCCCTGTTCACTTTTATTGACTCACGTTATCATTTAAAAAAATGTATCCTTAGACGACCCCTAGGAAGAACTAGTTGTCTGGCTGGAATCCTGTAATCTTGTTTCAGTTACTCCCAGACTTTCATCTTTTCTGACTCATGTTATTAACTCGAAGCCCATCTTCACTGCCACTGCAAACCATCATGCTAGACACGGTCCTTGCCCCTTCTAGTTGAAAGAGATTTCTAATGTTATAATGCACTTATATTGAGGGAAGAACTCTACCTCTCAGATGTTGCCTGTATGTTGTAGCCTTGTTAGAAAAGCCTGGCTTTTTGAACTCATGCATGCTTGAATTCAAGTCATGACTCCATTAATCATTAATCTTTGGAGAAATTATTTAGTCCATTGGAATCTCAGTTTTGATATTCTTCAAGTGGGGAAAATAACAATGGCTTACATTTATCTTGAGAATTATGAGATATAGCAAGATTAAATCTTGTAGGTATGTAGGTGAGACACAGGAAATGCATGATTGCTCTCTTCCCCCCCACTTTTTTACACCACCTTTCAAGGCACATGTTAGTGGGAGTTCTATGTCTAGAAAGCCTTGTTGTATTCATTTGTTTTCTCCAAAAATGCTTGCTAGTAGACGTTCTGTAATCCTATTGTAGAAAACTGCATGTACTACTATACTACTATGTATCATAAGGGCAGACTCATCCACCAGAATGATAACATGCTCTTTCCCCTTACCTGAATATTTATGAAAGCTATATCCTCAGATAAATTCTCTTGTAACTAGCACCAATAAGATAAATTGGTGTCATTGTCAGGATTTAGCTTGTAATACCTCAGGCTGGGTGTCAGGCTAGGTGGGAGATTCTCATTCCTAGAGCTGTAATTGGCCCCTCAAACTCTGAAGCATCTGTCTCAAACCTGGTGCAACAGAGCAACTGGGGAAAATAAATATCTTTACTTGGGGTGAAAAATGCCAGTACTGTAAGGCCTACTTGTAACTCTAATTCACCTAGACTAAATATTGCTTAAGGAAGGGATCTGACAACTATTCTAAAGCAAATTCGCTAATTCATAGGTAGAGTAGTCTCATTCTTGCCTACCTGGATCGGGACCTATGGATGCTCTACAAAATTGAGATTACATTTATGAATTCAGATGCAATACGAAATTTCATCTACCAAGCTGTAGTCATAAAAAAGTAGGTGACCACTATCAAGATAGTGACTCTTTATGCTTATTTTATTTTATTTTATTTTATTTTATTTTATTTTATTTTATTTTTATGGTTCTTTATGTTTACATTCTACTAGGATACCTTCTCCCTTACTGTGATAGAACTGGTTTAGGGCATGTGACCTGTGCACTCATACAGACCCAAAGTTTGATCTAATGCTTTACTCTTGTAATCTTGACACTCTTACTAATTTTTGAACAAGGAATCCCCCTTGTACATTTTTCACCGGTTCCCACAAATTATGTAGCAGTCCTGGTTGGGATTTATGATTTTGTCATAACCATAACACCATATTTATTTGACCAACTTGTCCCCCTCTATTTGGAAATATTCTTTTACTGACACTGCATGGATTGGTGCTATTTGTCAATAAACTTGCTTAAGTGGACTGATGTGGAAGTATTTTTTGACTGGTCAGTCTATTCCACCTTCATTAGATGAGATAACCTTCTTGTTACCCCACCACCACCATTTATGTATGTATATTCATGTACATTTCTATCACAATATTGACTATACATCCTCTTTCCTAATCTTTTAGTCTCTCTTGGTATGCCAGTAAAATTGCCTTGTCTTTTCTGTCAGCAGCACCTAGCAAAGTTCCCAAGACACACAAACATTAATCCTATTAATGAGGGCTCTACTCTTGCGATTTAAACAATCTGTAAATTTCCCATCTCCAAACACAATTACATTAGGGACTGGGTTTCAATATGGGCATTTTGAGGTCAGACAACCATTTAGTCCGTGATGATGAGCAACTCTTCATTGCCTGATTCTATCTTAAGGACAAAATTCCTGGTTCTGCAAGGAACTATAATGTCCAACACCTCCTCATCACCCATGTCTTTGTCCAACTCTAAAGCTTATAGATAGACCAAGGGCAGGATATTTCAGGAGTTCTATACTTAGATTAATCTCTAAGAGGGTAAACAACTGCACACTATCTTCGAAATTCACAGTGTATTATCCAAATGGTGACGATTTTAAGAGTGAAAGGGACACTCTTAATAATTATTCCAGGACAACCAACAATGGCTATATTTGGGTCAAAAGACATGTACATTTGCCCTAACTGTAAGTTGGGCATTTCTCTGATAACTCCCTTTAGTTTTTCCTCTACTATTTTTTATTTTAAAAAATTAAGAATAAATCACTCATTATTTATTGGTCAAAGTAAGAAGTATATCATGTATATAATTTCTTGTTTTGTTTTTTTAATTTCTTGTTTAATTATTATAACCAGCTTCATCTAAACAACTCATCTTTAGGATTTTGATATGTGCTACATAAACAGTTTGAGAAGTACAGGTTTTACCATATCAATCAGAGAGACGAAAGCAAATCTCCCCTCAAAAGATTTAGAATCTTCATTGTGCACTTTAAGTCAGCTAAGTAACTGAATTAAAACCTAATCCAATGTCAGGTACATCCAAGAGTTTCCTGTATTGACTGAATACTATGGACATTTTCTTCTTCATTTTCACCTCTAGCATATTTACTTGCACTGTTTTGCAGCCATCAACTTTCATTTGAAAACATTTGGTAGAGGCCGTGAACCCAAAATGTTCTGTAACCATGGGACCATATCTAGTTCTACTTCCAGATTATTTATTTTCTCATAGATTGGATTATAGTTTTTAATCTTGTAACCTGTTTTTGCTATCTCTATGCAAATCCCCAAAAGAAAAGCATTCAGTTCCTCTATACTTTAGTGTAGACATAGAGATAACATTGAAAACATAAAACATAGAAAATACAATGTACACTGGATTATGGCAGGAGATAGACTACGCATAGTTATACAGTGTGGCAGAGGAGCAAAGGAACCGTTTGATGAAATTGACAAACACTAGTAATTAGCACAAGTGAAAGTGTGCCTCCAAAATGCTAAAGGCATTAGGGATGAAATTATGGCCAAATACAGTGAAATCTAAAAATGTTCATTTATTGGACTGAAATAATGAGCTCTTTCTCACCAAGCCAATTAGCACACAACACATTTGAGAAAAAGAATTCAGTCCCATAGGAACATGATCCAAGTTAAATAGCAATCTCTTACCAAAACAGTATACAGTTAGCAGATTAAATATCAGATACACAGATTTAACTGCCTATCTTTTAACCCATCAGTACTGGAATCTACACTGTTATAAAGAGTATTTGTGGTGAACTAGTCTAAATGCCTCATTTTACTTATGAATAGTCCTCATAGAATTGAAGCCGGTCACCTAAAGTCATATGTTTTTACTGACAAGAGTCAAGGAAAACCCATAGCTTCTAAAGATGTTTCACTAGTTATTTCAATATTTATATACTACTTTGAACTATATTAGAAAAAGAAGCCCTGACAGTTAAGTGCGTTGCCACCTAGACACCATTACAATTCCTTTATGCATTGCTGTCTGCATTATAGAGTGGAAACCAGGAGCTACATTTCCCAGAATCTCCTCCTCCCTAGGATGTTAGGTTTGAATTTGCAAAGCAGGAGAGCTTTGGAAGATGGAGAGGAGGAAGGTCATTGTTCTCCAGAATCAGTTGCAGTCAGACACATTGGCAGCCATAAGAGGGATATACAAGATTCACAAAGGCTTAGTGGAGACTTGATAATTTTTGCTAAACTCTGTAGTTTGAGACAAATGGTGAGATATTTTCCAGATATCCTTGAAAATCATGAAAGCTTCCTGTTAATCTTTTGACAACCAGGTGCTTTAGCCTAATGTCCTAAATTGTTTCATAATTATTTAGACTAAAGGCTCACCTTCCACCTGAGGCATGATTTGATTGTGATTATGAACAGAACTCAGAAAACCCAGTGCAACCCTTTGCTGGGAACTTACACCTTCATTTGTATTCACATTCTGTTGAGCAAAGCAAGGAATTCTATATTATCTAAAGAAGTCAAGGAAGGCATTCTACCATAATTATGTGATATTTGAGGAGATACTTGAAAGTAGTGAGGGAATAAGTTTTTGGACACATGGAAAAGACTGATCCATGAAGAGGGAAGAGCCAGTTCAAAAGCCCTATGTCTGGAATATGTTTGGCTAGTACCAGGAACAGCAGTATCCTTCGTTTGGCCATAGTCAAGTATAGCAGAAAGAAACCAGAACAGTGGTGTGGAGCCAGATCATATTGGACTTTTTAAGCAATTTGGCTTTTACTCTGAGAGAAGTGGAGGCTGTCTGATGACTCTAAAGAATAGGGGGATCTGATCTGACTTATGCTTGAGAGAGGCACTCTAAATAGCAGCTATGTGAAATGTATCATCAGAGAACCAGAGCAGAAGCAGGGAGACCAGAAAAGAGTCTATTAGAATCATTCAAGTGACAGATAATTGTGATGTGGGAGTTAAAAGGGATGTGGAAAAACATGGTCAAATTATGGAAGTATTTTCAGCTAACAATATTTGCTAAAGTATTGAAACGTGGGTGTGCAATATGAAGTAAAGGACAAGAGATTTGGATCCAAGCAGCCAAAGGGAAAAACATATACCTCACAGATTATTTTAGTTATTCATTCGAATTCAAATATATCAATGTCAATATTCTTGCATATATATATATATATATATATATATACACATATACATATATATGTAAGTTGAGATATATCACTATATCTCTGTTTGAAGCCTATATGCAGATGGTTTATTCCTGTTAATAGAAACAGTATGTAATGACTTACGTAATTTTCTAAGCAAAATATTTATTTCAATATTTGTCTTCCTTGTAAGCAAATATCTGAACACTAATTAGCTCTCATAGAACTTCAAATAATTTGGGAGGTGTGTTCATATAAGGTAATCATGTCTTTTAAAAAAATATTTTCCTTTAATCTTTTCTCTATCCAATTTCTCTGCCTCATTTATTTTTTTTTGTCTCAATGAATTTGTTTGTACTTCTAAAATGAGGATAAAGATTTTTCTATCCTCATAAATCAACATAGGAAAAATTCTATCAGGTAATAATATAAAATGATAATTAAATTCTCATGCTGCATTAAAAAAAACTATAAACACTGAAAGGATAAACCTTCATTATCAATTAACTTACTATTGTTTATACTATGTATGAGCTATGTAATACACAAAGACAAAGAGACAATTTTTGGTATTACAAAACTTTAAACTAGTTAAGGTTATCTTAAAGAAACTAATAGAAATTAATTTAATATCAATTAATTATTAATTAATTAAATATCAACTGATATTGAGAAATTGTTTTATCCACTTAGTATTTGTTTTATTTACATGAGATTTCTACTAAAACTGTCATTTCACAAATGAAGAATTTGGATGTTAGATTAAGAGTCTGAGTGTGATAACGTAAGTCAATAGAGGATTATATAATATGACATATGACCCAGTTCTCTGTGACTCAGAATGTAACTGACATAGATAACTACAGGAGAGGCAGATCGCTTGAGCCTGGATTATTTAGGCAGTCACAAAACAAGCAACTGTGATATTTTTTCAGAAGGAATTTTAGATGGGGTTATAGCATAACGGAGTATGAATAATATTAGTTGTGGCATCGGTTCTGGTTTCCTCTCCTGATTCTGCCAGTTTTAGGTGTTAGACTTTTGGTCAGTTGTTAATTCTGAGTCTCATTTAGTTTTACCAGACAACAGATGAAACATTCACCTCACAATGATTCCATGAGAATTAAAAGAGGTACATATATATTTTTTTTAAGTATTGTAAAGTGAAAAGAAAGACATGTTGAGAAAGGGAAAGATATTAAGTCTCAGACGAGGTGAGGGTAACAAGAGAGCATCACATGTTGAGGGCAGTATGGGGACCAAGGCTATAATGGAAAACAAAATGTATGCTCATCCATTTTCTAATTTGCACAGGGAGTACTTTTTGCACCAGCTATTTCAGAGGAATGGATCAGTCTCAGTGATTCAGAATATGCACAGACAACTGCCATTCAAGATGATGAAAGCTGTAACTATGATATAGTGGGGACTGAAGCCACCTGAGTGAAATAGCCAGGCCCACCAGGCCCAAAGGGGAAAGTAGCTGTACCCTGTGTTGGCAGTTGTATGGACATTTTCTGTATGGTCACGGTAAGAACATATATTTCAGGCCAATGGGAAGCAGAATTGTGAGGTCCTTTGGCCATTTTAGGGACTGAAAGAAGTTTCGTTTGTCAGGGAGAGAAGCTGTAGTGTGACAGAGTGTGATACAGAAAAGACGCTTGATATCCAAGGGCATTACATGTCACATTTGGGTCATGTACAATGGGTTTGTACTAAGAGATGTGAGTTCCATTTTTATAAGTTAGGACGGACTAAAATACTCTACATGAATTTTTAACTTTGAAGAGATGCCTTCAAATGAGCTGGATAGCAAGATCCTGAAATAATCCAAGAAAATGGAGATAAGACAGTCGAGAGATATTTAGAAACGCAAATGTACATTACTTGGTGGATTAATTAGCTCTGGAAATGAAGAAGTAGGATTTGAGGAAAATATTCAGGTTTCTGTTTTGGGATGCCTGGGTAGTTTGCTAGAACTCTTAACTAAGCTTGGGAAAATAAGAGCTAGGGCAGTTTGAGACAAGGATAAATGAGCTGAGCTTACAAGATAATAATTTTGAAGGCTGTATTGGACATGTGGCTCTACTCCTCAAGAGGCAAGAGGCAATAGCATGAATGGGATGTACAAGTTTGAATGCTTTGGAAGACAGGTACAGATTTCTTATTTGATAATATAGGAATGAAGGGCCCAGATACATGTTGTTAGAAACACCATCTGATGATGGAGTGTTTTGGGGATGGTGAAATTGGCAATACTGTGTATTATGATTCTTCAAGGAGAAAGTGATAGTAGGTGAGAGGATTTTAATTAATGTGCTGGAAATAGTTTTTTAATTGGTGTGCTTGAAATCTTGAGAGACTGAACTAGAATAGAAATGGTGGAAATGAAGAGGATGCAAATGAAAGGAAATAAAACTATGTTAATTTTGATTGCAGACTGCCACAAAAGAACTAGCAATAAAGGGTGGAACCAGATAATCGGCAAAAGGATACTCTGCATGTATAAGGTAGAAAGACTTGACTTTGAAAAGTGTTTTAATTTTGCTATTTATTATTTAGTGGTCCTGGCCATGCACCAGCTGTAGGACACCTTCATTGTTTCCACGTTTCCCTCGACTTTTAGGTGTATTTGATTTGCCAAGTACTCTCAGAGAATAAATAAAAGAGCTAGAATTTCAAACTCAAATATCCGTGGTCCCAAAGCCCATTCTCCTTATTCTGCATGTGATGAGGAAGTGGAGTAAAGGTAGGAGATAAAGCAGAATAAGCAAAAGAAAACGTGAAACAAAAAGTAGAGAGAGGGACATTGGGTGGCTTAGTTGGCTAAGCATTTGACTCTTGATTTCGGCTCAGGTCTCACAGTGTGTGAGTTCAAACCCTGTGTTAGGCTCTGTCAGTGTGGAGCCTGCTTGGGATTGTCTCTCCTCTCTCTGCCCCTCCCCCACTCACACTTGCTGTCTTTCTCTTTTTCAAAATAAATAAATAAACTTAAAAAAAACAGAGAGAATGAAGAAAATGGGGGAACAGGGAGAAGGTTTAATGCCAAACTTTTCCTTTTGAATCACCAAATAAATATTAATAGCAATAGGAAGAGTCTCTTTATTTGAGATTTATATATTTATAAATTAATAGTAAATGATGCATACACAAAGCACATACTTAGATACGCACACACATATACTTCCCTTCTGTTTTATTTAATAGCGATTGGTCTCAAGAGTGATTCTGGGAGTTGCCAGTCTCTAAAATATTACTATCTTCTTTAGTGGATGTGTCAAATTAATTCTGAAGTATAAAAAGAGACGGAAGGTTAAATTAGCCTTTGAGACTATTATAATTTGAAAATAAGTTCCTCTGTTTATGTGGATATAATTATTGGCAAGAAATAGGGGTTTTTTTTGCCATGTTTATATCTCAGAATTTCACTGGATTTGTTAATATTGTTGCTACCAGGGTCTTCCTAAACCTATCATTTTCCACTCCTATGCTTCTAATCTTCGGCAGCCAGTTTGTGAATTTGGCACAGGTTTGTAATTCTACCTGCTGGAGATAGGGGTGTATAGTATGTGTCTAAAGATAATCAGAAACTGAAATGTAGATATTCAACACAGTTAAATCTAGCACTTGTCATGTGCCAGATTCTAAGAGATTACGTGGGTATGCAAATGTTTATGTGATACACAGTTACTGCCCTATAAGGTTTTATTGTTAAGCAGAGAAGAAAGCAAGTAAGCCAATAATCAAAGAACAGAACAATTTGATAAGAATATAAATATGGTGCTGTATGATCAAAGACTAGAAAGTCAGTAACCCTGATGATGAAGAATGGGAAGTCTTCTTAGAGAAAATCAGATTTGACCTGAGTATTGAAGCCACTGGATAGGTTATTGGTTAATATGTGTGTTAATAATGTTAACTGCTATCATTAGTGAAAGAAACCATGAAAGATTATTCCTATACTTCTAAACTAAAAACTATTGAAAAATTTATTTGCATTATCAAAAAAAAACAAAAAAAGAAGAGAACAAGAAGAGATTTGAGCAATGGGTCTCCCACCACTGGTTAGGAAAAAAAGATTTGCTCCCACTTTTGAAATTGATAAAGGCCCAGAATTGAACTGAAAAAGTCCAGAGGACATGTTTTTTCTTGTGTTGCTCCTACAGTCTCAGTTAAAGAACCCTGGACTGAGTTTGGCCTCTCAACTTGTCTTATCTAAAAGGAAAATAATACATTAACCATTTCTCAGTCAGCTTAGTAGTCTATGGTTTTCTGATTTGCTTTCTGTTACAAACCAGTCTGTGTCTAAGTTAAAGGATATCAACCAAGTTTTACTAATCCTGCTTCCTAATGGATGCCCTTATCACTAAGGGTCCAAAGCTGAAGAAACTCAGGGGCCAGAGGAGTTGCATGCGTGTGATTTCTAACGTTTCCTGATTTTTAATCTCATAGATGCACTCAACTTTGAATATATCCAAGGTTTAAATACCACAGCTAAACTTTCTGTTGGTTATCAGTAACTTGTGACAACCTCTGTGAATACCCACTGTGGGAATGACTCCACTAAACCTTCACAAGTATTATGTCAATTCAGTTAACAGGCTAATATGAAAAGGAAGGAATATACCCCATGACACAAAAAAGAGGAAATCTCCTACACTGATGATTTTACAGCAAAAACTATATATCTGAGGAAACAAAGCATACTATCAGCATGTTGATCAGCCTGACCTTTTGTGTTTTATGGCCACTATACCCCTTAAACACACACACACACACACACACACACACACACACACTCCTCCTTTATACAGAATTTATGATTCTGAGTTTCACACTCATGAAACAAAAATGTGTCTTTGTTATATATTAGCCTTTGAAGTAGTTAATATAAAACATTCAAAGCAACTCCTATAACTTCCTACAACTCATAATTGACAATTCTGTGGCTCAGGATTGGATAACCTGGATTTCTGTAGTCCCATTGGCATGGCTTATTCTAACTTGGATGTCTACCTCTCCCTAGACAAGGTTCATTCTGTCCATGAAGTTCAGAGAACAGTTATTTCAACCATTTCATATATTTTTTAAAATTTTTAACGTTTATTCACTTTTTGAGAGACAGAGAAAGACAGAGTGTGAGTGGGGGAGGGACAGAGAGAGAGGGAGACAGACTCCGAAGTAGGCTCCAGGCTCTGAACTGTCAGCACGGAGCCTGACACGGGACTCAAACTCACGGACCATAAGATCATGACCTGAGCCAAAGTCAGACGCTTAACTGACTATTTCAGATTTTTGAGCAAAATTGCACAACTGCTATACTGAGACCAAGATTCAAAACCAAGTTTGAAGAATAACAAAGACCTAAAGGCAAATTAATTGTATGAGAAATTTATAGGGAAAACCAGAACAAATAAGGTAACCTACTGAATTTTTACTACCTGCTTAGCACTGGGGTGAATGTTTTATATCCCAATAATTATGAATTGTCTCAGTGGCCAAGTTCTTTCCTGCCTCATTACCTTTGCAATTGATCTGGACCCTATGGTTGACCACTTATAGTTTTAGATCTCTGAATTCCATTCCACTCCCTAGGTATCCAAAATTAAAATAAACTACTCCTTATTGCATTGTTAAATATAAGAGCGTCTCTTTATATTCTCAGTGTTATTCACTTGTAAATGGTCTGTTTTCCCTATTGGTCTGTAAACTGCATGAGGACTGGAGCACTCTGTCATAGCTAGCATGCCATATTTAAATTAGATCCTCAGGGTGCCTAGCTGGTCTGTTGGAAGAGGGTTGTGAGTTTGAGCCCTACCTTGAGTATAGAGATTATTGAAAATAAAATAAATCAACTTTAAAAATTAAAAAAAGTAGTTCCTCAATAAGTATTTCTTCAGTAAATACCTAATTCAACAATTATAAAAATCTTATGGATAAATGTTATCCCAGTTAACAGATGAGATTACTGAGTGGCAGAGTATACTTTTTTTCTCTAATTTCACCCAGTTATTTGTAAGTAGGATGAGTTCACTTTTAATATGGAACTGTCTAAATTGAAATTCCATGCTTCCCAATATGTTAAGGTCCATAGATATCAAAGTATATTGAGCTCTGTCCATAAAGTAGCCCTGAGCTTTGTCAAGTTATTTATGTGAAGAAGAATGAGGACACTCACAGAGATAGAAGAGCATCTTAATCACCTTGAGTAATGTTTAATAAGGCAGACTCTATGCTAAGGGAAAGGCTTCTGAGTTTGTACTAACCCCAAACAAGAGCAACTACTTCTTAGAACCCAGTTGGTTGTTAAATGAGCCTCAAGTTATCTGGTGTCATTATTCCTCCTTTTTTCTCTACAGAATTGAATTATGGCAAATGTCAGGAGAATTCTGTTTTAACCAAGATAATGTACAAGCCATTCATTGTTCATCAAATGAATACAGAAGTCAGTACAGTTGAGAGAAAATCACATTTTATGTCATGGAAAATTAGTATCTGATAATTATGTTCAAATGTCAGCGTCTATTTGTGTCAGATGGGGGAGTACTATTTTTCAGTTTGGAGGCATTGTTGTCCTTTATTCTCCAAAATCATGTTCAACAAACTTAATCCTCCCTAAAGAAGATATACCCCAAATTAAACCTAATTTCTGGAAGATCTTTTTAAAAAACGGATCCAGATAAAAACACATTTGAAAAGAAAGAAAGAAAGAAAGAAAGAAAGAAAGAAAGAAAGAAAGAAAGAAAAACAAAACACAAGAATAATCGGTGTGAGTGTATTTCAAAATTAATAAAGGAATAATTTAAATTTAGGGAAAATTGATATAAGGTAGATTTCATTATCAATTAATAATTGCATTGCATGTGTATAAAGAATATGTTTTTAAATAATTAAAGTTTTTAAAAAGGAGCATTTCAATAAGATGAGTAAGGCTAACTATAATGATAGCTTCTGTATTAAATAGTATTAGTTCATTTGCATACCAACTGTATCCAACTGTCTATTCACTCTTTGGACCCAAATATACTATGTGGATTTCTTCTCCCTGCCAAGCATCAGATTATTGAGTGACATTCTGTTCAGCTATTTTAATTTTCAAGTCATTTTCAGTTGTTTAAATCTGCACAGTTAAAAGTCTGTGTTCACATATAAACCAGAGTTTGCCCCCCTTCCCCCTGTAACCACTTTCCAGAGTAGATTATGTCAATTGGGTAGCTTTTATGTTTCTCCTTCACATTAAGTGGGGGCATGGTTATCTTCCTCCCACTCCCTTTTTGAATGCAATAGTTCTATGAATGTCTTGTGTTGGAAGGTAGGAGAGGGTAAAAGATGAGTCTTCCTTCTGTTGCTTGAAGTTGGTTTTCTGGCAAATGCCAATGGACCACTGATGCCCTCTGTGTGACTGGTTTCTTGTGTTTTTTTAATGTTTTATTATTATTATTATTATTATTATTATTATTATTATTATTATTATCGAGAGACAGAGAGCGCACAAGGAAGGGGCAAAGAAAGAGGGGGACAGGTTATTCGAAGCAGGCTCTATGCTGACAGTAGACAGACTATTGTGGGGCTTGAACTCATGAACCACAAGATCATGACCTGAGCTGAAGTTGGCTGCTTAACCAACTGAGCCACCCAGGTACCCCATATGTGACTGATTTCTAAATGCGGACTCTTTGATGGGGTGCAAGCACAAGATATTTGGATTTTCTTTAGGAGCTCTTTCAAGTACACAGGTTGCTGAAATAGAAAATTCTCACCAGCAAGACTTCTCAAATACAATACTAGTAAGACATTTAGCTATTTCTCATGGGGTTCAATTGACCCACTAGCAAGCATTCAACATCGCTCTGGCAACTGGCAAGAAGACAAGCTGCTTGGCTGTCATTGCTTTGCCATTGTCTATACCCAGTACAGGTAGGAGCAAGACTGATCAATAAGACTGCTTGCTTAATTGGGTAAATCTAATAGAAGAAAGAGACACCAATCTTCTTTACATTGCAGGTACTCCCAGTGTAACCAAACCAACGTGAGTTCACTCCTTGGTGAGTCAGAAACCGTTAACAGGTGAGTCGTCACACAAAGAAAACTTTATTGGCAGCAAATAAAGAGATCATGAGGAATAGCTTCCAAAGGTGACTCCCTGAGAAAGGGTGAATGGGTTCCTTTTGTTTAGGGTTAGGATAAATATTTTAGAAAGGGAAGTCTTGTCATCATATGCAGAGGCAGACATAAGGTTGCATATGTGCCTTAAAGAAACATGACTTTACATACATTGTGTGTTATGCAAATGAGGCTGATGCTCCTCCTTGGGTGGAGATTTTAGTATTATAATAAGATAAAAGTAGTTGTCAGTCATTCCTGTGGTCATTCCAAGGGTCACGCTAGGGTTCATCTGTGTAGGCTGGAATTAGGGGTTTAGCTCAAATGGTCTGGGTGGTCTGGGCTGGTGAAAGGTCTTTTCCGGGCAGTCACCATCACCTGAAAGTGACTTCAGATTTCATTTGCCTTCATTAAGAGGTAAACTTGAAAGAGCTTAAGGAAAAATGTAAGGCAAAGGTTACTGAGTACAGGCAGGTGGTCAGTAAAGGTCAGGTCTTAGTGTCTATTAAGTGACACCAGTTTCTATAAGTGATTTCCTCAGGACATCTCTCATCTGAAATTTTAGAACAAATTGCTTTACTCCCACCTGGGAGGACTCTTAGTTAACATGTTTTGTCTTTATCCACAGAATCACCAATATCATATATTTAATGAGTCCTGTCACAGGGAAGGCATATTAGTGCACCACATAGGTATATTCATGTGTATAAAAGAAAAAAAAAACAGTATGCCAGTATATAATTAGTAATAAGAAGTAATCAGAAAGTTAGGAAGTGAGTTATTTAGAGGAAAGGAAACTGCTTTTCATGTAAAAAACAGCAAAATTTTAGAGAGCAATGTTAGCTCTGTTTTCAAGGTATGAAATCTCCCCTTTCAATACCTTCCCCCCAAAAGACAACTCACTAAAAGCAGTGAATTGCTTTTCCTATAAATGGCCATAGAGCAGATACCTTAGACTGTGTGGGCCACACATGGTCTCTGTTGCCGTGTGTGTATTTTTACAACCCTTTCAAAATGTTAAAAAAAAATCATTTGAAGACTACAAAAAAAGGCTACAGACTAGATTTGGCTTGTGAACTGGACATAGTTATCAACTTCTGTACTTGAAAAAAAGTATAAAGCTCTCAATGGTTGTTGAACATGTTTAAAATAAGAGACAAAAGTTTAGTTATATTATTTATGCAAATGGATTTTACATTCAATTACAATGGCATCATGGAAACTGCAGGAACAAACCTGTTCTTCAGTGGAATACAGTGTCCATGATCTAAACCACACCACCTCCATTGAACTGTGACAACTACTGTAAGTTGTGGACATGTATATAAAGTCTGTGGGTGGAAGGACACTTTGTCTATTCCTCCACCTCCACTTGGAAAAAAACAAACAAACAAACAAAAAAACCAAACAAAAACAATAAAAAACTCAGTTTTGTCTCTATTACAATATTTCTGCTCCATGAGTATGACTGGTTTTTAGCTTCTCTTTTGAGCCACATAATATAACATTCTTGTTTGACTCTTTTAAGTCTATGTGGTATGAATTCACTATCTGAGGCTGTTTTGTGAATTAAAAAAGATAATACCAATAATAAAGCCCTACTATGTCAACTGCCATCATATCTAGCCTCTTGATTTCTAGGCTTGGGATTGACCGGAAACAAAATTCTGAAAATTAAAGAAAAAAAAAGTGTTGGATGATGCCCAAGTTAGAATTTAGCTGATTAATTTTATTTACTTATTTTAAAATATTTTTAATGCTCTTCTTCAGTGAAAGAAATGGGAGGTGGACAGAGTGGTAACAAGTTGAAATGCCTTGGATTGGAAGGGATTTCCTGCCCCTCAGCAAGTGGTTTTCTTGGCTAAAAGGTACAAATGAATTATTTTAATATTAACTAAGTTCATCTATTAAAGGAAAGTTTGAATAGTTTAGTTTTTGAATTTTTTTTGGATTTCCTATTGTGTTGAATGATACACATTTTATTTATTTATTTATTTATTTATTTATTTATTTATTTATTTATACTTTTTAATGTTTATTTATTTATTTTGAGAGATAGAGAGAGTGGGGGAGGAACAGAGAGAGAAGGACACAGAGAATCCCAAGCAGGCTCAGCACTGTCAGTGCAGAGCCCAGTGTGGGTCTTAATCTCATGAACCATGAGATCATGACTTGAGCTGAAATCAGTAGTCAGAAGATTAACTGACTGAGCCACCTAAGTGCCCCATGATACACATTTATAATTGGAATTTTTATAACTTTGTATAATCTTTTATATGTGCTACATAGTAAATTTTTGATACATGTTTACAGTATTTCCTTATATCATTTCCTAATCCATCTTAATTTAATTGTTCTTAGTGGTAAATACTCTTTTTAAATTTTATGAACACTTTCTTTAAATTTGTTTCCTTTGTTTCAGTAGCTGAAATCTGAGTCACGTGAAGTCAAATACAAATTAAAAATAAGAGGCTTAATTCTCCCTGTTGAAAAGGAGATTTCCCTTCACTCTTTTTTAGAGCATTTATCTTAGAAAACGTGCAACTATAAGTGTTTTCTCATTGCTTTGAAATGTATATAAATCCTTTTGAAGACTAGATAAGGCTTTTGTCAGCGTTTTGACCCAGGAATGTCTGGGAGCCTTGTCTTTGAAATGTAAACGTTGAAGAAGGTAGAGCCCCTACTAAGAATCCTAACTTCAGTGGGTTCCTGGCCCCAATTTGTAAAACTACCTCCTGTTATAAAGATATGAGAAGTTTGCTTTTCTTCTGGGTAAATCCAACTAGCTAACAGAGATGGTCACTTCGGTTACCAGGTAAAGTTAAGATAAACTATATATCAGGAATGGTGCTGTCAGGTCCTCTTACTAAAGGACTAGTTGTTTATCTTGAGAACATGTATGTAATGTGTTATCAGCTATTTCTATGTAAATCTGTTTCACTGTATCACATTTGGGTTTAATGCTTCTTCAATAATAAGAGTGTTTCTTCTAGTACCTTTGTGGAGATTTCTGGGTTGAAAGAATATTTTGTTTTAATTAGAGTTCCCCAACAGGCAAATTGTAGTGAACAATTTATTATGAACTATCTCACCAAAACCCAAGTTCCAAGTTCAGCTGCCTGTCTCTTGAAAAGCCAAAATTCAAAAGACGAGTTTTGACTGGAAAGCAATTTGAACTTCATTCAGGAGTCTGGCCACCTGGGAAGAAGATGGACTCTTGTCCAAAGGCTGACCCTGGAGGTCTCTGCCTGGCCCAGATATTTTTAAAAAGGATTTAACCTGTTAAGAGAGTTCAGTAATCTGTGACATTTCTTGATTACATGCAGACCTGTTGATGCCAGCTGCAGTTATCTCAGTGCCCTGAGGTTGTGCAGGAAGTTCTGGTTTCTTGGTGTCCTGGGGGGAGCTTGTGCAAGAGAGCCTGATGACGTGCAGAAGTGTTCTTTCTAGGAAAGAATGCATGATCATAGATATACAAAGAAAGGGGTTAGTTAATCACACAGGCTAAGAGTGCTTGCTTAATCTTAAAGACCACTAGGCTGGCAGAAGGGACTGAGGAGGTTTCAATTAAACAAATTTTTGGTGATTGTGAATAAGATCTTTTCTTAATTCTGTTTTTGGGTTAGTAATTACTAATTAATTATTACTAATACGTAACAAACTCTTGGACACTTAGCTAGTACCAACCAATACTGATGAGCTATCTCATCTTTTCTACCAATATTGTTATATTATTCTTTTAGTAATATTAATCTTATTTATGATTATTAGTGTGTTCTTACTGTGTAAAAAACATTAAGGTCTATATAAAATTATATTTTATTAAAAATACCCCTTTAAGAAAAAATTAAAATAAAACAGAAAGTTGGGCAATATAACCTTTCAGAATCATATGGGAGCCCATATACCTTAGTTATTACTCATTTATTTGTTATTTGGCTTGCTTATTTTTGATATATTTGAAGGTTTTTTTTTCCTATTGCCCTCATAAGTGAACATAAATTGGAAAGGTATAGGATTTTTGTATTATAACTTGTTTCCTCAAAACTGTGTAGGGATTTCTTTATTGAGATCAAATATCCTGATAGCAGATTATACATTTCATTCATAGTAATGACCCCAAGATTTCAACATGGAGGTTGTTGGCTCATAGCAAACTCTCAGTAAGTATTGTTTTTAATATTCAGTGGAAAATGGTGGGGCACCTGGGTGGCTCAGTCGGTTATACATCCGGCTTTGGCTCGGGTCATGATCTCACGGTTTGTGAGTTTGAGCCCCCATCGGGCTCTGTGCTGATAGCTCAGAGCCTGGAGCCTGCTTTGGATTCTGTGTCTCCCTCTCTCTGCCCCTCCCTCGCTCATGCTCTGTCTCTCTCTCTCTCTCAAAAATAAATAAACATTAAAAAATTTCTTAAAATATTTAGGGGCGCCTGGGTGGCGCAGTCGGTTGAGCGTCCGACTTCAGCCAGGTCACGATCTCGCGGTCCGGGAGTTCGAGCCCCGCATCAGGCTCTGGGCTGATGGCTCGGAGCCTGGAGCCTGTTTCCGATTCTGTGTCTCCCTCTCTCTCTGCCCCTCCCCCATTCAAGCTCTGTCTCTCTCTGTCCCAAAAATAAATAAACGTTGAAAAAATTTCTTAAAATATTCAGTGGAAAATGGTTTTCCAGTGGTGATCTCAGTGTTAAATTTTATCTTAACTTGTACAAGCTAGAAGAGAAAGTTGGCAGATAACTATGAATAGACATCTTCTAACAAAGCTGCTCAATAAGATAATTATAACTTTGAAATATCATGTCTGTGGAAAGAATTGTCACTGGAGTTTTTAAAAAGTGCACACAAAACACACACACAGACACACACACAGACACACACACAGACACACACAAGTGCTGGACAAAATGTTAGGATAGTTTGGCAGGGTTATTATAGATGAAATTTAAGTATATAAACTAGGTACTTGATTCACATATGCTTCAAAATTCTGATCAAACCTATAATTTGATGTTTGTCATCACTGAATGTGCCAGTTTATTCTTGCTAAAGAATTCCTTTTATTCCAGTAATAAATTCTATTCACATATGTTCAGTCAGTAGTTTGTTGTCTATGACATATGGCAACCTACATAAAGTATCAGGTTTTTATACAGTTGACATTGTATTTTTATGAAACTTATAACCTGCTTTTCAAGGTAGTGCATAACCGTTGGGTTTTACTCAAAAATCAAGGTTGACCATATTTAGAACATTGATCTGAGTGTTGAGTATAAAGTATTCCAGAGTATTTAGTTTTTTGAGGTTAATAAAATTAATTTAGATATTCAAATTTCCACCAGTCTTCTCTAAGCAATCCAATATTATACCTAATATTAGTCACCCAAAATATAGCATAAAATATGATTTACGACCAATCCAATACTGTAGCCATGTCTTCTGCTTAGAGTGTACTTTTTTTTTAATGTTTATTTATTTTGAGGATGAAGAAGGGGCAGAGAGAGAGAATCCCAAGTAAACTCCATGCTTTCAGTGCAGAACCTGACATGGGTCTCAATCTCACAACCCTGAGATGATGAACTGAGCCAAAATCTAGAGTTGGTCACTTAACCAACTGAACCACTCAGGTGCCTCTAGAGTGTACTTTTTCAGTGTACTTTTTTCAGGCTTTGGGAGAAGACTGTAGTTTCCGAAAATAAAATAAAACACACACACAAACAAAAAAAATATATATAGGTCAAATCCAAATCTTGTCACTGCAAGTTTTGTGAATTGTGGCAATGTATTTAGCCTCTATGAGCCTTATTTCCATTCTATATATGGTGTTGATAGCATTTACCAAATAACATTTTAGTGGGCTGTGAGAATCAAATGTGATAATTAGTCTACATATGAAAAAGTTTTATTAAGATGCTATTTTAAAGTTTACTTCACTTTTTATGTAATTGACTCACTTTCTTATAGAACCTGAGGAATCAGTTATTTAATAACTATATTTATTTCATTTCTCTGACCCATTTTACAAAAGATAAATATTCTCCATTAAATCTCTAAACTCCTAAACAGCTAACCCTCTGTTTTGCTTAGAAATCACTCATTTTCCCAATAGGCACATTCCAGCTGAGGTAATTAGGAATGCTCTGTTCACAACTCCCTAAACTTCATTGTATCCATGGATTTGGAGAGGACTTTGTGATTTTCTCTATTTAGCAATGTCACTCAGTTTAAATACCATATTTTACTTGACATTATTACATTAAGCATCATAATAGGTGTTTTCTACCAAATTAAATATACTTTTCTTGCCAGAATTCAAAGTTTAATCCTAAGGCCATTTTTTTCTGTACCCCAAGAGCTGCTTGAGTGTCTATCCTTCTCCTCCCAATCCTCAGATGAAAGCACAAAGGCATCTTCATTGCATCTGGGTGCATGCTATTAAAATCCTGTTCATAATGTAAGTGGATAGTAACATCCATACAATGAGGGTGCCATGTGTTGACTCTTTTATTGATTATTAAAAAATAAATATGGTTTTAAATTACTCTTGTTTTACATAATAAAATAAATCTATATTCAGTTTAGAAAAAAAATCTAACCATAGATAAATAAGTGTAATGAAAAATTGTCCCTTTCCTATTCATTTTTTGATGATGTATTTTTAGAAGAGATTTATATTAACAGAATTGATAAGATAGTAGAGAATTCCCACATACTCCTTCACTAGTCTCTCCTGTCATTAACATCTTATATTAATAGGATAATATTTATCTTGCTTGTATTGTCACAATTAATGAACCAATATCGATATGTGATTATTAAATAAAACTCAGTGTATTCAGATTTCATTAGATTTTACCTAATATATTTGTCTGTTCCAGGATCCTATCCTGTCATGTCCTTGGTTCCTTTTGGCTGTGACAGTTTCTCTAAATTTCCTTGTTTTTGATGAATCTGACATTTTTGAGGAGTATTTTTCAAGTATTTTATAAGATATCTCTCTACTGGATTTTGTCTGGTGTTATTTCCTTATGATTAGGTTCAGGTTATATACTTTGGAAAGAAAGCCCACAGAGATAAAGTATAATTTTATCACATCATGTTTAGGGTACATACTATAAACATGATTTGTCACTGGAGAGGTTTACTTTGATCATGTGGCTATGGTAGTGTTTTCCAGGTTTCTCTACCTAAAGTTACTCTTTCCCCTTTTTTCCAAGTACTCTTTGGAAATAAGCTACTATGTGCAACCACACTTACAGAGTAAGAGTTGATGCTATTACCTCCTAGGGAGTGGAATACCTACAAAAATTATTTGGAATTATTCCACATATTTGTCTCTCTCCCTTCCTTCCTTCCTCCCTCATCCCTCCCTTCCTTCCCTCTCCTTCCTCCCTCCCTTCCTTCCCTCCCTCCTTCCTTCTTTCCCTCCATCCTTCCTTCCTCCTCCCTTCCCTCCCTTCCTTCCTTCCCTCCCTTCCTTCCCTCCCTTCCTTCCTTCTTTCCCTCACTCCCTCCCTCCTTTCTCCTTCCTTCCATCCTTCCTTCATTCCTTTCCTTCCTTCCTTCCTTCCTTCCTTCCTTCCTTCCTCCCTCCCTCCCTCCCTCCCTTCCTTCCCTCCCTCCTTCCTTCTTTCCCTCCCTCCTTCCTTCCTCCCTCCCTCCTTCCCTCCTTCTTTCCTTCCTTCTTTCCTCCCTCCCTCCTTTCTCCTTCCTTCCTTCCTTCCTTCCTTCCTTCATTTGTTCAATCATTTCTTATATCACTATGACTTCAGATTATTCATTTACCCTGAAGTTTATAATCTAAGAGTTTTATTTTGATGCCCAAACTGTTCTAGCTTTGCCCATTTAGAGCTCTTTCAGTTACCTCCTGTGTCACTTTGACATATTTCTGTAGCATTATTGTTATTATCACTACTTCTACTACTAGTACTAGTACTTTCTTGCTTTCTGGCACTGAAAGATGCTTCTGGCTAATCCTGTATTCGTGTGTATCCCAGTTCTGTAATCCGCCATTTCCCCAAGAAGCCCTGGTTCCTTTTATTTGAAAATGTATCAGAGACCAAGATCTGGGTACCAGAGTTGTTCATTGCCATTGTTATATTGTTTCTCAATGGTCTTTTCACCTAACAGAGCAAGAAAATATACGTGTGTAGACTAACCTCCACACGTACACACAAACATATATTTCTATATGTAACCATCAATATTAAGATAAACATGAGTTTATATTATCTCCAACTCTAATTTATTACCACCTAGAGTACTCTAGCTTCCTCTTCTTGCTTATCTGTAAAAACTCCCATTCTTACCATCTGTGATTCATGTATAGGTTGTTCAGTCCTAGTATTAGCTGAATTGTTTCAGTATCCAATAGGAAACTTTATTAACCACAGTACACTGCTTATGTGTAATTCCTTTTTTTTAAAGTTTATGTATTTATTTTGAGGGGAAGGCGGAGGAGCAGAGAAAGAGGGAAAGAGAGAATCCCAAGCATGTTTTATCATGTCCCATGATGTTAGTGCAGAGCTTGACGCAGGGCTCAAACCCACAGACCCTGAGATCATGATGGGAGCCAAAATCAAGAGTAGGTCACTCAACCCACTGAGCCACCCAGGTGCCCCTATGTGTAATTTCTTTTGTTTTCAATCTTATAAACACTCCTGTACAAACTTACTTAAGTCAGTACCTTTTCCCCCCACTCTCTTCTCTAAGGTGGCTTCACACATAATGTGATTCACACAAAGTTAAATTCTTTTGTGGACAGTCCACATTCCTTCCTGGGAGCCCCCCTCAAAAATATTTTGTTTTTATTTTATTTTACACATTGTTTCACTTTTTGTACTGTACTATGGTTTTTTGACAAATGTATCATTTCTTGTATCTACCATTGCAGTATCATATAGAATGTTTTCAACACTCAACATCCTCCTTACTTCACCTGTTTAGCCCCCTCCCTCCACCTGAACCCATGGTAACCACTGACTTTTCACTCTCTAGAGATTTTCCTTTTCCAGAATGCTTTACAATTGGGATTATATACTATGTAGCTGTAACACCCTGTCTTTTGTTCAGCAATACACATGTAAGTTTCAGTGATGCATATTTCATAGCTTGATAGCTTATTTCTTTTGCTTCTTGAGTAAATTACACTGTATAGAAGAAGTACTACAGTTTGTTTATACAGTCACCAAATGAAGGGCATTGGTTCCTTCCAATTTTTGGCAGTCATAGTTAAAGCTGCTATAAACATTCCCATGCAAAGTTTACGTTAACGTAATTTTTGAATTAGCTGAACAAACACCTATGATGGGATTGCTGGATTCTAAGGTAAAAACTATGTTTTGCTTTGTAAGAAATTGTCAAGCTGTCTTCAGAATAGCAGTGCCATTTGTGTGCCCATCAGCATTGATTGAAAGGTCCTTTTGCTCTGCATCTGCACCAGCATCTGGCACTTAAAGAAATAATAATAATTTTAGCCATTATAATTGGTATTCTATTATAGCGGTATTCTATTGTTTCAATTTGCAATCCCCTAATAACAAATGATTTAGAGTTGTATTTTTTAACTACAATAAAACGTATTTGTTGCAAGAAATTATAGATGCTATATCTCTATCTCTATTTCTATCTGTAACTATATTGCCACCACCCAGAAAGTCAATGTTATAATTTTGGCATATACACTTTTACACATTTTTATGCATTTATAACATAAATATAGTGAATTTGTGGCCTAAACTTTGATTTGGCCATATAATCTTGCACCATTTTCATCAAGTCTAGCAGAACTTACTCCATGGCTTTATTGTGTGATTATCATTGTTCTTTGTTTATGTTCCCACCAAAGGTCTTTGCCACTTCTCCTGTTAGTGTTTTCATCTATTTTTATTGATTGGAAAAGACTAATGGAAAGCCTTAGTTAATGTTACTGCTTTCTTCTAGCATAATCAAAGAAGAAAAACATTCCCGGCATGACAAAAATTAAATGCTAAAATACACACAGAACTACACCAAGTTTATATACTAAAGAATAAGCAGCCAAGAGAACAAACCATCAAGTTCTTCTGGGATTAAATCACAGCCATGCATACAATTGACAGCTTATAAATTTGGGGCTGGAAAAGATGAAGCATTGAGATAGGCTGGCATCTTATAAAACTTTCCAAAGAGAAGAAGGAAGTGAAAACTGATAATAGCTGCAATTTTCTTTTTTTTAGCTGTTACAGGTTTCATTTTGTTCAGTTATTTTCCCCAGGATAATAAGGCAAACAATTGTAAGAGGAGGATAAAGAATTGATTTATTTCATAACTATAGAAAACTCTACTAAATATTTTACAATGCAAATCACTTATGTATAAGTTTTTCACCCTAAAATAAATGAATTTTTGCTATTATAATTTTTAAAACTTGAAAAAATACCTATCCCGATATTTTTATATTGCAAAGTGTACTTAATAGTTCCATTTTAAATATCACTATAGATAACCCCAAATATATTCAATTATCATCTATTATTATTAGTTATTACCAATATTTCATTATTAAAACAATGATGTAGCACACTTATAAACAATATCTTTGCACATGTATTCAAGTATATTAAATTACAATTAATAACTATACTTGAATTATTGGGACAAAGGATATAATATTTTGATAGATGTGGCCAAATTGTTTTCCATAAGTTCTTTATGAGCCTATGTTTGCATCAGCCTTGTATTTAAATACTCTTTTCCACATGACCGATTAATATAAGTTATTATTGGTAATTTGTGTGTTTTTACATTCATTGAGAAAAACTGGTGATGTTGTTAAATTCAGTGAGAAAAACTGATAATGTTCTTTTCTCAACATTATAAAAAAATAAGCATAGTGTTTAAAAGTTTACTGCTCTTTTACATTTCTTCTGTGAATTGCTGAGTTATATTATATATATATATATATATATATATATAGTTTTCTTGTCTTTTTGTAATTTATGAAACTCATTATATGTTATGAATATTTATTATTTTCAAAATACATATTGCAAGTACTTTCTTCGAGATCATTTCTTGTTTAAAAACTATGTTGATGTCAGATGTAAAGTTTCTTTGTTTTGCTTTTTATTGCTGAAATCTTTCAATCTTCCCATTTTGTTTTATATGTTCTATACCTTTGTACATAATTTCAAATTTTTATATCTCAGATTTGTCTATCAAAAATATTAACATATATTATAGTTTTATTTGTAATACATGTTATGTGCAGTATTATTTAAGGAAAATTTTTTCATATAGAAAGCCAATCATCCCAGCAGTTTTAAATGCAGTTTTTTTTTTAAGTGATCATAAATGAATTCATGTGCAGAACAGTATTTCCATTTATGGATACTTGTTTTTGGACTCCGTTCTGTAGCAATGTACTATTTACTTCCTATATTATTGTAAAGTTAAAAAAAAATCTTGTTGGAATTTTGATATGATTCCAATTTTTACAAGGGAAGATATGTTAGCATTATAAATAAAACAGATTGGCAATCATCAAAAAAGTGGAGACCATCACACCTCAATTCTACCTATATTATAGATTCTTTTCTTAAAATTGAATGTAATCCAAGATTCACACTTCAACATTTTCTAGTACTTGCTTTGTATTCATAGGGAAGGGAGAGATTTGCTCTCATACACATTAAAATAAAGCAGAGTCACAGAATTAATTCAAAGTAAAAGGAGGCTGTGACTTTGCTCATTTAATAGGGTCCTGATGATTTTTCAGAGGAGTACAAAATTCAGAATGGGTCTTTTTCTGTCTCCTCATCTCTTGTCTCTGTCTTTGCCTCTGTCTGTCCCTTGGTCTTTGTGAAATGACTTTTTATTTGTTTTATATTTTACTTTTTAATATATGTCATAAACTTTGTTGATAATGGAAAATGGAGGACATGATTTTTTTCT
The DNA here is from genome assembly GCF_022837055.1 of Prionailurus viverrinus. Classification (NCBI taxonomy): domain Eukaryota; kingdom Metazoa; phylum Chordata; class Mammalia; order Carnivora; family Felidae; genus Prionailurus; species Prionailurus viverrinus. The sequence continues at coordinate 98,411,239 of NC_062563.1, forward strand.
TATTGGCTAACCAATTCTCTTTAAATTATCCTGACTATAGTATGATGGTATTTTGATTTCTGGTAGGGAAAATTTATGCTTACCCCCAACACATTTATCTTTATTAAATTAGTATTTATTATTCTTGGACAATTATTCTTTTAAATTACATTTAAATAGTTTTTTTTAACCTAATGTTGAGTGTTTGAATGGGATCTTAATGAACATATAGTTTATTCACAGAAAAGAGTATGAGAATTTGAGTCATAGATAGATAGATAGATAGATAGATAGATAGATAGATAGATAGATCTATATATAGATATATATTTATTAGGTGTCATTTCAAGACCTTTGAAAATTTTTCTAGTTTCTGTATGATTTTCATCCATTTCTTATTGAATTACTAAGAGGTTCTTTAGGATTGTTATTTGTGTTATTAGTGATCCTTTTTGTCTAGTACACATTTGTAGTTGTTCTGGCTGTTTAGACTATGTTTTTTCATATATTAATCTTGTAAGGGAGCATTATATTTTACTGTCAATATATTTTTGTGTTTGAATGTCTTCTGTGAATGTTTTTGGTAGCAAACCATGTTGTTTGCAAATCTTTATTCCACTATTTTTTTTTTCTTATTGAATCAGTTAGAACCCTATAGTACTATTCCTTAGTACAAATGATAGTGAACATTCTGGTCTTACTTGTATGTGTGTATGTGTGTGGTCTAATTCAGTGTTTTATCTTTATTTTAATTTTTATTATTTTTTATTTGTGTACCCTTGACTCACAATGTGGTATTAGTTTCAGCTGTACAATGCAATGATTCAACATCACTATACCTTATGCTTTGTATACTCACCACAAGCGTAGCTACTACCCTCTGTTACCTTGCAACACTATTACAGTATCATTGTCAATATTTCCTATACTGTGCCCTTTATTCTTGTGACTTATTCAGTCCATACCTGGAAGTCTATATCTTCCAGTTCCTTTCACCCATTTTTCCCTTTCCCCCATCCCCTCATCTCTGCCAAGCATCAGATTATTCTCAGTTAATTATAGGTCTGATTCTCCTTTATATTTGTTTGTTTATTAATTTGTTTTGTTTTTTAGATTCCACATATGTGGGTGATCATATGGTATTTGTCTTTCTCAGTCTTGACTTAAATCACTTAGCATAATGCCCTCTTTGCCCATTGTTCTGGTTTTATTTTTAAAGGTAATAGAAATACTTGAGTAGTTTCACTGTATTAATGATGTTTTTAAATGGGTTTTTACATTTAATTTGTTTTTTTTAATCACAACTTAATGTATAGCTTATAACATTATTCTCTATCATTGAGTAATTAAATCATAGTATTATCCATTTGATTCAATTAATTATGAGAATATAGCCATAGGTCTATTAATATATTCCTAGAACAAACTCTACTTGGTCATGATGACATATGCTTAATTATAGTTAGGCTTCATATGCTAAGGCTTTCATTAAATTTATAATTTACTTTAAAATAATGATACTTCATGGTTTAGGAACTTCATAGTTCATACTTCATCGATTAATTTTATATTCACCTTCTCCAACTGTGGGTATTAGGGTTACCATACCATCAAGGACTGATTTGAAAAATAATCTATCTTCTACTATGATCTCAGAAAGTTTACATATCATAAGAAATATTTTCTTGGAAGTGTGGTAGAATTCACCATAGTACACTTGCCTTATTTGGAGGTGGATTCTTGATAGCCTTTAAAGTGTTAAGTCTATTAAATTATACCTTCAGGGTCTGTAACTATTCCTGAGTAATTTTATGCTATATGATCCCCCCAAAATATTAGTCAAGATTTCCAAATTTATAATTTTGTAAGTTTTATATGTATCTGTGGCTATGCTTCTCTCTCATTCTTTATCTTATATATATTGGTGGTGGTGGTGGTGGTTTTAGTGATTTGCATTACTCTTTTCGAATATGTATATGTATGTATATATACATACATATATATATTCCAATCCAGCATAAACTTTATGATTATTTGTCTGGTTCATCATTTTCTTTATCTTTATTAATTCATTTGTTCCTGATATTTACTGCGATGTTTTTTTCTTAAGCTTACTCATTAATTTATTTTGTCTCTCTTGTGTTCTAGTAACATTTGAAAGAAATGCCTCATCTTCAAAGTTATTTCGTAGCCCAATTCTCTGTTTTTATTGGGAAGTTCTGTCATTGTAATTCAGCTTTAGATAGTCCTTAAATCATTTTTTCTCATTAACCTGAGAAATGCATTTAAAAAGAGATTCATGTGTGTACAAGCATGGTGTCAGTCATCTTGGACTGAAAGCAACACTATATATTTTAAATTGTATAGCTTTAGAAAATCTAGCTCTAAAATTTCAGATTTCTAATCAGAAAATTATATATATATATATATATATATGTGTGTGTGTGTGTGTGTGTGCATATATATTGTATTTTTTCATTCTATCTTTTTCATGGTTTTACATTAATAGCTATTCTAAATAGTGGAATGATCTTGGAAAGGAGTAATTCTTAACTCTGCAATCTAAAAACAATAGAGAACCAAAAGTTGCCAAGATAGCCCACTATCCCTCAAAAGTGATGTATGTATAAACGTTTGCTACTCCAGTAGCATGTACTGGCATGCTTTCTAAGTATGGTTTTCTACTCCATGGAGCTGAATTAGCTCAGTCTGATGACTACTGTCAACCTACAGGGTGCTGCTGTCTGATACTAATCCTGATATGCCATTCAGAAGAGTAAGAGAGTTTTCTGGTAAAATCTTCTATATTCTGCTAACAGTTTTCTCTAAGTGTTTAAATTTGTTGGTATAAATTACTGTAGGCCTCTGGTATTACATAAATATAATTTAAGTGTACATAAAAATAAGTTTTTATTAGTTTCTCCTACAAATTATCCATATAGTATTATCTTGTATCAGTAAGAGTATCAAAAAGGTTACATGATTTATGTTTTTGTATATATTTCTTTGGGTATGTATAGTAAGTCACACCATTTATGGGTATCATTGAGCCACCTACCTCCTATTTTTCTGATTATTATTTTCACTTTTCTTCTCTATTCTGGGCACAAAAATCTACTTCTTAAAATGTTCATAATTACAGGCATGCTATTTTTATCAATTTTTCCATATTGAATTTTTTTAGAGAAATGGTTTTATGGTTTTATGGTTTCTTAATGTTTGTAGTAAATGAGGTTAGATTTTAAAGTGTTTGATTGATTTTTATTGAGATATAATTACATATAATCGACATGTAATTAAAGTGTATTTTTAAGGTTATCTTCTACAGCCACACTTGATTGAGCCAAAGTGTGCTAATATAATAACAAAATACCTCCCCGCCCCCAATTACTCACTTCTTTGCTGTAACTAACTGTTGTTACAGCTGGTAAGGCAAATTGACCTCAGTTAATTGCTGCAGGCTAGTGGATCTCATACTTTATTGTGTATTGGAATTACCAGGGAAGGTTTTTAAACATCCCAATGCTCAGGAAAAACCTCAAACCAATGAAATGAGAATCTCTGGGAGTGAGACCCAGCCATCAGTAGTTTTAAATGATCTTCAGGGGATTCAAGGTGCTGCAAATTTGAGAATCACTGTACTATTTCCAAAATCTCAAATTTCATCCAGGGATAAATATCTCTTTAGAAAAGTAGGTGTGTGTGTGTGTGTGTGTGTGTGTGTGCATGTAATCATTTTATCCCACCTTCCAGTATCCCTGACATTACAACTGACATAGTGTAAATGTTAAAATTTTGTTTACTTAAGTATCCTTATTTATTGTGTATTAGTTTAAGGGGAGAGCCAGTAGGTAAGAAATCGAGGATACTTGTGGGTGCATTATTTTACAAATCACAATGGATGAGTAGCATCTGTGTGCTTTAGAAAACTAGAAAGGGGTATACAAGGGGGAAATGCGAATACCTTTAGAGAAACCTCATAGACACTACCATAGCCAAATGGTCAAGGTTAATATCAACAGTGAAATAATACTGAGATGATGAGATGAAAAAGAAATTTGCCTTTGCAGTCTTTCTTCCCAAAACACATAACCCAAGTCTACCCATGATAAAAATATCAGAAAAATCTCAATAAATGGACATTTTACAAAATATTTGACCAGGACATCTCAAAATTATCAAGGTCATCAAAAACAAGGAAAGTCTGAGAAGCTGTCGCAACCAAGAGGAGTCTAAAGAGACATGATGACTAAATGTCAGATCTTAGGCAAGAAAATGAACATTGGGTAAAAACTAAGGAATCTAAATATACAGGCATTAGTTAACAACACTGCATCATTATTGGTTCATTAATTGTGGTAAATGTACTATACTATTATAAGATGCCACCATGGGAAGTGTCTGTATTATTCTTCCAATTTTTCAGTAAACCTTAAACCTTTATAAAATAAAAAGTTTATTAAAGAAAAGAGCTACAGGATGTGTTGGAGAAGAAGTATTTCCTTCATGCTTCAAGTTCCTTCTAGCTGGACTAAGAATCAAATTGACATAAGAGTAACAGTAAAAATCAAACTTAATAGCATACATATGGGAAATCTGCACGGACATGGAAATTCGAAAGACAGCGAGGCAACATGACAAAGGAGAAAAATACCATAGGAGGAAGGTGAAAGGAGATATCTGGAAAACAAAATTTGTCCTATTACATAGGTAAGTTTCTTAGGTAAACAGGAATCTCTATTAATAGCTTTCTTCCTGATATAAGCAGGCAGTTGATGGGGTAGGTAAAGAGCTTTTCCTGAATCTGCTGGGTTTTGGTTGCTTTTAACTCGTAACAATGTTCTTAACAAAGTGGACCATCTTCAGGTGCCCTACCCTTGATCCCTACAAATGCTAAAAACTCTTTTCACCCACATTATGAAAGACAATATAAAGATCAGCTTTACTCCTAAGATTAATATGAAATTATGAGATTGTTTATTTTCTATATATCACTGAATATAGTGATGGCACTAGAACTTTCTACTTCTTTAAAATATCCACAAGGTCTGCTATGTCAAAGACTTCCTCTGGGTTTATCGTTCTTTGGTTTAGCTAGTATTTCTAATTATCATCATGTGGATGATTTCCTAATCTATGTCTCTCCAGCCCTACCTTCCCATGTAATATTTTAGATTGTATTTCCTTCTCCTGAAAACTTCTCCATAGATTTATTTATCAGATATTTGCACAGCAGTAATGTGCTAAGAATTGTGTAAATCACTATGCCCCACCATCTTATTGAAATGAATTTTTGTTTCTCTTTCCTTCTCACCCCCAAAATTCTGTACCTCTCCAAATTTCAATTTTTCAAATTAAGAGTTTAAATTAAATATATATTATTATTCTAAACCTGTAATCTAGAGAAATAACAAATATTATTGACTTTCCCATAAAAATATTTCTGCAGTTTTTCATTTTCACGGACATCATCCTCAACATTCTACGTGTGTTTTACTGACACTTTCTATAATGCCATCAGTCACATCTTTCCACAAACAACCTGCAATGACTCTGTTTCCTAGCAAAATGAGGAAGTATTTTGCATCTTTCCATTCAAGGTCTTTCATAGTCTAGCTCAAACTGTCAATATTATTTCTTATTTTCCATAACATAAATGTCTTGCTCTGAAAGCTAGCACCTTGCTGTCAAAAAAACTTGTTTGCATTCTTGCTGTTGTGGCTTTTTGTCTTCATAGCCAAATCTTCTAAAACTAACAGTTCTTTTCCTACCCCTGTGGTTTCTTCATTTGCCATTTTTCATCAAAACTGTAAATGTTTTCTAGCATAAATAAGATAATTTAGCCCAATTATGTTATACCTTATTCTAGATGTTACTCAAATTTGAATACAATATTTTTGAAAACAGATGTTGTTTTAAGTGATTTTCAAATATCTGTCCCCCTCCAGGGAATTCTTTATGAAAATTTAAATACCTCAGGGAGACATAAATAATTGTGAATAAATTAACATGCATTTATACTCCAACAGGGACAATTTTTGTTTTTAGAGTAGTTAATAGATCCCAGAGGGAATGCAAAGTTAAAGTGGGAAGAAAAAGTCCAAAGATATGGGAAATCTACGGACAGGCAATGGAAGGCCAGAGTGAGAGACTCTGACAATCAGGTCATTCAGCTGACAGCTCAAGGCATTCATGAGAATTAGGAAAACTAGTTGAAGAGTTATTGAGCATCATTCTAGTGTGGTCTCCTGTGAAAATATGAAATGCTTGTCTGTCGAACCTGTTCAACCATTAAAGGATAAAATACATTGACTCCAACCCTTGTAGGACTCCTGACCAGAGGTATTTCCTTTGTCATCAAATGTTTGGGTTTCCTACCTATCAAAGACAGAGGAAGGAGCAGGTTTCTCATGTCTGAAAGATCTAATAGGGGTTGCTAAATTTATTATCCTGATTTGGAAAGTATCACCTGTATAGAAACTCTTGATTGGAGACCTTAAGTTTTTAAATGGTGTTTATATATTTTTTTCTTACATACAAATGAGACATCTATACCTGGAGCTGTCTAAAAGACCACATGGGAATATCATTAGAGAGAAAAAAATTTAAAAAATACGTTTTGAAGAAAAAAAATATGCTACTATCTTGCATTTACATTTACCCAAAAGCATTTGGTACCCAAAACTTAATAACTTGAAGGCATTTTCTTATTATCAAAATGCTGCTTTAGACTCGGTGAATTTTGCCATAAATCTAGCTGCACTTAGCAAGCCATTAAAAAGACCTAATGCGGGAGTTGCGGCAAGATGGCGGCTTAGGAGGACGCTGGGCTCACCGCACGTCCTGCTGATCACTTAGATTCCATCTACACCTGCCTAAATAACCCAGAAAACCGCCAGAGGAATAGCAGAACAGAGTCGCCGGAGCCAAACGCAGACGAGAGGCCCACGGAAGAGGGTAGGAAGGGCGGCGAGGCGGTGCGCGCTCCACGGACTGGCGGGAGGGAGCCGGGGCGGAGGGGCGGCTCGCCGGCCAAGCAGAGCCCCCGAGTCTGGCTTGCAAAAGCGGAGGGGCCGGGCGGACTGTGTTCCGACAGCAAGCGCGACTTAGCGTCTGGGAGGTCAGAAATTAACAGCTCTGCTCGGAAAGCGGGAAGGCTGGAGGACAAAGGGAGGGAGAGCTGCTGAGCCCCCTGACAACAGAGCTCAGTTTGGTGGGGAACAAAGGCGCTCGCCAGCGCCATCTCCCCCGCCCATCCCCCAGCCGAAATCCCAAAGGGAACCGGTTCCTGCCAGGGAACTTGCTCGCTCCGCGCAAACACCCAACTCTGCGCTTCTGCGGAGCCAAACCTCCGGCAGCGGATCTGACTCCCTCCCGCTGCCACAGGGCCCCTCCTGAAGTGGATCACCTAAGGAGAAGCGATCTAAGCCTGCCCCTCCTGCCCCCGAGCACCTTGCCTACCCACCCCAGCTAATACGCCAGATCCCCAGCATCACAAGCCTGGCAGGGTGCAAGTAGCCCAGATGGGCCACGCCACCCCACAGTGAATCCCGCCCCTAGGAGAGGGGAAGAGAAGGCACACACCAGTCTGACTGTGGCCCCATCGGTGGGCTGGGGGCAGACATCAGGTCTGACTGCGGCCCACCCACCAACTCCAGGTATACACCACAGCACAGGGGAAGTGCCCTGCAGGTCCTCACCACGCCAGGGACTATCCAAAATGACCAAGCGGAAGAACTCCCCTCAGAAGAATCTCCAGGAAATAACAACAGCTAATGAGCTGATCAAAAAGGATTTAAATAATATAACAGAAAGTGAATTTAGAATAATAGTCATAAAATTAATCGCTGGGCTTGAAAACAGTATACAGGACAGCAGAGAATCTCTTGCTACAGAGATCAAGGGACTAAGGAACAGTCACGAGGAGCTGAAAAACGCTTTAAACGAAATGCATAACAAAATGGAAACCACCACAGCTCGGCTTGAAGAGGCAGAGGAGAGAATAGGTGAACTAGAAGATAAAGTTATGGAAAAAGAGGAAGCTGAGAAAAAGAGAGATAAAAAAATCCAGGAGTATGAGGGGAAAATTAGAGAATTAAGTGATACACTAAAAAGAAATAATATACGCATAATTGGTATCCCAGAGGAGGAAGAGAGAGGGAAAGGTGCTGAAGGGGTACTTGAAGAAATAATAGCTGAGAACTTCGCTGAACTGGGGAAGGAAAAAGGCATTGAAATCCAAGAGGCACAGAGAACTCCCTTCAGACGTAACTTGAATCGATCTTCTGCACGACATATCATAGTGAAACTGGCAAAATACAAGGATAAAGAGAAAATTCTGAAAGCAGCAAGGGGTAAACGTGCCCTCACATATAAAGGGAGACCTATAAGACTCGTGACTGATCTCTCTTTTGAAACTTGGCAGGCCAGAAAGAATTGGCAAGAGATTTTCAGGGTGCTAGACAGAAAAAATATGCAGCCAAGAATCCTTTATCCAGCAAGTCTGTCATTTAGAATAGAAGGAGAGATAAAGGTCTTCCCAAACAAACAAAAACTGAAGGAATTTGTCACCACTAAACCAGCCCTACAAGAGATCCTAAGGGGGACCCTGTGAGACAAAGTCCCAGAGACATCACTATAAGCATAAAACATACAGACATCACAATGACTCTAAACCCGTATCTTTCTATAATAACACTGAATGTAAATGGATTAAATGCGCCAACCAAAAGACATAGGGTATCAGAATGGATAAAAAAACAAGACCCATCTATTTGCTGTCTACAAGAGACTCATTTTAGACCTGAGGACACCTTTAGATTGAGAGTGAGGGGATGGAGAACTATTTATCATGCGACTGGAAGCCAAAAGAAAGCTGGAGTAGCCATACTTATATCAGACAAACTAGACTTTAAATTAAAGGCTGTAACAAGAGATGAAGAAGGACATTATATAATAGTTACAGGGTCTATCCATCAGGAAGAGCTAACAATTATCAATGTCTATGCACCGAATACCGGAGCCCCCAAATATATAAAACAATTACTCATAAACATAAGCAACCTTATTGATAAGAATGTGGTAATTGCAGGGGACTTTAATACACCACTTACAGAAATGGATAGATCAACTAGACACACGGTCAATAAAGAAACAAGGGCCCTGAATGAGACATTGGATGAGATGGACTTGGCAGATATATTTAGAACTCTGCATCCCAAAGCAACAGAATATACTTTCTTCTCGAGTGCACATGGAACATTCTCCAAGATAGATCATATACTGGGTCACAAAACAGCCCTTCATAAGTTTACAAGAATTGAAATTATACCATGCTTACTTTCAGACCACAATGCCATGAAGCTTGAAATCAACCACAGGAAAAAGTCTGGAAAACCTCCAAAAGCATGGAGGTTAAAGAACACCCTACTAACGAATGAGTGGGTCAACCAGGCAATTAGAGAAGAAATTAAAAAATATATGGAAACAAACGAAAATGAAAATACAACAATCCAAACGCTTTGGGACGCAGCAAAGGCAGTCCTGAGAGGAAAATACATTGCAATCCAGGCCTATCTCAAGAAACAAGAAAAATCCCAAATACAAAATCTAACAGCACACCTAAAGGAACTAGAAGCAGAACAGCAAAGGCAGCCTAAGCCCAGCAGAAGAAGAGAAATAATAAAGATCAGAGCAGAAATAAACAATATAGAAACTAAAAAAACTGTAGAGCAGATCAACGAAACCAAGAGTTGGTTTTTTGAAAAAATAAACAAAATTGACAAACCTCTAGCCAGGCTTCTCAAAAAGAAAAGGGAGATGACCCAAATAGATAAAATCATGAATGAAAATGGAACTATTACAACCAATCCCTCAGAGATACAAACAATTATCAGGGAATACTATGAAAACTTATATGCCAACAAATTGGACAACCTGGAAGAAATGGACGAATTCCTGAACACCCACACGCTTCCAAAACTCAATCAGGAGGAAATAGAAAGCTTGAACAGACCCATAACCAGCGAAGAAATTGAATCGGTTATCAAAAATCTCCCAACAAATAAGAGTCCAGGACCAGATGGCTTCCCAGGGGAGTTCTACCAGACGTTTAAAGCAGAGATAATACCTATCCTTCTCAAGCTATTCCAAGAAATAGAAAGGGAAGGAAAACTTCCAGACTCATTCTATGAAGCCAGTATTACTTTGATTCCTAAACCAGACAGAGACCCAGTAAAAAAAGAGAACTACAGGCCAATATCCCTGATGAATATGGATGCAAAAATTCTCAATAAGATACTAGCAAATCGAATTCAACGGCATATAAAAAGAATTATTCACCATGATCAAGTGGGATTCATTCCTGGGATGCAGGGCTGGTTCAACATTCGCAAATCAATCAACGTGATACATCACATTAACAAAAAAAGAGAGAAGAACCATATGATCCTGTCAATCGATGCAGAAAAGGCCTTCGACAAAATCCAGCACCCTTTCTTAATAAAAACCCTTGAGAAAGTCGGGATAGAAGGAACATACTTAAAGATCATAAAAGCCATTTATGAAAAGCCCACAGCTAACATCATCCTCAACGGGGAAAAACTGAAAGCTTTTTCCCTGAGATCAGGAACACGACAAGGATGCCCACTCTCACCGCTGCTGTTTAACATAGTGCTGGAAGTTCTAGCATCAGCAATCAGACAACAAAAGGAAATCAAAGGCATCAAAATTGGCAAAGATGAAGTCAAGCTTTCGCTTTTTGCAGATGACATGATATTATACATGGAAAATCCGATAGACTCCACCAAAAGTCTGCTAGAACTGATACAGGAATTCACCAAAGTTGCAGGATACAAAATCAATGTACAGAAATCAGTTGCATTCTTATACACTAACAATGAAGCAACAGAAAGACAAAGAAAGAAACTGATCCCATTCACAATTGCACCAAGAAGCATAAAATACCTAGGAATAAATCTAACCAAAGATGTAAAGGATCTGTATGCTGAAAACTATAGAAAGCTTCTGAAGGAAATTGAAGAAGATTTAAAGAAATGGAAAGACATTCCCTGCTCATGGATTGGAAAAATAAATATTGTCAAAATGTCAATACTACCCAAAGCTATCTACACATTCAATGCAATCCCAATCAAAATTGCACCAGCATTCTTCTCGAAACTAGAACAAGCAATCCTAAAATTCATATGGAACCACAAAAGGCCCCGAATAGCCAAAGGAATTTTGAAGAAGAAGACCAAAGCAGGAGGCATCACAATCCCAGACTTTAGCCTCTACTACAAAGCTGTCATCATCAAGACAGCATGGTATTGGCACCAAAACAGACACATAGACCAATGGAATAGAATAGAAACCCCAGAACTAGACCCACAAACGTATGGCCAACTCATCTTTGACAAAGCAGGAAAGAACATCCAATGGAAAAAAGACAGCCTCTTTAACAAATGGTGCTGGGAGAACTGGACAGCAACATGCAGAAGGTTGAAACTAGACCACTTTCTCACACCATTCACAAAAATAAACTCAAAATGGATAAAGGACCTAAATGTGAGACAGGAAACCATCAAAACCTTAGAGGAGAAAGCAGGAAAAGACCTCTCTGACCTCAGCCGTAGCAATCTCTTCCTCGACACATCCCCAAAGGCAAGGGAATTAAAAGCAAAAGTGAATTACTGGGACCTTATGAAGATAAAAAGCTTCTGCACAGCCAAGGAAACAACCAACAAAACTAAAAGGCAACCAACGGAATGGGAAAAGATAGTTGCAAATGACATATCGGACAAAGGGCTAGTATCCAAAATCTATAAAGAGCTCACCAAACTCCACACCCGAAAAACAAATAACCCAGTGAAGAAATGGGCAGAAAACATGAATAGACACTTCTCTAAAGAAGACATCCGGATGGCCAACAGACACATGAAAAGATGTTCAGCGTCGCTCCTTATCAGGGAAATACAAATCAAAACCACACTCAGGTATCACCTCACGCCAGTCAGAGTGGCCAAAATGAACAAATCAGGAGACTATAGATGCTGGAGAGGATGTGGAGAAACGGGAACCCTCTTGCACTGTTGGTGGGAATGCAAATTGGTGCAGCCGCTCTGGAAAGCAGTGTGGAGGTTCCTCAGAAAATTAAAAATAGACCTACCCTATGACCCAGCAATAGCACTGCTAGGAATTTATCCAAGGGATACAGGAGCACTGATGCATAGGGCCACTTGTACCCCAATGTTCATAGCAGCACTCTCAACAATAGCCAAATTATGGAAAGAGCCTAAATGTCCATCAACTGATGAATGGATAAAGAAATTGTGGTTTATATACACAATGGAATATTACATGGCAATGAGAAAAAATGAAATATGGCCTTTTGTAGCAACGTGGATGGAACTGGAGAGTGTGATGCTAAGTGAAATAAGCCATACAGAGAAAGACAGATACCATATGGTCTCACTCTTATGTGGATCCTGAGAAACTTAACAGGAACCCATGGGGGAGGGGAAGGAAAAAAAAAAAAAAGAGGTTAGAAAGGGAGAGAGCCAAAGCATAAGAGACTGTTAAAAACTGAGAACAAACTGAGGGTTGATGGGGGGTGGGAGGGAGGAGAGGGTGGGTGATGGGTATTGAGGAGGGCACCTTTTGGGATGAGCACTGGGTGTTGTATGGAAACCAATTTGTCAATAAATTTCAGAAAAAAAATAAATAAATAAATAAATTAAAAAAAAAAAGAAAAAAAAAAAAAAAGACCTAATGCACATGAGAGATGAGGATGTCACCAAGAAAACAGGCAAGGATCTCAATAAAATAGGAGCCCCAAATTACTGACACTAGGTTCTTTTTATCAATAAGAAGTGTAGATTCTGATATTGATAGCAAACGCTTTAAATAAAGAGATAGTTCTACAGAGTAATATACTCCAGTTTTAAAAGTTTTTCCATTCAAATCTAGTTAAGCATTTTTGTACTGATCCCATAATGAAAGTTTTATTGTCCCCTGGAAAGAGTATTTTGGAAGTATTTAAGACTAATTATGATGAGTGAGCCCATGGTGGAAGAATCAGTAGGTAATTCTAGGTATTCAAAAGGTAAATGAGGATACCAGGTATCTAGGACAAGTTACAAACTTGACTCAAGGAAACAGAGTAACATAAAGTATGGGGAAGAAAGATATGGTTTACCTACTTAGGTCTTGGCAAGTTGGTGAGAAATAACTACAGGTACAACTAAATAGAACAGCCAGAGTTTAAGTTGAGGATCTTGATGATCAATCTGATAAACTATTATGAAAGAATGAACAATAAAAGAAAATTTTTGGTCATTGATATTAAAGTCCAAAATCAAATATCCATAGTATTCTCATTTGGAATTCTGTTCAATTGGAAATGGATAATAAGGTCCACAAGTAAAGAAAATTTTAATGGAGATAAATGCATTTATTTCCTTGAATGCAATTCAACATCAATTTTGCCATTCAGAAGCCATGTTGACCATAATAATCCTAAGTAAAGGGATGATATTTTTTTCAGGAATTTCATACATACAAAATTCAAATGGGAAAAAATCTTTATTCTGAGAATTTTCTGTTTGTTCCCAATGTTTCTTGAGAGGGCACTTTGTACAGATTACGTCAACAATCTCTTTCTCTATCCTTATGTTCTACAAAGAATGAGGAACAATACTTGTGAAGAGATTGGATGATTGGGAAGAGTCAAGGTGAGAGGATAAGATGATAATTCACCTTGATTTCAAGGTTCCTGAGAAATACAGAGTTAGGTCTTAGTGGTGCAATTATAGGGCATGAATGCATGGAGCTATGGAGGTATATGATTTAGAATCCCATATTCTGGATGCATAGACCAAATAGAATACTGTGACAAAAAGTGACTAAAAAGACTAAAAATTCTAAGCTGAAATGTTTTTAAGATGATTGTTATTACCCAGCAAATATTTGGCAATATATGATAAAATACAGAAAACATAGACTGGAAAGTTCCACTCACATTGTGGAACTCAGTATCTATTGGCAGGGAGTGTAAAATAGTGATAACTGTACTTTGTTGGCTAAAAGTGTTATTTATTGCAAATAAGTGCTATATGAAGACATGCCAATTAAAGGATATTTGTAACCCATTACTATATATTGATATCAGTGACTGTGCTTACAGTTTTACAGAATATATGTTTCACTTCAATCATATACATGACTTAGAGGTGATGAGTAAGGATGATATGAATATAAACACTCTTAAAATGGAAATACAGAGTTTTTATTTAAACCAAAGATTCAAACAGAAGTCTCACAAAATAAATTTATCTGAATACTATCCCAGGCTTCTTTTGGTCTAATCAGTCTTCCATACAACATAGAATCCCCTTCTATAACATTCTTGGTAAATTACTTTTCTGTATTTATTTAAAGTATTTCATTTATAAGTAAATGATTGCTTCATAAACTGTAGAAATTCACTATCAGCAGAGTTCATTGATAAAAATCTTTCTCTTAAGAAATTGAAATTGCCTGCTATGAAATGCCCACATAATGATCCTAAAATTTGGCTGTCTATGGCCACATGATACAAGTGTACATGACATCAGGCTATTATATATAACAAGATACTATTTGAATATCCATATTTTAGTTAGCCATAACTAAGTCCATGTACCATGGACTGCATGGTTTAAACAACAAACACTTAATTATCATAGTTCCGGAGACTGGAAGTTTGAGATCAGGACACCATCTGTGATTTCTGGTGAGACTATCCCTGGCTTGTAGACTGCCCCCTTATAGCTGTGTGCTAACATGGCTCTTACTTTTTTTGAAAGGGCACTAATCCCATTATGAGAGCCCCACCTTCTGACCTTATCTAATCCTTATCACTTCCAAAGTTCCCATCTCCAAATGCCATCACATTAGAGGTTACGGTTTCAACATGTGAATTTAAAGGAGATACAACATGCAATCTGAAATGAGTTTAATTCATTTTTGTTGTTAGTGTTCAAATGTTATGGCTTTAAATGCCATTGTCATTATACTTGTGAACTGGAGAGTCCACATTGCTTTGTCAGTGTGCCCCTAAAAATGCCTTGCTTAACTAGGTTTTCAGGGCTTAAAACTTTTTTTAGACCAATTAAGTTATTTCTTCTGAAAATCTGAGCATCATATTGCATTGGTTTTATGATGTTTACATAATTCTTTTTAGTTTACTTTAAGTTGTGGCCAAAATGAAATTCCCCAGATGTTGTTCAAGTGCTGCCAAGTTAGTTTAGTTTAGTTTTTCCAAGTCAAGTAATTTATTGAGAAGAACAGTGAAGACCAGAAAAGCTACTTATTTCTATTTATTCTTTAAATGATCCTGGATTGCCCATGTAAATTTGCATTTAGAATTCAATTAAAACCATAGCAGGTGTCTTTGCTATGCCTCTAGAATTTATCTCTGCCACCTCCTACTTACCTGCTCTGTCCCATTTTTTTTTCATTTTCTTTCTGACTTACATAACCCTCCTCCAATTTCTCTTAAATTCCTCTTAAAGAGTCAGTATACACCTGTGACTAATCCATGTATGTTTGATTTTCAGTCTTCTTGGTAGACTAGTTTACTTAGATAACACAGATTTTCTCCTCCACAGACAACAGAACCATGTAATTTCATTCCACTTGATTCTGATCATTTCAAATCACTTGAGAATAAAAGACAGTACTATGGATGATTACTCCAGAGCAACAGGCATGAACTGGGACTGTCTTCCATGAACCAGTTGGTGTGGTCACACTCCAGAAGCCCAACCCTCACTTGGTGATTTAAACAAGTGAAAAGTTTTTTGGTTTTGTTGTTTTTTTTTTTTCTAGATTTTATGCCATAAAGACACACTTTTGTTATCAAGAAAATAATATTAAGGGGTGCCTGGGTGCTCAGTCGGTTAAGCATCTGACTTCTGATTTTGGCTCAGGTCATGATCTTGCAGTTGGTGGGATCAAGCCCCAAGTCAGACTCCTCATCAACAGCAGGAAGACTGCTTGGGATTCTCTCTTTTCCTCTCTGTCTGCCCCTCCCCCACTCGTACTTGCTGTCTCTCTCTCTCTCCCACTCTCATTCTCAAAATAAATAAATAAGCATTCAAAAAAATATTCATTTTTGAGATTAGAGTAAAATATGCTTACTCCTAATAGGAATATACTGATTTATGTGAAAAAGAAAATTTGATCCCTCCTAATATTTGCTTTTGTATTTTATCTATGAGAAAATCCACCTTCTAAAAAGGTTAGCCTAATTCTGCCTAATTTCTTTTTTATAAAGTCAGATAATTAGTGTTTAGAATAACATTTAAAGCTAAATAGAGTTTATACTCAATCTTTAGTCTGATTACAGAGCATTATTTTTTTTCACAAAGTTTGGAATGTGGTAATATATGCATTTAATATAAGTTTTGGTTTATCAAGATTTCTTTACTTCTCAGGTTTATTACTGTAAGATGTTCCTCATCCACATTTTTATTTGTTTGCTTAATGGTTTATATAAGCATTCTATGGTGAAAAAAATTGAAAAACACAGTATTTTAGGGCAAGTATAATAGTATTCCTATATTACCAGAGGTAATAGAACCAACATCACTACATGATAGGTAAGGCAGGGAATATGAAGTTTATTTTTCAGATGATCATACCTACTTACCATTCTTTTTCATTAATGTTAATTTCTCATTCAAACAGTAAAAAATAGATAATGGTATATAAGTTCCTCTAATGTAGGTATATTGTATATAATATAGGGATTCACAACAGTTATACGAAGTGAAGTGCCAGGAGCATTACCTGGACAGAAGGACCAAGTTCTTAGACCCCAGGAGAGTATCTAGTTCCCAATGATAATACCTGACAGAAATGAGGTTCCTTTCAAAAAGCTTAATCTTCTCATTTTTAGGGGTAGTGTCTTCATATCTTCCTCACATCTTAAATATGAGATGTAGCAACAGCAAAGT
Organism: Prionailurus viverrinus; assembly: GCF_022837055.1. NCBI lineage: Eukaryota > Metazoa > Chordata > Mammalia > Carnivora > Felidae > Prionailurus > Prionailurus viverrinus. The sequence continues at coordinate 98,428,215 of NC_062563.1, forward strand.
TAGGAGGTAAACATATTTTTAGGAATGATTGAAAGAATTAGACTGGATTCTAATCACTACAAAATTAATGATACTGATTAATTCTGAATACTGAAATATTAAATAAGCTCCATTTTTTATGTAAGAAAGTGAGTTAAATCATTTTCATTTAGCCAAAAGGAGTAGAACTTAGGAAATATTAGGATTATTTGCCCTGTTAGTGAATAAGACATGTACTTCAATTACTCTGTACACTCTCCCATTTCAAATAATCCAAAAACATAAAAAATAAAAATGAAATGAAACACAAACAAAAAGCAAAAACTTTAATTTAGTTCTCATTATACCTTCCAAAAATAAAAAGGCACAGTTTAGAGGAATCAGAAGGAAAAAATGAAATAAACTATGAGTGGGTATAACTAATTACTTCCCTTATAGACTAGGTGCATGTCTTAGAATACAACTTGTACTGGTTATTTCACTTAGAATTCAAATCAACTAAGCCATTTGGTGATAACCAAGGGTCTCTCTAAAGTAGACAAATGCTAAATCTCTCTATTCTACTGCCTGTAACATCAATATTATGGTATTATAATCAGTGAGCCAGTGACCACCCATCTCAAATAACAGCCTCCTTTTACTGAAGATACATGACAGAAGTATGTAGAAGATGTATAAAAATTTAAGCTAAGCACTGATAAGTTTTAGGCAGGCTTGGTTTCAAACATGGGAGGGTAGAGGAGAGAAATTTGATATGAACATATGGATCATCCATTATTTTCTAAGCTAGTTGAGCATAAATAATTGTGGCCCAACTAATCCTGAATGCCAACAGGCAGGTATTCAGAGAGGCAGAATATTAGACTAGATACGCTCAATGCAGTATCTTTAGATCAGTTCCTTATAAATGAAATATAAAATGAGTTGCATACAGGAGCCACATGCTTAATTTTAAATTTTGTAGTAGCCACATTAAAAAGTAAAAAGATGGGACACCTGGGTGGCTTAGTAGGTTAAGCGTCCCACTTAGGCTAAGGTCATGATCTCATGGCTCGTGAGTTCAGGTCCCGCCTCTGGCTCTGTGCTGACAGCTCAGAGCCTGGAGCCTGCTTGGGATTCTGTGTCTCTCTCTGCCCCTCCCTCACTTGCAGGCTCTCTCTCTCTCTCTCTCTCTCTCTCTAAAAAACAAACATTTAAAAAAATTAAAAAAAGTAAAAAGAAATGTGGTTAATTTTGATAATATATTTTATTTAACTCAATATAGCCAAAATAATATAATTTCAATACAAAATTAATATGAAGTTTATGAATGGAATATGTTACTTTTTTCCCATGGTAAGTTTTCAAAATTCAGTGTGTATTTCAAACAGCACATTTCAATAGACGCATTTCAGGTGTCCATTGCCACATAGGACTAGTGGCGACAGTGCTAGTTGGATGACAAGTCAACAAGTAGCCTAGCACCTGACAGTATATCTAAGTCCAACTGCTGCTACATAAGAGATGAAAGAGTAATGGGTGAGTGAAAGAGGTGTTTTTATCTTATGCAGGTGCATAGCTCCTACCAATAAATGGAAGGGTGGTAGTGGAAAACAATTATAAAAAAATAATTAGTTGATTTATCACTGACTCCAATGAGTTTGAGAGAAGGAAACAGGTGATGGTGGTAATGCTGGTATTGGGAAAAAATGGTTAGGTATCAACTCATGCAAAGGTGGAATCTGGCCCTTCCACTTTTTCAATAAGGGGAAAGAAAGTCATACCCCTGAGTGATTTTTTAACTGTGATTTCCTTCAGCAACCTATATTGAATTCCAGTTCCTTTCCTTTATTGGGCTAGAACTATTTTAGGAGACTCATGTTTCTGCACATCTTGCAACCAGGGACAATGACCACTTTTTTTAGAACTCTATTTTTAAGAATGTGTATAGAGCAAACTGCCTTAGAAGATAGAAAAAAATGTTTCCTTCCAAAACACAGGGCAGGGTGGCTTATACCCTTGGAAGGCAGAGATGCTGTCTGCCACTAAAGTTGAGGCAAGTAAGCTTAGTGCCCATCATAAAAGACATAGGTTCCCTAAACTCAAGATAATTCTCCTGTAACACAACCTTTTACATGTGCAGACATCATTTGCCCTTCCTTATATGTGTGTGATTTGGTGCAAGGAGAATAAATAATAAATACAATCATGATGATTATCCTACTGTGGTTGTTCAGTATTGAAGTCTTTTGTTTTCTGCCAGCATTCATGAAACTACTTGTCTAACGTGCTTACAAGTATGGTAAAATTTCAGACCCTTGATATTTCTTGACACCATTGACTATTTTCTTACCAAGGTTTTCCATTCTGAAAATGGCATGGAAGTTGAATAATGGATTTTGTATATGCAGAATGTTAAGATGCTTAATTCAGCTAATAGACAATTAGTCCACAAAATATGCATTTAGGTTCTACTGCAGTCTTAGCCTTTTTAAAGCACAAATTAAAATACATGTCTATGTAAAATACAATACAATATGGCATAGTATATGATGTAACGTTGCAGGCCTAGTCCCTTCTCAAGAAGATAATTTAATTGCAAAATTAATAGGCATATTTATGAAGAAAACTTAGCAGATGAATAATGGATATATACAGATACTAGGGCAAATTAGAAAGGCAAAGTAGCTCTTCAAATTCAGTAAATATAGAAGAAAAGCTTCCATTGGAACTTAAGATGTGACAATATCCTTAACGGAGAAAAAAATAGCAAAGTATAAAAGAGAGGTTAGCGATCCATACACAAGAGAAAGTGCAGGAAAACACCACGGAAGGGAGAATCACAATATATATAGATGAGGAAAACAATCCATAATGAGGAGCAAGAGCAGACAAGATGGAACCAATGAGAGCAGATTGCAAGAGACCTTTAATTCTGGTCTAATGAGTGTTTAGAGTTAATAAAGGAGCCATTGGAACCATTTTTCCATTACAAGTAAATGTAGTTGTAGGAAACTGAACCTGAGATATCTCATAATAAAGCAGAGTGACTTTTTAATATCCTAGAATATCTGGTAATCTTAAGGCTAACATATATGGTATTTCCATAATATTGGTTAACGGATATGTTGATAGTTTCTGAATTATTTTTACACAATAAAAAGCACCATTAGCACCATTGTGCTCTATTAATTTATGGTTGGCAATGTATTTCTAAAACCCATTAGTAGACTCCTTAAATTAACAAGACAAGAAGGCAAAGTTATAGGTTATGGAGGAAAGAGAGAGCTTTTAGCTCAATGCAGTGCATGGTTAAATCGTTGACTAGTAAACTTATGTATGAATACTGAGAAGTTTTTATATTCTCATAAGATTCAATGGGTCAGTTCAGGAGATGAAGAAATAGAGTAAAAATAGTAAACAAAGAAAGACAAAGTACGTAAAACTAATGAAAATGTGGATTAACTGTGGCTTCATTTGCTTTTGCAAATAACTTGCGTATTTTTAATAAGGCTGTTCTAGGACAATGTTGTTTCTTTGTCTTGATTCTCAAAATGGAGTCTAAGAATTATGACTGAATTTCAGTTATGAAAGAAGAAATAGAGGGTTTTCAGGCCCTGTGCCTGTGTTTGATAATACTTAAACGGTACACCTGAAGGTAGTGACTTTCCCATTTTTTCCATTTCATTCAGTTTGAACATCTAAGGGGGAAATTTATCATTTTTGTAGGCTTATGTGAAAGGAGTATGAGTAATTTATCTTATGCCAATTCTGTCAATACAATTTCATTTTTAAATAAAAACAGAGAGAGTACCATTTTTGACTGTCTTTAACAGGACATAAATTGAATGGCGTAGGCACACAAGAAACAGATGAACAAGATGAGTATAGATTTGTATTAGAAAGAAATTACATTTGTAAGTGATTCAACCAGGAGCAAAAAATAAACTATGCGGTATTGTGATCTCTGTAACACAGTAGCTAATTATTATTGGACTAAAAACAACAATTAGGATATTTTGCATTTTTTGCATACCCACCTACCTCTGAGATAATTGCCAATGAAGGAATTAAATGGTTCACTAAGTACCGAATTCAGCATCTCAATACCACAGAGAACAATTCTTGCTAATTGAAATGTGATGCATTGACTGCTTGGCAATACAAAGATATTCTTTCTTTTCCTATAACAAATGTGTACTGGTGAATGTGCCTAAATGTTACACTTCTTTCATTTTAGAATTAGCAAAGAATTAACATTGAACTATTTTAAATTCTTTCTACACTTGTGGCCAAATTAAGTATGTAATTATAGGTGTGCATGTGGATATAATACATGTATCTGTACACGTATAATGTGTATATCTATGTCTTTTCATGCCTATATATAAATATTTATATACATACATATTTATATAATTGTATACATATATTTGCATACATATGAATTTATTGACTTATGGATAATGGATGGAGTCAAATGAGTAAGAATATATAGGAAATAAGACAAACTTGGTTTCATTTCCACTATGGTGGCAACAGCACTGGCCATAAACCTCAGCAAGCTGACATCTGCCCTGGGTCTTACACCCCAGGGGGACCCATCCTGTGGAATGATTTGTATAAAATGTTCTGAGTACCACCCTGGTACCTGGACCTGTCTGATTTGTAGAGATATCCTCTGCATAACAAGCTGTAGATCCTGGTCGCCAGAAGCACCTTTTTCAAAATATGTTATGCCTTACACCCCTATTTCAGATGGCTGGGACTTTAACAGAACAGTGTTGCCATTTGGGCAGGTAATCTGAGCCTATATCTGGACCCATGTAATGCTATGTCTCTGTTTCTCCATTTTAGACCACTACAAATCTCTCTTCCATGTGTAGAGTAAACCAGATGCCTCAAGGAGCATTGGGTTAATGCCTATGTGGTCTTACTAGGAGGGTGGCTTGGTGAGCTGATTACACCCACTGGCCAGCATAATATATCAGAGGGCTACCAGGATGCTTCAATGATGCTGACTTTCATTGACTCTCTGATAGGAAGCTGGACAGAGATTTAATCCAACCATGTGTCCATGGGCTATACATGTAGCCACTTCTGGTCACCTATATTCTCCCTGAGGCAAAAGTTGGGTTTCTTCACTGGTCAGCTATATATAGTAGAATATTAATTTCACAGTGGCCATATTTAGCAGATACATCATAGTGGTGGCAAAATAGTTTCATGGTTGTTTGTTTGTTTGCTTGCTTTTAGGACATTCTTAGAATTGTATGTGAATGTATTGGTTTAGGACCAGAGAGAGAGAAAGAGAGACCCAATTTCTGAAAAGAAACCCAGCTGTATAAGGCCATAGAAATTAAACCCTAAGTGTCAACTTAGTTTGTAGTCCTAGGTTAATGTGGTCAGCAATATATAAATTATGTAAGTTAGAGCAGGGCACAAGAAAAAAGGTCTAACAAACAAAGGAAGGGTGGCTGGCTGATCATGGAGGGGATCTTGTTTCATACCTACTGAGGATGGTTAAGTAAGAAAGTAGAAGAAACTGTAACATTTAAAGGTAACATTTAAAAGATGAACTCAGTTTAATACCTTTGCTTCTGGTTACTTTCCTGTTAGAATCTGCCAACACCTTAAGAGTTTAGTGAAGATTTGTTTCCCTTGTACGTGTTTTGGGGGAAACATTTGAAATTTGCACCCAGATCCAATTTTATAAGAAACCCCATCCAAAGGCATTCCTCAGCCCATCTCCACATACTTTGTATACAGTTTAACCAGTGGATCTTGGTGAAATAAAAAAGAGCAGCATTCTTTCAATTTCTCTAATGATTTTTAGTCAGGATGTTTTTTCCCCAAACAAAAGTTTTATTTGAAAGATACATATGAATCATTAAAATCTTGAAATGATAAGGTAGGTAATGGACAGACAGAAAAGGAGCTGTCTTCTGGAGACTTTTCCTGAGTCTTTCAAGAACCTATCATCTGATTTCCCTCTGTAGGTTATCTTCTGGAGTGATGGTTCCCCTAGCAGCCCACCCGTGCTTTATGAAAAATCTCTTTGTCCTCCTCCACAAGGCCTTTATTTTCAGCCCCACACCTGTGGAGCATCAGGCAAACAACACTTACATAAATGAATTCCTGAGATGTGCATTTACAGTGCTAGTCGATTGGACTGCCTCTCCTACTGGGGCTAATCCACTGGCATTTGAACGAGCAGTTATAGAATTGCACTTGTGAATAAAGATGGATAAGAGTGACTTCAATGACCTGATTCATTTTCCAGTGAGAAGCTTAAGAAAATACCCAACATTTCTACTCTGGCTTCCAACCCCATAGCTGGTTGGTATAATAGGGTCACTGCCTTGTTTAGATTTCTCTTCTGGAGTGAATTTATTTGCTAAGAATTCAATAGGCTGCAATCTGTCTCTGATTTTATTCAGCCAAAAAAAAAAAAACTGAAGAAAGTGTTTTTAAACAGATGGCAAAATAAAAGATGTTGATCTTAGAAACCAAATATAGACTCTGTGACCTCATAGAGTTCAGTAGCAAACATGATATAATGTAGCATAAAGGAAATTTTTCAAAAGAAGTATAATTTTCCACAAGTGTATACATGTAGGTATACCAACATATATCTTTATAGAGTTGTACAGAGTTATACTGTGTGGGTCTCATTTTACATTAGACTAACCCCAAAGGAAGGTGCCTACATTGTTGTTCTCTCTCTCTCTGTCTCTCTCTCTCTCTCTCTCTCTCTCTGTCTCTCTCTCTCTCTCTCTCTCTCTCTCTGTCTCTCTCTCTCTCTTTCTCTCTCTCTCTCTCACACACACACACACCCTGTACACACACTAACATACACACAAACCTCCAAATATGGAAATTGCTCACAAATGAGTAGTGCAGAGGGAGAATACCATCAACTTCTACAACTTTTCTAAACTTAAAAGCTACATTTTTAATCTCACTTCAGTAAACCAAATACTTCAAATTCAAGTGCATTTCCCTCATTATTTTCTCACTTCAAACACGCACAACCTGCATTCATTATTTCCATTCATGAAATGTTCTCACTGTAGTTGGTCTCTGACTCTGTCTCTGACTCCCTCCTTCCCTATCTCCCTCTCTCCCTGTCTCTTCTTTTATCTTGTATTAAAACCTGAAAACACTGAATTTTATTCAACTCTGTCATTTCTTTAGCCATTGGCTTAAATCAGACATTTATCTCCTGCCTATCCTGCCTGTAGTGAGTTTCTTAGTAACCTCCTTCTACTGCTAATTCGTTAATTTATCTTAAATATTCTTATTTAAAAACACTCAGAAGAAAACAAATATCTTTCAGCCTAGCTGATAGAGATGGTCTTAGTCTTGCAACTGAGTTAACTGTTACAGATCGAGGTCCAGAACAGCTCCTCTGGGATAAAATTTTGTCACTACGATATAGGAATGGTATATTCTATAGCTTCCTTCCATCTTGTTCTCTTGAGATCCTTGTTCATGTAATTCAGTCTCAATACTGTGAGAAAGCCCAAAAGAAGCCATATTCAGATATTCTATTTGACATCCTCAGCCAGTATCAACCATCAGACATGTGACTTCAGGTATAAAATCAGACTGTTGTAGTCAGCATATAGATGGGTCTTGTTTTCTTAACCATTCTGATACCCTATGTCTTTTGATTGGAGCATTTAATCCATATATATTTAGAGTGATTATTGAAAGATATGAATTCAGTGCCATTGTGTTGCCTGTAGAATTGGAGTTTCGGGTGATGTTCTCTGGTCCTTTCTACTCTTGGTTGCTTTTGGCATTTTTTGTTTTGTTTTGTTTTTTCTCCACTCAAAGAGTCCCCCTCCCTGCTTAGAATTTCTTGCAGGGCTGGTTTAGTGGTCACAAACTCCCTTAGTTTTTGTTTGTCTGGAAAACTCTTTATCTTTCCTTCTATTTTGAATGACAACCTTGCTGGATAAAGAATTTTTGGCTGCATATTTTTCCAATTCAGCACGTTGAATATACCACTGTTATTAAACATAGTGTTGTAATTCTTAGCCTCAGCAATCAGACAACAAAAGGAAATAAAAGGCATCCAAATAAGCAAGGAAGAAGTTAAACTTTCACTCTTTAAAAATGACATGATACTTTATGTGGAAAACCAAAAAGACCCCACCAAAAAACTGCTAGAACTGATACATGAATTCAGCAAAGTAGCAGGATACAAAATCAACGTACAGAATTCAGTTGAATTTCAATACACAAATAATGAAGCAGCAGAAAGAGAAATCAGGGAATCAATTCCATTTACAATTGCACCAAAAACATAAAATACCTAGGAATAAATCTAACCAAAGAGGTAAAATATTTATATACTGAAAACTATAGAACATTTATGAAAGATATTGAAGTCACAAAGAAATGGAAAAACATTCCATGCTCCTGGATTGGAAAGACAAATCCTGTTAAAATGTCAATACTACCCAAAGCAATCTACATATTCAATGCAATACCTATCAAAATAACACCAGCATTCTTCACAGGGCTAGAACAAACAATTTTAAAATTTGTGCGGAGCTAGAACAGACCCCGAATAGCCAAAGTGATGTTGAAAAGGAAACCAAAGCAGGAGACATCACAATTTGGGACTTTAAGCTGTATTACAAAGCTGTAATCATCAAGACAGTATGGTACCAGCACAAAACCAGACACATAGACCAATGGAACAGAATAGAGAACCCAGAAATGAACTCACAAATGTATGGCCAACTAATCTTTGACAAAGAAAGAAAGAATATCCAATGGAAAAAAGACAGTCTCTTCAGCAAATGGTGTTGGGAAAACTGGACAGTAACATGTAGAATAATGAACCTGGATCATTTTCTTATACCAAATACAAAAATAAACTCAAAATGAATGAAAGACCCTAATGTGAGACAGGAAGCCATCAAAATCCTTGAGGAGAAAACAGGCAACAACCTCTCTGACCTCAGTTGCAGCAACTTCTAACCTGATATGTCTCTGGAGGCAAGAGAAACAAAAGCAAATATGAACTATTGGGACCTCATCAAGATAAAAAGCTTCTGCGCAGCAAAGGAAAAAATCAGAAAAACTAAAAGCCAACTGACAGAATTAGGGAGGATATTTGGAAATGATATATTAGGTAAAGTGTTAGTATCCAAAATCTATAAAGAACTTATCAAACTCAATGTCCAAAAAACAAATAATCCAGTGAAGAAATAGACAAAGACATGCATAGACACTTTTCCAAAGAAGACATCCAGATGACACACAGACAGATGAAAAGATGCTCAACATCACTTATCATCAGGGAAATACAAATCAAAACCACAATGAGATACCCCCTTATACCTGTCAGAACGGCTAAAATTAACAGCTCAGGGAACAACAGATTTTGTTGAGGATGAGAAGAAAGGGGAACCTTTTTGCACTGCTGGTCGGAGTCCAAACTGGTGCAGCTACTCTGGAAAACAGTGTGGAGGCTCCACAAAAGAAGTTAAAAATAGAACTAACCTACAACCCAGCAATTGCACTATTAGGAATTTATCCAAAGGATACAAAACTTCTGATTCAAAGGGGCACATGCACCCCAATGTTTATAACACTATCAACATTAGTCAAATTATGGGAAAAGCCCAAATTTCCATTGACTAATGAACAGATAAAGAAGATGTCATATATATTTAATGGAATATTACTCAATGATGAAAAAGAATGGAATCTTGCCATTTATAACAACATGGATGGATTTAGAGTGTATTATGCTACGTGAAATAAGTCAGGTGGAGAAAGACAAAATGTCATGTGATTTCACTTATATGTGGAATTTAAGATGTAAAACAGATGAGCATAGGAGACGAGAAGCACAAATAAGATAAAACCAGAGAAGGAGACAAACCATAGGAGACTCTTAACTACAGAGAACAACCTGAGGATTGCTGGAGAGGTATGGGGTGGGGTGATAGGCTAAAAGGGTGATGGACATTAAGGAGGGCACTTATGGGGATGAGCACTGGGTGTTCTATGTAAGTGGTGAATCACTAAGTTCTATTTCTGAAATCATTACAGTATATGTTAACTAACTTGGATTTACATTTAAAAAGATAAAAAAGACATGTGCATGAGGTAATGATTCCAGACTCAGCCAATCTCTGACAATAACCACATTAGAGACCACAGTAAACCCCCAGAATCATGAGAAATTCTAATCATGGCAATAACAAAAATCATAGCAGATGATATTTTACTCTTCTAAGTTAAGGTAATTTACTTAAGCATCTATATATATAATGTATATGCATTGCATCAAACTTGCTGATTTATGTTCAAATTTTCTGTTTCCTTCCCCACTCCTCCCATTTCTGCCTTTCCCAAATATCTTTTGTTGTGCCGTACATTCTGTAACACTGTCAAAATTTAGCCTTTCTAAGTGTGAGCAAGCCCTTGGGGACATTTCCAAGGAGGAAATGGAAACTAGCAAAGCCTCTTCTATATAGAAGAGGACACGTATCAGCCCCCCTGTGTGAAGTGGAGGAATACCATTTAATAAATACATATACCTACACAGCATTCACAAAATTCCATGAGTTCAAAAAGTTTTTCAACTGATTATCTTAAACAACTTTTCTTTCAATGATGAATCAATCAAGGCAGATGTTTCTGACAGGCTCTTCACAGGAAGTAGAGAGTGACTCAGACAATTTCCACAGGGTGGAAAAAAAACAAGTGTTGAGTAGAGGGCGGACAAGAGGCCAAGATTTTAATCTCCCCTGAATCCTATCCTTAGTCTCTCCCTGTGTCTCTGCCTTTCTCATTTCTCACAATTGAAAAGCTAGCTGAAGCTATTGATAGCAGCAAATACGTCAATTAGGATGAAAATTTAACAGGGCCAATATGCTGATTAAATATCCTTTTAAGTTAATACAGTGTATTTTATGGGAATTAATCGGTTGATAATCTGTTTCTAATTCTATAATATTTACTCAAGAAATACTAAAGAAATAATATATTATTCAGATTTAGAAGAATCAAGTACCTTGTCTTTTGATGTTTGAGTGTTGGAAACACGGAGATCATTTAAAAAGATTTATAAACAGAGCTTTATTTTTTTAAGCTTATTCATTTTGAGAGAGAGAGAGAGAGAGAGCGAGCACATGCAGGAGCCAGCAAGGGGAGAAGCAGAGCCCCATGTGGGGCTCAGTCTCTCAAACCATGAGATCATGACCTCAGCCGAAATCAAGAGCTGGTCGTTCAACCAACTGAGCCACCCAGGAACCCCTAAAAGATTTATAAACAAACATTTAATTTGTTTTTGATGTGTATTTATGTTTGAGAGAGAGAGAGAAAGAGAGCAGGGGAGGGGCAGAGAGAGAGGGAGACACAGAATCTGAAGCAGGCGCCAGTCTCTGAGCTGTCAGCACAGAGCTTGACACAGGGCTCGAACTCATGGTCCATGAGATCATGACCTGAGCTGAAGTCAGACACCAACCCACTGAGCCACCCAGGTGCCCCTAAAAACAAAGCTTTAATATGAGGTTTTAAATCTAGTCTGAGCAATGTCGTTTGTTAGTTGGTTTCTTCATTGTTCATGCATATACTTGTGCTGTAGTGTTGGATCTATTTTCATTTAAATACAGATGTGAAAAAACACAAAAGTATATTTGTGTGTCTAGTTTGTGGCCATACATTAGAACAGAATGAAAACTGGCTACAAAGAATTTAGGGTATAATTCCAAGGTGATTCAGGTTTTCCAACTAGTATATAGTTTTATTTGTGGCACTCAAGGTCCTCTATAATCTAGCTCCAAACTAGCTTCCAAAATGTACCCACCATTATTTGAGACCTACCTCCCCTACCTGTGCCCTTGAGCAAACCAACTCCTCCTGCCACTTTTGTTCAATGCTCTTCGTGGCCTCCTTTGCTCATGCCATTCTGCCTATCAGGAAAGGGTTTTTTGTTGTTGTTTTTGTGTTTGTTTTTGCTTGCTTTCTTTGCTTTTTCCCCCCTTGCTCCATTTGATTTAAATTTACCCAGATTTAAAGGCACAAGTTGGGTGATCTTACTAAGATTTTTTATGGTAATATTTCCTATGAGAACCCTACCACTCCATGCATATTATGTAAGCTTTGATTAAAGAGAACTGTTTAAATATTTTCTCTACTACTTAGAACAGTACTAAGTATATAAGAGGAAAGTACCTGTTTATTCTCAACTCTCATCTAAATATCTTTCTAATAACACTTAATTCTTCATATGGTCTAAGGAAAACATCTGTTATCTGATTTGAGACATCATCCCTAATGTAGAATAAGAAGCAAGAAAGAAGAATCAGAGGAGTCTAAAGATAACATGGGCTTTTGGCCTTTTTGACTAAACCTCTTCTGTAACCCATTTGATAAAAAGCTGAATTCTTTTAAAAAAATATAATACAAATTTTAAAGAAGTTTGAGGGTATTCTGAACATTTTGGGTTGTTTTCTTTAGGGGGGGAAGAAAATGTAATGATTTTGTCTAGGAATAAACCAGTGGTAATTTCCAGTGCCCCAAGTTTAGGTACATGCGTACACACACACACGTATCAGACATATGTATACATATTTAAATAAACGTTTTATAATATTAGAGTAGTTTCATATTTACATAAAAGTTACAAAAATTGCACAGAGAGCTCCTTTATACCTCACACCTCACACTTAGGTCTCCCTATTATTAACATCTTACCTTACTACGTTACATTTGTCACAATTAGTGGACCTATATTAACCCATTATGATTAACTAGAGTTTATACTGTAGTAGATTTCCTTAGATTTCACGTCTTTTTTTTTCTCTGTTTCAGAATCCAACTCCAAAATAATGTATTGCATTTAGTTATTCTTGTTCCTTAGGCTTCTCTGGGCTGTTAATATTTTCTCAGGCTTCCTTGGTTTTGATAACATTGACAGTTTTGAAGAATATTAGCCAGGTGTTTTGTAGGCTGCTCCTCGAATGACATTTTTCTTATGTTTTCCTCGTGGTTCGACAGGGGTTATAGGTTTTTGGAAGGAAGGCCGTAGGGGTAAAATACCATTGTCATCAGATCATTTCAAGAGTACATGCTATTAATATAACTTATCACTGTTGATTTTGACTTTGGTCATCTGGCTGAAGTAGTGTTTGTAAGTTTTTACAACTGTAAAGTTTCACTTTTCCTCCCCCCTTTTCATACTGTGCCCCTTGGAAAGAAGCCACTATGTGTGTGCCATTCTTGCAGAGCATATACATAAAATATTTGGAATTCTTCTGCACAGGAGATTTGTCCCTTCTCCCCTATTTATTTATTGACTCCATCATGTATTTATTTACATCATTAATGACTTGTGGATATTTATTTTATATTTTGAGCTATAATCCAATATTATGGTTTTTTTCTGGGTTTTTTTGTTTGTTTGTGTTCTAATTTTTCACACTGGTCATTGGGAGTTCTTTCTGTTTTCTCCTGAATCCTTCTGCCATACTGCATCAATCAGTTTTTAAGTATTTCTTTGCTTTCCAGCACTACAAGTTCGGACTCATCCTGCATATTTCCCTCCCCAGCCCTAGAATTAGTCATTTCTCCAAGAAGTGTCCAATTTTAAGCTCCTCAGAATTTTATAATGACTGAGTGGATGTACCAATTTATACCACTTTAGAAAGTAATTAATTACATTTTTTGAAATTTTCAAACCCAAATCTCTCAACCCTCCATCAACTCTTACTCTTGCTGCAATTTAGAATTAAAAAGAAAAAAAAAACTGTGAATCTACATGCATTTACTTCATTCCCTGCTTTCTCATTCTTAACAATATCATTTTCTATCTTCATGTATTTATTTATTTTTTTCTTTTATTCAGGGCGCTTCCCTTTTTCTATGAAATAAAAATGTACAGAAAGTGCTTTAAAGTCTTTGTATTAATGGTATCACTAGCTCTACTTTGCTCAAGTTTTCTGTCAGAGGTATTGGCATAGTGCTGCAATTTTTATACTCTAGAAATGCAAATGGCTTGGTTTCAGGCATATTACATTTGCTTTTCAAATAGGTGTCCTCTATTCAAATAGAATTGAGCTAGAGTATATTAGAAATCTAAGAATTACAGACAACCCTCTTTCTACCATTTTAATATTAAACACAATTATGGCAAGCAGTGTACCTAGGATGTCATCTAAATTTTTCTCCCAACGTGAAAAGAATATTTTGACAGTACATTGTAACTTCCTACAATGTTATGCCAACGACAACCTAATTTTCTTCCCATGCTTACGACAATTCTATTCAAATGAATCAACCTCATTTCATCTTGTAATAGGATACAAGGAGAACATTAGTTGTTTAAATTCAAAGATAAATTTAAAGTCACAATTTATACAAATTTACAAATCTCCCTCATATGAACAATTTGCTTTATATCAAAGTATTTATCAGAACTGTCAACTACTAGGAGAAATGTGTTAGAAGTGAATGACTCCTTTCTCTCCACCATTAGAAAGTAAAGATAAAGAAAAACAAGGGCACTAGAGGTCTAGAACTGAACTAGCATTCCTGAAACATTTAAGACTCGGCCATCTTCTCTTCTGGAAGCATATATTATAAAGAAGTAGTCATTCTGACCCTATTATACCTTTCAAAAATTAAAGCCTAGTGCTCTAAGTAATCTAACTGAAAGGTGACTGATAATGCCTTCTGTTCTTAACATAGGGATCAGAAATGGAGTGGCTTAACTTCATTTCTCTGAAGTATGCCAAAACTGAGACTACAAGAAAGAGAACTTCATTCTTGAATAAAAGTATAAGAGAAGTAGGGCCACAAAGACTACAGGATAAAGCACATAACGAGTCAACTCACATGTACTTGAGCACCAGGTCTATATCCACCCTGCTCTATATTGATAACAAATTTCTCATTTTTAAAAATATAATTTCCTTAACTAGACTGTAAACTGCTCAAATACATTTAAAGACTTACGTTAACATAGGGAAATTAATATAGTGAATGTTTATATATATATATATATATATATATATATATATAATAAATTGGTAAATTATTTTGAGATTTTCCATATGTATAATCCAGTTAAATAAGTATAAATCACCTATAGAAATTTCCTACAAGGATAGCCTACATCAGAAATGTAGCCTTTCATGACCTTTTCTAATAGTCATTTGCTATGGAGATAATACAAGAAAAACTGTTCTTTCTGTTTCTTTTCCCTTTTCTTTTTTATCTTGATTCTAGAGAGAGTATGAGCAGGGAGAAGGCAAAGGGAAAGAAAGAGAGACAGAGAAAGAAAGAGAATTCCAAGCAGGCTCTCTGACAAGGGGCTTGATCCCACAAACCTGGGATCATGACCTGAGCTGAAATCAAGTCAGATGCTCAACCAGCTGAGCCACCCAGATGCCCCTCTCTGTCTATTTTTATAACCTATATTTTGAACCTAATACGTAGATTTCCCTTTTAGGGTACTCATGCCTCAAATATCACTTCACCCTGCTTATTTCCTTCCTAGAGCTCATCATTCTCTGAAATCATTTTATTTATTTTCTTACCTACATTTTTATTATCTGCCACACTTCATTAGATCTTTAATTATACATGGGAATTAAATTGGTCCTTTGATCATAAATGTTGCCCCAGTATCTAGAACAATGCATTACACATCAGGCATCCAATTTTTAAAAATGAATGAATTTGTGAATTAAGAAAAGAGCCTGGAAAGACAGCAAACACTACAGAGATTGTGCCTCTGATAAAGTAAGATGTAGTTGCTGAGAAAGGCTAATAAAACCATTGAATTGGATGAACTGCCACTGCACTGTTTTGAGAGTGATAGGACCCAAGGAGTAAATTAATGCAAAAAAACAAATATTAAGTAAATGCTTTTTTAGTGACCAAAATTTAGCCATGCATTTAAAATTAAAAAATGGAAGCCAGTGTCTTGCCTTCACTGAATTCAAAATCTAAGCAGAAGAAAGAAAAGTCAGTAGGTTTATTATGACTAAGTATAATAAGCACTGTGTGTTAACAAGCGTAGAATATTGGGAGAGCACAAATTTCTGAAAGTGGGATGAAAGTTGGACGGAAGTGTTCTCAAAAGGAATCATTTAAGTTTTAATTTAGCTTGATATCATTCATTAATACTTGTAAGTCCTCAGTTCTCTCCTCAAATTTGTCTTAGCCCTCTATTCTTTCTCTGTTTTCACTTCTAGACCTCATTTCAAACATACACTGGATCCTCTGTCTTTAATCCTCATGCCTTACATTTTCTTTCCTATATTGTCAATCATTTACCCCCTCTCTATGTTGTGTTCTGAGTAACATGCTATAATCTAGTTCACTAGTTCTTTCTATTCTGTTTGAAATCTGCTGTCCCAATCCATTTCCAAATATGACCTTTAAGGTTTGTAATTTTGGTTATTGAATGCTCAAATTCTAGATTTGTTTTCCTCTTTTCAAATCCACTTTCCCACTTTTTCTGTTTCTTAACGATAAATCCCAGTTTGTCATTAATGCTTTGTGCATGGTAGGCACAGTTGCTTTAAGATTTCTGTTAATTCTAACGTGCAATGTCTGTATCAGTCTGTTTACACAGATTCTCATTCATAAAGCTTAATGCCGTTTACCATAAGCCTGGTAAGCATTGATACTTGGTGGTCACTGACCTAGTTAAAAAATTCCAGTAGAAATCATTGGAGTCTACCTCAAAACATATTTTACAACTTGTACATCCACTGCCAATGCACGCTATGCATATACAGGGTCACATTTGTGTGACAGGTTCATTTGACACCACAATTTTTTCAGGGACAGCTCCCTCCCCCATTTTATTTTCTCTTTCCTTTTTATTTTTCTTCTTGGCTTTCTATCTCCTCCAAAACATTTTTGGGTTGAAGTAAAAGGATATATTTATTGCTGATTTGCTCTTTTCCTAAGGATTTCGCTTCTTTTTCTGATAAGAGAAGGAGAGAAGAGAGGAGAGAAGAAGAAAGACCCTTAGTGATGAGCTTAAGACCTCATAGGGAGGTGGTAAAAAAAGGTGGTTTACCCTAGTTTGAGTGAACTATCTAAGAAACCAATTGAGAAAAATAGCAATTAAAAAAATAATTATAAACAAGATCCTGACATTCATTAAATCATTATCTATCATCACTTTCTAAATATTGTATTTATTACAAATTGAATCTTCCCTCTACAAAAAGACAATCATCATTACGGGTTCAAGCTTATTCTCTAAAAAATGATAAGTAATTATGATAGGAAAATAAATGCATACCTTTTGATCTATTTCAATTAATTGCCAGACTTTTTGTTTTCCCCTTTAATTTTCTGGGAAATTTTCCAATCTAAAACCAATAATGAATGTAAAACATATTAAGATAATTCTTTATGCTACCTATATTGAAGAATGATTAAAAATAGATACTGTCAAAGTAGAAAATTCTTCAGAGAATAATTAATGCTACCTTTATTTTTATCCAATTACTTCTAAGGAATCAAATCTAATCTTGCACCAAGAACACTATACCATGTTTCAACAAGTTTGCTTCACTTTGTTAACAAATTTTAAAAGACTTCTGTAGGGGCGCCTGGGTGGCTTAAGCCAGTTGGTTAAGCATCTGACTTGGTTTTGGTTCAGGTCATGATCATGGGATATGGGTTGGAGCCCCACATCAGGCTCTGCACTGACAGTACAGAGCCTGCTTGGGATTCTCTCTCCCTCTCTCTCTGCCTCTCTCCTGTGCTCGCTCTGTCTCTCTCTCTCTCTCAAAATAAATAAACAATTTCGGGGCGCCTGGGTGGCGCAGTCGGTTAAGCGTCGGACTTCAGCCCGTTCACGATCTCGCGGTCCGGGAGTTCGAGCCCCGCGTCAGGCTCTGGGTTGATGGCTCAGAGCCTGGAGCCAGTTTCCGATTCTGTGTCTCCCTCTCTCTCTGCCCCTCCCCCGTTCATGCTCTGTCTCTCTCTGTCCCAAAAATAAATAAACGTTGAAAAAAAATTAAAAAAAAAAACAATTTATTTTAAAAAGCTTTATGTAGATGCCCTTGATTCTATAGATCTGAAAGAGAAAGGTGGTCAAAAAACTTCAGAGAAAAAGGAGTGCCCTAATTTGGAACCAAAGTAGAATTGCAAATAGGTAGATTAAAATGTTTAAATTTATTTTTTTTTAATTTTTTTTTCAACGTTTATTTATTTTTGGGACAGAGAGAGACAGAGCATGAACGGGGGAGGGGCAGAGAGAGAGGGAGACACAGAGTCGGAAACAGGCTCCAGGCTCTGAGCCATCAGCCCAGAGCCCGACGCGGGGCTCGAACTCACGGACCGCGAGATCGTGACCTGGCTGAAGTCGGACGCTTAACCGACTGTGCCACCCAGGCGCCCCTAAATTTAATTTTTAAATTCAAATTTCTAAAGCAATTCCTTTAAAAATTAAATTGCATATCTGTGACTATCTGGAAAGTTGTGCAGAGGATTGTGAGTCCATATCAGAGATCAGGACAGAAAGATTGGAGGATCAATTTGCAAGTTAGACCATGAGAATATTCTGGGAGTGGCAGTATGAGTAAAAACTTTGACATTGTGAACCATGAGCTCTTCAAAAATAAGCTCACACCTTATTAATCTTCTATTCCTCATCCCCAGCAGAGTGCCAGACACGCAATAAACAAACAAACAGAACAAAAACAAAACTCCATGGATGTTTTCAGATTTGGATGGTTGAAGAAGGGGACTAATGCACATTTAATGCGCACATTGTAGGCTGTAATAGGCAACCAATATAACTTTTCTCATTTGTACCTTACTGTAATATTATTATGTATATACTTATGTCTGTTTTGGTTTTGTTGTTTAAACAGATACAGAGAAGGGCAGATTAGAGTGTTATAAAGTGCTGTTTCTTTCATTGGAAAAAGCTGTAGTGTTTGCATGTGAGATGTCATGCCCTCTATCTAAGGAGGCTTGAAATGCCAAAACATCACCCTTCTGAGGAGTCTATCTTTATACTTGGGAAAAGTGGAGAATCCAGTCCAGCAACAAGAGACAATACTCCAGTCTGTTCTAAGACTGGTGCTCTACTAGTAGAGAAGATAGACAAATTAGAGGGAATTTTTGAGCCATGCTAATTCCTTGGGGGTAGAGAGAAAATCACTTTGAAATGGAATGCAATGCCCAATGACTATACTAGAAGTTGAGGAAACAAAGTTACCTCAATTTTTAATTCTAAAATTATTGAAGAGGAGTGATAGAGCAATACTTTTAAATAAAAGTACAAGTAATTACAGGAAGAAGCTTCAATGACTAATAATCAAAGTTAAGTCCCAGATGTAGTTTTCTTTTCTCCACACCAATTTTATAACCTCATCAGATAAATCATAGTTTATTGTTAGGTTGGCAAATAACACAGCACCCTGGGAGATTAGCTTTGCCTTTTTATTAAGTAGCTGGAGGCAAACAGAAGTCATAAAAGTGTTTCAATAAGTGACTGACTTAACAGATCCTATGGCAGCAGCATCAAATATGTCCTCCCCCTGCCACTCACACACACACACACACACACACACACACACACACACACACACACTAGTAGTATACAATAAAATCTCATTTCTGTGCACTTCTTAATATAAAACCAAGATTAGAAAACCTTGCCTATGAGAAACATTTTCTGAAACTTCTCCTTGTAGGTACTGAGGAAATTTTTCTATAAGATGGATCTGAAAATAAGTACTTGTATGTTTTCAAAGATAATGCTTTTGACATTATCTCTAAGAAATCATCGCTCAACCCAAAGTCTCAAAGCTTTTTTTTCTCATGATTTTTTCCCTAATTTTTGTATTTTTAAGTTTTACATTTTGGTGCATGATCCACTTAGAGTTAATTTTTGTATATGGTACAAGGTATGGACTGAGGCTCATTTTATTACAAATAGATGGATATTCACTTTATTAAAAAAATACTCTTTTTCTACTGAATTATTATGGCACTCATCTTGGAAACAATCATGTGTGGTCCTTTTTCTGAACTCTTTAAGCATTGATCTGTCTCTCTTAGCAATGCCACACTATCTTGATTATTATATAGCTTTACAATAAGTTCTGAAATCAGGTAGTTAATCAACCAACTGTTTTCCTTTCCAACGTTGCTTTGGCTATCATTTATTTCCAATTGCATATAAATTTTAGACTCAATTTTTAAATTCTACTACACATGCATATTATATATATACATATGTATATGTATATATACAAATTTCAAGTTCTAACAGATATGTAATATATATTATATATATTTACATTGTATATATTTTTACATATTTTTGTAAATATTTTATGTATTTTATAAATATTTATATATAATATAAACATTTTTATTATATATAATTCTACAAAATTGGTATATTATATGTTATATATAATGAATAAATATTATATTATGCATATTAAATGTGGCTTGCTTGACTATGGTAGATTCCAAAAAATGTGGTTGTTGTATCAAAGGATAAACACATAAAGAATTTTCTTCCATATTTCCCAAGCTTCCCTTTTATAGGAATTGAATGATTTTACACTTCTACTAGCATAGGATATATTTTATTATATAATTTTCCTATTGGTTAACAAAGTTCAGCATTTCAAAATTTATATATATATATATATATATGTACATTTATTTATATATATACACACATATATACATACATATATTTATATTTTATGATCTAATATAGTCTAATATAAAATAGAATATTTTTCCTATCCTATTTGAGACAATATGAGTAACACATTTATCTGTCTTAATGTTCTCTCTACTTTAGTAATGTTATCTGAATTTTTTTAAGTTTTTGTTTAAATTTCAGTTAGTTAACATATAATGTAATATTAGTTTCAGTTGTACAACATAGTTATTTAACACTTCCATACAACATCTGGAGCTTATCACAGCAAGTGCCTTCCTTAATCCCCATCACCCACTTCACCCATCCCCCCCACCCACCCCCCTCCTTGGTAGCCATCAGTTTGTTCTCCATAATTAAGAGTCTGTTTCTTGGTTTGACTCTCCCTTTTTCCGCCTTTGCTCCTTTGTTTTGTTTCTGAAATTCTGAAATCATATGGTATTTTTCTTTCTCTGACTAGCTTATTTTGCTTAGCATAATACTCTTTATTTAAATACAAATCGTATTATTATTTTATTACAGTCTGCCTTTTCTTTCTAGAATAGTTTGTGACATTTCCACTATTTTTAAACCAGGTTTATAATACTTATTTAGATGTCCTTATTAGCTCACCTTACTTAGCCTTATAATACTTGCACTTTAAATTTTCTTTTTTTTTAAGTTTATTTATTTTGAGAGAGACATAAAGAGACAGAGAGAGAGAGAGAGAGACAACATGAGTGGGGAGGGGCAGAGAGAGAGGGAAAGAGAGAGAATCCCAAACAGGCTCCTCACTGTCAATGTGGAGCCCAATATAGGGCTCAATCTCATGACTCTGGCATCATGACCTGAGCCAAAATCAAGAGTTGGACGCTTAACCAACTGAGCCACACAAGTGCCCCTAAATTTTATTTTCTGAGTTAGGATAAGTATACTCAAAATCATACTTTGAAATACAGCTGCTAGCACATGTTATTACTTTGTAATGATAATTTTCACTGTCAGCATTCTTGGGTTCCATAGCCTGCCTATACTTCCATTATCCATCCTCATTTACTTTAGTGGTTTCCCCTCTAGTTTCTTCTAGTTGTTTTAATGATAAAATATTTTGTTAGAAAATTCTCTGTGCGTGTGTGTCTTCAGAATCATTCTTTTATTTTTGTCCCAAACAGAAGATTTTTTTTCCAAAAAATCCAGCCTGCAAAATGCACCATTCCCTTACTTTCAGGATTGACTTACCTGATTTTTATATTAATTTGATAATTTCAGTAGAATTTGCTTGTTACTTGGCTAAACTCATATGGACCAGTCTTCTCTGGAAATCTTCTATATTAAACACTAATAAATGCTCTTTTAGCAACAAGCATCTGCTTGACTTTAGGACCCCAGAACCTAAATATACATCACATTTAACATATCATCACATAGCCTTCCTAATTGAACTTGCCCTGCTTGGAGTTTCAGAGATTTGCTGTTGGCATTAGCATTATATCTCCAGAATAAATCTTAGGTAACACATACATGACATGTACAACTTACTTAAGAAATATTTTCATCTCATGTAAAATTGGAGTATTTGACAAGATAGAATGTGAGTGTGTGTATGAGTGTCTATTATATGATTAATAGACATAATGTGCTTAATGCCGTGATTCAAAGATTTTTAATGTTTAATTTATTATTACTCTTGTAATGAAACTTGCTGTTTTTAGTTTTCATTACCTTAATTTTACCTTTAAAAATTAACTTCATTTTCATGGCTATATTTCCCCAATAACTGTAATTTTACCCCTCTTCCTAATATCTACAGGAAACTTATATGACCCCAAAATAATTTCAAGATATTCTTGGCACGTTAAGATAGGGTATTTGAAAGGAGGATGACTACTCTTGGACTTTGAAAATGACATTCAACTCAGAAATGCAGATCTATGTAGTCTTGGACTGATATATACCCCTGTCTGTGTCAAAAACTGTAGACATTCTCTCTGTGACATTTTTACATAATGGAGATCATCATCTCAAAGTTTTTGAGCACAGACCTCTCCCTCTTTCTCTACTCTTTGACATGAAGCCTTTAAAGACTTCTCATCAGAGATGTGGATTTTTAATAACACAAAAATAGCGTTTGTTAAATCTGAACACAAATTCCTAGCAACTCTGTGCTTAACATCAGTATTTCACTCACTACAGAAAATATAAATCAGAAAATTGATTAAATATTTTGTGTCAAAAATATGCTGAAGGTCTCTCGTTCTCTCTTTCTCTCACTCTTAAAAATGAAGGAATAAACATTTCTTAAAAAGGGGCACCGTGGCTCAGTGGGTTAAGCCTCCACACCTTGGTTCGTGCTCAGGCCATGATCTCGTGGTGTGAGTGAGAGCCCCACTTCAGGCTCTGCACAGACAGCATGGAGCCTGCTTGGGATTCTCTGTCTCCCTCTCTCTCTCTCTGCCCCTCCCCTCCTTGTGCTCTCTCTTTCTCTCTCTCTCTCTCTCAAAAATAAATAAACATTTTTTTAAAAATATTCTGGAGGATAATAAAAACTGACTTGTCATATAAGAGAGAAATTGTATTATTCTTTATTACCCTTGGTAAATCTGTCTGCTAAAGCTTGGGGAGTAGGCTCCCCTGACATATATATTCACATTCAATCTCTGTGTGTGTATGTGTGCATGTGTGTGTTTTAATGTCAACTTCTATTGTCCATTGTATTTTTGCTACTCAGTAGGGATAGGGATAGGTCAGCTCTCCTTAACCACTCACATCATGACTGACTCTTGTTATCACCCTATAGTGTTTTGGGTCTTAAGGTCAGTGATCCATGTATGCATAAAGGGAACACAACTGCATACTAGAAGGAGGCATTTTATTTTTGTGTCAGAGAAGAGGCATATCTGTATCTATATCATCTGTATCTATATCTATATATTTATATCTTTCTAATCTATCTCTACACACAGAAACACACACAAATATATATATATACATATAAATATATATATTTATATGTATAAATATATATTTATATATATATACACATTTACCTATATATAACAATTTAAAGTGTAGAAAGAGGGAATTAGGTTACACTTAACGTCAAAATTAATTTCTGCTTTATCTCCTCTTACAAATGTGTGCTTCATTCTAACTTTATGCTGATTCTTTCCTATTGGGAATTGTTGGCTCTATTTATCTCACTTAGTTCACTATAGTCAGCTTCTCTGTATATATTGTAATTTGGCTATCTTCTTTCCTCTTCGGCACTGATGGTTCTATAAAGCATTGGATTTAGCACAAACCCAATTAAAATCAGTGTAATTAGCTATGATTCTTTATGTTCTGTACAAATTGCACTTGTCTTTGTATGAAAAAGACACTGCATAAATTCTCTTAAGCCTTCATCGTTTTGGGGCACGCACTTTCTGTGTCTGCTGGAATGTTTGGTACTAATATTTTCAGTCTTTCTCAGATTCCTTTTGTTCGGAAAAAATACATGACTCAATGCCATGCTTCTTGGCCACAGAAAGCAAAGAATCTGCTTTGTAATGAAAACATAGCCCTTTTGTGAAAGGGTTCAAGAAAATGCTTTTTACAGAAAATGAATAAATAACCTGTGAAAGTCTTCACAATTGAACATTATTAAGTTAAACAGGCTTATTAAGATTCATAAAGCAATTAGAAGCATTAGGGTGAATTCTCTTGTCATTTTCTTGTGCCTGTCCTCATATTAAAGTCAATGGGAACTGTATGCTTTTGGCCCTGGGCAAAATGTGGCCCATTTTGAATAAGAATAGCATCTGCAATTATACTAGCTGAAATAAAAATTAAAAGGTCCATCAATTCTTATGCTTCAGAGCATAAGATTATAACCAGATGGTGCCAGAAAGTTTCTGCTGGGCATGAGGACTCACTAATGGACAGGTGCATTATGACAATTTTCTTTTGGCCTCCCTCCTCATAATGTCTCACACATACACAGACGTGCCAAATATAGGACATCAAAACAAATGGGACATTTGCATTTTAACAGGATGAAATCCTTCCATGGCCTAACAATACTGAGACTTAGAGATCCTAACAGGTGTGGGGAATTTCAATGAAAACATTTTAGAATTGCATCCAACTCAAGGGCACTGCAACTTATATTCTGCTTCTAACCTGGCTGTTTTTGTTTTTACATGCACCCTGGTAATTTACTTTAATCTACATTCACCTCTGGGCATAACAATATGATAAGATCCTTGCTAGGGGAAAGGAAGAACAACTCATTGGAATTTAAAAACCTCAGCACTTAGATGTGAAGAATCAATTAATTGATACATATTCATTAAACATCCACTAGTTTCAAAACACTGTAGAAGAAAAATAAGATACCATACTTCAGGGAACTGAAAATTCTTCTTTTGAGCTATGTGAGCTTCAATGGTCTATAAATTTAATAGGAATCCAGAAAATAAAATGTGGACTGAAGCAATCAGGAAATGCCATGACTATGTACCTGAAATTGCAGAGAACTGCTAATAAGCCAGGAGATTCATATTTGCTCTTATAAGTTATACAGAACCTAAAACTAAAGTTACTTATTTTTATTCTTAAAAGTACAATAAAAATTTCCAGGGTATTGTTTTGTTAATTTTAGTTGTATTATATTATGTATTATATTATAATTTTCTATAATAAAATTATTGAAAAATGTTCATATTAATTTTCTTTACACTTCATACACCCTGAGGAGTAGAACTGACCCTTGAACAACAGAGCTTTGAATTGCACAGGTCCACTTAT
Source organism: Prionailurus viverrinus (assembly GCF_022837055.1). NCBI lineage: Eukaryota > Metazoa > Chordata > Mammalia > Carnivora > Felidae > Prionailurus > Prionailurus viverrinus. The sequence continues at coordinate 98,453,635 of NC_062563.1, forward strand.
ATATGGATTTTTTTCAGTAAATACAGTTCAGTCCTGTAAATACATTTTCTCTTCCTTATGATTTCCTTAATAACATTTTATTTTCTCTAGCTTACTTTATTGTAAGGATGTAGTAAATAATCCATAGAGCATACAATATATGTGTTGATGAACTGCTTATGTAATCAGTAAGGCTTCTGGTCAACAGTAGGCTATTACTAGTTAAATTTGGGGGGATTCCAAAGTTATACATGAATTTTTGACTGCATGGGGTCAGGGAGGTCAGCACCCCTAACTCCCATGTTGTTCAAAGGTCATCTGTCATATATTGTACTTATACTGGGGGAGTTTAATCGAACTTTTTTGTTTGGATGAGATTAGTATAGTGCTGATTTTATCAATAAACAAATTGTTTTCTAGAGAAAGCTAGCCATATGTCCTTTGTTTTTACCCTCATAAAACCTTGCATTAGAGCATATATTCCCAACACTCAATGTAGTTTTATAATTTATTTCTTTAATGCAGTGACCTATTTTGCCACATTAGTAATAAGTGAAGCTGCCCTAAGACTGTTGGTCTGTTTGGACAGATCATAGAAATTTAACACACATTGATTGTGTAATAAAAAAAATAAAAAAATAAAAAAAAAGGAAAATATTCTTAGCCTGCAGAGACAACAATTCAGGCTGAATGAAATAGACCTGGCATTTGAAATGAAATCGACCCTACCTTCCCTGGGATGTATATAACCAAGAGGCCATGCACATTTGACCTTGACTGCATGTGTTGTATACTTGTCACTCAAATAAGTGATGCTCTTGTGCCTATGATTTGATAATCCAAAAATAAAATCAACAACAACCACAAAAGGAATTTATATTTTTATCTGCCTGTTTTGAAATAACTGAAAAACAACAGTAATGTCAAAATATCCTTCTTGAAGTAATGCATTTCTATTTTGATTACTGGATTCCCCCCCTCCTTGGAATGGAATCTGATTATGAGTAGATTTCAACTTCTGGTCTTACTGTGCCTCTTGGGGAAATACCATGAAAAATTGTCTTCTTATAGACAATAGTAGTTCCTTAAATAAGAATAAACATATTTTAATACCTCAGATACACCTCTATATCATTTTTCTATGGTGGTCAACTTTATCTGAACAAACACTCTTTTTTCCTTGTTAGATAGGGATTATTTAATTTAGAAAAAAAGAACTTCAGGGGTGCCTGGGTGGCTCAGTTGGTTGAGCATCCAACTTTTGATCTCAGTTCAGGTCTTGATTTCAAAGTTGTGAGTTTGGACTCTAGGTTGGGCTCCAGGCTGGGTACGAACTTGAGTTATTTTTTGACACCTGTAAAACAAACTAATTAGAACAAAATAATTTGAAAATTATTTTATATCAGAAAAATAATGTGTTTTTTTATGGATGCAGCTTCTGTTTGGTTTTGAATTATTAGGAAGTCATTTCATTCATTATATTCCAATGTCACAACACCCACAGATGTTTTTCACCAGGGCCATCCCAGGCCCCTTCCCCCATAATCTAAGTTGATTTTTAATTAAAATCTTTACATTTTATTTCTGCACAATTTGACTTTTTGATTCCATGTCAGTATTACATATTGTCAGATTCATTTAAAATCTGTATTTAACCATCAATCATGTAAGCTGTCCCTCTCAGCTTCATTGAATTTCAGGCCTTGAAAGACTGGTTTCAATGTATTCTTTTGTGATAAATTTATTTTTTAAAAATGATTGAAGTAGTTTCATAGCTCTTTGCTGCATACCACTCTTCTTGATTTTTGTAGTTGAACATCATGTTTTAATAATGATTTTCAATTAGAGACAATTGTATTTTCTTCAACTCACATTGTTCCACCACTTAAGAAAATGAAGGCTAGGGACAGCTGCCTGGCTCATTTAGAAGAGCATGTGATCCTAAATATAGACAAAATGTGAGTGTTCAATCATACTCAGAAAATTTTAAATGTAAGGGACGTTAAATTTAGAAGGAATTGGAGTTATTGACATTTATTGACTCCATTTCCCTATCCTTTTCATTTTTTCCAATTTGCTGAACTCATTTATTATATTTATTACCAGTATCTTATGAATTAAACAAGGGCAGCGATGTTATGTGTTAACTGGATGTACAGTTTGCGTATTATATATGTAGTAACAATAACATTACTGAACAAATACTGGTGAAAGACTTGGCAGAATCTGTATTTAACCCCACCAAAAAGCCTATTTTCTTGAATTCTTGAAAAACATTTTATGGAGAGGAAATAAAATGAGCAAACAATGAAACAAAATATCAGTTACATGTGAATCTAAACCTCCATTATTCTGAATAATCAAAATATTGAGTATTTAGTAAAAAAAATCAATCTTCCATATCTTTAGAGCTTCTCAGAAATCTGTCACATTTAAAACAAACTAATAATCTCTATTTTATTGAACTTCAATCTCAAAGCCTAGTATCATATAAATATGATCTTAAAATAAAAATTTTTTGTATCTTTTTTTTACATATATTCACTAAATCTATATTGGCTTCTTGGAATAATGTTTGGGAAATAGCCTGAAAATATATCATTACTGGGGAGAAAGTATCTGGAGTTTGTGGGTGGGAAATGGTTATTAATAGGCCTGGAATCTATTCTCTTCCTTAATCAGGCGTTAGGGGGAATGTGGAGATAAGGTAGCTTGATGAAATCTGGTTGTAAACATGTTAATGATGGACTTCCTAGAAGACAAGCTAATGTTTTAATCAAACAGGAGAGCTTGTGTCTAGGGAACACTATTAGCAAGGTATACCTGGGCTGTCTTGGACTATTTATAATACACTAGGAATCTATGAATAATGGGCATGCTCCCCAGAAAACATTAGGCTCTGTAACAATCTGAATATAAAATGAATATATTTTGTGACTAAAAGCTGCTCTCTTTTGCGTAAGTATGGTAGCCACATTAAAGAGCTCAGATGTTAAACTCTCATTCCTGATGCCACAAGAAAGGACATGAAGACTGGACCTCTCTCTGATTGATCTGTGCCTCAGTATTACTTCTATCTTTTAAATTACCAGTAAATTACTGGTAAGATCTCTGCTTCATGTGAACATGACTTGACAACACAATAATTTGTGACATTTCAGCTTTTTGAAAAAGAGAATATTGAACATAAAATATTCATGTGGGTGAGTGTAAGTCAAGTAATCATTTGGGGAACTTAAATTATGAACCTCAAATTAGCTGAATCCCACTTATTTTGATTGAGCATGTTCTATGGAGTAGGCATTACATTAAGTATTATTGAGGCCATGAAGTATAGCCTCTGCTTTCCAGATACTCACAAGCTAATGCTAGAAGGCCTCAATAAACAACTCAAACTCATGGTAAAAGTGGATTCTCCAACAAAGGTGCTGTTGAAGATCAAAAAGGGAGGAGATGCATTATCACTTGAAAAGTCTCATGGCAGAACTCTGACTTGGGTTTTGCCTCTATAAATGATTTTAAGTTTACGTAGGGTATGAAATCTTTCCCTTCTCCCCTTGTAGGTTTGTTGTGTTTTTTTTTTTTTTACTGATCTAATATTTAAATTGATGTAGGATAGATTAATAGGATAAAAGCAAATTTCATATGTATAGGAGCCCCAAAGACATGAATGCCAGAGACCACCAGGCAGTTGAGGATTATATGCCATCCAGAGCTCATTGAAGCAGTGAGGGGTATGGAGCCGCAAAGGGGAGAAAGACAATTCACAGGAAGATAAGAACAAATGTTTAGTAAATGAATGTTTGCCATGCCATGTGGATGAATCTTCTTGATAAAAAATTTATCTTTGGTATTAGCTCTCTCTCGGTATAGGCCTCTACCTAAATTCTTTCAGGAATTTAAGAAGAAGGTAAACAGCTCTTTCTGAGTCTATTGGTCCTTGATTGTCTTCAGCTCAAAATAATCCAAATGCCAAAATGGCATATTTTGGGTCAAATATATTGTTCCCCCTCATTTGATAAATAGAAATGCAGGATAAAAGTGTCCTAGCGTGGGGGGGGGGGCACCTGGGTGGCTTGGTTGGTTGAGACTCTTGATTTTGGCTCAGGTCATTATCCCATGATTGTGGGTTCAAGCCCCATATAGGACTCTGTGCTGAGCATAGAGCCTTCTTGAGATTCTCTCTCTCCCTCTGCCCCTCTCCCAGGCTCTCATACACACACTCTCTCTCAATCTCTCTCTGTCTCTCAAATTAAAAAAAAAAAAAGTGTGGTAGCTGGGAAGGGCTGTTAAGGTGAAGAGGAATATATAGGACTCTAATAATATATTTAAATCACCTTTTAGCTCCACTAAAATTTACTTCTATGTATGCTTTTTTAAAAAGTTTTAAACCTAAACTAAATAATGTTGAGTATATTTTTATGATATACATATATGTTGCCTATGAGAATAGATCAACTATGATATGGTATAAAATAGTGACATTCAACCAGTTATATCCCATATTTAAACCATTCAGACTTTTCATTCAGTTAAATATATTATTGAGTTTATCAACTGAACAGCTCAGGATAACTCAGTAAATTACATCAATTACAAAGATATTATAATATCACAGAGAAACAATTCAATTTGTCATTCTGTTATAAATTAGGATACTTCCTGTAATGAAAACCTAATCCAAAATAGAGAAAATGCCAAGGGAACTTAGCAATACACATACCTGAATGGTCCAGAAGGAGGGATATATTTTGGGTTAGCTTGATTCAGTATCTCCTCTATAGCATCAAGTTCTCACTGTCCTTTGATCTCTTTGCACAGCCTTCTATAGTATCAGGTTTATGATACAACTGTTGTCTCTCAAGCTGATAAAACATTTACAGGAAAGTGCACTGTTTCTTTCAGAAGGTTATGGAGATTGACCTTGGGCAGTTAGTGCACAAGTAACCATTTTCCTAGCACATTATTAGTGTGAGTGAGTTCACTCCATTGGTTTACCAGGCCTGGGTGACACCAGTAAATCACTGTGATATGTTTAGAACCACTAGGTTAACCCTTGGACCCGGTGGTAGGATCAATTGCCCCTGCCGTCAGCACCATTCCACAACTGTGTGACTAATACCCAGTAGGGAATAGGTACCCTGAGTTTTGTAAAATAATCACAGGCACTTCCACTTTGCATATTCCTTAAAGCAAAATTTATCTTTAAGTGCAGTGGGCTTCATAATAAAAATAAAGACTGGGGAATAAGTAAGTCAGCATCTAATCCTTAAAATTAATTGACTGATTAATTTATTCATTTTTCACTGGGAAAATATTTATTAGATAACTTCTTGCCAGGCATTCTATCCAGTTTCTGAAAGAAGATTCCTTTCTAGTGCTTTTGGCATATAATGAGAGAATATGGAAAGATGTAAGGCTTGAGGAAAAGACACAAATCTGAATTTAGTAAGCTTCACCCATCCTATATAAGCAGAAGGGATAAAGCTCAAGAGAGAGAACAATGCAGAGGTTAAGTGTTAGAAAACAAAAGGCTATGTCTGAAACAAGCAACAGAGTTTCAAGAATGAGGCCAATACACTAGAAATGAGAAGCAATAAAAACAGTAAGAAATCCAAATATGATTGAGTTTTACACTTTTAGAGTCTTTGATAACTTTTGTTGAAAACAAAAACATTTTCAATGTATGATGGAGTTAGCAGGCAGATTGCAGTAAATAATGAAGTAACTGTGAGGGGAGAATATATTCTAATTCAAGAAGAATGGCTAAGACAGAAACATGAGACGTTAAAGTAGTGGTTGCTAGGAACAAAGGGGAGAAATAGAAGCCCCTTTATTTCCTAAGAGGGAAGAACCAAGAAATTTGCCCTTTGAAAATATAAGGAGAGAATATAATTGATGGATAAAGGTCGATAAGGAGGGGGAAAATACAGACATTCAGAGCACAAGTATAGAAACAAGTTTCTGTTGTTGTTCACAAGAGAATTAACCTTCCTCAACACTGAAGTTGGATGGAAGGTGGTACAGATTGGATTGCTAACATAGGGAGACTACAAGGAGTTGGGGGATTATTTTCAAGAAGATCATATTATCTCTGCATGTTTAGCAACATCAATTCACCAAAAATAATTGAGATAACAGAGGCTGAAGCAAATCTTTTAGAATATGAGATGGACATCTCAGAAATTTCAGATGGACCAAGTACAAGGCAGTAATATAATAGAGGTGTCATATCAATCCTGAATTGTATATCTTGGACTGTTATGGACAAGAAATATGTTCTGGTTTTGTGTAAGACACTGTTGTGTGGACTTTTGTGTCAGAAGTTGAAGCTGTATTGGTTGTAACAAATATTCCGTGGAAGGACAAGGGTAAAGCCTGTAGACTAGAAGGGCAGGTACTGTGATTGGCATTGCCTTATACCATTGCATAAAAAGGAGAACTATTACCAAAAGAAGGTAGCAGTGCTAGACACAACAAGATAGATGTTTAATTTGTAGATTTTAAATTTACAATGTAAATGGTTAATATTTTTCAATGCTAACAAAGAGAATTTCCTGTGTGCCAGAGTTTCTCTAAACACTTTGTATTAGTTAACTTTGATTCCCCTGAAGTAGGTTCTATTACTTCTGCATTTTCCAAGTGAGAGAACCAAAGAATACAGAGGTAAATAATTTGTTCAAAATTATATTATGACAGAGCAAAGATTTAAAACCAGCGAGTCTAGATCTAGACTCCATGCTTTTTAACTACTACATCATTCTCTCTCTCTCTCTCTCTCTCTCTCTCTCTCTCTGTGTGTGTCTCTCTCTCCCTCTCTCAGTAACTATTTCAGGGAATGAAACAAATATTTGAGATGTAAAATTATTGCTTCACATTTTTAATGATTGAGGTGGAATCATTCTACATAGCCAAATGTTGCTTTTTAAATTTTTTTTTCCCAGTAGTGTTCAATAACAGATTCTTGCATTACATAGGGTAGATGGCTTCTGTGATGAAGGGATTGTGTTCTGTTGGGTATACAAAGCAGAAAAACAAGGAGAAATGAATTGATGGGTTGGAGAGGGCTAGTAATAGAATTATTGGATTTTTTGGGTGATATACAGATTGTGTAGGAAAGGAAATGCATACAAGGGAGCAGTGATAATTTTGAAGAAAATTGTGGGTGAAGGTACAGGAAGACTAAGAGGAATGGGAAATAAGTGAACTGTAAAAATAAGAGGGAAGGATATCAGATTTTTACTTTAAGCATGGAAAGTTATGATAAAATTCATATTGTAGCTATGGTCATTGAAGAAGAAGAGAAGCTATGGTCATTGAAGTAGAAGAGGTAAGGGCACTACAGGGGGGAGACTGTTGTATTAGCTTTGGATTTTTATTGAGGTTGTTTGAAAAAAACAATTATGTTGAACTTAGTGGCAACTAAAGCAGTTTATTTCACTGATAGAAAATTTTGTGTATCCATAGGATGACTTAAAACGTGATTCTGTAAATGTCTAGTTTTTATCCATTAGTACATCTTTTAATGATTATAGTAACAATGAAAAGGTCTGAGTTTTCTTTGTTAGTATGAAAGCTTTAAAGGTAGATAGGTCTTTCTTTAATTTTGCTTGCACAAGCTAAGCACATACATTTGTTCTTTCCCAGGTTTGATGTTATGATCAACATAATGGAGGGTAAAATGGTGATGTAGGAAGATAAAATTTTGAATATAGACAAACTTGATTTTAAAAAATTGCTCTTAATCTTTCTCAGCCTCTGTTTTTCTCACTGTTATGTGAAGATATGTATTATGGCAAACACTGTTGATTGTCTATCCAATAGCATCTTCTCACTCCCTTATAGCTAAAAGAATCAGTTCCCCACAGTAGAGATCAAGTGTATTAAAAATTCCCTTCATTAGCCTCCCTTGTATCTATAGTTTGGTTATCGGACCCAATCATGGCCAGTTATCTTGAGAAGCCTGTGTGGTGGAAGGCTTCTGGAAAAGATGGTTCAAGCTAAACCAGAGGGGGGGGGGGGGGGGGGTGGGAAAGAACTACCTTTGTTCCCTGTTTGGTTTGGACAATGTCCTTTTAGGTTTGATGCTGGGTATTTCTGTAGCCATTATATAAGCAGAAGGAGATATTATTACTGATATACTGAGAATGGAAAGTTGAAAATAACCCAGAAATACATACCTCAGACATATTATTATGTGCACTAATTGTACATTTTGTTGTAATCCATTTAATAAAGTACTTTATTACTTGCAGCTAAATATCCTAAGTGATACAAATTTACATGACAAAGGGAATGTAAATTACACTGGTAGCACAGTTGATATTGATTATTGAAAAATGATTTTTTTATCTATTTCATGCAAGATAGATTTAAATACAAATTACAAAAGTAGCCTTATACAATTCATCATCTCATCATGATCTACGTACTATCTAAAATTAAATGATTAATCTGACTTTTAAAGCAATCTAATGTAATATTGGCTGATAATAAGGCATTTACCAGGGGAAAAAAATCGAAAAGGGTCTGAATTAGAGTTAAAGGAAAAGTAAAGTGGTTGAGTGGTTATAGTTACATAAATTTAAAAGAGGACACATTTTCAGTCAAACAGTAAGAGTTTTGATTTAAAAAAATAAAGATACTGGGGGCGCCTCAGTGGTCCAGTCGGTCAAGCATCTGATTCTTGATTTAGGCTCAAGTCATGATCTCAAGGTTCATGAGTTCAAGCCCCAGGTTGGGCTCGGTGCTGTCAGTGAAGAACCTTCTTGGGATTCTCCCTGCCCACCCCCTACCCCCGCCTCTCTCCTGCTTCCATGCAGTGTTCTCTAAATAAATAAATAAATAAATAAATAAATAAATAAATAAACAACAAAAAATAAAAATAAATAAAAAATAGGTTAAATAGATAACTAGATAAGATAGATAGATGATAGATCGATAGATAGATAGATCGTAAGTGTTTTTATCATACGCACACATACAAAGAGAACAGGAGGAAAATTTGATGGCAAAAAAAAAAGTAAGGCTATATCTAGATAAATCTGTCTTTAAAAATTACTGCAAGGTGCTTTTTCTGTTCATTTTTTAAAAAATTAACACCACCTTACTCTTCCTAAATAATGGTTATATATTTTCGTATACTGTTAATTTACATATAAAGGTAAAAAATGCATAATTTATAATTTATCATCATTTAATATATGATTACAAATTATACCATTTGCATTGAAAATTAAATCATTTTATTTCTTTTTTTTTCAAAATATCTCATTCTACATTTTAAACACAAACTTAAGAAGCAGTTAACAATGACACCTTTTACTCCATAGCTTTGAAGTGGAAAATTAGAATATGGTTAGAGGCTCTGTGCTACAAAACAACCTTTTTAATGCTCCAGCTTGAACTATAGATCCTTAGGCAAGCAGAGTAAATGTGCTATTTGGGGGCCTCCGGCCCACTTCTAGGAAGATGATGGGCTAATCATTTCAGGGAAAATGTCAGAGTGTTTTCCCAGCAGATATTGATAACAACACAGCACAGCTGCAAATATAAATGCCTCCATTCTTCCAACTATGAGTTGAGCCCTGAGTCAGTTTTACTTCCTTCTCTAAGCCCTTTGAAATTTGGGGTTTGATACATAAAGATTGGCCCATGCCTCTATTAAACTAGTAGATATTATACAGTGTGATTAATAAAGGCAAGGATGCTACCTCCCCTAAACATTAAGCTCCTACTTACTTGAAAGTTTGTAGTTGTAAAGTTATTGATATTGTTAACTAAAATGCCTTCTTCTAGGATAGATAATTCACATATTTCTCATATAAGTTCATAGTATAATCAAATAAGAAAAGGTATGCTCCCATGGAAACTTAGGAAGACTAAGTTCACCATATTTGCATAAATACCTCTAAGGGATTTTTTCATGAGCCCAGGAAAATCCTGAACTCAACATTAAGTTGATTAATTAACCTGAATATTGGAAATCCTCAGGAGTCACATATATATATGTTTCTTTCTGTATACATGAGTTCATTGTGTTTGCATTGGAGAAAAGCTTAAGGTCATTGAATTGTTTTATTTTTATTTTTTTAAGTAATCTCTACACCCAATATCAAGAGTCCCATTCTCTATTGACTGAGCCAACCAAGAGCCCCTGGACTGTTTGAATTTAGAATTAAATATTTTAATGTTGAGTGTAACTTTGTATCTGAGAATGTTTATATAGATTTTATTAAGACAAATTTTGTTGGGGGCACCTGGGTGGTTCAGTCAGTTAAGCGTCTGGCTTTGACTCAGGTCATGATCTCACAGTTTGTGGGGTCGAGCCTCACATCAGTCTCTGTGCTGACAGTCCAGGGCCTGAAGCCTACTTTGGATCCTGTGTCTCCCTCTCTCTCTGCCCCTCCTCGTTCATGCTCTGTCCTTCTCTCTAAAATAAATAAATATTTTAACAAAAGACAAATTTTGTTGACTAATAATCAACATATATATTACAAAGTATTTCATATTGCCTTCCATTGTCTACCTTTCCAGCCAGAGATGTTTTGTGGTGAAATGAGCCTTTGCTTCTTCTTTTTGTTGACATATGACTTTGAAATTTACTTCTTGGGGGCACCTGGGTGGCTCAGTTGATTAATTGATCAGCTTTTGATTTCAGTTCAGGTCATGATCTCATGGTTGGTGAGATTGAGCCCTAGGTGGGGCTCTGCACTGACAGTGCAGAGCCTACTTGAGATTCTCTCTCTCCCTCTCTCTCTCTGCCCCTCCCCCACTTGCTCTCTCTCTCTCTCTCTCTCTCTCTCTCTCTCTCTTTCTCTTTCTCTTTCTTTTCCTTCTCTTTCAAAATAAATTAATAATCAGAAAAAAGAGTAATTTACTTATTGACTGCTAGATGGAATGAATGTGTTGAGAGGTGTGGATTAGAGATTATTCCTTCAAACTGTCAAATGTAAACCGCAGCTATAAAATCCTCTCTGATTACCCATTAAAAAGATTGTTTATACCCATATTATTTTTTTACTTAAACTATATTTTACTTCTTTCTCTTTCTAGCTGATTTAAATCCAATCTTCTTTCATATCACTTTAAATTTTTTTTAACGTTTATTTATTATTGAAAGACAGAGTCAGAGCATGAGCAGGGGAGGGGCAGAGGGAGAGGGAGACACAGAATCTGAATGAGGCTCCAAGCTCTGAGCTGTCAGCACAGAGCCTGACAAGGGGCTGGAACTCACACACTGCAAGATCATGACCTAAGCTGAAGTCGGAGGCTTAACCGACTGAGCTACCCAGGTGCCCATCATATCACTTCTATAGTAATTAAAATGGTATTGAGCACTTTAAATTAAAGTGCTTAATATATGTATATTGAATTAAATTAAGGATGTCATAAAGTAGAATGGAGAATTGATCCAAGAGGCAAAGGGCTATTATATTCTCTTCCTGACTCTGCCTCTAATAAACAGTATATTGTCTACTTTTGTCTTATTTGATTTTATTTGATTTTTTACTATTACTATAGTTTTAGACTGGCTTTGCCTTAAAAAAATCTTGAATGAAAAAAAAATCTTGGATATAGCCTGGATCTATAATCTGAGGTCTTATTATGTTGGCTACTATTTTATTAAATATTACCTCTGTTCTATCTATTCTGTAGAAAGTAGTGAAAGTCCTAGGAGAGGAATTTTGAGAGTCTTGATATGATCTCTATGCCATTTAATTTTTTTTATTGAAAATTACCTTTTTTTGGGGGACCACATTCTCAGATAATGTTGGAAGGTCACTAAGTTGTTGTTTGTTTGTTTGTTTGTTTGTTTGTTTGTTTTCAATGTATTCATCCTAAATCGTTGAGTAGAAGTGGGGTAGGGTGGAATGTGATCTATCTTGATCATAGAATTCTCATAATTCCATTTGTTATTCCATTTATTCTCTGTCATTGTTCAAATAATTGATTCTGCATCATCTATGTTACTTATTTCTTTTGGAAATTCTACCATTTGCATTTATTATATTTTAATTTTTTGTTCAATATTTATTTGTGAAAGAGAGAGAGAGAGAGATGCAGAATGTGATTGGGGGAGGGGCAGAGAGAGAGGGAGACAAATCTGAAGTAGTCTCCAAGCTGTCAGCACAGAGCCCAAAGATGCGGGACTTGAACTCATGAACCATGAGATCATGACCTGAGCAGAAGTCAGATGTTTAACTGACTGGGCCACCCAGGCACCCCTCTGTCACTTGCATTTACAATTAAAACTTGGAGCATTGAAATCAGCCATCTTCATTCTATTTTCTTGAACTACTCCTCACATCAGTTTTATTAATAAACGGGTCAGTCTGAGTCCATTCAAAATATCTATTTACTCAAAAAATTAAATCCAAAATCAGTCTTCTGAAGACAGTAATTCTACCCAGAAGTTATCATGGTATCAGTTCAACATCTAACTATTGTGATCAGTTAGCCACCCTTCAGTTGTTGATAGGTTCATAAAGTTTTTTTCTTAGATCTCAGATTCTATACATTTCTGACACTTGCTCTTTCATAATATATTTTATAATTGTTTTTCATCTACAATAATTGTCACTTCAAAATTCAGTTAAAAAGTCTTTCTTTTTTTTATATATCTAAATCTTTTGCAGTTATTTGATTAATTCAAGGAAACTTTCCTACTTTTTTATGATTACCTCTCTATCTGTAAACTCAACAATTTCCTGGATTAGACTTTCTCTGTAGAAATCATCTCATTTGTTTTTAAAAAATAAAGCAAACTGACAACAACAACAACAACAATAGCAACAGCACTAGTCCCTTTAATTTTTGACACCTGTCTGAACCTCATTCATTCTTCTGGGTCCTGCAATTGTTTATAATGCATAAGATACCTTGTTCTTATTAAAGCCTTAGAAATATTTAATTATGAATTTAACATAGGTTGTCTTTTGACATTACTCTTGTGATTCCTTTCAGGTGTGTTTAGTTGGACTCTAGTAAACTTGAGTATATCCTTATCTTTTTATATATACTCACCAGATTCATTCTTTGTTCTTTCTAATGCTAACACCATCTCCTGAACCATGTATTTCTTATGTTCATTTGAAACATGCATCAATTTCTTCTGTTTGTTGCTTAACATTCTATACTGTTCCCATGCCAACCTGAATCCCATTACCAAGGCATTTCAAGTACAGAAGTACAGACCTTCTTTACTGAGTATAGGCTTTGTTTACTAATATATTGCTCATTGGACTGTGAAAATGGCATTCAAATTTTCCTTTACCTTGGTCAGCTCACATGCTGAAATTCTTAAAAGTGCTTGTTGTACATCTTACTCAGTGGTATATAAAATTCACCATATTCTGAGTTATCAATGTGTAGGAACATGAATGCACAATAGTGATAGCAGTTAGAATTTAGGTTAGATGTGCAGAGACCAAAGCCTACACACAGTTACTGGTATAATTTGTCCTCAATAATGTTGAAATAGATGAAGGGGAATTGATTTTGGTATTATAATTTTAATGATACAAATAATATTATCACTATATGACACCAAATATTAAAAGATGAAAAATACCTACACTGTTCATTCAGCTCTTCTGGCACATAAACCTACCTTTAAAAAAAATCCTCAGTCATCTATGTTCAATAATGTGAATGGAAGTCCTAAAGGCAAATGAAAACCTCTCTTTTTTCCAATATAAGCCCTGTTCACTATGCTGCAGCTACCATATAGCAAATAGCCTTAACCTCTCTACATCCTGCTTCAATCCAAAATAGCCATCCATATGTTTAATCTTACAGCAAATTTTGTTGGAAACTTAAGATAACTTAATAACTTTTTACCAATTTCTAACCAAGTGAGAAATGGGACTATATGAGTACTAAAAAGAATATGGTCTTTTTAGTATAGGCAGTATTTGACCTGAACAGGGCTTAAGACTCGAACTGAAAATGAGTCATATTGAAAATGATTTCCAGGGTGCTTGGGTGGCTCAGTCACTTAAGCATCCAACTCTTGATTTTGGCTCTGGGCATGATCTCATGGTTAGTGAGATCAAGCCCCACGTCAGGCTCTGCACTGGCAGTGGGGAGCCTGCTTGGGATTCTCTCTCTCCCTCTCTCTCTGCCCCTCCCAACTCTGAAAATAAATAAATAAACATTTGAAAAAGAAAGAAAAAAAAAGACAGTGATTTCTCCCCACCATTTTCTCTAAACTCATTAGACTGGAATTTTAGCGCCCACCTGTTCAGAGATACCCCAACTTCTACATCAAGCCCCACTGACAAATGGTGAAGATAATTCTCTCCTTTCACCCTTCCTCTCTTCCTGGATCTGACACTCCCCTCCCCTACATAGAGACAGCAGGCAGCCAGGCATCAGCAGCAGGGGGATGACACAACAGCAGCCAGCCCCAGATGTGCTCTCCTTCCCCCACAGGCGGGGTGTATTACACCATTAACATGTGGCGGGCTGGGAGATCTTTTTCCTCTGAGCTCCTAATTCCCCTCTTCAACATCAACAGACATGTGACAATAAGCAGGATCCTGCAACAAAGAGCAGCCAGGACTAGGTAGCCCCTTTGTTTCTATAGGCTGGAGATTCTTTCCCTGTTTCTCAGGGTAGCAGGTGGCCCACCCTAGAGAAACTATATCTGCTCCCTCAGGCAGGAAGATCAGGGACTAGTGGGAGCCCCTAGCACCTCCAAGCACAAATACAATCAAGCTTGATGAATCAAGCACAAAAACATACCACAGCAATGGCTCCGAAAATTAAATTGTTGTTGGAACCATAGCCCACAAATGTAGGACAGAACCTATGTGTTAAACTTACAGTTAAAGACTTAAGTAAGGCTCAGAATTCCTTCATAATAGGGGGAAAATATCCATACTTCCTAGAGGAAATACCTTCACACCAAAATCCAGGAGAACCATAACGTAAATGAGAAAAAGCAATTAACTAATGCCAATATGTAACTGAATCAGTTACTGGAATTATCTGACAAGGTGGAATTAGAGTAACCTTAGTTTGCACTGCTGTGCTCTAAAGTCAGTATTCTCTTCGGGGCAACTGGGCATGAATACATTCCTTAAAGTGGTAGTGTGATTTTCCCTGAAGGGATTTGCTTATCTTGGGTCATAATTACTATCATTCAGGAAAGGCTGATGAGCAAGTAATGAGGACTGTTGAGGTAGGGCTTAAATTAAAGACAGGGTGACACTTGTCTCTGGGACTTCATTCTCAAAATGTAGTCTGAGAAGTAGGCAGGCACTAAACACTGTCTCTGCAACAGGTGGAAGCAACTATCCTCAGGCATCCACATTTCCTTGTGGTGTTTGGCTTGCAGGTGGTAACTTCTGAGACAGCCTGATTTTTTTTTAGTCCCTTATGGTCCTTCTTCATTGTTCAATCCGTGCTCTGGTAACCCTTAATGCTTGTGACATTTTGATTGATTGCAGGCAGTTAAAACATATAAGCAGGACAGAGCATTTCTTCCGAAGATGATTCAGTCAGTCATTTCAGTTTAATATCTGCCCTCATCTGCACCCCAATTACAAGCTTTTAACATCTGGAGCATTAACTCTGAACTTCCCAGGAAATAAAAAGTGTCTGGCCATTGACCAGTTCTTAAAAACATTCCACTGGAATTATTTACAGGCCACTTTAAGCACTCATTTAGAAAACAGGCATAGGATAACTCATTTGGAATCACTCTAATCATTGTAGAGTGGTCCACAGTCCAAATATTCTTGAACTCTCAAATACTCAGCATCATTAAGTATACCTCCTTCAGCCACTAAACATTAGTGAAATCATCTGCTGAGTCATTAAAATGGAATATTAACAACAACAAAAATGGTAAAATGTTGATGTACTTTCAAATTTTCCTGTAATGAAAGATGACTTTTAAACTTTGTGTCTAATTTGTTTCTATTGGTATATATGAGCTCCTGGCCTCTAAATGGCCTTTAGAGTTTGCTCAGTAACAAACTTCAGAATTTACTACCAACTTGATAGCATTTTTAATTTAGTGAAGCAAAACTGTAATGCAATAGTGTCCCTAAAGAAAAAGTAGTATCATTATTTTGCGGGTGTTAAGTTCCTCTAATGAAATCAATTCCAATTTATGCCTCTTTTGTTATAAATTATAACTTTCTTTAAAGCCCAAATGTTTAGCTGCCTGTAATAATGGTATCTCACACTTCCACTCAGTGTCCTGGCTAAAAGGATTGATCACTGAGAAATGACGCTGTGATCTGGGGACTTGTATCAAGGGTCCAATATTTGCCTTGAATATACAAAAATATCGACAAATAGACCTTTCCTCTTTGCTTTTGAGAAACGCAGGAAAAACTTTTCTTCCACAATAAAAATTAATAACAGAAAACCAAGAGTCAGGGAAACTGACTGAAAACCAGGTAATGAGGAAAACTGTGCTCATGTGTCCTACCATTCACTCTTTTAAAAATACCACCGCTGTTTTTTTGATGGGTTGTTGGTGTTTAACGGGAAAAGAACATACAGTTTAATGTTTTCAATGACTAAAATGCCATAAACTGTATCTAACATGAATACGAGTTAAAAATTCTGTCATTCACAATGCATTTGGGTATTTGGGATAGGGATATAATGATGATGTTGGTGCCACTGGAGCAAGTAACTTATTAATCTTGAGGAGATTTCTACTTACCTAGCCAATAATGGGATGTCACAGTTGTGTTGCAAGGTAAATTATGTCTCCATATTTACCCAAGAGGCAAAGCAGGTTATGGAAGATTCTGTCTTTTTAACTTCTGTCATGCAAAATGTGGTTGAAAGTGTTTTATTTCCCTCATAACTTTTTGCCTATAAAAGTTGGTGGATGGAAACAATATTACTCTCTTTTAATTGAGATTTCACTGTTGTAAAGGGTGGAAAGCTGGGTTTTAATCACCTTTTCTTTCTTAAATAGTGGTGATATCCCCCTGTCATGTGTTCAGTGCCCTTAAACTTTTCTTGTTGCTGAAGATCATTTCAGGTGGCAGTTGACAAATGTCTTCTTTTCTGGTGCCCATCTCCTTCTTTCAAGTAAAGATTTACCTGACATTAATTCATTACATCTTAACACTCTAAAACAAGGTACATACACAAGCTCCAAATCCAACATTTTCTGAGGGAAGTGCAGTCACTGCCTCCTTCCAGCACCCCTCATCCCAGCCCACTCTCCTCTCTAATACGTTTCTGAATGTGATTGTTGAGAGAATATATGTTGTTTCTTTTTGGCTACACATGTCTACCTACAACCCCTGTAAAGGAGTCCCACATGCCCAGGAATGCAGTCCTCAGGATCTTAGCTCCTTGAAATCAACCCCAACAGTAGTTTACAATCAATCTACTACAAGTGGTTAACTTTCAAAACATTAAATGTGTGTCATCTTTTCCCTGAATAATCATAGTATGTTTTATATACCTGTTTCCTGATATTTGAAACATTCTTTGGTGGCAATATAGAATAAAACAATCGTCAATCATTAGTTAATCCTATAGTAGTGCATACCTACTCCTGACAAAGATAGATACTGATCACCTCAAACGTGTAGGTGCCCCTTGGTCAAGGACCTCGCAATACAGCAGAGAAGCAAGTCAAGAAATGAATAGGTACCAATTATGGTAAGTACTTTGTGAAAGGAAGATATGACAAAAATTGGGATGAGCACTCTGGACGAAACTATATGCTAACATTAAAGGATTATAAAGAATAGTTAGCATTGATTTGAGAGTCAAGGAATGACTCTGAGGAAAGAAATATATTTTTTTTAAGTTTATTTATTTATTTTGAGAGAGAGAGAGTAAATGTGAATGTGCAAGCAGGGGAGGGACAAAGAGAGAGGGGGAAAGAGAGAAGTCCAAGCAGGGTCCATGCTGTCAGCATAGAGCCTGATGCAGGACTCGATCTCACAAATTGTGAGATCATTATCTGAGCCAAAATCAACAGTTAGACATGAACAACAGAGCCACTCAGGTGCACCAAGGAAGGAAATTTAATGTAAGATCTAAGCAATGGCAATAGACAAAGAGGGAAAAGATAGTCCCAAGCAGATGTGTTAACCTGACTTGAAAAACTTGTGCTGACCACTATGTGGAAGATGAGTCAGTGTATGTCTGTGTATTAGGAGAGGAAAACAGACAAAAAGGTTTATTCAGTAAGGAACATGATGTAATAAGCTTTGAAAAGAATGCCAGCACAATTATCGTTGGGATCCCATTGAATGTATAGATTGCTTTGGGTAGTATTGACATTTTAACAATATTTGTTCTTCCAATCAATGAGTATGGAATGTTTTTTTCCATTTCTTTGTGTCTTCTTCAATTTCTTTCATAAGTTTTCTATAGTTTCAGCATACTTTTACATCTTTAGTTAGTTTTATTCCTTGGTGTTTTAGGGATTTCAGTGCAATTGTACTTGGGATCGATTTCTTGATTTCTCTTTCTGTTGCTTCATTATTGGTGTATAAGAGTGCAACCAATTTCTGAACATTGATTTTTTATCCTGCGACTTTGCTGAATTCATGTATCAGTTCTAGCAGCTTTTCGGTGGAGTCTTTTGGGCTTTCCATGTACAATATCATGTCTTCTGCAAAAAGTGAAAGTTTGACTTCTTCTTTGCCAATTTGGATGCCTTTTATTTCATTTTGTTATCTGATTGCTGAGGCTAAGACTTCTAATACTATATTAAACAACAGTGGTGAGAGTAGACATCCCTGTCATGTTCCTGATGTCAGGGGGAAAGCTCTCTATTTTTCCCCATTGAGAATGATATTAGCTGTGGGCTTTTCATTTATGGCTTTTATGAAGTTAAGATATCTTCCTTCTATCCCAACTTTCTTCAGGGTTTTTACTAAGAAAGGGTGCTGAATTTTGCCAATACTTTTTATGCATCTATTGACAGGATTATATGGTTATTATGCTTTCTTTTATTAATGTGATGTATCATATTGATTAATTTGCAAGCATTGAACCAGGCCTGCAGCCCAGGAATGAATCCCACTTGATCATGGTGAGTAATTCTTTTTATATGCTGTTGAATTTGATTTGCTAGTATCTCATTCAGAATTTTTGCAATCATGTTCATCAAGGATACTGACCTGTAATTCTCCTTTGTGGCTTCATTGTATGAGTCCAGAAGCTTTCCTTCTGTTTCTATTTTTTTGGAATAGCTTTAGAAGGATAGGTATTAACTCTGCTTTAAATGTCTGGTAAAATTCCCCTGGGAAGCCATGTGGCCCAGAATCCTTATTTGTTGGGAGATTTTTGACAACTGATTCCATTTCTTTGCTGGTTATTGGTGTGTTCAAATTTTTTATTTCTTCCCGTTTGAGTCTTTGTAGTGTGGGGATGTCTAGGACTTTGTTCATTTCTTCCAGATTATCCAGTTTGTTAGCATATGATTTTTCACAGTATTCTCTAATAATTGTATTTGTATGGTGTTGGTTGTGATCTGTCCCCTTTCATTTGTGATTTTATCTATTTGGGTCCTCTCACATTTTTATTTTTAAGAAGTCTGGGTAGGGGTTTATTTATTTTGTTTATTTAAAAAAACAGCTCTTGGATTCATTAATCTGTTATACTGTTCTTTTTTGGGCGGGATTATATATTGTTTATTTCTGCTCTACTCTTTATTATTTATCTTATTCTGCTATCTTTGGAGTTCCTTTGCTGTTCTGCTTCAGTTCCTTTAGTTGTGTGGTTAGGTTTTATATTTGGGATTTTTCTTGTTTCTTGAGATGGACCTGGATTGCAATGTATTTTCCTCTTAGGACTGCTTTTGCTGCATCCCAAAGTGTTTGTACTGTCTTCATTTTCATTTGCTTCCATATATATTTTTTAATTTCTTCTTAATTGCTTGCTTGAGCCATTCATTCTTTATTAGGATGTTCTTTAACCTCCATGCATTTGGAGGCTTTCCAATTTTTTTATTGTGGTTGATTTCAAGTTTCATAGCATTGTGATCTGAAAAATATACATGGTATGATTTTAGTTCTTTTATATTATTTAGAGCTGTTTTGTGATCCAGTATGTGATCTGTCTTGGAGAATGTTCCATGTGCACTAGAGAAGAATGTGTATTCTGCTGCTTTAGGATGAAAAGTTCTGAATATATCTGTGAAGTCCATCTGGTCCACTGTATCATTCAAGGCCATTGTTTCTTTATTGATCTTCTGATAATCTGTCGATTGCTGTAAGTGGAGTGCTAAAGTCCCCTGCAAATACCATATTCTTATCAATAAGATTGCTTATGTTTATGATTGAGTTATATATTTGGGTTTCTCCAAGTTGGGGGCATAAACATTTATAATTGTTAGCTCTTCTTCATGGATAGACCCTGTAATTATGATATAATGCCCTTCTTCATCTCTTGTTACAGCCTTTAGTTTAAAATCAGAAAATGCAAAAGCATTGAACATATATCTGATGGTGCCTTGGAACCTGTGGCTGAGCTGGTCTGGAGGAGGGGCTGTCTGGTTCAGTCAGTGTCAATCTTGCTCTGTTAGATATGCAGTTACCAGGCACGGAGGGGCGTGGTTTGGTGTAGGCTGGTTTCACTTCCACGGTGGGCCCCTTGTCCATTCCCTGAAACCCCACCTTGTTAGTGATAGGGAGAAAAATGGTGACATCTCAGTCTCTCCTCCCCAGGTGTCCCAAACCAATTCTGTTCAGGCTGTCTTCACAGTGACATGCCTGCCGGTTTGCCCCATTACACAGTCTCCCACACCTCCCAGGCACTTGGCTGGGATTGAAACCCTGATGTCTTAAAGGATCCCTCTCTGTGCACCCCAGTTCTGGGTAGTGCCACTGCACCCAGACAGCTAACAAAGGGCCTCTGGCTGGTGGGTGCCTGCAGGGCCTTTTGCCCTTGGAGTGGCTATTTGTCTTCTTCCCACAACACTCCAGGGAGGAGACTCTTCTCTCTGAC
This sequence comes from Prionailurus viverrinus, assembly GCF_022837055.1. Lineage (NCBI taxonomy): Eukaryota > Metazoa > Chordata > Mammalia > Carnivora > Felidae > Prionailurus > Prionailurus viverrinus. Next base: position 98,474,563 of record NC_062563.1, read on the forward strand.
TGTGCCCCTGAGCTGGCTACCAAGCCTGGGCTGGTTCCCCTCCCCCCAGGCGCATGCACAGGGTGGCTGGCTCCAGACCAGGGAAAGTCCCACAGTAGAAATTGGTTCTTTCTCCATTTTTTCTGTTCTCAATGTGTGGTTTTTCTCTTGTCCAAATATAATTCTACACTGCCACAACCCCTCTTTCTCTTCCTTTTGTCTCTCCACAGAAGGGAATCCCTCCCCTCGGTGCCTATGAGGCCCATTTTATCTATCCCAGTTCACATTCAGGACCTATTGCCTGCCAAGTTGTCCCCACAGGCCCCTGGAGAGGTTTTTGTCACTCTCCCAGATTCCTAGAATTCCAAGTCTTCTAGCCTCAATACTGCTATGTTTGAGGGATGAGGGAACTTTGGGTTCCCCTACTTCTCCACCATGTTGACTCCTCCCACATGGCAAAGGCAGCCAGGTACCCAAAGTACCCTGCTCTGTCAGGGCACCCCTGCTGCAGGTGCACATCCAGGCCAAGCTCACTCCACTGTGGGCTGTCAACTGGTGGGTGTGGGGAGATGGCAAGGTGCATCCTGGGCATGCCAGATAGGACAGGAGTAAGTGGTCAGTGAGAAAGCAAGTGTGAGAGCAAAGAGCGAATGCATGTGTGTGTGTGCAAGTACTGTGGGATCCATTCTTTAATTCAAGGGGGATTTAAACTTTTGCTGAAAGTAGAGTTTAGAAATGTGTTAGAACAAAACTCATATAATGACAAAGTAAAGCAGATAGTTGGAGCTATTACAGTTTGGGATCCAGGTTGAAAATAGACTGTGCCAGAATCCATAGACAAAACAAGGATACAAAAAATGAGGGTAGATGAAATAGTGTTCTGTGGTTGTTCAGACCATGTGGCCAATTCAGAAACTCTTTGGAAAACTATTCAATTCTTTAAAAGTTGTTTTCCTGGAGGCAATCCCACATAGTATCCCTTTATTCTATTGATTATGCAACATGCTTAGCCCTCTGATATTGGTGAAAGTCTGAATTTGGACATTGTCAACATAGTTATTTCCTATAGTGACAGACATGTTTCTTTTTTCACTGGCATGGCAGGGTAGATGGCTGTAAATAATGGAGTATGTTTAGAACTGCAAGTGAGAAATGTTTGGATTATTCATAACTGAATTCTGTAATTTGGAAATTCAGTCTTCCTTGACTACATTGATCATTTGTCAAGGATATGGTCATGACTTTTTAGAGTTCTGGAGAAAAACCCAAATACTTATTTCTCCAAGGCCAAATAATGTATGGTAATGGCATTTGCTTCATCCTGTATTAATGCTAGAAAGAACTGGAACTAGCAAAGTAAGCATGTTCTGAGAGTCCTCATCTGCTAAGGAATGTCTCCACGCTTTCCATCTAATTGGAGGTACACATTAATGACACAACCAAGAATTCACGTATTTTTACTTTGTGTTTGGTTTTATTTTGTTTAATTTCAGAAAACATGCAACAATTAAATGTGTAAGTTGGGAGGGAATTGAAAGATAATTTTGGCTACCACTCTCATTCTGCCTGTTTATGAAAAAGTGGCCCCAGGAGGAAATTATTTGCTAAGTCAGTGTGTAATTAATTTCTTGATGATTAGTCAAACCTTCTGTCTACCTATGAATGAGCAGTCTGTCCTTCATGATACATAAGCTAAGAATCCTATGTCCATGTGTATGTGTAGGTACGTGTTCTTTGGTATGCATAGAACAGCATTTTGTTTTCTCCTTTTTTTAAAATATAGCTTAACATTCTCATTGACAACGGTAGTATAAAGTCTCATTCTATTCCATGTCAGGATGGTATCACTTAAATTTTGTTGCTAACAAATAAAAGCTAACAATTCTCTTACCTAATGGCATCTCTTTATTTCCACAAATACAAACTAGAGTACTTTCCATGGCATTTAGTTAAGTAGTTTATACATTATGAGTTTATCTAAAAGATAGACAAAATATGTATTCATTAATACACTGACAGGTTCATTGTTTGTGAGTTTAAAATTGTGTCCCAAGTCAAGTGGGTCACATACTCAAAATAACATAAACTTTTATAGTTGGAGAGGTTCTAAAAGGCCCACCTCCCTCTAAGACTAGAAAGATGGTGACTTTCTTAGGGCTGTATAGCATGTGATAATTAACCTCTCAATCAGAACTCATTCAGGTTGTCTACCTATACATTTTACCTTCTACTATGCAACCTGACCTTTCATATTTCTGGAGTTTGCAATAGAGAAAGTGATAGAGAATGCCTCTAACAGTCATACAAAATTTGGACTGGAAGTGAGATTAATGTGTTCTTATGTTTATTCAATATACATTTGTTAAATACATATAATGTATTTGGCTCAATTCTGAGCTCTGAGGACACAAAGATTTAAAAAAAAACACAAACAAACAAAATCCCTATCCTAGAAGCTATAACATATTTATTAGAAGATGCACATATGCAAAATAGATTTTTAAGCAAAGTTGGATAAGTAGTCTAAAAAACATATGAACAAATTTTTTTGAGATGGAAAAAATAATCAATGCAGGCATTACAAAAGAGGAAATTTTTAAGTTTTTTATTTGAAAGACTTTGTACACGTAATATAAAATTGTTTCAAAGAGAATGAGTAAGATAGTTTCAGGCAAAAGGAAAAACCCAGTCAAAGTTAGAAAACCTTTAAAGAGTATGACACACATGAGAAATAATTGGAAATTAAATGTAGCTAGAACATTCTGGAATAAATGTAACTAGACCCTGCTGGAATCAACTGGCATGATACTGACATAATTTGAGACAGTTCAGTTCAAAAGTATAGAATAAATAACAAAGTTTTGTGTGTGTGTGTGTGTGTGTGTGTGTGTGTGTGTGTGTTTAATAACAAATAAGTAATAGGATAAGTCTACCTCGGTTTATTTACCCAGCACCCATGGTTCATATTAGAATTATGAAGGCTTTCCATAGGACTGAGGTGTCAACCATGTCCACTGCTCCCTATGGATTTCTTCTCTTCCCTGTGAACGTTTTCCTTCATTTGCTTAACCATATCTGCATACATCTATGGGACAGCTCTTCCCACAAGATGAAGGGACATTACTCAATATTGATACTTTATTAGCTTATTCAGCTATTTTGGTTCAGAGATACTCTACTTGGATTTCTGGTATTTGATGGTTACATACTGCTAACCCACTCAGTGAGTTCAATTTTAATATGCCTTCTTGTTAGAATATCCCATTCCTTCTCTGGCCCCATCTGATATCATCACTTTTTGACACCTGTGATCCATTGCTGACAGATGAGAGGCTTTTAAAAAGCTAAAATAATCATAATTTTCTCCCTTGCTGCATTTTGGTTTTAGTGTAAGGATTTATGATGTGTCTAATGTGGGTTACAGATTTTAAAATGATGGGTGAATAAGCTAGCATCACAAATATGAAGTATTGATAGCATAGTTCCTCCTAAAAATTGTGGGGTTTTTTTTGTATAATACTAAGCTCATTTTGGTTGATATGGCAATAGACTTTGAAGGCACAATACGTTTTGGAAAATGCACATATGTACCTCAGTCACTCTTTTTTTTTCTCTCTCCAGATCAAGCTAATTTGTATTAGGATACCATAAGACCAAATCATCTGGATATTTAGAACAATTGGTTCAGTAGTGTCTCTGTATGTAGAAGTAGCCTTGTGCTTGGGTCTAGCTATTTCTTTTTTTTTTTTTTTATGTTTATTTATTTTTGAGACAGAGAGAGACAGAGCATGAATGGGGGAGGGGCAGAGAGAGAGGGAGACACAGAATCGGAAACAGGCTCCAGGCTCTGAGCCATCAGCCCAGAGCCTGACGCGGGGCTCAAACTCACGGACCGCGAGATCGTGACCTGGCTGAAGTCGGACGCTTAACCGACTGCGCCACCCAGGCGCCCCATGGGTCTAGCTATTTCTAAGAGCTGTATTTTTTCTCAGGCATCGGTATGATTCCAGTTTCAGCAGCAAGGAATAATTTAGGCAGCAAGCGATTTCCACTCAATGGCTTATTTTCAGAGCTTACACTAATGTTGACAGTGTATCTAAGGAAACCCTTCAAGGGAAGTTGTTTTATATGTGTAGCACCAGCTTTTGAAACTGATGTGCGGCAGGGAAATGCTGCCACTTTTTCTAAATAGTTAAGATACAAATGAAACATTTAAAAAATCAGTCAGTCACATAGATGTTCTAGGAACTATCTTTTCATAATTCTATGTTACTATTTCCCATTTCAGCACTCCATTAATTCAACTCTGCTAATAAAGACCTTTATATTACTATTTCTGCTCTCAACCAACCATTCTGGATACAGTATATTCAGAGTTAGGATTTCACTTCATGTTAATCCACTTTAAGACATGCTCTCTTGGCATGCTTTGCAACTAAATGGGGTGACAGTTTAACCAAAAATGTTAAACACTCGTATTAGGTGAGGGAAGTTAGCTTTGACATCTCAATTTCATTTCCCTTGTTACTTCCCTCCTTCCCCAGCTGTAATAACTTTTTTTCCTCCAAAAAATTCCTCTTGTCAAAATCTCCTCTTCTAACTCTGCTGGCCAGCATATGTATCTTGGGTTAGGCCTCAAGTTCTCACTTGACCAGTATTTCATTTATCTAGCAAAGTACAGCCCTAGATGAAAGACTCACATCTGAGCTCTAGTGCATGTCACCGCCACTTTCTCCAAATAATAATAATGAATGAAATGTAAGTTCATGGGCCATGTTCTGAAGGATTCTTAGAATGAACATTCCTTTTAAGTATTCTGTGCTCTTCTTATTATGCTATCTAAATTTGCTCTTAAAAATTTGTGATTTATGTTATAAACCTCCAATTCCTCAATTACAATTCAAAAGGCTCTATGAAGAAAGCTTGGGTTAACACCTTACTGGACATTTTTAATACAGATTCAGAGAAAATATTTTGCTCCAAATAGCAGATTGGGTGGGTGTGAAGAGATCAGGTAGTCTAAGAAGTCATGGGAAGCTGGAGAAGGATGAGGACATACTCACTGCTATGTAAGCTACTCCACTCTGTTCACCAAATCTGGGAAATTGAATTGATAAAATTATATATGTGTCATTATATAAGTGACTTTGGTGTTTCTAGAGAATGATATTTGTGTAAAGTATGGAAATTTGGTTGCCAGGTACATGGTATACATTGTATCAAATATTGTTGGTTGTCTTTATTTTAGACATTGTCATGGTTAAATTATGACTACTGTTAGGATCAAAAACTTAGGAAGAAAAAGAGTAAAAAAGTAAGAAATTAGAATCTATAACAAAATTCAAAATATCTGATCAAAGCATATGGATGACTTTTTTTTGGCAGTTTCTTTATTTTTTTATTTTAATTCTAGTATAATTAACCTACATTGTTATATTAGTTTCAGGTGTATAATATCATGATTCAACAATTCTGTACATTACTCAGTGCTCATCGTGATGTGTGCTTTTAATGCCCTTCACCTAGTTCACCCATTTCCTACCAGCCTCCTCTCTTGTAACCACCAGTTTGTTCTCTATAATTAAGAGTCTGTTGGGTTTTTTTTTTTGCTTGTTTTCTGTTTTTTTTCTTTGTTCCTTTCATTTCTTAAATTTTACTAATGAATGAAATCATATGGTATTTGTCTTTCTCTGACTGGCTTATTTCACTTAGCATAATACCCTCTAGACCCAGCCATGTTGTTGCAAATGGCAAGATTTCTTTTCTCTTTTCTTTTCTTTTCTTTCTTTTTTTTTGGCTGAGTAATATTCCATTGTATGTATATGTGTGTGTGTGTGTGTGTGTGTGTGTGTGTGTGTGTGTGTGTATGTATATATGCCACTTCTATATCCGTTCTTCTATCAATGGGCACTTACATTGCTTCCACAATTGGCTATGGTAAGTAATGCTGCGATAAACATAAGGGTGCATATATCTTTTTGTATTAGTGTTTTTGTATTCTTTGGGTAAATACCCAGTAGTGGAATTGCTGGACCATATGATAATTGTTTTCCACGGTGGCTGCATCACTTGCGTTCCTACCAACAGTGTATGAGTGTTTCTTTTCTCCACATTCTCACCAACATTTGTTGTTTTTTCTGTTGTTGATTTTAGCCATTCTGACAGATGTGAGGTGATATCTCATTGTGGTTTTGATTTGTATTTCTCTGAAGATTAGTGATGTTGAGCATCTTTATCTGTTAGCTATCTGTATGTTTTCTTTGGAAATGTCTGTTCATGTCTTCTCATTTTTAATTGGATTATTATTTTTGGTGTTGAGTTGTATAAGTTATTTACATATTTTGGATACTAACTCTTTATCAGATACGTCATTTACAAATATCTTCTTCCATTTAGTAGGTTCTCCTTTAGCTTTGTTTCTTTTGCTGTGCAGAGCTTTTTATTTTGATGTAGTGCCAATGGCTTATTTTTGCTTTTGTTTCCCTTGCTTTGAGAGACATATCTAGAAAAATGTCGCTAGAGCTGATGTCAGAGAAATTACTTCTTGCGCTCTCTTCTAAGATTTTTATGGTTTCAGGTCTCACATTTAGGTTTTTAATCCATTCTGAGCTTATGTTTGTATATGGTGTAAGAAAGTGGCCCAGTTTCAGTTTTTTTGCATGTTGCTGTCCAGTTTTCCCAACACCATTTGTTTAAGAGACTGTTGAATGACTCTTCTTATATTTTACTGTAGTATTTTTAGGTCATTTGAGCTTTTTCTACTGATGTACCCACAACCTAGGTAAATGTACAATTGCCATAGTAGGACTAAAAAGTCCATACTTTAGATAATATTTCTCAGTTCTTCGTCATTACTAAGCAATTGTTTTTTGGTAATCTCTAAATTTGTCTATAATAAATTTGTACACATAAACATATATACAGGTAGAGAAAAAAAATCTAGGAGATTATCAAGGCAGTGCTTGCAGCTTGTTGGAAAGGGGTTGAAATTAAATCATCGGAAACAATTTGCCCAGTAGAAGCTCACAGTAAATTTAAAGAAGATACATAAAGGAGGCAGTATAGTGTAATGAGGGGAAAATGAGATCACTCAAATGAACTGAGGGATTTATTTTTAACTACTTAAACTGTAGTGCCATCATCTGTAAGTAAAATATTAATACCCACCTTGAAGGACTGTTATGAAAATCAGATTCAATTCTGTGTAAAGTCACTGATACTAAATAATAAGTGCTATTAAAGTATCAATGAATGACTATAGGCAAGGCAGACTATGATGCCAGTTTAACAGAAGTTGAATATTTTACAGATACAGAAACATGAGAAATGTGGGGTGGCTTCTGGACAGTGTGTTTGAGAAAAGACTTGAAGAATAGAAGACTAGTTACTACTTCTCCATGTGACTTGATCTAACCTGTAGTGTCTCCTAAGTGAGTTTTGTAGAACACCACTCTCCCAGTTTCTATGTATAGATATTCTCTGATTCAAGGTTTCTTTGAACTCAGTCGTTTCCATAGCACTCAAATAAGAAACACAAAACAGGTATCTTTTCAGGAGATTTTGTATGAGGCTTTAATTTATACACAAATGCTATGAATGACTGTGTAGTGGTGGGAAAGAAGAATGGGAGAGACAGTATGCAGGTTACCAAAACTCACTTTATCATTAAAAAATACCATTTCCTAAAAGGAAGTTCTAACGAAATTTCATGGTACAATATATGTTTGCAATTTGGGAAATGCTGGACCACACTTTAGCTTCTGGAAAATTTAACTGTGTAGCAGAAGACTTTGAGTTGGTGCATTTCTTTCCATATTCAAAGATGGTATTTCTTGTACACAACATGTTAAGTAAAGTCAGAGTTTTAAAATGTTGCATTGTGCTATTTAAATCCTTACTCAAATCTTTATGACCATTAAAAATAAGACATTAATCTCAGTATAAGCCCTGTTGAGAGGGAGCAAAAGGGGAACTAAGCCACAAGAATCAAAGAATGGCATTAGGATTGCTACTTCCAAAGTTCACTATAGAACATAGATCAATGACCAGTCGTTGTGTTGCCCTATGGGGCTCGGGCTGGGGGCAGCAAGTGGTGGCTTATGTGCTGCATAATTATGCCAACCTGACAAAGATCTTTTCAAAGGATCCTGCTAGCCATCCATATGCTGGACTCAAAAAGTACTGATACATTTTTCCTGAAGTAGATATTTCATCTTAATTAAGTTGTCCATCTACATGTTATGCAAATATAGTCTTCACTTTTCTGTGCCAGTGAGTACTGAATAATATTTGAAATATTGTTCCTAAGGGCTCCCTCCAACTTTAATTTAGATGTTTTCCATGCTATCCTGTAGAACACAAGTATTTTTCCTTAAAAAAGAATCATTGTGATATTTAGGCTGTTTTTTTTTAAGTTATTGTCATTGTTTTTTTTAATTGATTTCTGGCACACACACATAAAATGCACAAGAAAACAGAAAAACAAAACATTTTATAGACATGCAAACAATGAAGGGAATATATCCAGAGCTCAAAGATGTGTGTTTTATATCATGTTTTGGTTCTTTCTCAGGCTTCTATGATGAAAACAGTGTGACACTAAATGTAAAAGAAAGGAGCAAAAAGCTCTAAGAACATTTTACGAAGTCACAAATGGAGAAAGACATGCAAAGGGAAGAGAAACAATTCTTTTTGCAGAAGCCAAAAAGTAATAGGTGTATAAATATTTCAGATTGCCTTGTTTTTATTCTTTCTTCTCTGTGATTTTGGTAATCTCTACAGCAAATAAGTGATTCACTCATTGCAATTAATTGGTTAAAAAGTAATAATTTGAATCAGCAATCTTATTCAATCAACTAATGTTGTATATATCATTCACTGAGTAATTGTTTTACCATATCTTCCAAGGAATGAAGTAACAGACTCTTTATTTTGGTACTATGATGTCTCTTATGTGTGTATTCTTTGATTGTTTTGTTTACTTACATTACAAGCAGACATTCAATGCCAGCCGCTATACCAAGTACAAATATACAAATAAAATAGTACAAATATAGAAAATATAGAAAAACAAACAGAGCAAAGTGTTTGTCCTCAAGTATTGTCCAGTGTGACGGGAGAACTAGTGTGTTGGTATATACACCTAGGGTGCCTTCTCAGATTCCAACCACATCCTGTTTTCTTTCTCTGTTGGTACACACTTTCACCAAGTTGACCCTTCTCTTTCAGATTTACATAAGACAACACACCAAGTGGGGGGTGGTGATGGCGAGACCCCTTTCTACAATGTCCACTGAAGAGTCAAATGATTCAACTCAGGAAGGGGAGGTGTTATCTCCCTGTGTAGTGACTAGACCAATGAAAAAGGAGGCAGGAAGGATCCAGGTACATAAATCTCCCTTACTGTAGAGGACTACTTCAAAGGATACTTTTCTCAACCCATCCTAAGTTCTGTGGGGTGATATAACTGCTATAGCTCATCAGTGCTCCATTTGAAATGGTACGAGGATAGTAAGGAATTACCTTGCATTCATTGCAATGCACCATGTCTTCTATTGCTCCACTCCCTGTTTCCCCTCACTTTGTCAGTCTGGGATTGTACCTCCCAAGCCTTATTAGTACATTAATCCTTCTTTCCTCCATTTGTAGTGATCCCGGATTAATATACAAACATGGGAAGAAAGGGCTCTAATAAGGGGCTAAATAATTATTATAAAAATGGAATAAAACTATTATTAAGTGGGAAAACTAAATAGTAATAAGAAGATTACCACTTATTAAGTATTTCCTGTATGCTAAATATTTTAAATCTAGGGTTTGTAATTTTTTAAATGACCCTGCAAGAGAAATACCATTACATTAGATATCTTATGAAAATTTGTGTCACATAAATAAAATTGGCAAGTTAATGAAACTAATATTGTTAGAATGAGGCTTAAAACTAGGGGTTCTGTGCCCACAGACAGTAACATTTCTACCCAATATTTCAGAGATCAGGGAAGGCTTCTCTGAGGATGTAGTTTTGGTGATTAGCTAGAGGAATTCATAAGAAAAAAAAAACTTTGCAATCTCAGGAAATAATATTAGCAAAGGGGCGTATATTGTATATCACAACTCAAGTGCCCAGATCATCATAAGGCTGTTGTTGATTGCTTCACTATAAGCAACATATTTCAGGGAAAAAAAAAATATATATATATATATATATTCGTCTAAATTGAGCAGTAGACCTTATCTTGCCATATTTCATATTTCAGGGAAATATTTCAGGGAAATATATTTCAGGGAAATATTTCAGGGAAAAATATATATATATATATATATTTATATATATATATATTTGTCTAAATTGAGCAGTAGACCTTATCTTGCCATCAAAGAATAAAGAATGGCTTACTACCACCTTCTGTTTTCTTAAACTTTTGCTCAGTGTTTATTTTTATTATCCTAATAGCACAAGCACATTTACAAAAATTAAATCTCTTTAGAGATTATGTAACCTTTAAAATAAGTTTCTCCCCAGATTTATAATTGCTCTGTAACATGGACCCTGACCTGATGGACCAGGGGAAAGATAATTTTGTTCTGGGAATGCCAAGGTCACTGTTGGGAAGACATTCACATGCTGATGAATGATCTGTAGATCGCTGAGCCAGGAAAGTCTCAGAATTGTCAATGCTTGAATAAATAAATAAATGAATGAATAACAAGAGTCAGAGGCAATGATTCAGAAAAAAATGGAGCTGGGGACAATGAAGTAGGACAAGTATGGAATTAAATGAGGGGGAAATAGATGGGAAAAAGGAGAAAAAGGAACCCCTGGATAAACCATCCTTTGCTTAAAAGTTTACTTACTGTGTTAATTTTTATTCATTTTGACTTATTTTTGGAGTGGGAGAATATTTGTCTTTTGGAAAGTGATTCTTCTGAGGAAATGACATAGAATGTACTCTGACTTTCTCTCCTTTGATATGATACCTTTTATTTTAATGTCATTATCTTAGTGGACCTTGTTAACATGCAAATCCATCATATATAAAGCATAATAATAATAAATTAGCATCTAACACATGGGATTGTATTGTTTTTTTCAGATAAAGTATAGCCACTTACACACCCTCAGAGCTCAGAACAGGGTAAGCTGTAATGTGTGGTAGTGTGGTGGGGTGGGAGAAGTCTAATGAGAGCAGACAAAGGTTTACAAATAGAGAATTTGCTGGTGGGAAGGAAGATCTACAAAATATGCAAAAAGTCCAAAAGTTCTAAGTGTCTGGGAATGGAAGAACTAGATTTATGGAGAATGTACGAGGCATCACTCCATGGCTATACACATCAGTTTTGGCACAGGGCTTTGTATAAAGAAATAATAGAAGTTAAAAGGAGGAAAGGAAGAGGGAGGATAAAACATAAAGTCCCTCATGTTGTTGCTTCCAGTAATTTTGTAACTACTGACTATTAGGCATGTGCTTTAACCAAGTCTCTAGCACTCATTTCTCTTTTTTTTTCACCTAGAAAATTGAAATGTAATATTTTATATACATTAAAGCAGAGTACTGGAATCATTGATTCCCAATTTCCTAACTTTCTGAAAGTTATAAGAGAGAGTATGATTGAAAAAGCAGAAAAATGAATTTGAAGTAAGGACGATATGAGTGTGAACCTTGTCTCTGACTTTCTGATTGAAGTAATCAGGGAAAGTTATTCAGATATGTTGGGATATATTGACTCTATTAAGAAGTGACTCGGGGCACCTGGGTGGCTCAGTCGGTTAAGCGTCTGACCTCGGCTCAGGTCATGATCTCACGGTCCATGAGTTCGAGCCCCGCATCGGGCTCTGTGCTGACAGCTCAGAGCCTGGAGCCTGTTTCAGATTCTGTGTCTCCCTCTGTCTCTGACCCTCCCCCATTAATACTCTGTGTCTCTCTGTCTCAAAAATAAATAAACATAAAAAAAAAATTAAAAAAAAAGAAGTGACTCAACGGATGTGACTCTCTAATCAGAAGATGAGAGATTAGACATAAGAAGGGAGCCAGAGCTTAAAGTTACTATTTGAAGATACTGCTTTTATTTTATTTTATTTAAAAAAATTTTTTTAATGTTTATTTATTTTTGAGAGACAGAGAGAGAGGTAGAGTATGAGCAGGGGAGGGGCAGAGAGACAGGGAGATACAGAATCAGAAGGAGGCTTCAGGCTTCAAGCTTTCAGCGCAGAGCCCGATGTGGGGCTCGAACCCACAAGCTGTGAGATCTTGACCTGAGCTGGTCAGATGCTTAACCAACTGAGCCACCCAGGCTCCCCAAAGGAACTGTTTTTAAATAATGTTTCAATAAACAAAACTTACTTATACTTTTTATACCTTCTGACGTCAATTTTTCTTAATTTTTATGTTTTTAGAACCTCTAGTTTGACAAATGATCTTAGTCTTTCCGGTCTCCTACCTTTTTTTTTTTTTTCCCTAGATTTAAGTAATTTTTATTTTCTCCTATTATGCTGGAAATTCAGATGGATAAACTTGTAATAGACTCTCCTTTTTAAGAAGATGTAATAGAACCATTTTTACAATAAGATGCCAGAACTACCATTGTGTGTTGCCTTTTTAAATAATTCTCACCCCATGCTGCCTAGTCCACTTGTTCCTGGCACATGGACTCTTATGGATTCTCCTGTAGAACAAGTCCCATGGGTTTTCAAAGGCAAGATAGAACACCAAGAAATGTTCTGATCCATGATTCTTGCCACATTTTGGCCCAGTCCTGTCTCTGTTACCTCCACGACTAATGACTAATACTTGCATAGTCTCATCCCCGAAATTTCAAGTAAATGTTCCCATATCTAGACTTTAATAGCTGCCTTTGACTGTTTTAATTTAAGCCACCCAAATTCTCTATGATTAGACCTATTTTTCTTTTTTTTAACTAAAGTATAATTGAAAAACAATGTAATCTCAATTTCAGGTGTACAAAATAGTGATTTGATGAATCTCTAGGTTATGCTATGCTGGCCACAAGTGTAGCTACCATTAGTCACCATAAATTGCTATTAAAATACCCTTGGCTATATTCCCTCTGCTGTACCTTTCATTCCCATGACTTATTAATTCCATAATGGGAAGCCTATACCTCCCTAAATCACTCATACATTTTGCTCATCTCCATACTTCCCTCTCCTCTGGCAATCACTAGTTTGTTCTCTATATTTATGGGTCTGCTTCTGCTTTTGTTTGTTTGTTCATTTTGTTTTGTAGAGTCCATGTTTAAGTTAAATCATATGGTATTTGTCTTTCTTTGTTGGACTTATTTCACCTAACATTATACCCTCTAGATCCATCCATGTTGTAACAAATGGCAAGATCAATTCTTTTTTATGGCTGAGTAATATTCCATCATATATACATATATTCTTTGGGAAAATGTCTATTCAGATCCCCCGCACGTATATTATTCAGATTATTTTGGGGTTTTTGTTGTTGTTGTTTGTTTGTTTCTTTCTTTGGGTATTGGGATATATAAGTTCTTTATATATGTTTTGGATATTAACCCTTTATCAGATATGTCATTTGCAAATATCTTCTGCCATTCAGCAGGTTGCCTTTTGTTTTGTTAATAGTTTCCTCTGCTCTGCAAAAGCTTTTTATTTTGGTGTAGTCCCAATAGTTTATTTTTTGCTTTTGTTCTTTGGTTTTGATGGTGATGAATAGTAAACATAAGGCTGATACTGTGAGATTATCTAATCATTGATACTCTTGGTAGTTTAGGCAAAGTCTTGGGGGAATTAATCCTAGACTAAATGAAGAATATTGAAGGATCTAAAAGGAAGAGAAAAAAGCAAGTTCACATTTTACTGAACTCTCTCTTAGAACCATGAAAAGGATCAGTTAAGTGTGGGGAGAGGTAGTTTGTTGAAAAAAGCAAAGATATCAGGTATATGACTTTTGTACTAAAGCAAATGAAGAATAGAATCAATAGAATACTATATTGGGGTAGTGAAAAGGGAAAGAGACAAGACTAACCAACATACACCAAAGCAGTAGAATCAACATGAATTGAAGCCTAATTAAATATGAGAAGTGACGGAGAAAAATAAGCTAAGGATGAGCCCCAGGTTTCTAATAGAGATACTTGGCAAATAGGAAAAAATACAGATTTGAACAAAATACAAGTTTAGTTTTATGTGTAAGGAATGGGTTGTTTCTGTGGGTAACAAAAAAAAAGTTGATGGCATTATTGGAAATAAAAATGAAAAGGGTTGCAGGATGGAGGAGTTAGTTTCATAGTTTCATAAAGTTATGCATTGTAGGGAGGTAAGTAAGGTGAGGACTAAACGTTCCTTATTACATTTCTGTTAATATCCCCACTTACCCTCCCTTGAACATTTAGTGTAATAACTTATTGCTGCATCATGGGAACAAAGCAGAACCTTATGATATAATGCCATGAGATCTATTTTCACAAATCAACTTATTTTTAAATAATACAATCAGCAACAGTTTGCAAGTTTTGTATTAATTTATATTTTCAATGGCTGCTGAAGAAAAATGAAACTCAACTTTCATTAGTTTTCCTTCTGTCTTTCAGCTCAAAATGTTTGTATATGTGTGTATGTGTTTATTTGTGTTTAATTTATTCATTCAATCACTTATTAACTCAATCACAAAGGTTAGTAATAAAATTTTGGCAACTCTAGGAGGCATGTATATTCAGGTCTTGAATGGTATTCTTCAATTCCAAGGACATACATTCTTCCATGTGTCCTACAATATCAGACGAGGCTGGTAACCATGTTTTAGTTTTAGTTTCTCTGCTTGGCTCAACCTACTCCACCATCCCTGATATCCTGTCCTAAACCCAATCCATCTTCTTGGTTCATCTTAAAAATAAAGTGAAATTTAGCAGCCCACTGATACCAAATGTGTTACTGGGAGGTAACTGGATAACTATTTTTTTGAAACTGACTGAACTCCTCAGGGAGATATATTGCTCTTTACCAAGCTTTTACTAATACCTGTACTAAGCCTAGGTTATCATTATCGGTATAAATTTTGAGCCCATTTTCTTAAAAGCACACAATTCTGTCCAGTAGCAATTCTTTCAACCTTTGGATTCCTCCAGAAACCCTTTTGCTTAAATCTTTCCCCAATTCTCCTCTAGATTGTCATAGCCTACAACTTAGAATCCCTCCATCTAGAAAACAATTGAGCTCCTAGAGAGTTTCTATGACAGAAAAATGCAAGTTGTTCCCAATATCCATCCAAACTTTCTTCCCTAATAATGAGATGTGTTAGCTAGTGCCTAGCCCACCGAAATAAAGACACCATTTTCAAGCCTCCCTTGAGTTTGATGTAGCCTTGTGAATAGCTTCTGACCCATGAAATGGAAATGGGTCTGACCCATGAAATGGAAATGGAAGGATCCCATGGCAGCTCTCAGAAATCTTCTTCAAAAGAGAGCTGCCAAATCTGCTGTTTATTTCATCATTATCTTGACCCTGTTACCTGAAATGAAGCTGCTGCCGTCTTGGCATATAAAGTTGAAGACAACAGGACGGAGTTAATAGAACAACGATCTGACAAAAACTTTGTTCTCCAACAGCTTTGTGGTATACCACTGCTATCGGAAATCTAAATGCCTTACTACTTTACTTAAAATATATGAGAATAAATAAACTGTGATATTATTTTTATTGTGCTACTTACTGGGTATTTTATTATGCTACTTACTGGGTATTTTATTATTATTAGTCCCATTACAATACCCTTTGCATTGATGCAACTATTTTCCCTTTCTTATAAATATATTGTGACATAAATCTAGGTCAGTTTCATCCTAGAGCCATAAATCAGCAGTATATTTTAAAATATTAAATAAAATGCATGACAGATTTGAGGCATAATAGAATTACCCCCATCTAAATGCAAATTGGTTACCAACAAACTTACAAAAGCTTAAGTAAATTCAATAATAAGCAACTTGTTGACTATCAAATGATTTTTGGAATTACAAAACATTTAAGATTTCTCAAAAAACTGTGTCTTAATAACATTTTAATCTAATGATCAATCTGTTTTTAATTTTAAAATAATAAAGCCTCCCTATATCAAAAAAAATTCTAATATATGAACTCCATATTCATTTGACATGTAATTACTTTGAATAATACATTAAAACTAAAATACATGTAGCACCTACACTAATTCAACTTATTAATGGAAGTCTGGATAAAACAAAAATTCCAGAATAGAAAGAATAGACTAATCAGAAAACTCTCTTCCTCTCTTTTCTCTTTTACTCTCAAGTTTTCTTTGGGCATGTAAGTTTGGTTTATATTATATATTTGACACATTTTAGCATTCTAATTTTTATTTAGTAAATGAGGTATTGTATTTTTACTTTTGTGAAGCTGTAATGAAAGCTTTGCCTACAAGCTACTGGAGGCAGTAAGAAATTATCTTTGAGATTAGAAATTTTAGGTCTTTGGAATGACCTTAAAAAATAGCATCACCCCATCTCCCAAGGTTCTTGTCAGTTTACCAGCTAGAAGAAATTTGCCTTTAGGAGAAAAATCTAAAATATTTTCCTGTTGAAATATTGGGAAAGGGAAAGGAAGGATGGGATTTGCAGAGAACAGGAGAAATAGTTTCATAAAACATGCTGGTGGGGTGCCTGGATGGCTCAGTGGGTTAAGTGTCCTACTTTGGCTCAGGTCATGATTTCATAGTTCTTGGGTTTGAGCCCTGCATTGGGCTCTGTGCTGACAGCTCAGAGCCTGCAGCCTGCTTCAGATTCTATCTCCTGCTGTCTCTGCCCCTCCCTACCTTGTGTTCTGTCTCTAAAACAAGCAAACATTAAAAAAAACAAAACAAAACAAAACAAAAAAAACATGCTGGCTTAATGGACATGTGGCCTCTGTAGTTCCACAAAGCCCTGTGCTGGAGGGGAGATGGGGGGACAGCAGGGGGAGAGGGGAAGGGGGAGGGGCAAGCAGGGAGGGAGGGATGTCTGCTTGCTTAAAGATTTGCAATGTCTTTTTGAACCAGGAGACTCTTGGTTTCATTTTTTCACTGAGTCCTACAAACTATGTAGCCAGTTCTGGCATCAGGAATAAGGATGTGTGTCTGTTTGCTCATGGAATTTAGTAACATGCTAGCTTATAATGGAAACCCACATACCCAGCATAGTTTTTGAGGAGTAGAGACAATAATAAGAGAAGATTATTAAAAAACAAAAAACAAAACCTTTGTTGTTGTTTTATTATTTTTTAAAACTTTATTTCAAGGTAATTGTACTTGAACAGTTTGTGTGATTTAAAAGGAACACCACCAAGGTTACTGACAATTTAATCACAGCCAAGGAGCCACAGGGAGAAACTGAATTTTGGCCCTTGTGCATTCATTCTTTCTCATTTTGCAAACCAAGTGATGTCCCAAGGGACAAAGTTGCTCTTTGTAATTCTTATAAAATACCATATATTAACTCAGAAATTGCTTAGCCTTAGTTATTTTTGTTGTTTACTTACTTAGGGTTATATTTTCGGAAACTATAAGTAAAATTGTAACAAGTATAATAGGGAAATATAAATGAATGTACACGTGCACACATGCCCATGCATACATATACACACAGAATTCAGTGAGTACAAGAATGTTCATTTCTAGAAAAAGTTAATTTTTAGTCTAATCAACAATTATAATGGCAAGTATGATCACCTTTAATGCACAACAACAACAAAACATTTTACTAAACCTGTCCACAAATTTTGTGAACAATGCTCAATAAAAGGAAGGAAATTTTCCTAAAATGACCCATTAGTGTACAAACCTTAAACTACTAGAACTAATATTTACTATTAAATTACCAAGGACCTTTTCTGCTTCCATATATTCTGTAAGAACCATGAATTATGAAAGAAAACCAGAATTTTGGAATTTCAGTGAAATGCCATTAGAAAAGTACCCAAAAATACTCTTATGTATTAATAAGAAAATAAACTAGGTGTACAATTCCCATCATTACATTAACAAACCTACAAAATGACTGGGAATGAATAAAAAATTATACTAGCAGTTTCCCAACATAAGCTTAGCATTTGTTCATAAAAAGTGTTGGGATATTTTTTCTTGAAAACATCACTTTATTAAGGAAGATTAACTCCAATTGACAGTTTTTTAAACATCAATCCAACTAGCATAATGAATAATGATGCAAAAACATTTAGTTATTTGCCCCAGCATGGTCCATGTTTGGAAGATAATATCTGTGCCCTTTGGATCATATAAATCCAGTGGGGAGGAAAGAGATCCAGACCTGGAAAAGTTAACCTTTTATCTAACAATCAGCCAGAAAAGGATCCACAAGTAGATTAGGTGTTAAAATCTGCCCTATACTCAGTATCAACCATCCTCTTTCTAGGGTTGACCTCTAGTTAATTTATCCTTACTCTTGACTTGCTTGGTTTCTATACCTTTACTAAACTTTGCTGTAGTTTTTAAGTTTCAATATATTTTTTATTTACTTTAAAAAAATTTTTAATCTGTTATTTTTGAGAGAGAGAGAGAGAGAGATACAGAGTGTGAGTGGGGGAGGAGCAGAGAGAGAGGGAAACACAGAATCTGAAGCAGGCTCCAGGCTCTGAGCTGTCAGCACAGAGCCCTACACAGGGCTTGAACCCATGAACTGTGAGATCATGACCTGAGCTGAAGTTGGATACTTACCTGACTGAGCCACCCAGGTGTCCCTTATTTATTTACTTTTTAAAAATATTTTAAAAATGATTATTTGTTTTTGAGAGAGAGAGAGAGAGAGAGAGACAGAGCAT
Organism: Prionailurus viverrinus; assembly: GCF_022837055.1. Taxonomy (NCBI): domain Eukaryota; kingdom Metazoa; phylum Chordata; class Mammalia; order Carnivora; family Felidae; genus Prionailurus; species Prionailurus viverrinus. The sequence goes on from NC_062563.1 coordinate 98,493,353, forward strand.
GAGTGGAGGAGGGGCAGTGAGAGAGGGAGGCACAGAATCTGAAGCAGGCTCTAAGCTGTCAGCACAGAGCCCTATGTGGGTCTTGAACCCATGAACCCTGAGATCATGATGTGAGCTGAAGCTGGACACTTAACCAACTGAGCCACCCAGGTGCCCAGAGTTTCAATATATTTATTATGCACAAGTATTTAACTTCATCCTCCTGTCCCCAGCCATGTATCAAAGCCACAACTCCATTTTGGAGTCAGGAAATTTCATTTTCACAAGAGATGAAAACTCTCTTCTCTGTAACAACAACCTGCTATTTATAGGATCATGGAGGAAACTGGAATCTATCACACTTACACATTGACTTTTAAACAACTCTTCTCTTACTGTTTCCACATTATCTTCTGTGCTACCTGGTGCCCAAGACCCCACTGAACCTGCAGCTAGTTCTATAGGCACCTGGAATGAGTTTTCCACTTGAAAAAGCTGTTACCATTCCACTATTTCTACAAAAATGTTTAATCTGTTGTCCATGGCTGGATCTCATTTTTGTTTGTTTTGGTTTCATAGTTGTTTGTTTTGTATGAGTAGGATTATTTTGTTCCATTTAGTTTTCCCTGATGTCATAGTAGGGTGAATGCATGTAATTATTTCACTGTGTTTAAGTTTGTCATTGTCAAGCTTCACCCTGACCTTATGCATAAGGCAGTGATCTCATACTCTTGCACTCTTTCTGGCACAGAAAAGAAATATAGTCCATGCAGTTGGTCATTCTCCTGATGATCTCTCTCTCTCTCTTTCCCTCTCTCCAGTCTCTCTCTCTCCCCATCACTACCCCCAGTCTAAAGAATGTTATCAGATTCCAGATTTTTTTTAGTTCTGTTATTCCTGATCTTGTGTTAATTAGACATACCAATATCATGATTATCACAATCACATTATATTCTGTTCTTAAAATATGTTTTGTTATTGCAATAAGAATAAGGTGTTTTGACGGGAATAAAATACATCAATTACTTCTGATAGGAATAAAATACATCAATTTAATTCTTTAGAGATTTTTCATCTATGGAAATCAGAATTTCCTTCATAAAAGAGAAGTGGTATAGGAGTTCCACTTGGCTCAAGACTACCACAAATATTCATTAATCTTACATGAGCATTACTTTAAAATCGATTTTAAATTACGATAAGCTTGAAGGTAAGCTTCCCAAATTAGTTCTGTTTGGCTTTATGGATACATTTATTTATGTTATAGTTCTCATGGTATACATATGAAGGCACCTGAAACGACATTGTCAATGAAAGCACCTAATCACCAGTCTATTCTTGCAGTGGGTAAAGGTAAATTGAAAAGATGGCAGTGTATAGTTAAAAGTAATAACCACATAACACACCACCTGTAGTTAAAACATTAGAGAGATCAGTGAGGATTTTGTTCTTTCTTTTTTGATTATTATAGACTCCGTATCTATCTGGGAGCTAGCTTCTCACAACATCACATGTAAATTGATTATCCTGCCAAGGGATCTGAATATGAGGTTTTATGAGAAACAGTAAAAATAAAATTGGCTTTTAAACATAGAACTTAAGCAAGCAAATAAAGTTATGTCTCTTTTCTTCAACTGTTTAAATATAGTCCTGAAAAGATTGTGGTTTGCCTAGACAGTAGAAACGCAACCAACAGGTTGACTTGGCAGATCTATTTGGTGTAAAAATTAGGAGGAACTGACTAACAGGAAGAGACTTCCAAAAATCAAAGTTATTCCTCTGCAGCAAAGTATCCAGTTGAGCCCAGGGTCATTTGTTACAGATATTGGAGTTTGGATTCCGCCTTTGGGTGGACAAGTAGAATAGAGGCTCTGAGGCTTCCGCAAACACTAAGATTCCGTGATTTTATTATCTCACTGCTCCCACAGTGCTCCAAGAGTGAGCTACCATTACAAGGCTCGGACCTTGGGTCCTCCAGAGGCTCTGGGGGCGGGGAGAATAGTGTAAGGAGACGTGAGTGGAATCCACAGGGTCTGAAACACAGTGTGTTTCAGGAAAAGTCTGAAGGTCGGACATGCCCTGAATGTGAAATGACCAAAATCAGTTTAAGCCTGTTATGTATGCTCAAATCCTAGCTACATTTGTGAGCCTGGTGCACTGTCCGTAGGCAAGCTATTTTGCTCAGCATGTGCTTACTTCCCGGCAAATTGTTCTTTTCTTTTAAAGCAGCAGCCGCCGTCAAGAATAAAAGTTCATTTGCATGGTGCACGGCTTGCACATTGTAGTTTATTGGACAATAAGCCTCGCTGACACATCCATTTGAAGTCTTAATCCAGGAGCTTTTGCAGCATTTCTACATGGTGACAATGAGTCTTAAGGAAAGAATTTTATTTGATCATGATTTTAAATTTATCACTCATTACTTTGGATGTGTGAATGGAACAATAATTTGAATCAAATAATAAAACTATCCCCAAGGTTGTGAAAGTTTTGACACTTCCAGAATAAAGCAATTCTCTTAATGGGCTGACCACTGCTTACACCATAAAATGTACTCTTCCTAACATTGGTTGAACTAGTTGGAAATACTCTATTATTTTCTTCAAAGCTGGATCTCTGCCCAGAATATATATTAACCATCTCCAGCACTGTAGTGTTTAAGAATGAATGTTGCAACTGGTGCAGCCACTCTGGAAAACAGTGTGGAGGTTCCTCACAAAATTAAAAATAGACCTACCCTATGACCCAGCAGTAGCACTGCTAGGAATTTACCCAAGGGATACAGGAGTGCTGATGCATAGGGGCACTTGTACCGCAATGTTTATAGCAGCACTTTCAACAATAGCCAAATTGTGGAAAGAGCCTAAATGTCCATCAACTGATGAATGGATAAAGAAATTGTGGTTTATATACACAGTGGAGTACTACGTGGCAATGAGAAAGAATGAAATATGGCCCTTTGTAGCAACGTGGATGGAACTGGAGAGTGTGATACTCAGTGAAATAAGCCATACAGAGAAAGACAGATACCATATGTTTTTCACTCTTATGTGGATCCTGAGAAACTTAACAGAAACCCATGGGGGAGGGGAAGAAAAAAAAAAAGAGGTGAGAGTGGGAGAGAGCCAAAGCATAAGAGACTCTTAAAAACTGAGAACAAACTGAGGGTTGATCTGAACTGAGGGAGGGAGGGAGGGTAGGTGATGGGTATTGAAGAGGGCATCTTTTGGGATGAGCACTGGGTGTTGTATGGAAACCAATTTGACAATAAATTTCATATATTAAAAAAAGAATGAATGTTGCTTAGGGAAAAAAAGAAAAAAAATCACTTACTATAAATAAACAAGAAATACTGTTAATTTCTATAGGGGGATTAATTAATAAGCAATAATTTTAGGTGGCAAAGTAAAGAGATTAAAACCTTCAAAAGCATGCATTTAAAAATAAAAGCATCTGGCAATGGCACCTGAAATATGACTGATATGATAATGAAGAATAAAGTATAAAGTATGCTATTTAAAGTGTTTTCTAATTAAAGGGTTTAGGATAGAGAACAGGATAAGGTAGAATTAAGAAAGTAGCAAAACAAATGACATTTCTTCCAAAAATGCTCAAATATAAAACAAAAGGCTAGTTTGAACATGTCTATTTCTAACCTGAGCCTGTTGAATTGTACTAAAATTGCAGACCTCCAAGTTTCAGATCAATTATAAAGGATATAATAATGGAAGACAGTGGAAGTGGAATGACCCTTACAATTCATTGGGGTTCCAACTCATCATTCTTTAGTTGAGAAAAATGAAGGCAAGATGTGCAACGAATTTGTTCAAGTTCACATAGAGGCAGAAATGCAAATGATCTGGTAATCTCTGCCCACCCCACTAGCACCCTGCCATTGTCTCTGCATCATTGATTCTCATCCCTCCTCACACTCCCAAAACCTGGATGGCATGGAATACGCTGCACTAATAATACTAACAGTAACTTGATATGTGTGTGCATGTGTGTCTATCATGGGCAAGGATAGAGCAGTGTGAAAGAGGGGAGAGGTGATATGTACTTTAAAAGTATCTAGAGAAACTTTGATATTCCTGCAGATAAGCCTCCCTTACTTCCTCTCCTGCCACACCCCCACCAAGTGCCTTTTACCCACAATGGGAATTACTTTCTAGAATTCAATGCATATTTGCATAATACACTGATTATATAGGCCCTTTGTTAACCTTCACTCTCTTGAAGAATTAACATTTAATCAGCTACAAAATATTATGGAAAATTAATTGAACCTCTGGTACAATGTAATAAAGAGCCCCCTAAACAACTTTCCAGGCTATTGATTTCAGCCATTCACTTAATCTGTCTGATTTTATTTCCTATTTTACAGAGCCAGTTGTCATTCAAATGAGTTGGCCAAGTATTTGGTCATTACGCAGACCCAGGTTTAGGGTATAATCTCAGTAGTTGGTAAAGCAGTCTCAATCCTCCGTTATGAAGAATGACTAATACAAATAGGCCAAATGTCCAGACCCCTCAGTTATCTCCAAACTAACTTGTAGCTAGAAACATGGTAAAATGTGTCAGTCTCCTTTACTTGTAGGCTTCCAGTCATTGCAAGTGAAATGTTTTATCTAATGCCTAAATCTGTCTATATTACAATTATTTCCCCAAGTTTGTATTACTTTTAAAAATTAAATAAAAAGATTCCTCTAAACTACTGAATCTTCTTCACACCAGTTTTTATTTTATAAAATGGAAGCATTGTCCAATGCATAAGTTAATATGATCATTAAAGCAGAAAAATACACTTAAAGTAAAATTACTACAGAACTGTAAATTATAAATACTTTATAGACAGAAGAAACAAGTTACGGGAACTATGGAATCAGACAGAACTGGGATGTAATTTCTAGATCTTTAATGATTATGTGGCTTTAGGCAAGTGCCTTACCCTCATTCTCAGTTTCCTCTTCTGTAAAAAGGCAGCAATAAAGTAACTATATCATAGGGGTCCAAGAACAAAAAGAGTTATAATCTATGTAACTGAACATATATATACATATATATATACACATATATATATGTATATATATGTGTATATATATATTTTAGTATTTCATTATTTAGTATTTTCATATTTTAGTATTTCATATATATATTTTAGTATTTCATTATCCAGGGTAAATAATACTTAAGCAAAATGCACATAATTATTGTTGATTCTGATCACAATGTTAGAAGAGTTCCAATGAATTCAATATGTCTAGCATGTTTATAGAAAGAATTAATTCCACATCTTCCAAACGGCCATTCATGTAGTGCTTTTAAAACCTGTTGTGTGTGTGTGTGAGTGTGTGTGTGTGTCTAAGCATGTACATAATTTTTTAAGCCCTAAAGTTCTAACATCTCTGTTTAAGTTCCAGTATTATTTTCATTTGTGAAAATTTTCATTTCATTTTCTTCATTTGTGCTATTTTTCTCAAAATAATTATAAAGATTATTGGAAACCCAACAGCATAATGATCCCTTTGATATTCACCAGATGTATTATCTCTTATTTATTGAACATGAACTTTCCATTTTTAATGTAACATTTTTCACCCCATCTTACTGCATGTCTTAGGTAAATCATTCAGTTATCTATCTACTCAGGAATATTGTAAGGTGTTGGTAAGCCATTATCTAGTAAACTGGATCCCTGTAAACAATATACCACAATCATTCAGGCCCAACAAAGTGAGCTTTTTGCTCAAATGATCTGGATAATTGCCTTAGCTATTTTATTCTTTCCATGTAAATAGATTTTGTGTTACTTAGAGGAATAAAGTCTTTGTGAGTTCCCAATTTTAGTGCTAAAAACAGAAAATTATAAATATATGGAAAGGTCTATGGGGTATTTCTCCACATAGTTCATACAACATAATGGAATAACTGAGAAATGAGATCAAAACTCACCATTTCATCAGAATAGATGGTTGTTGAACAATGCCAAGATGCATATGATGTGTCCCTATTCCACTAAGGAATCAGAATGAAAATGCTAGAATGAACTATAAATTGTCCAGAAACATCCACAAATGGATTGTTTTATCATGTAATTGGTACATGCACTAACATTTAAAATAGCCTTCGTTTGTCATGAAGTAGAAGGCTGAAGCAGGTAAAATAAGATGTGCTCCTTCCTCTGCTTAGAGAATGTATTTTGAGAACATTAAAAAAAATGTTCCCTTCACTTAGAGTGGGTCTTTCTAAAACAAAATCTTACTATCACTTACCTTCCCCCAGAACCCAACTAAAAACACTTCAATGTCTTTCTATTGGTCTTAAAATAGACTAAAATCTTTAATATGGTTTAAAAATCTCAATCTAACCTGGCCTGTACCTTATCTCTCACCATCCTTCCTTTCTTCTCAAAACTCCAACCAAATAACGTTCTCTAAATTGCTTGTAATAATGTGTTCTGTCTCATTGGTAGCTGTGTCCTATTCCTTCTCTCTGGACTGCTTTGCTCGTTGCCTAATTAACTCCTATTCTTTGGGCTCAGGCAAGTGTTAGTCCACAGAGAAGCCTGACCTCACCTCCATTCATGTTTCCAGAGCATCACGAAACTTTTTTGAAATTTTACAGTTTTGTATGATTAAATTGTTACTGTCCGTTTTCCTTACTAGACCATAAGATTCATGCCTCCTTTTGGTCACCAGTAGCCTAGTTTGTAGCACCTGGCATAAAGTGGGTGCTCAGTGAAATTAGTTGAACACATTGTATTAAGTATCATATAGAAAAAATACATGCCCCAAAGACCACATATTTTATAATTTTATTTATGAGAATGTGTGGAAAAGGCACCATCTATAAATAAAGTAGATTAATGGTTGCCTAGGGCTGACAGTGGGAATGGGGATTACCTGCAAAATGGAATGAGGATTTTCCTGAAAAATGGGTAATGTTCTAATCCAGTATTATGGTGAAGGTTTCATAACTCAGTAAATTTGCTATAAATCATTGATTTATACATTTGAAACAAGTGAATTTTATGGTATATGAATTGTACCTCAATAAAGATTTTTTTTTTTAATGTGCAGTATGGTCTGGTTTCCTGTTAGCCACGATGTAATCCCATTTTAGAAAAGTTTAGTTCATGTCCACCTGTAAGAAATATGTCAGTATACTTTGTGATTCTCTTAGATCTTTTTGTTTTTGTGTGCCTCTTTATACCTTCCCTGGGCCTTTGCCTTAGCAGCTTGTATCTGAGACTTTCTCTGGAAGACTACAGGCTACTGGAACCACTCTGTCCACCTGGTGAAAAGAGCTCAGAGTGCCGGAGATTTTACAGTTCCCAGGGCGTACCACAGCCGATTACTGACTGGTGCTTGAGGATGGAAACAGAGCTTCCTTCCCTCCACTGGGGACATACTCTGGGCTGTAACTTATGTTCCAATAAGGCTGAAGCCACCTTTCCAAGGTCTTTGTCAGGAAATGAACCCTTCTTAGCATACTTCTCTTTCCTTTCCTGCTTCCTGGGCCAAACATTCATCTGGTTCGATGAGCTCTTCCTTAAATTCCTTGCACATCAACCCACGTCTTGGAGTCTGTGTCTGACAGAAGCCTACCCAAAACATTGACCTTCCAGGAATATGGGCTTTGAAGATTTGAAGTTTCAAAAATATGTAGAGCAATTTACTATTAACTTTTTTTTTATCATATATCCTTATAAGTACCAGACTTCTTCACATACTCTTTCTTCTGTAGGCGATATCCTAAATTGTTCTTCCCGCTTATCTTCTCTTAGACACATTTCAGATCCAAGGTAGGAATTATCTTCACCCAAGGGGTGTTTCCCATAGCTTCCAACATGGATTCGGCATCTCACTTTTAGATACCACAGCCTCTGTGCTTTCATTTTCATAGCACTGAATGCACTTGAAAGGAAATTCCCCCTTCAGTGCTGATCTCTTTCTCGACTGTGTGAATCTAAGTGCAGAGATTTTTATATTTATCACACCCTAGTGCCTAGTACAATGCTTAACATATAGTAGGTATACAATGAATACTTTTCAACTCAAAATAATTTATTAATCTGTATTTATTAATATTAAAGGCCATTTAATATATAAATATATTTATATATTTATAAATATAAATATTTATATTTATATGATTTATATAAATCATATATGATTTATATTGCAGAGAGTTGCAAAGCCATTTATATGTGTATACAGATACATACATAAATTATATATTATATAATTTTCCATTAATTCCATGCATTTATTTAAAAATAAAATGAAATAATGGGAGGGCATTTATGACTTATAGTTCAACTTTATATAATATTTTTCTCGAGTTAATAGTTACTATGTAAGAAAGAAGAAGTTATTACAGTGTAAAAAGAAAGAAACTCAATGACTGAGTTGAAGAATTTATGGGCTTTACAAATTGCCAGAATGTTGTTGTCACTATTCATACTGACTGTTGATATTGCCTATTAAGGGAGAATCTTCAGGATAGGTTTTATCCTGAGATGTCAGAAACCACCTTCTCAGTTTACTCATAGGCTGATTTCATACGCCACATCATTTAGTTATTATCAAAAATATATAAATGAATAAAATAACTTTTTAAAAGTTTCTGACAGTTGCTGTAAATCAACAAATTGAAATCAGGAAGGTTGACAGTCATTCTTTAATGGCTGAAAATCTTATCGTGGCTCTGGAATGGTATGTAGGTATTGTTTTTCATTTGCCAAAGTTGGCAGTAGATATAGGACAGTTCACTTACTATATATTTTGAGAGGGGTGTGTGTGTGTGTGTGTGTGTGTGTGTGCACTATTGTGTGTATATATAATTGTGCTAATATCAATTTTTAAATATTGAAGATTATTGGTAATTTGATGAGTCTAAATTCATTGCCATAAATATTATATTGCTCTATTTCTATTATTTTTGGCCATCATCAGGCTGTAAGAAGCTACAAACTCACAAAATGCCATAAAGCTGAGAGCTAGAACAGAACAACTCCAGAGTGCTGAGAACTAACTTCCGGCAAAATCTCCAGGCAGATTGCACCTAAAAACCTTATTCTTGTGAAATGCTTTCCTTCAGAACATTTCAGCTGGGACATATATGATTTCACCAGCTAAATATTTTTACTTTATACTTTGGACTGTCAATTCGCAAATGTCACATTTCCAACATTACTGAACTCTGAAAATAATAATAATGCAAAAAAAGTAAGAGGGAAAGAATTCATCATTTCTACCTGGCAGACTAATAGATACAGATCTTAGGTGGTTGGCATAGAAAATGTTCCTCTTGGGTGTTAACTGCGGCATAAGAGAGTAGTCAACAAACCATTAAACAGAAGTTGTAGTTTTCTTCTTTCCTTCCTTTTCCTCCTTTCTTCCTCATTCCTCTTGTTTATCTTTCTCTTTGTTCTTTTCTGGGTATTTCTTTTTTCTTCTCTTTCACTTTTCTTCTTCTGGCCCAATTCTTCCTTCATCTGGTTTCTCTTTTTCTCCTTTTGATATTTATATCACTTCTGTTCTTCCTCTTGCTTGCATTTTTCTTCCCTCCTGTTCCCTCCCTCCCTCCCTTCCTTTTTCTCCTTTTTCTCTGCCTCCTTCTTCACTATTATTAAGAAATCTTTTCCAGACCAGCAGTCTAGGATTTGAGAACGGATATTATCTTTTAGATCAACATTCCTTGAAGTTTAGAAAGTTAAGTTTAAAGCAAACAAAACAAAACAAAACAAAACATTCTGTTTTTAAGGGAAAGTGAGAACTACAGACCATTAAACAGCAAGTAACATTGCTGATTTGGTAACTTTACTGAAATAACCAGTAAATCTAATTAATGTAGTTGATTCAATAGGCCATTGGTTCTCAACACAAACCTCTTTACACTTAAAAATATATAAACTTTAGTCTCATGCCAGATCTTTAGAGGTAAAATACTTAGGGTGGAGGCTAAGTTGTGATTTTTTTTAAAAGCTCCATGGCGGATTATAATGTACATTCCTTATTTCAAAATGATAGGATTTATACCTTATGTCAGGTAAATCAAACAGCAGAACATATGACATTCCCCATGTTTCATGTTGATAAGTAAGGGATCAAGGATACAATCAATAGTCATTCTAAGACTAAGTAGACTGAGAAGCTTCCTGATTCTGATTTTCCTAGCCTGACTCAGCTAACTGGAGATGAGCCCAACTCAGCCTAATAAAAAGAAGAACTCTTAGGGCAGCTGAACCTCCTTTTTCTCCTATTCCTCTTCCTCCACCACCGCCACCTCCTCTTCCTCCTCCTCTTCCTCCTCCTCCTCTTCCTCCTTTTCTCCTCTTCCTCATCCTCCCCTTCTCTACCCAACTATATCCCATCTTAAGGAAATCATTACTTATCTGGAACACCTGTATAACTTGTTGGCAATGAATTAAATGAGTCCACTGATTACAGCATGTCTCCTTAAAGTATTTCTCAAACTTTGGTATATAGAAAGGCCACCTGAGGATTTTGTTCAAATGCAGATTAGGAGGAGTAAGTCTGAAGTGGGGCCTGGGATTCTGCTTTTCTAAAAGCTCTCAGGTGATACAGACACTGCTAGTCCATGAACCATTATTTGAATAGCTGAGACCTGGAGTACCCATCTATGGTCTGCCTACTCCTTTATTTTCCTACTATGTTAAATTTTTTGTATTCCATGGAAGGTCATTTTTGTTTTTTGTTTTTTTTTTTATTTTTTTTTTCTGAAATTTATTGACAAATTGGTTTCCATACAACACCCAGTGCTCATCCCAAAAGGTGCCCTCCTCAATACCCATCATCCACCCTCTCCTCCCTCCCACCCCCCATCAACCCTCAGTTTGTTCTCAGTTTTTAACAGTCTCTTATGCTTTGGCTCTCTCCCTTTCTAACCTCTTTTTTTTTTTTTTTCCTTCCCCTCCCCCATGGGTTCCTGTTAAGTTTCTCAGGATCCACATAAGAGTGAAATCATATGGTATCTGTCTTTCTCTGTATGGCTTATTTCACTTAGCATCACACTCTCCAGTTCCATCCACGTTGCTACGGAAGGCCAGATTTCATTCTTTCTCAGTGCCATGTAATATTCCATTGTGTATATAAACCACAATTTCTTGATCCATTCATCAGTTGATGGACATTTAGGCTCTTTCCATAATTTGGCTATTGTTGAGAGTGCTGCTATGAACATTGGGGTACAAGTGGCCCTATGCATCAGTGCTCCTGTATCCCTTGGATAAATTCCTAGCAGTGCTATTGCTGGGTCATAGGGTAGGTCTATTTTTAATTTTCTGAGGAACCTCCACACTGCTTTCCAGAGCGGCTGCACCAATTTGCATTCCCACCAACAGTGCAAGAGGGTTCCCGTTTCTCCACATCCTCTCCAGCATCTATAGTCTCCTGATTTGTTCATTTTGGCCACTCTGACTGGCGTGAGGTGATACCTGAGTGTGGTTTTGATTTGTATTTCCCTGATAAGGAGCGACGCTGAACATCTTTTCATGTGTCTGTTGGCCATCCGGATGTCTTCTTTAGAGAAGTGTCTATTCATGTTTTCTGCCCATTTCTTCACTGGGTTATTTGTTTTTTGGGTGTGGAGTTTGGTGAGCTCTTTATAGATTTTGGATACTAGCCCTTTGTCCGATATGTCATTTGCAAATATCTTTTCCCATTCCGTTGGTTGCCTTTTAGTTTTGTTGGTTGTTTCCTTTGCTGTGCAGAAGCTTTTTATCTTCATAAGGTCCCAGTAATTCACTTTTGCTTTTAATTCCCTTGCCTTTGGGGATGTGTCGAGTAAGAGATTGCTACGGCTGAGGTCAGAGAGGTCTTTTCCTGCTTTCTCCTCTAAGGTTTTGATGGTTTCCTGTCTCACATTTAGGTCCTTTATCCATTTTGAGTTTATTTTTGTGAATGGTGTGAGAAAGTGGTCTAGTTTCAACCTTCTGCATGTTGCTGTCCAGTTCTCCCAGCACCATTTGTTAAAGAGGCTGTCTTTTTTCCATTGGATGTTCTTTCCTGCTTTGTCAAAGATGAGTTGGCCATACGTTTGTGGGTCTAGTTCTGGGGTTTCTATTCTATTCCATTGGTCTATGTGTCTGTTTTGGTGCCAATACCATGCTGTCTTGATGATGACAGCTTTGTAGTAGAGGCTAAAGTCTGGGATTGTGATGCCTCCTGCTTTGGTCTTCTTCTTCAAAATTCCTTTGGCTATTCGGGGCCTTTTGTGGTTCCATATGAATTTTAGGATTGCTTGTTCTAGTTTCGAGAAGAATGCTGGTGCAATTTTGATTGGGATTGCATTGAATGTGTAGATAGCTTTGGGTAGTATTGACATTTTGACAATATTTATTTTTCCAATCCATGAGCAGGGAATGTCTTTCCATTTCTTTAAATCTTCTTCAATTTCCTTCAGAAGCTTTCTATAGTTTTCAGCATACAGATCCTTTACATCTTTGGTTAGATTTATTCCTAGGTATTTTATGCTTCTTGGTGCAATTGTGAATGGGATCAGTTTCTTTATTTGTCTTTCTGTTGCTTCATTGTTAGTGTATAAGAATGCAACTGATTTCTGTACATTGATTTTGTAGCCTGCAACTTTGCTGAATTCCTGTATCAGTTCTAGCAGACTTTTGGTGGAGTCTATCGGATTTTCCATGTATAATATCATGTCATCTGCAAAAAGCGAAAGCTTGACTTCATCTTTGCCAATTTGGATGCCTCTGATTTCCTTTTGTTGTCTGATTGCTGATGCTAGAACTTCCAGCACTATGTTAAACAGCAGCGGTGAGAGTGGGCATCCTTGTCGTGTTCCTGATCTCAGGGAAAAAGCTTTCAGTTTTTCCCCGTTGAGGATGATGTTAGCTGTGGGCTTTTCATAAATGGCTTTTATGATCTTTAAGTATGTTCCTTCTATCCCGACTTTCTCAAGGGTTTTTATTAAGAAAGGGTGCTGGATTTTGTCGAAGGCCTTTTCTGCATCGATTGACAGGATCATATGGTTCTTCTCTCTTTTTTTGTTAATGTGATGTATCACGTTGATTGATTTGCGAATGTTGAACCAGCCCTGCATCCCAGGAATGAATCCCACTTGATCATGGTGAATAATTCTTTTTATATGCCGTTGAATTCGATTTGCTAGTATCTTATTGAGAATTTTTGCATCCATATTCATCAGGGATATTGGCCTGTAGTTCTCTTTTTTTACTGGGTCTCTGTCTGGTTTAGGAATCAAAGTAATACTGGCTTCATAGAATGAGTCTGGAAGTTTTCCTTCCCTTTCTATTTCTTGGAATAGCTTGAGAAGGATAGGTATTATCTCTGCTTTAAACGTCTGGTAGAACTCCCCTGGGAAGCCATCTGGTCCTGGACTCTTATTTGTTGGGAGATTTTTGATAACCGATTCAATTTCTTCGCTGGTTATGGGTCTGTTCAAGCTTTCTATTTCCTCCTGATTGAGTTTTGGAAGCGTGTGGGTGTTCAGGAATTCGTCCATTTCTTCCAGGTTGTCCAATTTGTTGGCATATAAGTTTTCATAGTATTCCCTGATAATTGTTTGTATCTCTGAGGGATTGGTTGTAATAGTTCCATTTTCATTCATGATTTTATCTATTTGGGTCATCTCCCTTTTCTTTTTGAGAAGCCTGGCTAGAGGTTTGTCAATTTTGTTTATTTTTTCAAAAAACCAACTCTTGGTTTCGTTGATCTGCTCTACAGTTTTTTTAGTTTCTATATTGTTTATTTCTGCTCTGATCTTTATTATTTCTCTTCTTCTGCTGGGCTTAGGCTGCCTTTGCTGTTCTGCTTCTAGTTCCTTTAGGTGTGCTGTTAGATTTTGTATTTGGGATTTTTCTTGTTTCTTGAGATAGGCCTGGATTGCAATGTATTTTCCTCTCAGGACTGCCTTTGCTGCGTCCCAAAGCGTTTGGATTGTTGTATTTTCATTTCCGTTTGTTTCCATATATTTTTTAATTTCTTCTCTAATTGCCTGGTTGACCCACTCATTCGTTAGTAGGGTGTTCTTTAACCTCCATGCTTTTGGAGGTTTTCCAGACTTTTTCCTGTGGTTGATTTCAAGCTTCATGGCATTGTGGTCTGAAAGTAAGCATGGTATAATTTCAATTCTTGTAAACTTATGAAGGGCTGTTTTGTGACCCAGTATATGATCTATCTTGGAGAATGTTCCATGTGCACTCGAGAAGAAAGTATATTCTGTTGCTTTGGGATGCAGAGTTCTAAATAGATCTGTCAAGTCCATCTCATCCAATGTCTCATTCAGGGCCCTTGTTTCTTTATTGACCGTGTGTCTAGTTGATCTATCCATTTCTGTAAGTGGTGTATTAAAGTCCCCTGCAATTACCACATTCTTATCAATAAGGTTGCTTATGTTTATGAGTAATTGTTTTATATATTTGGGGGCTCCGGTATTCGGTGCATAGACATTGATAATTGTTAGCTCTTCCTGATGGATAGACCCTGTAACTATTATATAATGTCCTTCTTCATCTCTTGTTACAGCCTTTAATTTAAAGTCTAGTTTGTCTGATAGAAGTATGGCTACTCCAGCTTTCTTTTGGCTTCCAGTCGCATGATAAATAGTTCTCCATCCCCTCACTCTCAATCTAAAGGTGTCCTCAGGTCTAAAATGAGTCTCTTGTAGACAGCAAATACATGGGTCTTGTTTTTTTATCCATTCTGATACCCTATGTCTTTTGGTTGGCGCATTTAATCCATTTACATTCAGTGTTATTATAGAAAGATACGGGTTTAGAGTCATTGTGATGTCTGTATGTTTTATGCTTGTAGTGATGTCTCTGGGACTTTGTCTCATAGGGTCCCCCTTAGGATCTCTTGTAGGGCTGGTTTAGTGGTGACAAATTCCTTCAGTTTTTGTTTGTTTGGGAAGACCTTTATCTCTCCTTCTATTCTAAATGACAGACTTGCTGGATAAAGGATTCTTGGCTGCATATTTTTTCTGTCTAGCACCCTGAAAATCTCGTGCCAATTCTTTCTGGCCTGCCAAGTTTCAAAAGAGAGATCAGTCACGAGTCTTATAGGTCTCCCTTTATATGTGAGGGCACGTTTACCCCTTGCTGCTTTCAGAATTTTCTCTTTATCCTTGTATTTTGCCAGTTTCACTATGATATGTCGTGCAGAAGATCGATTCAAGTTACGTCTGAAGGGAGTTCTCTGTGCCTCTTGGATTTCAATGCCTTTTTCCTTCCCCAGTTCAGGGAAGTTCTCAGCTATGATTTCTTCAAGTACCCCTTCAGCACCTTTCCCTCTCTCTTCCTCCTCTGGGATACCAATTATGCGTATATTATTTCTTTTTAGTGTATCACTTAATTCTCTAATTTTCCCCTCATACTCCTGGATTTTTTTATCTCTCTTTTTCTTAGCTTCCTCTTTTTCCATAACTTTATCTTCTAGTTCACCTATTCTCTCCTCTGCCTCTTCAAGCCGAGCTGTGGTGGTTTCCATTTTGTTATGCATTTCGTTTAAAGCGTTTTTCAGCTCCTCGTGACTGTTCCTTAGTCCCTTGATCTCTGTAGCAAGAGATTCTCTGCTGTCCTGTATACTGTTTTCAAGCCCAGCGATTAATTTTATGACTATTATTCTAAATTCACTTTCTGTTATATTATTTAAATCCTTTTTGATCAGCTCATTAGCTGTTGTTATTTCCTGGAGATTCTTCTGAGGGGAGTTCTTCCGCTTGGTCATTTTGGATAGTCCCTGGCGTGGTGAGGACCTGCAGGGCACTTCCCCTGTGCTGTGGTGTATACCTGGAGTTGGTGGGCGGGGCCGCAGTCAGACCTGATGTCTGCCCCCAGCCCACCGCTGGGGCCACAGTCAGACTGGTGTGTGCCTTCTCTTCCCCTCTCCTAGGGGCGGGATTCACTGTGGGGTGGTGTGGCTCGTCTGGGCTACTTGCACCCTGCCAGGCTTGTGATGCTGGGGATCTGGCGTATTAGCTGGGGTGGGTAGGCAAGGTGCTCGGGGGCAGGAGGGGCAGGCTTAGATCGCTTCTCCTTAGGTGATCCACTTCAGGAGGGGCCCTGTGGCAGCGGGAGGGAGTCAGATCCGCTGCCGGAGGTTTGGCTCCGCAGAAGCGCAGAGTTGGGTGTTTGCGCGGAGCGAGCAAGTTCCCTGGCAGGAACCGGTTCCCTTTGGGATTTCGGCTGGGGGATGGGCGGGGGAAATGGCGCTGGCGAGCGCCTTTGTTCCCCACCAAACTGAGCTCTGTTGTCAGGGGGCTCAGCAGCTCTCCCTCCCTTTGTCCTCCAGCCTTCCCGCTTTCCGAGCAGAGCTGTTAATTTCTGACCTCCCAGACGCTAAGTCGCGCTTGCTGTCGGAACACAGTCCGCCCGGCCCCTCCGCTTTTGCAAGCCCGACTCGGGGGCTCTGCTTGGCCGGCGAGCCGCCCCTCCGCCCCGGCTCCCTCCCGCCAGTCCGTGGAGCGCGCACCGCCTCGCCGCCCTTCCTACCCTCTTCCGTGGGCCTCTCGTCTGCGTTTGGCTCCGGCGACTCTGTTCTGCTAATCCTCTGGCGGTTTTCTGGGTTATTTAGGCAGGTGTAGATGGAATCTAAGTGATCAGCAGGATGTGCGGTGAGCCCAGCGTCCTCCTAAGCCGCCATCTTGCCGCAACTCCCGGAAGGTCATTTTTGAATGACCTATCATATGTTTCATGTACTGTCATCAGTTAGAATTAATGAGATATAATAAGGCATGGCCTCTGCTCTTAAGGACAAATTACAATCAAGTTGGAGAAGGAAACTAAATGTGAACTTGGTGTCACATGACTGACTAGGGCAATGAATATAAGAAGGTGAAATAGCTCAGTTATGTTATTGTAAAACAATCAGCAAACAGCAGCATATGATTGGCTATTCAGTGGTACAAACTATCTGTGGAGTAAAGGTTCGGGAGTGAGAAAATTTACTAAATGTGGATGTAGGAAATCAAAGGTAGACAGAGAGATTATGGCTAAGAAAAACAAGAATGACATTTCAAAATGAAGAAAGATGAAAAGCACTATACCTGGACTGTGATTGCTTCCTCTAGTCCACAATGAATTCTTTGAGGACAGAGAAGACACCTGTGCTTTTCAGTATATGCTGTTTGCTCATTTAGCAACTAGCAGAGGCTAGTGAACCACATGAATTCCGAAAAGATAAAATAGTGAGAATGGTTAATTATATCAAAGGGTAGATTTATATGGAGATATAGTGAAATGACCAAATGTGAACTGAGATGATAAGAATAGAATTTTGGGGAAAACTGATTAATATCTATCTATATCTTTTTTAAGTAATTATTTTTCATGTTTATTTATTTATTTTTGAGAGAGAACAGAAGAGGAGCAGAGAGAGGGGGAGACAGAGAATCCCAAGCAGGCCTCATGCTGTCAGCGCAGAGCATGATGTGGGTCTCAATCTTATGAATGATGAGATCATGACCTGAGCCAAAATCAAAAGCCTGATGCTTTATTGACTGAACCACCCAGGCACTCCTCTCTATCTATCTATCTATCTATCTACCTGCTTACCTCTATATATGTATTTTTAAGAAAGGAATAAAAAGGAACGAGTTCAGAATATTTAGTAAGAGCTAAGAGTTTTCAAGTTCTGGGTTTGATATGGCATTAAGTTTAGGATCTAATCCATGGACATAAAATTAACAAATGATAGATGAAGAGATATTGTAATCTGAATACAAACTAAAATTTATAGAGTGATTTTTTCACACTGCGGGGTGTCTCAGAGGAGCTCACATAATTAAGATAAAAAAGATGTTCAAAACAAAATTAAGTGTAATTGATTTTATCAAGAAATGAAAATGTTGAAGTTGGTTACTACTTTCTGATTGGGGTATAAGTCCTGGGAAAGTACTGCCAGAATTTTGACAACCCCCATTCCCCTCTCAGTCCATGTTCTCTCTCTGTCTCTATCTCAGTTTTGAACAATTTGTCTATATTATAACATTCATTAAAAATAGCATTCTAAATCAATTATTAATGGATTTCTAGGTTATTTGGAACTGATTGTTGACCTTTTAGAAACTAGGTAATTCACTTCAAATGGTTAAATCAACTTTCTTATTCAGGGGCAGCTGACTCATGGTGAACATATATAACATGAAGTTGCTGGTGTGCATTCACCCACCTTTCAGTGATGGCATATGCCATTGAAAAGTTGATTTATCTTTCTCATTTAATAAGGTGAAAAATACTTTGCATTTGCCACATGTTTGTGCACTGATGAGTCATTTTGTCCAATGTCCTGGAAAATCTCCCATTGTATGACAGGGTGATAAAAATGGTGAGAACATGAAAATCCCAACCATGCTGGCTGTTATTTTTAAATATACAAATGATTGCTTGCAGAAAGCCACAGAAAAGCATGGTTAAATTGTATGACTTAGATATTTCAGGAATATGACAGATGCAGACACATTTTAAGGAGATGTAATACATCTCTTCCACCATAACTCAGTTCTGGGGTGGAAATTAGAAAGTTATGAGGTCTCTGGGTGTGACAGATTATTGGTTTCAGCTGAGGTCACGATCTCACAGTTTGTGGGTTTGAGCCCTATATGGGACTCTGTGCTGACAGCATGGAACCTGCTTGGGATTCTCCCTCTCTGCCCCTACCCCACTTGTGCTCTCTCATTCTCTCTCAAGAATAAATAAACATTAAAATTTTATTTTAAAAAAGAAAGTTAAGTGGTAGTAATGACATCGTATGATAAGCTCTAATTATTAGGAATTCCAAATTACCTTTATTTAAAAAAAAATGTTTATTTTGAGAGAGAAAGAGAATCCCAAGCAGGCTGTCAGCGCAGAGCTTGACGCAGGACTTGATCTCCCCACCCTGGGATCATGACCTGAGTGAAAATCAGGAGTCAGTTGCCTAATCTACTGAACCACCCAGGCAGCCCTCAAATTGCCTTTAATATTTTATTTTAATATCTCCTCAATACTTCAGCTACCTCATTTTAAAAGACCATTTCTACATTTTTCATGTTTAATTTTTAATAATTTGTTTGTTAATTTAAACTAGTTGCTTGATGTTTTTCTAATTTTTAGTTACTCAAACTCAATGAGCAGCATAAAACCACATTTTAAAATGAAATCTAAAAAATCTTTCATAACTGCACATATTACTGGTCTACAACCTGATTCCTGAGATATACACACACACACACACACATATGTATGTATGTGTATATATATATGTGTGTGTGTGTGTGTGTGTGTACATATATATTTTTTAAACACAAAATTGAATAGTGTTGTGTAGCTGATTTGCATTTTTGTGAACTTAGAACACATATCTTCCAAACAAGCCAGAGCTAATTGTTTGCCAAGCTGCTGATTTGGCCTAGAAGTTTTATAAGTTCCATCAACTTCAGTAAACAACACTATAGTATGCTGGTTATTGCTGTTTAGATATGATTTTGGGAGTTTTACACAAACATGGCCAGAATGTTTTTTCTAAGCTATCAGCATAGCAGGGAAATACTTACGTTTGTAGAGATAACTGAACCTCAGAAGTGGAGAGGAATATTAATTTTCCACTCTATGGCACTTTTATTATTTCCTTTTACATACATTATTTCAGATGTTCACAATCACTCTAGGATATTAAGCTAGTTTATTACTGTTCTGAGATTTTAGTTTAATTAATTCATATGTCCAACCTATTATTTATTTAGCAGATGTTTTACCAAATTCTTATATGTGCCTGGGAACTAAGAATGCAAAAATGGGAGTAACAACAGTAGTGATAACATAAAATTAAAAAAAAAATAGTAATAAAAACAGTCCTCTACCCTGAATAATTTGCAGCTTAATGAAAGAGATATACAGGAAATGAAACAGTTACATATTGGAATAAGAAAATGCACATAGAATGATGAGAAAGCACCTTTAAAAACCCAGGAGCAAGGGAACCATGAATGCCATTCCCTAGGAAGCAAAATTTAGCTGAGCCCTAAAGTACCAATATTTTTAAGAGTTTGTCCTCTTCCATTATTTTGTTTTACTCTTTGGGGAACTTCAATATTTCATACACTGCATTATTTTTAACCTGCATTTTTGTTTATAATTCATGCAGAAATATTTGACCACAATTTTAATATTGTTCCATGGCAATAATATTACTGTGAGTTTTCTTTCCTGTGAAGAAGTGGTGTATTTTTTATTTCCTCCTTTAGCCATCTTTTACTTTTATTTATGTATGTGTTATGGCAGGTCTTCTATTTTTTATTATTATTCATCATTCAAATATTTCTTTCCAATACCACTTCTGTCCCATAGCTATTGGTGTTCTCACCGGGTTCATGTGATGGAAAAAGAAGATAAAAATGTCTAGCCCTTTCTTTTTTTTCCTGCCTCCACAGAAACAGATTGTTTTACTTTATGCTGTCACCGGGATGTTTAATTTAGTTTCCCCTAATTTTCTTTGTTGGGCAAATTAATCTGGAGAGGAAGAAGGTGGCTGTGTTTCCTGAGAGATCACCCCAGATAGAATTAATGTTAACAAGGAGAATGGATTCTGCACCTCTGGGTATATTATTCACCTGCTATCATTTTCTGAATTTTGCCAACTCTGGGTGATCCTGTCATGTAGTCTCTTACCCATTGCTTACAGGTTCTACCAGCCATCTAACAGAACACCATTCAGCCAAGTTCTTTGCCACATCATGACCAGAATCCCTCCCTTTTCTAATACATGCTCCCAATTTTCATCTCTTCCTTCACTAATATCACATTTAATGTCCCTATTTCTATCAACAGTCCCTTCAATTCAATCTAGGCTCTTTCTACCATGCACTTCAAAATTCTCACTATCTCTTTTGATTACTCAATTTCAAACCATTTATACTATTTGATGTATTTGTTGCAAAAGCACCCTATTTCCCAGTAACAAAATCTGTATTAGTTTCTGCTATAACAGAGTACCATAATCTGGGTGGCTTCTCTGGAAGCTACAAGTCTGCAATCAAAGTGTCTACAGGGCCTTGGTCTCTCCAAGGCTGCAAGGGGAGAATCTGGCCCATGTCTTTCTCTTAGCTCTGGTGTCACTAGCAGTCTTTGGTGTTCCTTGCCTTGCAGCTTCATAACCCCAGTTTCTGCCTCCATGGTCACCTTGTATTCCCCGCTGTCTCTGTGTTTTCACATGATTATCTTCTTTCAAGAACACGAGTCATGTTGGATTAGGAGCCCATTCCATTCCTGTATGACCTCCTCTTAACTCAGATAATTTTATCTGTAATGACCTTATTTCCAAATAAGATCACAATCTGAGACACTGACAATAGGACTTGGACATATCTTCCTGGAAAGACACCATTAAATGCATAACATACAGCATCTGGCTGTGTGTGTATATATATATATATATATATATATATATATATATATATACACACACACACACACATACACATATACACATACACACATATATACATATATATGATATATATATATATATATGTATATACATTCAGACCTAATTTGCAAACATTTTCCTGTGAGTAATATTCTTTAATGTTGGATTATATTGCTTACTTAATTTCTTGACCTCATGTTAGCTGAACAACGTGAATTCTTTTACACATACACCAGGTCACAAGCTGAAAACTGCAGTAAATATTACGTACAAGGTAAAATGTCCCAAACAAAAGAATATTATCTTAACCCCAAACAATGAGGGTGGTAATCCTGGATTATTTTTTCTAAAGATGTTTACATTTAACAGTGCTTTCATACACTCTATAATATGACAAAACAACTCTGTAACTTTTTTTTAGAAAGTAACCCACTTTTTTAAAAAGCAGGCTTGTTTTGACAATGAAATAAAAGAGAAATATACTAATAAATCCTAACAATATTAAAATAAGATACTCTTCTCTATTTAAAAATGACTCGTTATTGTGAAATAAGTGGAGAGAAGATATATGTTAAAGTACACGTAGGGATTTTATAGGAGGAAAATGAGAAACTATTACCAGTATTTGCCACTGGGGATGGCAAAAGAGAATCAGTTCAGGAGTTATGTTTACTTTATACATTTTACAATATTTTGATTTTTGTCTGGATGTGCATGAATTACTTTTGCATTATATAGATTGAAAACAAAATAAAATTGGAAAATTACATAAATTCAGTGAATGCCGAAAACAAACGCAAATGTACAGGAAATGAAACCGTAACTTATATTTATTCATGCATACTATTTAATGACAGTAGTTGAAATTCATTAAGATAATGAGACCAGAGTGTAAGAATCAAGTTTTCAAGAAAAAAGAATGGGAAGACAAGAGGAAAATGCTTTTAGACATTTTTAATTGCCTTGGTATTCATTTCATGAGAGCTCCCCAAATACCCTCTGATACGTAGTTTTTCACAAAGAGAAGACATTATGTCTCTATATAAATTTATGTCCCAATTGAAACTAATGTATTCAGATTATAACTGAGCCAACCCACTCTGGCATTCCTCCTTGAGAGTCTATGGACTGAATTGGAAAAGCAGTGAGATTTATAGCACGATCTTTAGACTTAAACTATCTTTTATCCTTCTGTTATTGTGTTATTATAGTGTTATATACTTTATATTGTGTTATGATAAAATATGGTTTGCTGAATATTGAAATGAAGATGACATTTTCTAAAATACATCTTTAAGAAATAATGGAACAGCACAACATCTGGGGTTGACCATGAATTCATTCATTCACTTTTTTTCTTTAATAAATACTCATCATTAAAAAAAATAGCTTTTAAAGTTTATGGAGGGAATGGCAGACACTGTGTTATGAACTGAAAGTCCAAAAGGGAAACATGCACTCCTTGCATTTAAGAAACGCTGACATCACAGTAGAAATAAGTCAATATGATAGAAATGATACGTGCAAAAGAAGAACCTTAGTCTTCATTGGCCTTTAATCACAAGTGCAAAGAAAGTAAATATAATGTTCTGATATTACCAAATATTGGGGGGAGATAAACGTAAACAGTTTGAAGAATTTGGGTTCTCATATGAGGCAGAATTAGTCACTTCTATTTAGCATCCCATAGTAATTTTTTTAAAGGTCTTATGTAGCCATCATATTTTGTGTAGTGTTTTATTTTATTGTCCTTATCTAGTTGTCGGTAAACACATAGAAGAAATGGAATCTTGTTTAACGCAGTAGTGATTACCACACTCTTTACTTCAACATTAGTCACACTGGTCAGTTGGGCATTTCCTTCCTGTTAATATTTTTAAATCTTAAAATGTATAAGTAGATGACACTTATTTTTTAGGTAACAAATTAAACCATGATGGTGATATTCATTTTTTTGACAAGAATTGGTTACTTCCTATAAATTAATAAACTTACAATATCATTAATATTAATAGAAGATATAATTTTCACTTGTTGCACAGCCTGTTGTTTAAATGGAACTCAAGTTCCACAGAATTTAAGCTTCAGAAAACATTTGATACCTCATTGTGATATAAGTCCTAAAACTAAAGTTCAATGTTATGTGCTGCCTTGACATAGGGCTTCGAATGTTCTAGCCCCAAGTTCCTATCTCCACTCTGCTCTCACAGATAAGATCTGCAGCCAAGTAAGCTCTTTATCAAAGGGACCAGGCACAGTCCTTGATTATTCCTAAGTAGCAGGTTCCAGTTCCCTGTCAGCCTGTGGAACTATCCAGACTCGCCAATTACATCCTCTCATGGGAAACAGGGGCATCTCCTACAGCCCCTGGTTGTTCACTGTTTCTTTTCTTTAAGAAATTTCTTAAATTTCTTTAAGAAATTTCATAAGCAGAAAGATAATACTCTTAAAATAAGTTGTGGCTCAGTCCAAGTCCCATGAAAAAAATAAATAAATAAAGTGTGGTAGCCTATGCCAGTTGGAAGAACTATATATAACCAGTCTCTCCAAGACTTGTTTAACTGCCAGGTTACACACTTAAGTGTTATTGCCATTTTACACATGGGTTAAATTAACTTAAATTAGTAGGCGATTAATGTAATAAGAATGATATTTTAATTAATTTTCCATATTTAAAATAAACAAATAGGAAGCTGAAAATTTATGTCTGGCAGCTTTGCAACAAGAAGCAAGTTGCTGGGAGGAGATAAGGAAATCAAGGCAGAAATGAAATAGATATTTTGGCTAAAAGAAGGTTTGGAGCAGATGTCTCCATGTGTCTTCATAAAAGGAGAAGAATAAAGTAATATGAGAAAAAGTATGTCTTTCCATAAGATGTTCCAGTGACACACAGTGGAGTTAAATAAAGAATAAAATAAAAATGAATGAATCAATTAATAAATGGCTGTCCGTTCTGAATTGATTGACTAATATAAGTAACTCACAAGAATTAGATCAATAGATTTTATAGCTCTATTTAATGAACTAACTCCAGAAATGAAAAGAAGGAGAGGACATAGGATGCCTGGTTAAGCACAGTGAATACGAAATGATTTATTCACTTTTACAAGTTGCTCTTGAGCTCCACCTCAGTGCTAAAACTGTTTTATTACTATTTGGATATAGAGGGAAATTATTTTATCATGCCTCCAAAACCCATTCAGAGTGCTCAAGATATCTTTAATTATTCAAGATTCACTCAGCATCTTTTGGGTGTTGGGAGAGGCATATAGTGCAAGGAAAAATCTTAACTTCACCATAAAGGAGGAAGGGGTAGGGAGGAAGGAGTGGGGGGAGACATAATTGAAGCAGGGAGAGAATTGACATTTAAATAAGATAGTAAAGGAAACATAGAAGAAAAGTGATTGATTTATATAGAAAAGTTTCCGAGGCAGTATTTTCACTGCAAAACATTATTTCCTTAAAGATGGCATCTAGAAAGAGATAATATTTTAAAATATAACAAAATATTTGAAGGAAGTATCATAGTAGAAATAAACATACAGAACACAAGTGATAAAGTTACATATTATGTGGATTTGTGTGTGTGTGCATCTATATTTTATAGGGGTATAGGCAATTGATATAAATATACACATTAAAATATATAACATATATGTATATTCATGCATATGTTTGTATAAGAATATTCAAATGGCATTATACACATATATTGGATCTATATATACTCAACTATAGAGTCTACAAGTAGATTATTTCCAGATTATTTCCAGAACTTAATTGTGACAAATTAAGTGTAGGATAAGCCATGATCAAAGTATGGATAAATGGGCCATTTTGTGAGAACAGAAATAGCAAACAAGTATAAACTGGGAATTACATATTTACTAATAAATGTCCTCAGCAGGATCAGCTTCATGAAATAAGACCACTGTCACAGAGGAAGGGCCATGCTTGGAGTTTGATGCTTTGTGGCTGTCAGTTTGAAATTATTCATAATTTTCTTTTAACTTAATTAAGTCCAATGGCATAATATGTTCTCAGCTCCCCGTTTCCTTGCTTTGAGTGCATCTCCCTTCACCGGTGGGGTCTTGGGCATAGTACAGGTAGGGTCAGGTGCAGGTTCTGAGTACCCACTCATCTGCAAGGTAGGACTCGGGGTGCCCACGAGGGTCTATACTTGGCCCACGAATTTTCCCATGCCTGAGGGTGTGCAAGAATTAAATGCCAAATACAAAACATCAGGAAAGGTCAAGAAAGAAAGTGCTTTTTGCTTCCATTTAGAAAAGGGTCCTGGCATTTTTATTTTGCACTCGATTGCACAAATTCTATGCCTAGTGCTCTGGCCACTAGTAATTATTAACCTTTCAGAATGCCCCCTCTCCTGATGATAAAAAACAACTTTTATTTTCTTCTCTCTGGATGTCCGCCTCCTGTGAACTGCTCATCCATGCAAGGGCTGGCCATTCAGACACCAGCCACACATTCAGTGTCTGAGGAAGCCGTTCTCTCACACTTGTCTGAATCCCTTTCAGATATTTATGTTGTTGTTTTAGTTTGTAGTGTTGTTTTCATTGGAAATCGGGGAACTAGTGGCTCTTACCTTACTTAACTGTTTTAACCTGTGTTTAAGGGAAAAGGAGTGTTAAAAAAGGGGACAGAGGGAAAGGGGGAATCAATCCCACCACTCTGTTGAAAAGATAGACCAGAATGACATGCTGTTTTAAAATTCTAGTTTTCTGAGCTAGGGAGACATTCTTTGGAAATGCCATGGAAAGTTTAAGAAATGGGCAAGAATAAATGTGAAGAAGCTGAGATTATAGTGTACTAGTTCATTTCTGAATTGAGTGACTTGAGTCTAACATGTGTGAAGAACTATTACCTGAGTGAGAAGAAACAAACAATATTCTTAGACCTTTTTCACTTATTTATATTAAGTACAGTTTAATAACATATATATATATATATATATATATATTTAAGAAGTCTTATACCAGTTCTATGTGGTTTTCTGATTTACTCTGAAGCATTTTTTTGCATTAGGATTCTTTTGGCATATTAGCTAATATTTGGGGGGAATGAGTTTAATTCCTCCTTTAAACATTTTTTAAAGCATTTTAATTTTTGCTTTGCAGTTTAAAGTAGAATACTGGCAGCAAAGAGTCACCATGAATGTTGCCAGATTGCGATCAGATTAGCAAGAGTCAGGGAAGAATGATACTA
Organism: Prionailurus viverrinus; assembly: GCF_022837055.1. Taxonomy (NCBI): domain Eukaryota; kingdom Metazoa; phylum Chordata; class Mammalia; order Carnivora; family Felidae; genus Prionailurus; species Prionailurus viverrinus. The sequence goes on from NC_062563.1 coordinate 98,519,965, forward strand.
AGGGTATTAGTATACATATCAAGTTAGAATGATCATAACACCAGGGTAAGGTTGACTCTGTGTGATGGCAGAATGTATGACTGATTGTTGCAAAAGATGAATGGATTATTATCATTGCTTTTTGTTTCTTTCTCTTCCATAGTGGAAGATAATTTAGACTCCTGAGAAGGGCCCCTTTGTCAAAAACAACTAATAACTCTTTTTCAGCACAGTGTAAATCAGACCTATTAACACAGGGATAATCATCAGCTTCCGCATTAAAAAAAAATTGTAAAGTGTCTAAAACCAGAGTGAGGAAGCTGAAGGGTCTAGGTTTTTTTCTGTCTATAATTGCTATCTGACTCTGAGTAAGATGCTAGCTTCTTCTGAGATTATGAGTATGAAAGTTTTTTGAAAACATGGAAAATACACCACATAAATTTAGAACTTTTCACCTCAAGTAGTGATAATGTATTGTTCAACCCATTTACTTTGAATATTTCAGTAAGAAATGTAGTCAGATGTTTTCTATGCTGCTATATTATTATTGCTGCAATGTCATTGAATATTTTAATTTTAATTATTTTAATTTTTCAAGTATATTAAATGCCATATGATTCAAGTAAGCTTGACATAATTTACCTTGGTTATAATTATGAATAAGTGTTTGAAATCTCATAAATGTGCTATAGAAAATGGAAAACATTGATTTATTGGATAAATTATTTAATGTGGAACCCCCTAAAACCAGAGTATTATAGACTTTTAGAGCATGAACAGGAAATTAGGGAACACTTGAGTTTTATTTATTTTTATTTTTTAATTATTTTTTAATGTTTATTCATCTTTGAGAGAGAGGCAAAGGGTGAGTGGGGAGGGGCAGAGAGAGAGGGAGACAGAATCCAAAGCAAGCTCCAGTCTCTGAGCTGTCCGGCTCCCCTGACTTGGGGGAGGGGCAGGGGCAGCTGGAAGTCACTAACCATGAGATCATGACTGGAGCTGAAGTCAGAAGCTTAACCACAGAGCCACTCAGGCGCCCCAGGGAACACTTGAGTTTTAATAGTAAAATTGCACTAGCTATTTGTGTGGATATTAACAAGGCTACAAAACCTCTTTAGCTTTGATTTCCTTACCTGAATCTGGGAGTAAGGAGAAGCTGGGATGTGTCCACTATGAGAAAGGAAAACAATTATTATTTTACCAATTCTCCTTCATTTTCCTAACACTCAATTAGTTCATTTATAGATAGATAGATAGATGTAAATAGATATTTACATCTATATATCTAATATGTATATGTTTTAGTTTCTTCCATTTGTAACTTCGAATAATATATTTAAAATCAGTTAACCAGTATAAAATAGATATAAGAATCACTAGAAAAATAAGAAACTTAACAAATTCACATTTCTTCTTCTTCTTTTTATTTTTTTAATATGAAATTTATTGTCAAATTGGTTTCCATACAACACCCAGTGCTCATCCCAAAAGGTGCCCTCCTCAGTACCCCTCATGTTTCTTCTTCAAATGCTCCATTCACTGTCAAAATCTATGGCATTTAACTTCTACGTTTACATTCCACCATTTTTCAGAATCTTAGCTCTATTTTGAAATGGATTAAATGCTTACGACAAGTCCTTTTCACTGAATTTCTTTATCCATTTCTCAATCATCACCATCAGAGTTCAAACATTAAGTTTTTTTTTTTTTTTTAAGTTTCTTTTTTTTTTTTCAACGTTTATTTATTTTTGGGACAGAGAGAGACAGAGCATGAACGGGGGATGGGCAGAGAGAGAGGGAGACACAGAATCGGAAACAGGCTCCAGGCTCTGAGCCATCAGCCCAGAGCCTGACGCGGGGCTCGAACTCCGGGACCACGAAATCGTGACCTGGCTGAAGTCGGACGCTTAACCGACTGCACCACCCAGGTGCCCCTGTTTTATTTTGTCCCAAAAGGCCTCGTGTATATTACAATTAAGAATCCTCACCCATTTCAGTTGAAGCTCTCAGTCTTTAACCTTTAGACATGAATTAAAAAAAATGTAAGCATGAAATTCTTGGTCAACACATTGTTTTTCTTAGAACTGGAAAAACATGACAAAAATCTGTGGGTATTAGATGTTAATGCAAAGAAGGGTAAAGCCAGACTTATAATTCCCTATTATACAGTTGACTCATAAGGACAGCTTAAAGAGCAAATACCTAGAGGACCAATAGTAAGGGCCTCAAATGAGAAAGTTGTCACAAAGTGTGCCAGACTGAGATCAGAATATTATTATGGTTCTATTCCTTAATTATTCAAGGAAGAAAATTCTATTTTACCTGTGTCAAAGCATTATAAAAGGTGACAAACTTTTAAATACTCTTTTGAAAGGAAATAATTATGTTGAAACAATCTGTAAAACTAAAAAAAGTGAACATCATTGAAAAAGTCTTAGTAAAATATTGGTAAATAAAGTTCTGTATTATTTTTGAGAAATAATAAGGTACAAGTGAAGTTTATGGCAAAGGTGACAATTTTGTGGAATGTGTTTTTCACAGTAGTTAGTAAATTACTGCACTGTCAATGTTGTAAGTATTAATATATTTAACAATTAAACTTATAATAACAAAAAGACTATATCATTAAAACTGTGTCACAGCTACTTTCATACAGTGGACCCTTGAACAGCATGGGTTTGAACTGCTCAGACCCCCTTGTACATGAATTATTTTATAGTACAGTACTGTAAGTGTATTTCCCCTTATGGTTTTCTTAATAACATTTTTGTTTCTCTAGATTACTTTTTTGTAAGAATACAGTATATAATACATAACAGATAAAATATGTGTTAATCAACGGTTTATGATGTCTGTAAGGCTTCCAGTTAACAGTAAGCTCTTTATTAGTAGTTAACCTTCTGGGGAATCAAATGCTATGCATGGAGTTTTGACTTCATGAGTATTGAAAAAACTCCATGTTTTTCAAGGATCAACTGTACTTAAAAAGAAAATTATAGTTTTAGTTTAGAAAGAAATGCTCAAAGTTGGTTTAAAAACCAGCAATGTTGTCATATTTTAAAGGCTGCATTACTAGAAATATATCCACAGTAGAATAAAATAAAGAAGGCTGTTTCAGAACTATATTTTAAAAATTTGAAGCCTTTAAAAAAGAACGTGTTGAGGAAGATCTCACAGGTATAATGCTCTACACAAAGAACAAGCCACAGACCAGTGATTGCAGTCATGATACTGCCAATGTACAAAATAAAAACCAACATAGTCAAAATGTGTAAATGTACATATTTATATGTAAATGGCTGTAACTGTAAAGGAAGCACAAGCAACTGCTGACAGTGATCTGCTCATGAAAACAAGATGGTAGTGCTCCGTGTTTTTATGGCTTATTTTAATTTTTAACATAATACACTAAAAATATTTAAATGATTTAAGAAACAAATAGGATCAATATTAAAAATGGGAATTGTGAGATCATTACATATCCTACCATTGATATGAGCAAATGATATTTTATATACTGTTATTCTCCACCCAGTGCAATTTGTGGTGAGAGTAAGGTAAGGTGTTCAGTTGAAAATAGTCTGTGATTTTGCTGTGCTTTACCTCCTTTGAGCTCAGAGCTTGTCTTGGGAGCAGTCATTAGAGATAGACTGCTCCTCGTCTTTGCTAATGTTTGTGAATAATGATTTTATGTTCTAAATAATGACTTTAGGTGCAATTATTAAGGTATAAAACCAGATATTCACCCTATAAATTCAATGGGAGGATGCATTTAGATTATATATAGTGATATATATAGCTATATGTGTGTATATATTTGTATATATACGTGTATGTATATGCTTATGGTACTTTATAGCCTATACATAAACTGCTAGAAATGTTTACATTTGATCTAATAATCTATATTTGGAAGACAATCAAATGAATAAGAAAATAAATTTATATAATGTGACAATTACTCATGTGTAAATACTCAGGCCAAGTAATCATCCAGCATAAACTGTGTTTAAGGGGACTGGATTTAAGTCTGGTATACCGTTGTGTAAAGAATAGAAATTAGGTTGTGGTTGGGTATTTTTGGTTTTTGGTTTGGGTGTTTTTTTGTTTTTTTTTTGTGCAGCTGTATTAGAATTGTTCCTATTATGTTTCCTTCCTTTCCTTCCCATATTCATTCCAGTGGATAGAAAAAAATCTCAGGTTATTTTCATATCTCATTCATTAACATCAGTTTGAGTTAGTTCTTCATGAAACAGTTACAGTATGCAAATGAAAACATAGAAATTTGGTAAACGAATAATTCAATATGGCAGGACTAGTGAAATATCACACTGCCGTTTCCTTCCTTGATTCATCTGTTTGTTCATTCCTTCATTCCTTTCTTCTTTCATTTTTCTTTCTTCACATCAAATTAATCTTTAGTAATATTTTATAAACCTTGCAGTCTTTATTATTGCAGTATTTTCTTTACAGGTCCATAAAGCTGAGATTGCCACCATGCTAATCTTCCTATGGTTGACCTTCTTCCAGGATGGGAGTCGCCTCTTCCTGTGTTCCTTAATATAATATTTTTCAGGCTTGAGTAAAATGCACTATTTTCCCTTAAAACTGAAAATGGCCCATTTGACCTAAACTTCATTTCAATCACACCTTGATTAAATACACACAAATTCAAATTTAAGTACTTTATTATTTTACCTCTTATTTATAAATACTCTCATTTAAATTATACTCAAACTTGGGGCGCCTGGGTGGCGCAGTTGGTTAAGCGTCCGACTTCAGCCAGGTCACGATCTTGCGGTCCGTGAGTTCGAGCCCCACGTCGGGCCCTGGGCTGATGGCTCAGAGCCTGGAGCCTGTTTCCGATTCTGTGTCTCCCTCTCTCTCTGCCCCTCCCCCGTTCATGCTCTGTCTCTCTCTGTCCCAAAAATAAGTAAACGTTGAAAAAAAAAATTTTTTTAAATAAATAAATAAATTATACTCAAACTATTATGGAACCGATGATTTCACATTACCAACATTAATTTCCTTATTCCAGCGTGTTAATATCACTTCGATTGCATTGATTTTTTTTTTTCTTTTTACTTTGACAAGCCCTAAGTTTGCGCTGTGTGGTGCCCTGCTTCTTCTACGGTTTTCTTCTGCAGGCTACCAGAAAACTGCAGTTCATACCACACACCCAGTTATCCTTTCATCTTCTTTGATGCGAATGCATCAATTACATGTTAATTACATGTCAATTCTGTCTCTTTTCTTTCCTGCTTACTCCCTCAACTTGATAATAAACCTAAAAAAGAAAAAAAAAAAGAAAAGAAAAGCACTAGAACCATAGATGTCTCAAATCAAGTGGTTGGTCACCCAGAAGAATATTCTGAAAATATTGACAGTTTTTTTTAATTAAAAAAAATTTTTTTTGAGACAGAGACAGACAGAAACAGAGAGTGAGCAGGGGAGGTGCAGAGAGACAGAGACAGAATCTGAAGCATGCTTCAGGCTCCGAACTGTCAGCACAGAGCCTGACCCAGGCTTGAACCCATGAGCAGTGAGATCATGACCAGAGCCGAAGTTAGACGCTTAAAGGACTGAACCACCCAGGTGCCCCTAGAGTTTTATTTTTTTATTTTCATTTTTTTAATGTTTATTTATTTTTGAGACAGAAAGAGAGACAGTGTGAGCAGGGGAGGGGCAGAGAGGGAGACAGAATCTGAAGCAGGCTCTAAGCTCTGAACTGTCAGCACAGAGCCTGATGCAGGGCTCTAACCCATGAACCATCAGATTGTGACCTGAGGTGAAGTTGGAGGCTCAACAGACTGAGCCACCCAGGCACCCTGAGAGTTTTATTTTTAATAGCATTACGCTTGCTATTAATGAATCATCATTATTGTTGTTACTGCTATTGTTGCTGTTATTACTAATGGAAAAGTCACAGACTTCTAAAAATACATAATTGACTTCTATTTTCAAAAAAAGCTGAAATGGCAGAATATTCATTACACAGAAAGACCATGTATGAACCTGGACTCCTTCACTTTTTACTTGTGTTGCTTTGTACAAGTTAGTCGATTTTTCTCAGTATTATTCTAATTCTTTCATAGCAAAAACAGTGCGATTGAGCTATTCCTAAATCTAAATGTTTTTCTCTGTGGTTAAGCCACCTATGTTTGCTAATCAGTACCCATAGTTTCCTACTGTACCTCAGAGACTGGGAGATCAGGACATCATCTTCCTGGGTGGTCACATTTCAAATGGATGGCTCCCAGGTCCTTGAAAGAGACATTCTTGTGTTTTAAACTGTGGAGAGATTTTTAAAAAAGATTTATAACTCAAAGGGGCAGAGAGAGAGTGTGTAATTATAAACTTTCTAAAGTAAATGCTCTAAGAAAAGGGAGATCAGAGGCCTAGGGTCAGTTAGAAGTCCACCTAAATCTTAATCAATCTGAAGGGAATGTTAAAACCAATTGGTCAGTACTATAAAAATGAAAGTAATGGCAATACATAGTTCAATGGATTTTTGATAGAATTAAACGAAATTATAAAATTAATGTACCATTAGCCTTGGAATTTAATAAATACCTGATAAATTATCATTGTTATTATTATTAATATTATAAATATTTTTATTATTCTGGCACTCAGAGTTTCTAGTGGAAATTTCCAGCTTACACGCAAATGTCATTTATAAGGAGGCCTACTTAATACATACAACAACCTTATGTAATCTGCTCAATCTAACTTCCTGTTTCAAAAACATTATTTGGTGAAGATAAAATAACTAAATTAATAAAAGCAACAGCAGAGAAAAAACAAAATGAAAAATTTAGTTATTTATTATTTGTTCAATGCCTGATGTTAAATTTTAGAAAACTAACTCACATACATAATACAAATAAAAAGAGAAAACTAATTAGAATTAGAAAAACAATGAGAGCAGTGCATGAAGCAAAGTTTCAGTATTTAAATATAAAAGATAAAATGGTAGAAAACTGCTTTTAGGCTCTAGGCTTGGCTAGAATAAGGCTGCTATGGGCAATCGCTTTTCAAAGAGCCTCAGAGATTCCTTTTTAACACAATATGATTTTTGTCTATATATTCTAATATTTTCCAGAATCAATTATAGTCTGATGTTCAAAAGCTGAGCTCAAAATTAGGAGTGGTCAGCAGAACTCTTGGTTTGACATAATACCATGATACAAAGAATCTGTACCACTGCTCTGAATACAGAGTCAAGTGGCAATGTCTACTGAGGACCCAGTACTCAAGAGCCTGCTTCTCTTGACTCCATGGAGGAGAGACACTGTTGGTGCTCAGGCAAAATACTGATGGAAGAACATTGTAAAATCTGCATTCAGTGCTGAAAGAAACTCCTACTTAGTATTCGGGATTATGAAACTGACAATTTATAATTCATGCTGTGTAAACTCCATTGACTGTATCAGTCTACAAATATGAAATAAGATTCAGCTTGTGCTGACTTAGATCATTGCAGAATTCCCCTGATTGAAGCCATGCCCCATGCTCACTATTCTAGGATGCTTACCCATTTCTTTTTTCACCCACCATTCCAAATCTACATCACCAGTATCCTTCAACCCACACCTGAAGTGCCTCAACCTCGATAAGATACAAAATATTTCTCTGCTGACCTTTCAAAACACATGTTGTATCTTGTGGCGAATTGACTTCCCACTGTTTGCGATAAATTTTAAGAAACTCACACAGTTAATTATTTGGGGTAGGAGTGTTGGTTTCTGGAGGCAGACAGAGGCATGCTGAACCCCAGCTCAGTAACTTACTCATGTTTATTTATCAACAGCAAATCATGTAATTTCTTTAAAGCCTCAGTTTCTTCATTTGGAAAATAAGGATAACAATAGTACTGAGGCCATAGACTTTGGAAACTAAGTGATAACCATATATTAAAAACCAGGTAATAGAGTTTATGATACAATAGAGATTTGTTGTTGTTGTCATTTTCAGTAACAAGTGATCAAAATCATTATTTAAATGGAATTCAACTTCTTATCAGGAAGCTACCTATTTTTTGTTTCATGAAGAAATGTTGAAAATGGGAGTTTAGAATATGTAAGAAAACATACTTAAAAATTAAGAATATCAAAGGTATAAAAGTCCATGTGAATCATTGTATTTAAAACAACCCCCGGGGCGCCTGGGTGGTGCAGTCGGTTAAGCGTCCGACTTCAGCCAGGTCACGATCTCGCGGTCTGTGAGTTCGAGCCCCGCATCAGGCTCTGGGCTGATGACTCAGAGCCTGGAGCCTGTTTCCGATTCTGTGTCTCCCTCTCTCTCTGCCCCTCCCCCGTTCATGCTCTGTCTCTCTCTGTCCCAAAAATAAATAAAAACGTTGAAAAAAAATTTTAAAACAACCCCCAAACATATCAGTTCTTTTTTAGCTATGATTCATATATTGTAAAGCAAGTTTTTGTTTTGTTTTGTTTTTTTTCATATTGTGAGCAGGCCACATACAGTTCCCTTCATCTTAGTAGTTTCTTACCATTATGTTTCATTACACACCATGGTGTGTCAAATATGAAAACACCTCATGGACTTGCTGATGAAAATTTAACGTGTCATTTATATACCTATTTCCAGTTCTTAAAATGGTTTCCCAGGTTGAAATAACATGGTGAATAAATGTGATGTCGCTATATGCTTTAAAGTAAAAAAAGTAGAAAAAAGAAACAAAATGTTTCAAATAATGAGCTTACCATTTTACCACCTTTTGGTTTTTAGGAAATCCATAGGAAATCTTAAATTTCAGTGAGAATGATAAAGTTTTCATCTTCAACAAATTAACTTTATCGATTGGCATTTGAGCAATGTTCAGCAGAGGTAGAGATTGAAAATAGGTAGTAATGAGAATCAGGAAAGGTCAAGTGAAAAATAAAAGAAAAAAGTAGAAATAAATAGCAAATTTTTCCCCAAGACTATCTTAGTTTATTCTATAGCAAAAGAACAATTAGCCACCCTATTATTCAATATTGGCTGGTGTTGCCAACATTAACCAAAATCAATCATTCAAACAATTATTTTTATAAATTCCCATGGAGAATATGATTGGGAATGGAAATATCAGTTTGATATGTTTTGTTGAATCTTGAGAGCTGTTGAAGAGATTCAGTTTTTGAATATTGGCTCTAACAATTTAGTATGCTTAATTCTCATACCTCCAAACTGAGACTGATGCTAAATGATCACATGTATTTACTTATATTTTAATGAAAATAAAATGCAAAGGAATCAGTATAGCAAATTTTTAGTACAAGTTTTGACATTATTAATTTTGTGATCTTGATCAATTCAAATAAACTGTATATTTCTTAGTTTCCTTATTTCTAAAGTATGGGAAAAAATAATCTTTTCAGATGATTTGACAGGGTGGTGGCAAAAATATTGAATGGAACGGTACTTTTTAGAAATATATATATATATATATATATATATATATATATGATAGATATAGATACATTGATTGAAAAGCAAAATAGTCACTCTTGTCACTTTTTCAGTTTAATTATGTGAATGGGTTTCCCATATTTGTTTGTTATCCTTAAAATGTCTCCATTCCATTAACTAATGCAGTCTAGAAGACTGCAGGATTAAAAAGAAGCTATGGTTTATTATTTCTACTTGGTGTTTCTTAAGCATTTTTTTCAAAGACCTGATTTAAAGTAATTATTAAATAAACTACTGATTTTATTTATCTGGTTTCTTTTGCTCTCATTTTTAGGGTAATTAAGTATAACTCACAAAATATTAGCATGTCTTTGTACACTGAAGCATTTAAGTTGAGTCTAAATGAATAGAGGTTGTAACTGAATACGGAATTTAACATTTGTCAATCCCTTTTAGTTATGAGTTTCAGTGCTCACTCTGTATTTTGTAGGATTAATTCACTTAAATATTTGTACACAATTTTCCTTGAACATACCAACATACTTATGAATACTTTCAACCAAAAGCAATTAATTTATCTTCTGGTTTGGAAAACTCTACCCCCTTCCCATGTGATCACTACCACCTTCATCTAGGCAAACACTCCCATTCCATAACTCCTTGAGGACATAAAGTAGTTTTACGAAGAGTATCCCCTTGTGGAGTCCACATTTCTCAGAGGTTCTCAGCCTCCATCTGTCCTTGATCCGGACAGTACTTCGCTCATCACCCAGCCCTCATTTCCTCCAATGCTGCTCTCAGGAAATGAATGGCATAACCCACTTCTCCTTTGGTGAGTCTGGTAGCAAGCCTCCCCGCTTTCAGCCCCACTTCACCACCTGTGGAATAAAAGATACTGCAACTGAAAAGTTTATTGTACTACATTTGGAGATTGTGTGGGTGTGGGTGTGGGTGTGGATGTTTCTCCCACATCATTGCAGACTATCAGGTTGCAAATGGAATGGCTTTTCCTTAGGGAAAATGCATTAAATGTGTTTTCAGCAACTGACAATACTTCAAAAACCATTACATTCCAAATCGGTGTTACCTTGTAGTTCATCCAGTCCAATACACTTCTCAATGCTGAAATTCTACTGTTGAATCTTCTTTTAAAAGACGTCTTCCTTCATTCTCTTGCCATTCATGCCTCTCCGCACATGTGTGGTGCCAGTTCTGCACAATCTACCCTGAACATACTTTCCCTGACAGTAGTCTATTGTCAGCTGCCAAGGGAACTAACTTTCTAGAACCAACTCTTTAATGACAAATTTACTGGTTTGGGTTTTTTTTTTTTGTTTTTGTCCCCCCACCCTCGCCATGGCTCCATTCCCACTTGCAAAATCAGAATCGCATTTGAGTTAGGTGTGCCTGGTAGGGCAGTATATTATAATCTTATTATAATCACCTTAGGTCCTCTTTAGATCATTCATTGATATCCTCTTGTAAGACTTTGCACAGGTGTGTTTTGCCTACGTTGTTTCTTCTTACAATTTCAGTTATTCCAAATCTATGACCTTGGATGTCACCATCCCTGAATCTATTTAGTCATTGAGTCTTTCTTCCCCTGTCAGGGACTATGAAAGGATTTTACCCTGTTTACAAGCTAATAAATTAGCCACCACAGGGACACCTGGGTGGCTCAGTCAGTTAAGCATGTGACTCTAGATTTTAGCTCCAGTCATGAACTCATGGTTTGTGAGTTCAAGCTGCACCTTGGGGTCCATGCTGACAGTGCAGAACCTGCATGGGATTCTCTCTGTCTCTATCTCTCTCTACTCCTCCTGTGCTTGTCTGCTCTCTCTCTCTCTCTCAAAAAAAAAAAAAAAAAAACACAAAAAACAAAAAAACAAAAAACAAAAAAAAAAACTAGCCACCACAGCCTTATGAATGCCAGCAGAAGACACAAGACTCTGTCTGGTTCAGAGAAAAAGGACTCTTAACAGCCCATAATGCATGAACATCATGTTTGCATCTTTTTCCTGTTCCCTCCATGTTCCACAGTAATCCAGATAATGCTGTGTTTACTGCAGATTTGACTCAAGTTGAGAAATCCCAAGTTTAGGAAATATGTTTTATAAAGAGGCTATTAGCAAATTTGTCCAATCTTTACCCAAAGGGGGAGAACTTATATTTATTTTACTTGATGGAAAGCAAGTAAAATACTTGTTACTCAAAAGGAAAATACTGTCATTATCTTCCAGTATGTTTGTTGTACAACATCCATGAAAAAGTAGTCTGGAACAAAAACTTTTAATTTTTTTTTTCCTTAGAAGGTGTGCAGAAATACAAGACGCTTAGAGAAGAATTATTTCCCAACACCTCCGTGCTCTATTTTTTTTAACATGTTGAAAGGAAGGAAAAGGATAGTAAGGTTATTAATCATGTACTTTTTCTCCAAGTATATTTTTGTGTTTTACATATATTTGTATTTGTTTTATGTATATCTCATTTTAATCCTCTCAAAATACCTACAAAAACAACTATTATTATTATTTTCATTTTTAGAGGTAAGCAGTGGGACGTAGGCAGAGTCAGATTTTAGGGTTTTTGTTTGTTTGTTTGTTTGTTTTAATGTTTGTTTATTTTTGAGAAAGAGACAGAGGGAGTGTGAGCCAGGAAGGGGCAGAGTGAGAGGGAAACGGAATCCAAAGCAGGCTCCAGGCTCTGAGCTGTCAGCACTGAGCTCGATGTGGGGCTTGAACCCATGAACTGTGAGATCATGACCTGAGCTGAAGTCGGAAGTTAAACCGACTGAGCCACCCAGGCGCCCCCAGAATCAGATTTTAGATCCAAATATTGCCAATTTCATGATTCCATGCTCTTTTCTCAGAATTATTCAAATGCGGTAATATTATCTATAGGCCAGCAATTGGACTAGAAATGGCTATATCACCTTGCAGTTTCTACATTGAAGTCTTTTTGTATTCTATAATCACTTAATTCACAGAAGTAAAATCCTACAATTAATGCCTATTCATTTGGTATAAATTACAGACTTTTACTTCTTAGATAAGTACTCTGAAAGAACATATGTCAGGTCAGGTAACTAGAAGAAGTGGACAAGATTTCTAGTTAAAAGCTCTAGGTTTCAGATCATTACTATTCCCTTATCTTAATGAGAACTTATAAATTTCAAACTCATCCTATCTAGTCCAGGTACTTGGCCAGGTGACAAAAACTGGTATCATAAACTGATGTAAGTTAATCAAGTGCAATATTTAAAGGAATTTACCAGTTAAAATATTTCCTTTTAAATGATATCTTTTTTTGTTTTTGTTGTTAGCCCAATGCTTTCTCAGACTCTGATTACAAAATCATTCGGACTCATATCCTTGAGCGAAATACTTGGGTAGAACAATTTACCATCATAGGAATCATCCCACAGAAATAGCTATCTTTCCTTTCTTTGCAAAGAATTGACATTGCCCACTGGATAGTAAAAGCATCCCTTATACTTAATTATCCCAACCAGAACTAACCAGAACTACATAGCTATCCTAAGAATATGGAAAATATATTTTCTCATAAAAAACATTTATGAGCTCCTGGCCTAGCATTCTATGTTCATGTCAGGTGTCTGATTCATTCTCTAGAGATTTTGTTCTTAAATAAGTATGCTTAGATATTCAACCTTTTATTTACGGATGTCTGATGGAGAATGAATTTCCCATCACAGAGCATATACAAGTTACCCATCTGAACAAATATGGAAACATAACCTTGACCTCAGTATCCAATAAACAAAGACCTTATCAACTGAGCTCTGTGATTAAAACTTTAAAAATATTCACATTATTGCATGTCCTTCATGCCAACTATTATCTAAGTGCCTTCACTATAATAGAGTTTGCTTGCTTGGAATGATTTTACTGCTAAAAGTAAAATCAATGAGAAGATAACAATAGGTACCTCTTTCAATAGGAATTGCTTAAAATGTGACAGCGTCCTGTTCCCTTATTAAATTATAAACAAAGGGCTTTTGAAAGCAAGAGTGGTTTTAGTTTCTTAAGCGAGTGTTTTTTTGAAAAAGCATCATTATCATCCCTCCAAATATCTGGAGGAGAATGAGGAAGTTTAGTTAGAGCTATGAATTGCAAAAATTGAGGCAAAGGAAACGGACAATGTCAAATCTGAAATAAGAGGGCACAATGAGAATAGAATCCTTCCGTATGTGAAAAGGAATTTACTAAAGGCAGAGTGGAAATGTGTTATAAATATCAAAAACTTTATTTTTTCTTTTCATCAATACTACATGTGGAGAGATACTTCAATTAGAATAAATCTGAAACTGTTGTTTATTTCACACAAACATAATTGTACCAAAAATGTATAGCTACCAATTCAGTGTTTAAGATCTTTACACAACAAACTGTCCCATTCATTGTATACCATTAGTAGTAAATCACCACATTACTTTAAATAAACAGCAAAGGCTAAAGTTGAGAGAGTAATTATTAAATATAACTGACCTGACCCAATAGACAAAGAAAAACAGGTAATTAGTAAAAAAACAAAAACAAAAACAAAAAACAAAACAAGAAAACTCTGCATAGAATTATATTTGTCACAGATTAATGGATATTTTATAATCATGGAATTAAAGATTATCTCATTCAAACCATACATTTGTGAGATGTAGACATTTGATGCAATAATTTGTACAGGACAGAGAGACTTTTATGACACATTACTGTGAGAAGAATTAAAGCTTCTCAAGTGATGGATACTATTCTAAATTATAAGTTGAGAATTGAAAAAAAATGTAGCATACAATGAAATAGCATTAACTGATATAATTTTAAAACTTAATACATTGAAAAAAATATTTATAGGTAATATACCTGACAGTATGATTATATTTCTGTACTTTATACATACACCTATTTTGTTTGTTTATTTTATGTATTTTACCATGTTGTAATATATTTTCCACAAATACATTTTAAGCACAAGGTAGTGTACCATATTTTTTCATGTATCTCTATTCATAATACAATTATATCTGCAAATTGTTTAGTCAGTAATTGCTTATAAAAATGAAATAAATGCACTAAGTTATTTCATTTCTTTGTAGATAATATTCTTTTTCTCACATTATTTGACTTTGACACCATAATCCTAATGGAAATAATTTTTGATAATTTCACAATTATATACATATATGAAAGGATATTTCAATATCAAATAAGATTAATGGTTTAATTATAATAAACGTTTCACTAATTCACTATGTATATATGCTGTGTGCCATATGTATATAAAACACACACACATATACATATATTATGTATATATATTATATATATTATATGTATATATATATGTATATATATGTATGCATATGTATATATATATGCTGTGTGCCATATATGTATGTGTATATGTATGTGTGCCATATATGTATGTATATATGCTGTGTGCCATATGTATATAAAACACACACACATATATATTATATATAATATATTTTATATATTATAAAAATATATAATATAATATAATATAATATAATATAATATAAATATTTTATATATTATATATAATATAATATAATATAAATATTTTATATATTATATATAATATATATGCTGTAGACACTTCCTGGTTTTTTTGGTGTATTACAGACTGAACAAGAAGAAACAGAGATTTGTTTTTTGCTTTGTTTTTTTTTTAGAAATTGTGCTCTTCATCTGTTATCAGAGGTATATTAATAGTCTGTTGACTATTACCCATTAATACCCATGATACTATTACCCAGTATCATGATGAATTTGTAAAAAATAATCTACATCTACCATGAGCAAATATTTTTATTAATAGTTATTCCAAGTCCTCATACTTTTATTTACAATCTGAAGTAGGGAACACAGTCTTTTTTTCCTTGTAGGATAGATTGAAATAATTTGTAATACAGTTGTTACCATTCATACCATAAGTTAGGCCTTTTTATTGGATTTTTAAAAAAACACAGATGCTTACTCATATGGTATTTTCTGGAAAGAATGCTAAGCATTTGTTAAAAATGAAAATGGAAATGAAATCCATCGACCAACCACTCCAAGAAAGGAATTTCATTGGATGGAATTTGTCTAGTAATTTCATGTACACAGAATAGCATTTGGAACTCTTTTACTCCATAAATGGACTTAAGAGAGATGTGGAGCTCTAGAAAGTTGAAAAATGGAGGCAGAGATATTATTCAGAGACTGCCAGGCACTAATTCTTCTTGCTCACTCAAAGGGAAGTCATTGCCTTACTGATGCTAATTCTGGTTCCCAAACAAGAAATGCCAATGTTTGTAAACACCCCTTTAATAGGAAAAACACAGATTTTCAAATGTAAATTCTGTGGGAATGGTGATATAAGCTCCAGATATAAAAGACAAGGAATTGAGCTTCTAGATCTGGAGTAACCTAACTTTGCACAGGAAATACCACATTGTCATGCTCCTGATAGAGACTCTGGGCACCAAAAAGTGCTGCACAGTTATATGCTCCAATTGTCCCTTTCTTCTGTGGTCATCATATTCTTATTTTACCAGTCTCAAATCACCTGAAATTTAGAAGCCAGTATCAGCATTGACCAGGAAGTAAAGTCTTCAACTGCAACACAGCTGCAGTTTGGAAGCAGTGTTTTTGGTGAAGTGTGAATGAAAGGAGTGAACTAAATATGACTTGAAGACAAATAGCACCCCATGAAGGGTAAGCCTTATAGGATCAGGTGAGGTAAACTTTTTCCTTCGCAATTTTTATCCGTTAATTTTGTCTTCATTCATTTTACCTATACTTGTGACCAGTCAGGCATTCTAGCTGATGGTAAACAACCGAGCAATGAATGAGATGGTACAAGAACCAGTTCCTTGGACTTAACTTCCATTTAGTCAATGAAGAATCAAAGATGCTGTTTGAGGGGTCCTGATGGCTCAGTTTGTTGAGTGTCCCAACTCCTGATTTCATCTCAGGCCATGAGTCCAGGCCAGCTTGAAACTCTGCCCTGGGTGTGGAACCTCCTTGAGATTCTCTGTCTCGCCCTTTGCCCCTCCCCCACTTGCATGTGTGCTCTCTCTTGCTCTAGCTCTCTCTCTCTCTCTCCTTCAAAAAACCCCCAAAACACACTGGCTGTTTGAGCCCGTATTCATATTAGTGAGTGTTATCTGATTCTGGTCTAAGTAAAAATAAAATAAATTATTAATTTTATAATATGATATGTAAAATTATTTATATAGTGGAACAGAAATGTTGCCTTCACAAAAGAGTCCTCAGTGAATATCCTTTATTAAATTATTAACTCCCATCACATTCTTTTGCCTTACTCTGTTTTTTTTTTTTTATATTGGAACATATTCATTTAACAATATTTTCATTTAAGCACCTATCTCAGGCAATGTGCTTGGTGATCAATATATTGGCAAAGGACATTCTCAAAAAAGGCAGGCTCAAGAGCAGAAAGTCTTTGTTATATTTCAATTGCTTTATTTATATATAAAACAACTACTATCCAAGTCACCCACTTAAACTGAACAATTCAATGGTTTTTAGTATAGTCACAGAGTTGTGCAATCACCTCCACAATTTTAGAATATTTTCATCACTCTAAAAAGAGATCATGTATTTAGCTGTCAGTCCCCCAAATCCCCACCACATCTGCCTTAGGCAGCCACTAATCTACTTTCTGTCTCTATAGATTTGTGCATTCTAGACATTTAATAGACATGTAATGGTATAATCTATCTATCTATCTATCTATCTATACATCGTCTTCTGTGACTGATTTTTTTTTCACTTAATAGTTCATCCCTTTTTTATGGCCAAATAATACAGCACTGTATAAGCTTATTTTTTCTCATGGATCTATTGATGGATATTTGGAGTGTTTTCACATTTTGGCTACTATATATGATGCTCCTTTGAAAATTTGTGTACAAACTTTTATGTGGGCATCTGTTTATATTTCTTTTGGGGACACATCTAGGAGTGGAATTGTTGAGTCATGTGGTAACTTTGTGTTTAATTTTAGAGGAACTGCCAGACTGGTTTCTGAAATAGCTGTGCCCTTACATTCCCACTAGTAGTGCATGAGGATTCTAAATTCCTCACATTCTTGCCCACATCACTCGCTATCCTAGTGGGTGTAAAGCGAATCTTGGGGGAGTAAAATGTGATTTGGATTCGTATTTCCCTGATGACTAATGATGTTGAGCATATTTCCATGTGCTAGTTGGCCACTTGAGTATCTTTTTTAGAGAAAAATCTGGCCACATGTTTTGCCCATTTTTAAATTGGTTTGTTATTTCATTATTGAGTAAAGTTTTCTTTATATATTCTGGATAGTAGACCATTATCAGATATATAATTTATAAACGTTTTCTCCATTTCTGTTGATTGTCCCTTACTTATTTGGTAATCTCCTTTGAATATAAAGGTTTTTAATTTTGATAAAGTCTAACTAACATATGTTTTTAATTTGGTAGCTTATAGTTTTTGTGTCATATCTAAGAAAACATTTTTCTTAGAAAATCCTAGGTCATAAAGATTTATCAAAAATATTTTTAAGTATTTTATATATGGCTTAAAACATTCTGTATTTAGGCCTTTGATCCCTTTTGATTTAATTTTTGTATACAGTGTGAAGTAGGAAAGCAAATTCATGGTTTTGGTTTTTGGTTTTTTTTGCATGTGCATATACAGTTGCACATACTGTTGGAGTCTGTTCTTTCCCCATTTGTGGTCATGGCATACTTTTCAAAAATGAATTGACTATACAAACCCTAAGAGACTCTTAAATACAGAGAACAAACTGAGGGTTGATGGAAGGGGGTGGGGGAGGGGAAAATGGGTGCTGGGCATTGAAGAGGGCGCTTGTTAGTATGAGCGCTGGGTGTTGTATGTAACTGATGAATCATGGGAATCTACCCTAAAACCAAGAGCACACTGTAGACACTGTATTTTAGCCAATTTGACAATAAACTATATTTTAAAACATGAATTGACCATAATATATGGGTTTACTTTTGGGTTCAGTTTGATTCCATTGAGCTATTTATCTATCCTATGCCAGTACCTTATTGTCTTCATTACTGTGGATTTATAGTAAGTTTTAAAATTGGGAGTATTAGTCCTCCAGATTTGTTACTCTGTTAAAACATGTTTTGTTTTTTGTTGATTTGGCTCTTCTGGGTCCCTTCAGTTTCCATATGAATTTTAGGAATGAGTGTCAATTTCTTTAAAAAGCCAGCTGGGATTCTAATAGGGATTGAGTTGAATCTGAAGATAATCATGTGTAGCATTGTCATCTTGACAGTATAAAGTCTCCCAAGTTATAAATATGGGATATATTTCCATTTATTTTGCTCTTATTTATTTCAGTAGTGATTTGTAATTTTTAGGGACAAGCTTTGTATATCTTTTGTTAAATTTAATTCTAATAATTAAATTCTTTTTGATGCTATTTTAAATAAAATCGTTTCCTTAATTTCATTTTCAGATTGTTCACTCCAAGTGTATAGAAATACAATTGATTTAAATATACTGATTTCATAGCCTCTATACCTATTGAACTTGTTTATTAATGCTAATAGGTTTATGACAGAGTCATTAAGATTTTCTGTATGCAAGATCATGTCATCTACGTATGAATAGAGATTCAAATTGCTTTCCAATCTGAACATCTTTTATTTCACTCTTTAATTGCTCTGGCAATCAACAGTGCAATATAGAAGTCGCAAGAGTGAATATATTCGTGTTTTAGCAGATGTTGGATTGGGGTTGAGGTTCTGGACTCAGACGCCCCACTTGCGACCCAACGCCATTCAGGCTTTTGGAAAGTTATAGATACACAGCCTGAGCATGTGCAGTATATGCTCCGCTTCTGGCCTAGGGTGACACGACCCTATACAGCCTTTGGACAGTCACTTGCTCAGGGCCCTGTGATAAGGCACTGCTGCACTGTGACTCTGAATGGGATAGACTAGGCGTCCAAGAGGATTGGGTTTGCATGATAGGTGGTTTTTAGCTGGACCGCTTAGGGAGAAGTCTGGGAACAGGGGCCTCTGATACCAGGGCATCTCTCTGTTTCTCATCCCAGGATTTCCCTGTCGGCACCCATAAAGCTCACGCGATCACGCGATTACGCGATCACGGGTTTCTTCCCGGAAGAGTAGTCTTGGCTGTAGCGCTAGAGGCTGATTGCACCGTTCTATGAGCCGCCTCTAATGCTCAGCGCAGGCCCGCGCATCTGGCTCTTGCCTTGTCCATCGGGGCCAGTGCTTACTCTACCCACATTCCCGAAGTACCACAGGGCACCCTGAGTGGCTCCAACTCGACCCACTCGGACCAGGCCCTGGCTCTGGTCTGCAGGCTACTCCACAGAGTTCAAAAGAGAAGATGTCCTGATGGCGGGACTTGCGTGAAGCGGCCAGCTCCCCCATCACAGGGTGCTGGCTTTTGGCCTGGTCAGAAAGAGACACCATTGCCTTACAGTTTTTCTTTACCGGAAAGCCTCCAGGAACAGGCACTGTTTATCTGGTATGGATTCTAGAGCCTTAGAAGCTGCTGGCAGAGCAAATGACCCCAAGAATGTGAGTGCCTGAGTCTGTGTGGGTGGGTGGGTGTTTGAGTTTGCATGCATTTGTTTCTTTTTATTCTTTACCTACTGTATCAAGTGCAGGAATCTGATAAAGTGCTTTGCTCTTTCTCGAGAGCGTCCATGAGAAAGGAACAAACTTTTTTTTTTAATTTTAAAGACAAAGGAAAAGAGTTTTATTTTTATCCCAGCTCAAGTTAGAACAGCTGCAGCGGTACACAATCTTCACAAAGAAGAGAGTTCTCGGGGAAAGGAACCTTTGGTGCAGGGTTTTTTACAGAGAGAGAGAGAGAGAGAGAGAGAGAGAGAGAGGGAGAGAGAGAGAGAGATACAAATGATCATGATGAAGGACCTTCTGGAAAGTTACAAACCTTATCTTATGTTTTTAGTATGTGCAAGGCTGTATGACTTTAACCTTGTGGGAACCAGGGAGATTATTATTGTTTTTTGTATCTTTTTAATGGTTGGAATGCACCGTTTTATTTTAACAAAGCAGAGGTACAGTATGTACTCAGGGCAGAAATAGACCCCATGCTTTGAGGTTTTTTCAGAGTCATTTTGACCTTGGTAAATGTTAAAGTATAGCTTCCCTGGGAGCCCAGA
The DNA here is from genome assembly GCF_022837055.1 of Prionailurus viverrinus. Classification (NCBI taxonomy): domain Eukaryota; kingdom Metazoa; phylum Chordata; class Mammalia; order Carnivora; family Felidae; genus Prionailurus; species Prionailurus viverrinus. The sequence continues at coordinate 98,540,581 of NC_062563.1, forward strand.
AACAGGGCCCACAAACAATAAAGGTTGATAATTTCCTTTATTTATTTTTTTAAAAAGATTTTAACGTTCGTTTATTTTTGAGAGACAGAGAATGAGAATGAGCAGGCGAGGAGCAGAGAGAGGGAGACCCAGAATCTGAACCAGGGTCCAGGCTCTGAGCTGTCAGCACAGAGCCAACGTGGGGCTAGAACCCATGAACCTTGAGATCATGACCTGAGCTGGAGTTAGTTGCTTAACCAACAGCCACACAGGCACCCTGATAATTTCCTTTATTAAGGGCAGTGTTCAGGATGGGGAGTCCAAGGTGCTGTTAAATCTAAATACAAAACAGATGGGGTGCCTGAGTTGCATCAGACTTCGGCTCAGGTCATGGCCTCAGGGTTCTTGAGTTCAAGCCCCACATCAGGCTCTCTGCTGTCAGCACAGAGCCGGCTTTGGATCCCCTGTTGCCCTCTCTCTCTTTTTCCCTGCCCTGCTCATGCGTGCTCTCTCTCAAAAATAAATAAAACATTAAAAAAATAAATTTAAATACAAAACAGAGACTGGATTTGAAAATTCCCTAAGTAGACAAAGCTATTTAAGCTGCATAAGTGAAACCTAATTTTGCATATTCTGCAAAAGAGGAGAAATTTAACTTGGGTTGCTTGTAAACTTACAATCATGAGACTTAAGTCATCTTCCAAAACTGGTAGAAGATAATCATTTTTAACCAGATTCTTTAGTGTAGAAACCACCACTGTAATAACCAATCACTGTAAAGTTTAAGACAGTTTCCTTATTCTCTTTATAATCCATCCTGTAAGGTCATGCTCCTGAATTTCAAAACAGATTTTAATTTAGAATGCTCCTAGTTCCCAGGCTGCTATAGGCACAGTAAACTCTTGCTAAATACTATTTATTGATTAGTGGTTTTAATTTTGCTATTTCTGGATTTTTGAAGTTTTGGCATCACAACTGGGATCCAAAGAAGACCTTTTGACTACTGAGGATGGTGAACAAACCAAGTGCTGGTATCCACTTTATCCATTGAACTCATGGCTTTCTCGCCATGGAGGTCACAAGTAAGTGTCAAATTCCAGTCTGATTTCTGTGTTTTGAGCTCTCTGACTTTATTGTGCATACCTGTATCTTGTTTGTTGAGTTTTGGTAAGTCACTCATTTCTGTTCACAAGGGGAAAAAGCTGTAATTCCCTGTGTTTTGGAACAGCTCTTAAGAAACAGGGCCCCTCAGAGCTAAGATGTTTTAGGGAATCTAAAGGCAACGGTGGGTTCTACGTTGTCTAAAACTCTCTCCAGCTTCCTGAAAAACTCTTGCTTCCAGTATATACCCATTATGGAACAGAATCCTGTGTCTTTTTGAGAAATAGGTGAAACTTTTGGTAATTTGGAATTATAGTGGCTGCCTTAGGGAAACTTGAACATACATAAACTGCCTACCATGAGGCATGTCCTTGAAAATAGGGGATCCCAAACCTCTCTGAATTAATGGAATGCATTCTTTGGTTGGCATAAATATGTTTAGACTCCTTTAAGTAAATTTTTTTTAAAGAGAGACAAAAGATACTTAGGTTTAGTATTAAGTATGTTTTACCACATTAAAATTGTAGTATTAAAAACAATGTCTCTAAAAGGCTTTTTTTTTAGAATTATGTATTTATATTTTGCTCATCTATGACAGGATTATATGGTAGTTCACAATTGCCTGTTTCCTAGTTTTCCTTGGAAATTAAAGGTTACTAATTGTTAAAATTTATGTTCAATATGTAAAAAGTAAAACTAGAAACAGTACAAACATAGGAAAAAATTTTATATATAAATTGTTGGAAGAATATGCGATTTTTTTATATGAAGAATATGTAAGAAATGTGGGTTGTATTTTTATTAAGGAAAAATAGAATAATGTCTGAAGTAAAATGACTAGTCGTTCCAGAATAGGAAAGGAAAAAGAACAAGACAAAATCTAAATGGATATAGAAATTTGCAGGTTTGTGAACAAGAAATTTTATATTGTGAACTCAAATGTGGCCAGAATTGAATAAATGTATTTATAAGGGTTGCTTGACATGAGCACATTAATATACTGTTACTAGTGTCTAATTTTTTGTTTAAATCACATAGTTTCTTACATTACTCACCTGCTCTTACTGAAAAATTATAAAAGGTTTTCCTTCAGCTTTAATGTAATCTGCCTAGGAAAGAAAGATAAAGCCTGTTGGATATTACCAAAGCTTTGACTGAAATGTATTATTTGAGAATACACATAGAAACATTGTCAAGTAATTCACTATTAAGTATACTGAAAATGGTGGCTTTTCATAGATGTCCTTTATATATGTTTGTTGAGAGTTTTTATTGTGAAAGAGTGTTGGATTTTATCAAATGCTTTTCTATATCTATTAAGATGGTTTTATATATAATATATATTATATATAATTTTTCTGTTGATATGGTTATATATATATAAATTAGTTATATAATTATATTTATATAATTATGTTATATATGTTATATATAATATAATATATGTTAATATGTATATTATATGTATTTTTTCTGTTGATATGGTGTATTGCACTACCTGATTTCTAGATCTTTTTTTTTTTTTTTAATTTTTTTTTTTCAACGTTTATTTATTTTTGGGACAGAGAGAGACAGAGCATGAATGGGGGAGGGGCAGAGAGAGAGGGAGACACAGAATCGGAAACAGGCTCCAGGCTCTGAGCCATCAGCCCAGAGCCCGACGCGGGGCTCGAACTCACGGACCGTGAGATCGTGACCTGGCTGAGGTCGGACGCTTAACCGACTGCGCCACCCAGGCGCCCCATGATTTCTGGATCTTAAACCAACTTTGCTTCCTAGGTTAAATCCCACTTGGCCATGACTGACAGTCTTTTTTTATGTTTCTAGAATTGGCTTGCTAATATTTTTGTGTGTTTTTTTTCATGCATATATTCATAAGACATACTGGCTTAAGGTTTTCTTGTGATAACTTTGGTTTTGGTATCAGAGTACCACTGACCTCTTAAAATACATTGTGAAGCAGTTTCTCCTCTACTTTTTGTGTTAGTGGAGAATTATTATTTCTTCTTTAAGTGTTCATTTGAATTCATTGGTGAAACCATATGTTACCAGGCTTTTCTTTCTGTGAATAGTTTTGTGTTGGTAATATTTTCTTTGTTATTTAAAAAAAATCTGTTTAGTTTCTACAAGGCTTCAGATTTTGGGTTTGAGTTTCAATATTTTGTGCCTTTCTGGGAATTTGTCAATTTTAGTCATTATTGTTTATTCTCTGTGTATTTTTGTAAAGTTGGGAGAAATAGTCTTTATTTCATTTCTGATATTAGCAGTTTTAACCTTTTTTTTTCTAGTTTTCTTGGTCAATCTAGCTAAAAATGTGTTAATTTTAATGATATTTTCAAAGAACCAACTTATAGTTGTATTTCATCTGTTGTTTTTCTATTCTGTTACATTTTTTTTCTGTAGTCTGTATAATGTCTCTCCTCCTGTATATTTGTGTTTATTTTGCTCTTTCATAGTTTCTTAAAGTGAAGGTTTATAAATTTGAGTTTTTTATTAATATAAGTGATTATAACTATATATTTTCTTATAAACATTGCTTTAGTTGTTTTTCATAAATTTTGGTATATTTTCATATATAAACTATATGCATTTTCTTATTCCTTGTGATTTTTTTACCCCTAGGTTATTTTAGAGTGTGCTCCTTGGTTTTGATACAATTTTGAAGTTTTCAAATTATTTTTGTATTTGATTTTTAGTATGATTCCATTGTGTTCAGAGAATATCTTTTTTTGTGTGTGTTTTAATGGTGTGTGTACAGTTGTGAAGAACATATAATCTGTTTTTGTTGGATGCGGTTTTCAAGAGAGATGTCTGCTAGTTGCAGTTGATTTTGTGTCTGTCACATCTTCTGTTTCTTTGCTGATATTTTGCATATTTTTTCTTTGCATTGATGAAAGTGAGCTGTTTAATCTGTAGCTATTCTTGAATTGTCTATTTTTGCCTTCGTTTTTGTCAGTTTTACTTTCATGTATTTTGGTGCTCTGTAACTTCATGTATCTTTATGATTATTGTATCTTCCCGATAGATTGACTATTTTCTCATTATAAAGCATGGCTTATTATCTCTAGTAACATATTTTTGCTTCGAAATAAATTTTTCTGACATCGTGTGGCCATTCCATAAGGCATTAGGGTTGCTGTTGCATCTTGTTTTGTATTTTTATTTGAACATATCTGTGTTTTTAAATATAAAAGTGTGTCCTATAGACAGCATATATTAGAATCATTTATCATTGTTGTTGTTCAGTCATACAGAATGTCACAGTGGCTTTGAGTTCTTAAATCCAATCATATTCAATGCTACTATTGATAGAGTTGGCTTTACATTTGCCATTTTGCTTTTAGTTTTCTGTATGCATCCTGTTTGGTTTTCTACTTCTCCTTACTACATTATTTTCTGTTAAGTAAATATCATCTAATTAACATTTTAATTTTATTATATTTTACTGTATATTTTTAGATTATTAATGATTGTTTTAGGGCTTATAGTATACATGTTAAAATCTACGTCAGGTATATACTAATTCCACTGAGAAAAAGAAATGTTACTCCTATATAGGATTATTCTCTCTCTCCTTTTGTGGAATCATTGTTATAGGTATTATATTATACATATATATGTGTGTATATAAATAATACATTGCTATACACATCACTTTATCATATTTATTTATTATTTCTATAATTTTATATCTTTTAGCAAAGCCAGGAGAAGGAAAGTAAATATGTATTTATAATATTTATTATATTAACCTTCTTTTTTACAATTTTTATTTTTCTTCATTTGTTCCTGTGAATTTGGGTTAAAATGATGTCATTTCTTTAGCCCAGTACTGTGTTGTTCTCACTTCTTTTGTGCTGTTATTGACAAATACATTACATTTTGTCTGTTTTATTGTTTGACTCTGGGTGTATCTGGTTGGATAAATCTTACTTAGTCTAGAAAGCAATGACATCATTATTTCATGTTAGGTTTTATTTACATATAAAACATTTTGGGGACATATTCTATTGAATTTAAGGCATATCTTTTAGTTTGTGAGTTGTGTTCTCCCAAAATAGGTTTATATTACATGTAAGAATTTTTTTAAGTTTATTTATTTATTTTGAGAGAGAGAGGAAGAGACAGAGCACAAGAGTAGGAGGGGAGCAAAGACAGAAGAAGAGAGAGAGAGAATCCCAAGTAGGCTCTGCACTGTTAGCACAGAGCCTGATGTGGGACTCAAACCCATTAAGTGTGAAATCATGACCTGAATCAAAGTCAGGAGCTGGACATGTAACCAACTGAGCCACCCAGGTGATACAAGAATTTTTAATTAAAAAGCAATATGTTATTTTTTTTGTTTTGTTTTACTTACATGTTTTTAAGAACTCATTATGTTATTGTGGATATGTTACTACTATTATATTTCCTTTTTTACTTTTTTGTTTGTTTCAGATTTTTATTTAAATTCTCATTAGTTAACAGACAGTATAATATTGGTTTCAGGAGTGGAATTTAGTAATTTGTCACTTACATATAACACCCAGTGCTCAGCCCAACAAGTGCTCTCCTTAATACCTATTTAGGGCATCCCCTGCCCACCTTCCCTCCATCAACCCTTAGTTTGTTCTCTATGGTTAAGAGTCTTTTATTGTTTGTCTCCCTGTCTCTTTTTATCCCCCCTTCTCCTGTTCATCTGTTTTGTTTCTGTAATTCCACATGAGTGAAATCATACGGTATTTGTCTTTCTCTCACTGACTTGCTTAGCGTAATACTCTCTAGTTCCATCCACATTGTTGCAAATGGTGAGAGCTTTTTGAGAGGTGAGTAATATTTCATTGGGTGTGTGTATGCATGTGTGCGTGTGTGTGTGTACTACTCTTCTTTATCCTTTCATCAATCAGTGGACATTTGGGCTCTTTCCATAGTTTGACTATTGTTGGTAATGCTGCTATAAACATCAGCATGTCCCTTCGAATCAGTATTTTTGTATCCTTTATCCTTTGGGTAAATACCTAGTAGTGCAATTGCTGGGTTATAGGGGTGCAATTGCTGGGTCTGTTTTTAACTTTTTGAGGAACCTCCATACTGTTTTCCAGAGTGGCTGTGTGAGTTTGCATCCCCACCAACAGTGTAAGAGGTTCATCTTTCTCCATATTCTTTCTAACATCTGTTGTTTCCTCTGTTGTTAATTTTAGCCATTCTGACATGTGTGAGGTGATAGCTCATTGCAAGTTTGATTTGTAACTACTATTATATTTCCAAAGTGAGTTCCATGAATTCATGGGATGATTCTTCTAATCTAGTGGAGGGACAAAACATACACAAGGGCCATTAGGCAAGAGCTGTGGTTAGTAACTCCTTGTGTATTATTATCAGTGTGAGCTATTGAACCAGATGCATTGCCTGCCTTGTTCATATTCTCTAGGCACCCACATGTCCAGGATCTCTTTCAATAACAACCTGAGGCTCTGCTCAAAGGCTAATCTCAAATGTCTGCAAATTTGTTCCTGGCAGCCCAAATCTGAAATGTTGGAGAGCAGTTGTCCCCAGAAGTAGCTGTCTACTAATGATAGAAGGGGAGCTGGATAATGACCCCAGCTCTCTTGCCTTTGGTTGCAGTAACTTTTAGATTTTATATACAGGTCTAGGTTATCTCTCAGAATTTCCCAGGGTGACAGAGGCTTAGTTTCCTATCATAGTAACCTTTCAGACATTTTACAGTATTCCATCTCTCTACCCCATTCCCATCTTTGTGGTTCATAGGATCATTGCCAAATAAACTTGCAGTTACCTCTTTACTTCACGACTTGCTTTTTGGGGACATAATAATTATCACTAGTTTTTTTTTCCTAGGTCATAAAACCAAGGATATAATTTTCAAAAGAATATGGGTTATAGTTGTTTTAAATTAAAAGGAGAAACAGTTACTCTCTAGTGATGGTTTTGTTAGAGCATACATACTTCATGGAAGAGGAGGCATTTTTGTAGGTCTATAAATAATAGACAACTGGATGAATTATTCAAGTAGAAGGAAAGCTTGGAGGCTGGGGGACTGAAAAGTGTCTAAGGGGTTTGCTGTTCCTGTGTGTAGCTTTTATTCCAGTCTTAATAGAGAAACCTCCTCACATTTGTCAATTCTTGATTTTGTCAGAGGTGATTATAGATATTTTCACAAAACAAACTCACAGCTTTTAATGATTACTCCTAGAGTTGGGTTCTTTCACATTTCCTTTTAATGGACCTAATTGAGAGTTTCTCAAACATGAGAAATTATAAACTTCTGAAACTATGTTGATAGACTCCCAGGGCTATATGAACACCAATGTGAGGAACAATTACATTACATTTTAAGAGCTTCCCTTTAAATAATTATGGCCAAGAAGATCATAAAATCTAAAAGCAAATGGAATCAATGCAATTGAAGCAATACTTTTGTATAATATAGTGATAGATTCTTTAGAGTATGTTCAGATTATTTTTGAAATGCAGATCCCCTGATTTAAAATTTCTTAGAACATGCCTTCTCCAACAGTATATCTGTTAGCCACCAGAGTTCCTTATATATTAGTTTAAGACATACTGGATTAAGATTTTGTTTTTAAAATGCTTAATAGTCAATTCCCAGTTGTTTGAACAAGCTTTAGCCATTGTAGACAGGTAGTGCTCCTCTATTGTTAGGGAAATTAACATGACACATCAGGAGTAGAGGAAGGTGCTTACTTCAAAGGTCTATCCCAGTTTTGGCAGTGCTCTGGCCTGGTTCCAGTGGACTCATTTTTGGTAGACTACAATAGCACCCGATTGAATCCTAGTAGCTCCTCTAATTTTTTGGCACCTCTTTTAATTTATTATTGAAGAGCTTACTTATCTCCTGGGATCTGCAACTTAAGTAATATTTGCTGTACTTACCACATATGTTTCTCTGCTCATGATTTTTGATGTTGCTACTGTTGTTTCCAGGCTCCTCTTTATAGAAGTGACCTGGGATATTTAGAAGGTCTGGGTTTACCACTTCTACTTCGTCTTTTTTTTTTTTTTTTTTGGTCCTTTGACGATATTGGTCTTTTAAAATTATCCAGAAAATGGTTATGACATTGCCTTTCTCCAGCCATAGTTACAAAATGTAACTATATTTTTGGCTGAGCATTTGTTTTATTATTATTTTAATTGTATGATTTTATTCGCCATCAAAATATCACCTAGGAAAAGTATTAATATAAAGGAATAATGTGTAAACAGTAAAAAAAAAAAAGCAGTGGTGTCTTTGCATAGTTTTATTTTGCTTGTTTATGTTATAAGTTAAGGTATAAAGGTGTTAGATATATATGTTACTGCATTTTTTTTTGATTTTTCACTTCTTTTCTGTAAAATAATTCATCTGATTCCAAACACACACTGACACAGTTACCCCGCAAAACACATTGAAGTTTCTGGCACCTCTTTCTTTTTTGTAAGTTTATTTATTTATTTTGAGGGAAAGTGCAAGTGAGACCAGGGGAGGGGTAGAGAGAGGGAGGGACAGAATATCAAGCAGGCTCCAAGCTGTCAGCACAGAGCCCAGCACAAATAATCCTGAGATCTTGACCTGAGCCAAGATCAAGAGTTGGAAGCTTAACCATATGAGCCACCCACGTGCCCCTCTGGTAGCTCTTTCAATTACAAGTATGGTGAAGTTTTCTTTATGCTTAACAATCTTTAGCAAAGTATTTTCTATCACCTAAAAAATGAAAACTCATCAATTTGGGCTTATGCTATTCAGAGCTAAAAATATAGGGGCTCAGCCATGCTGTTTTTATTTAGCATTCTCCCAATAGGTGTCTTCTAGGATCAATAAAATGAACTCAGCATATAGGAGAAAGGAACACCTTTACCATTCCTCAATATCTATGCCCTAATTTTATCAAGGCAGTTCTCATTTCTGTTTCTCTTGATTCATTTGTATGTTTCCTTATGCCATTTTCTAATATAATGTATCTTTATAACATATCAATTTGGATATTTTATCAGCTCTCGGAAATTCTTGGTGTCTAGAGAGTGCACACTTGGACTTCTATTTAGCACTTAGTTTGTTCTGAGTTTGAACATTAGTTCGTCTCTCTGTCCCCTCCATAAGTCCTTAGTGGTAGAATGTAAACTACATTTTCTATCCTTCTCCATCTAAAATAATGTGATGGACATATTTAGGTCTCTCAGATGTTTGTTGAACAAAGTCAATGCTCAGTTTAAGCCTCACTTTCTCTTAAAAGACACCCATGGTACATTTTTTGTTGTTATTTAATGTTTTTTTTTAATGTCAGATGTTTTTCTTATGTTGTCTCTACGTGATGGTGAAGCAGCACACAAAAAAGACACACCAACTCCCATAACAAAGAGTACAAGCTATTTCAATATAAGTAAGTTGTACCATGTAGTTATACAGTTATCAGCTACATTATCACCAAAATTGAAACCTCTAAGATCTCACATTTCTGTGGATTAAGAATCAAAGTGGACTTAGCTGGGCCCTTTCAGGGACTCTCACAAGGCTGCAATCAGGATGTTTTCTTTGGTAACAGTCTTTGCGAAGTTAGACTGGAGGAAGTTGCATTTCAAGTTCATTAAAATGGCTCTTGGTTGGTCTCAAAAGATCCAGTAGTTACAAACTTGCATGTGTGGCTTGAGACAGTTCACAGGCGCACACTGGCTGCTGGAACAAGGTATCAGTTCCTTGCTGTGAAGGCTTCTCCATATGGCTGGTTACAACATGGCAGTTGCATCCCCCAAAGTGAGTGAATGAGAGACAGATACACCCAAATACAGAAGCCACAGCCCTTTTGTTTTGTTTGTTTTGTTTGTTAATTTTGCCACTTTTTAAAATCATGTGGTACTCATCAAAACAGGTGCACTCCTTAATACCCATAACCTGTTTCACCCAACCCCCTCCACCTACCTTCCCTCTGGTAATCGTCAGTTCTCTATAGTTAAGAGTCTGTTTCTTGGTTTGCCCCTCTCTTTGTTTTTCCCTCTTTTGCTCATTTGTTTTGTTTCTTAAATTCCACATGAGTGAAATTGTATGGTATTTGTCGTTCTCTGACTCACTCATTTCACTGAACCATTATACTTTTTATAGCTACATCCATGTTGTTGTAAATGGTGAGATTTCATTCTTTTTTATGGCTGAATTATATTCCATTGTGTATATATACTACATATTCTTTATCCATTCATCAATTGATAGACATTTGGACCCCTTCCATATTTTGGCCATTGTAAATAATGCTCTTATAAACATAGGGGTGCATGTATCTCTTTGAATTAGTGGTTTTGTATTCTTTGAGGTAAATACCAAGTAATGTGATTGCTGGATCATAGGCTAGTTCTATTTTTAACTTTTTGAGGAAACTCCCTACTGTCTTCTACAATGGCTGCACCAGATTGTATTCTAACAGTGCAAGAGGTTTCCATTTTCTCCACATCCTCACCAAAGCCTGTCATTTCTTGTGTTTTTTATTTGAACCATTCTGATAGGTATAAGTTGGTATCTCATTGTGGTTTTGATTTGCATTTCTCTGATGACTCGTGATGATGAGCATCTTTTCATGTGTCTTTTGGCCATTTGTATGTCTTTTTTGGAGAAATTTCTGATTTTTTCTTCTGCCCATTTTTATTTTAATTTTTTTGATTTAATTTTGAGAGAGAGAGACAGAGAGAGAGAGAGAGAGAGAGAGAGAGAGAGAGAAAGCAGGGGAGGGGCAGAGAGAGAGGGAGACACAGAATCAGAAGCAGGCTCTAGGCTCCGAGCTGTCAGCACAGAGCCCTATGCAGGGCTCAAACCCATGGACTGCGAGATCATGACCTAAGCTGAAGTCGGACGCTTAAGTGACTGAGCCATCTAGGTGCCCCTTGTCTTATGCCCAGTTTTAAATTGGATTATTTGTCTTTTGAGTGTTGAGTTGTATCAGTTATTTATATTTTTTTATATTAGGCCTTTATTGGATATGTCATTTTCAAATAATCCCCATTCAGTATGTTGCCTTTTACTTTTTTATTTTTTTTGATTGTTTCCTTTGCAAAAGCTTTTTATTTTGATGTCGTTCCAATGGTTCATTTTTGTTTTTGTTTCCCTTGCTTCAGTAGACTTATCTAGAAAGAAGTTGTACAATTGATCTTGAAAAAGTTACTGCTGGTGTTCTCTTCTAGGATTTTTATTGTTTTAGATCTCACATGTAGGTCTTTAGTCCATTTTGAATTTATTTTTGTGTATGGTGTAAGAAAGTGGTCCAATTTCATTCTTTTACTTGTTGGTCCAGTTTTTCTGGACCAACATTTGTTGAGAAGACTATCTTTTTTCCCAGTGAATATTCTTCCTTGCTTCATTGAAGATTAATTAATTGAGTATATAACTGCATTGTTTCTGGGTTTTCTATTCTGTTCCATTGATACATGTGTCTGTTTTTTGTGCCGGTACCATACTGTTTTGATTACTGTAGCTTTGTATTATAACTTGAAGTCCAAAATTGTGATACCTCCAGCAATGTTTTTCTTTCTTAAGGTTACTTTGGATTTTGGGGGTCTTTTGTGGTTCCATACAAATTTTAGGGTTGTTTGTGCTAGCACTGTGAAAAATCCTGTTGTTATTTTCATAGGGATGGATGGCATTTCAGAGGGATGGATGTGTAGATTGCTTTGTGTAGTGTAGACATTTTAAAAATATTTGTTAAATATTAACGTGTTAACATATTTTTTAAATATGACAAATGAGTGTCTTTCCATTTCTTCGAATTTTGTTGAATTTCTTTCATCAGTGTTTATAATTTTCAGAGTACAGGTCTTTTACCTCTTTGGTTAGGTTTATTCCTAGGTAGCTTATTGTTTTTGAATCACTTTTAAATGGGATTGATTCCTTAATCTCTCCTTCTGCTCTTTCATTATTGGTGTACAGAAATACAACAGATTTCTATACATTGATTTTGTATCCTGAGACGATACTGAATTCATTTATTGATATCAGCAGTTTTTTGGTGGAGTCTTTTAGGTTTTCTGTATATGGTTTCATGGATTCTGCAGATAGCTGAAGTTATACTTCTTCCTTGATGATTTTGATGCCTTTTATTTTTTTATGTCGTCTTATTGCTGTGGCTAGGATTTCTCGGTTTATGTTGAATAAAAGTGGTGAGAGTGAACATCTCTGTCTTGTTCCTGACCGTAGAGGAAAAGCTCTCAGTTTTTCCTCTGTTAAGGATGATACTATCTTTGTGTTTTTCATAGATGACCTTTATTATGTTGAAGTATGTTCCCTCTAAAACTAGTTTGTTGAGGGTTTTTATTATGAATGTATGTTGTACTTCATCAAATACTTTTTCTTTATCTATTGAAAAGATCATATGGTTCTTATCTTTTCTCTTATTGATCTGATGTATCATATTGATTGATTTGTGGATATTGAGCCACCGTTGTAACCCAGGAATAAATTCCACTTGACCATGAATGATTCTTTTAATGTATTGTTGAATTAACTTTGCTAATATTTTATTGCAAATTTTTTAGTGAAGTCTTTTTCTGGTTTTGGTATTAGGATAATACTGGAATCATAGAATGAATTTTGAAGTTTCCCTTCCTTTTTCTTGGGGGGGGGATAGTTTGAGAAGGTATTAACTCTTGTTTAAATGTTTGGTAGAATTTGTCTGTGAAGTCATCTGGACCTGGACATTGTTTTTTTTTGGCGGGGGAAGGATTTTCTAATTACTGATTCAATTTATTTGCTGGTAATTGGCCTGTGCAAATTTTCTATTTCTTCCTGTTTCAGTTTTGGTAGGTTGTATGGTTCTAGCAACTTCTACATTTCTTCCAGGCTGTCTAGTTTGTTGGCATATACTTTTTCGTAATATTCTGTAGTAATTGTATTTCTGTGGTGTTGGTTGTTATTTCTCCTCTCTTATTTGTGATTTTTATTTATTTGTATCCTTTTTTTTGTTGTTTTTGTTGATAAGTCTGGCTAGAGGTTTATCAACTGTATTGATATTTTCAAAGAACCATCTCTTGGTTTCACTGATCTGTTTTTTGTTTGTTTGTTTGTTTAGTTTCTGTATTATTCATTTCTGCTCTAATCTTGAGTATTTCTTTCCTTCCTTCTGCTGGTTTTAGGTTTTGTTTGTTGTTCTTTTTCTAGCTCTTCTAAGCATAAGGTTAGTTTGTTTGAGATTTTCTTGCTTATTGAAATAGGCTTCTATTGCTACAAACTTCCCTCTTTGAACTGCTTTTTCTGAGTACCAAAGGTTTTGAACCATTGTGTTTTCATTTTCCTTTGTTTCCATATACTTTTTCCCCCTTCTTTTATTTCCTGGCTGACCCATTCATTGTTTAGTACCATTTTATTTAACTTCTATGTATTGTGGTCTTTACATAATTTTTTCTTGTGGTTGACTCCTAGTCTCATAATGTTGTGATCAGAAGATGCATAGAATGATTTTGATCTTTTGGAATTCATTGAGGCTTTTTTGGTGACCTAATATGAGAAGCTACAGTCTTTTTGTAATGTAATGTGAAATATTTCTGCCATCTTCTGTTTATTAGAAACCATTCACTAGGTTTACTCCATAAACAAGAAGAAAGGGTTACACAAGGACATAAATACCAGGTGACAGGGACCAGCAGGAACCATTTTAGAAGCTGCTTTCCACACATTTATTCCATTGCTTCTGACTTTTGCATGGCATTCCATAGTATGCACTTGCCACATTTCTTTTATCTGTTTTTATGTCAGTGATCTGCTTTATCTCTAATTCCTAATTACACAAACAAGAATGACTTGATGAACTTATGTAGATGTCCTTTTACAGTTCAGAGTTCCTCTTCATATATATCCAGAACTGAAAGTGATGAACCATAGACAAATGTATTTAGAAGAAAAACTTGTGTGGAGTCAATGCAAAATACAACGTTATTTGTAAAGGAAATGCAACCAGGAAAAATTAATGAGTGCACGTAGAGATAATCATGGTAAACATAAGAAACAAATGAACAGTAACCTTCAAAGGCAATGACAACAAGAGCAAATGAAATGGCTTCCTAGATCTTAAAATTTTTAAGAAATCTGAAGATGAAAACTTCAATTCTATAACCCATAATCAACCAACCTATCCAAAAATCCATCCATTCAACAAATAGCTATTATCACATAGCAAGAACCATACTGTGACTTAAGAGAGCTGGTTACTTGACTCCCATCTTTCTGTTGCTCTCCTCTTGCTAACCTTTCTCATCTCTGGGTTTTACCTTTCCTCTCCTCTCTTTCATAAATACACAATTCACTTAAGTTCACATGTGCAGGTTGGTGAAATGACCAAATGCACATATCTGCCAACGGTGGGAAAAGGTCATGCATCAACCTCAATTAAGATTACCAAAATAATGTTTTATTCCAGGTACTTAGTTAGTGACTGTGTGACACTAAATGCAAAATGAATTGAGCTACCAGGGATAGGAAGTTCTTTTTTTTACAAATGATATTAAATATATTTTGATATATTAAAAAAATAAGGCTAGAGTAGAATAAAGGTTTGAATTTGCACAGTTCTTCACATTAAATAAATAAACTATTATACTTCTCTGTAGAAATTTATGAAAAACATCTTAACAAGGAAAGCTGTGAAATTTGGAAACATCCGTAAATATATATTTTCTAAAAATGTTTGCATTTTCTGTTTTTTTTCTATTTTTTTTAAATTTGTATTTGTATTTTTTTTCGTCTTGGAAAACAGATGTGTATTCTAGTAAAGGTCTGTGCATTCTTTCTGGGTCAGTCCTAACAAAATCATAGAGGACCACTTTTTTAATGCACGTTGGGTATTTGGCAAATAAGAGAGAAATGATTAGCCTAGCTAAACTTATTATTTTTCAATTATTGCATTTAGAAATCTGAGACTTGACTCACAGGAATTAAAAAAAATATTTAATTAAATACTTATAGGAGGTATTTGATTGAAACATTTCAATTAAGGATATTTTCATCTGTGATCATGATAGTCTCATTATTAACTGTTAAGACAACTCAAAAAAAAGTTGTGTCTTCTTCTTTACACATTTTTCGTTGAACTAAGTAAAAACACTTTGGGAATATGCATTTGCAGAGAATTAGTAATATTATCCAAGACTCTATGTACTAATCTCAGGGCTTGATTGTACATAAATGTGACATAGAAGAAACCATATAAGGAAAGAAAAAACATAGATAGTCCTTGGTGGACCAAACCTTCTCATATTCAGAACTAACTTTGAGCTAACTGTAGATATGCTGAAATTCCCAATTACATCATTAATAACACCAGGAAAAGTTGTAAAGTGCTTTACTGCAGTAGGATTAATATTACAGAAAACATCAATTTTCTTAGCTAAAAGGAATCTTAGAATTTCTAGTTTTTCTGTTCGGTGAAATTAATGAAATCTTGTCTTCTACAATGATTAAAAGTAGAATGCTTTTAATATCAATTTTAATATATACATATATAGAGGCTGGCAGCTAGATGAACTCAATGACTATGTGAGATTAATTTTATGCTCTGTAGTCATTAATTATCAACTGGTAAAACAATAAAATGTGACATATTGATGATGCCATCACACATAAAAAGCATTTTCCATTGTGGACACATTTGAAATGTATACTTTTGATTGCAACAGAATGCTTGAATTAATGGAAATATCTCTGTATATGATTAAACAAATGATTTTGCCTTTACAAGACAAATTACATACCATAGGCACATATAATTGTTTTGATTTTCTATTTCCAACTTGAACCAGTTAAGTCAATTTCATTAGTGCTATTTAAAGATTGAATCTTCCCACCTCTGAGGTCTTTGTTAAATGGTGAAGAGATATTTCTTGCATGTCTGCATACTTTAGCAACAACAAGCCAACTTGCACATCATTTTATTTACTAAGCCATTCAATTGTTTACTGAATTATTAATTCATTCTTTTGGTTATCACTTATTTTTCAACTTCTTTCTCAGATGATTCCTTTATTATATAGAAAACATGCAAAACTACTTTTTATGTACACATTTCTGTTTATATTCTTCAATTTAATTTTCTGTCTGTATTCATATGCATATATGTACTAATCTCCTTATAATTCCCCTTTATGAGCTCTCTTGATCAGGAGAGTTTAACTCGTTAATGAGTCTAGGATAAAATCTTTAAACTGTTGTTTACTCCCTTTTATGTCCTTATTTCAAATTCCTTTTTCCATCCTCTTCCCACTACTTTTGCATATACACTCGGTTCTAAGACTTGTTCACAGTTTCAGATTATATTAGATTCCATGTTCTAAGGATATTGTTATACACTAATGTCATATTGTAATTTTGTTCTGTGAAAAAAAGAGATGGTTTAATACAAAGTATTCTGTACTTGGTTTTAGGCTATAGTTTAATATGTCCCAGTTAATATGTATTCAATACTTTAGTACAAAACACTATTGGGATGTTTGATATTAGAGTTGTCAACTAAAAAACGTATCTTTTAATGAGGCGTTAACAGTAAACACAAAGATTACAAAATGTAGCAAGTAAGTTAAGTACCATGAGAGAAATTAAAATGTAATCAGATTTAAAAGAGATTCAAATTATGTCCAATTGTAGCATTTGGAAAGGGCTCCATGGTCTAGGTAACACCAGATAGGTTTTGGGGAATTGTGGGTGATAGAGATGGTGAAAGAGAAGTCAAAATGACTACAACCCAAATTTTAAACTTGCATATAAAACAATGCATATGCATTTACAAAGAGAAAGATAATTATTGAAAATTTATTAGGTGATCAGAGCTATTTGAATGTTCAAATTTGCCTGGAACATAAGCTAATTTGCAATCCAGTGTATCTGCCAATAATTTGCATTCAGTAAGTCTTCCTGATGCAAAGACAGAAGAGACAACATCAAGTTATTGAATAAGATCTTAAAGTTCAAACTTATTTTCAAGCTGTTAACAGGCATTGAGGTGGCAGTAATGTTTGTTTGGTTGTAGGTAAAATACAAAGGAAATAACTTTAGAATCTTTAGTGGCTTCAGATTATACTATAATAAAATGTCCAATTTTATTGGCAAATGTAATTTTACTATTAATAGTTGTTCACACCATCATATTATTAAAGCAGAACTTAGGCTGAATCCAAATAGAGGTTTCAGATTCTATTCTCTGGAGCTTCATTTATGAGTATGATGCATGCCATTAAATGTTGGCAATACAGGGACACCCGGGTGGGCAGTTGACTAGGCGTCCAACTTCGGCTCAGGTCATAATCTCATGGTTCTTGAGTTTGAGCCCCACATCGCGCTCTGTACTGACAGTGCCGAGACTGCTTAGGATTCTCTCTCTCCCTCTCTCTGCCCCTCCCCCACTGTCTCTCTTTCTAAATAAATAAATAAACTTTAAAAAGTTTTGATTATACAGAATCACGGAATGCTATTTTGTAAAAGCTACTTAAAAGTTGAGTCTGTGTGTGTGGTGTGCTATGTTTATACATATATGTGTGTATGTATACACATGTACTTAATGATAGGACAAAATGCCATCCTGACTGAAGTAAATATTTTGAAGGGCAATATAACATAATAGAAAAGATACATGGTATCACCTTACTGATCTTGTCAGCTCATCTCTAAATTTCCCCCCTCTCTTCTGGAGTGGTCTGCATTAATAGCATAATTATTCAACAAGTTCCTTTTTATTACAAGGTATTTTCATGGTGTTTTCTAAATTTATAAATACATTTTATTAATTAAATTCTATTCTTCTAATCTGAAGTTATTTTTATATGACCACCCTTATTAGGCATAAGTTTTCAGTGAACTTCATCTTCGCAGAAATTGTCATAGATGCACATTAACATTTATATGATTGATAAATTAATGTTTGTAAGCTCTACTAAATGTCTCTGAAGACAAGGATCAATCTACAGAGTATTTGGCAGAGAGTAAGTGCTTGACAAATATTTGTCAAAAAATGAAAAAGTAAATGAATACAGATTGTGAAAAATTCACAAAAGGCAAAAATACATTTGAAATGAACATTTGGGGTACCTGGGTATCTCAACTGGTTAAGCATCCCACTCTTGATTCAGTTTAGGTCATAATCTCACGGTTCATGAATTAGAGCCCATGTCAGGCTCTGAGCTGACAGTGCAGAGTCTGCTTAGG
Organism: Prionailurus viverrinus; assembly: GCF_022837055.1. NCBI lineage: Eukaryota > Metazoa > Chordata > Mammalia > Carnivora > Felidae > Prionailurus > Prionailurus viverrinus. The sequence goes on from NC_062563.1 coordinate 98,558,822, forward strand.
ATTCTCTCTCCCTCCCTCTCTCTCTTAACTACCCCTCCCCTGCTCGCTCGCTCTCTCTCTCTCTCTCTCTCTCTCTCAAAATAAATAAATAAGCCTAAGAAAATAAATAAAATGAACAGTGATGGAATATCAAAGTGATGAGTAGAGGAAAAAACAATCACATGGAATACTTACTTTAGTAATATTCATAGTTTTTAATTTTTTTTTTTTTACATTTATTTTGAGATACAAAGACAGAGCACAAGTTGGGGAGGGACAGAGAGAGAATGAGACACAGAATCCGAAGCAGGCTCCAGGCTCTGAGCTGTCAGCACAGAGCACGACATGGGGCTCAAACTCACAAACCGTGAGATCATGACTTGAGCCAAAGTTGGACTCTTAACCGACTGAGCCACCCAGGTGCCCCAATATTCATAGTTTTAATCAATATATTTTCAACTTATATCCTTTCAACTAATGGTTTCTACTTTCTGCTTTTTAATATATTGGACATCTTTAAATAGTAAGAAGGAATATCTAGGAAATTTATTTAATCAACAATGTTTAAGTCAGGGAGGAATATGCATGGACATTGGTGACTGAACATGTTAATAATGAAATCTGATGGTTGTTTTAATTATCAGCTAATTTTAGGATTCAGTGATTCCAAAAAAATATAAAGTATGTATTCTTTTTGCTCATTCTTTCATATTTCATACTCGAGGCTCTCCCTTTCAAGTGTCCTGTCATAAAAATGCGTGTCTATAAGTGATATAAGTGCAACGCAGGTACAGAGTTGTCCATGCCCTGGTGACTCAAATGTGCCCATCTGTCTTTGACCATCATCAAGGCTGACAAACCCCAGTGCCATCACAGTTGTGCCCCAGTGCCCCTTGTCCCCACATCTTGGAAATTACAAATCCAGAATAAGTTGCCTCCAACAACACTGGAAGGTAGTATTCCTAAAAGAGCAAGCAACACAGGGTTCCATAAAGCTATGTTTGCTTCTTTTTTTTTTTAATTTTTTTAACGTTTATTTATTTTTGAGACAGAGAGAGACAGAGCATGAATGGGGGAGGGGCAGAGAGAGAGGGAGACACAGAATCAGAAACAGGCTCCAGGCTCCAAGCCATCAGCCCAGAGCCTGACGCGGGGCTCGAACTCACAGACCGTGAGATCGTGACCTGGCTGAAGTCGGACGCTTAACCGACTGCGCCACCCAGGCGCCCCTAGCTATGTTTGCTTCTTGATTAATGCCACTCATCACTAAATTCTAAGCCCCCACAGTACAGATTTCAAGCCCAGAATATGTCTTACATTTCTACATTCGTATACTCTCACCAATGTAGAACAGAGGTTCAGTAAGTACAGGGCTGAAAGTGGCCTGCAATCAGAGACCCATGCCATGGATCTTTTCTTTTCTTTCTTTAATTTTTGTATATTGTCCCACCATTTCTCATCTTGAAAAAATAGCCTTGCCATTCTCCTTTCTAATTAAAGTAATTAGACCTTGGAGTCTTTTTCAGTGTTTCAGCAGCATTTTTAGTAATTCTTTGTATAACTTCAACACAGGTTTCCTCCTTCTAGCACAGATATTTTTTTTAAGAAGTTAGGTATTGTGGCATCGGATATGGAGATAAAACCTGACAAAAACCTTCCATTTATAATCAGACAACATTCACAGGCTTTCATTATTAAAAACATGCTTGTTTCAATGGATGTTCAGAATTATTCGAAAAGGAAAAGTAGAGAAATTGGGAATAAATTTTTATTTAAAATATAAGAACGGAATGTCATTATTAAAAATTCAGAACTGTGGAGATAAAATTTGCAGAGAGCTTTTGGGAATTATAGAACCTCATTATTCCTATATGATATTCTAAACTTGAAGATACCTAATTCATACCTAGATGAACATTGCCAGCTAAACTTAATGTTCTGTAAGCATGGATTAATAATTTGTGTTTCCCTCCTGGAATCCCATTTTGTACCCCCAAATTGCTAGCTGTAAATGTTATGGGAAATGCTTAATAATCATATATAATAGCTATTGTAGATGCACAAGGCAGAGTAGCAAACGGGGAGATTTGGGCTTCACTGGACAACGAAGAGAGCAAATCAGCCTAAATAGTGTTGAGTGAAGATATGAAGGGCCACATGACTGACCCTTGAATATGAATATGAAAATGAGTATGAATATAAACAAACATAAACATCAATATAAATATATATGTAAATATCAGTGGGACATCAATGTACCAATTTTTTCTGTATGGTTGTTGTACAGACTATGTAGATTCATAAAGCTTCTTGAGATAACAAGATATATTTATATGAATATTTTGAGCAATTTCAATTTCTAGTCATAGAATTTTAACATAAACAATGCTTGTAATTGAAAATTCTTTCCTCGGGTCACCTGGGTGGCTCAGTCGGTTAAGTGCCCTACTTCGGCTGAGGTCATCATCTCATGGCTTGTGAGTTCGAGCCTCGCGTCAGGCTCTGTGCTGACAGCTCAGTCTGGAGCCTGCTTCAGATTCTGTGTCTCCCTCTCTCTCTGCCCCTCCCTTGCTCATATTCTCTCTCTCACTCTCTCTCTTCTGTCTCTCGCTCTTGCTCTCTCTCTCAAGAATAAACAAACATTAAAAAAATAAAAAAGAAAATTATTTCCAGGGTAAATACTACTTCCCACCACCCACCTTGTTTTTCGCACTACTCATTATCTCCTTATTATGTCTTGAGTCTGGCTTTTTCTCCCACTATTGAAATAGTTTTTCAGAACTCAACAATATCTCCTAATTGTCTAAATTTTCTCCATAATTATTTTTCCTTAATTCTCTTCATCATTTGGTAAATTGCTCAGTCAGCCACATACTTGTTGAAATTTCCAGCTTCCTTTGTTACATTTCTATATTATTGCAGTGTGGTTGGATATTTTCTTTCTCTAAGTGTCCCTTCATTTTCTGATTTACTTCCATTTGTTCCTATTTTTTTGCAAAACAGTGTATCACTGAGGATTATTGCCCAGGGATCAGTGCTCTAATCTCCATGCTTCTTTTCATCATTCTTGCTTCAAACATCCATGCTTCCAAATTTTATCTGCATTTGACTTACATTTAAATCTATTTTTTGACACTGCTTTTCTATTGTTCTAGTGATGAGTAACCACTTACACTTCACATCTTTAACATATGTGGCATGTGGTTATCTTTAATGCAACTTAACCAAAACTGAGCAGTAACCATTTTCCTCTTAAGTCCCGTACCTAGTGATTTAAAATTATTTCTTTGTTAATAATTATCCAGACTTCAAATTATGAATCTATTTCTGTCTGTTTACTCATAAAAAGTCCTAAAATTTAATCACAGGCCCCCAATGTGATTTCTCATTTCAGCTCCTATTATTGCGTGTTTACTTTATTACCTAATATCAAATACTGTAAAACATTCTTGCTACCCTATGCCATACTATAACTGCTTTTATTCCTTATATTTCAACATACCCTTTTACTAGAAAACAAAGCAAAACAAAACAAAAACGCCTATAGTAAGATTCAGTACTCTTGCACAGTAAGTAAGATCCTAGGTAGTCTTTCTAAATATTCTCTGTATTAATCAATTTCATCTATTCCTATGTATATTTCTTAATTCCAGGAGACATGCATTGCTTCATGTTGTTGTGTAAATGACATTGTAAAAAATATCCGAATGTTTTATAGAACACTTATTAATTACATAGATGAAAAATTTCTCATCACATTGGAGAAAGCAGAGACATCTTAATCAAGTGACTCAATTCAACATCATCTATAATGTGTATAAATGACATCATCTGTACCCTGATATAAGTCAGCTGAGAAGGAAAAAGCATTATCTATATAATATCACTACCAAAGTATTCAGTCTGAATCTAATCATGAGAAATCATGAGAATCTAATTAGAGTGATTCAAATTGAGGGGCTTCTATAAGCCATCTGGCTTTATCTCTTTGAAAATGTCAGTGTAATAAAAACTGAAAAAAAAGAAATAACTAAAATAGGGCAAACTCCTAGATTAATAAATAAAAAAAGGGACATGACAACTAAATGAAATAATTAAATCTTAATTAGATCCTGATTTAAAAAAAAACTAGCTAGGAAGAACTTTATTCAGATTTGTCTTTGTCTGACTAATTTCATTTAGCATAATATTCTCTGTGTCCACCATATTATCACAAGTGGTAAGATTTCATTTCTTTGTGTCTCAATAATAATCCAGTGTGTGTGTGTACAAGCCACATCCATTTGTCTATTGATGGACATTTGAGTTGCTTCCATTTCTTGGCTATTTTAAATAATGCTGAGATAAACATAGGAGTACAGATATCTTTTCAAATTAGTGTATTTTCATTTTCTTTGGGTAAATTCCCAGTACTGGAATTATTGGATCATATGGCATTTTTATTTTTAATTTTTTGGAGAAACTTCATATTATTTTCTACAAAGGTTGTGCCAATTTACTTTCCCACCAACAATGCACAAAGATTCCCTTTTCTCTCCATCTTCCTCAACACTTGTTACTTCTTGTCTTTTTGATGCCAGCCATTTTGACTGGTATTAGACGATATCTCATTGTGGTTTTGATTTCATTTTTGTGTGGAATTTAAAAATCAAAACAAATGAACAAAGACTTTTTTAAAGTATTATTTTTAATTGAAGTATAATAAACATACAGTGTTATTAATTTCAAGTGTACTACAATCTCTTAAATAGAACAAACTGGTAGTTGCCAGAGGGGAGATGGGGGTGGATGGGTGAAATAGATGAAAAGGCTTATTAAGAGGTGCAAACTTGCTGTTCTAAAATAAATGTCAATTAAAAGAATTATATATCTATCTATAGAGATAGAGACAAAGACAGAGATAGAGATGGATATAAAGGGTGCCTGGGTGGCTTAGTCAGTTAAGCCTCCAACTTAGGCTCAGGTCATGATCTAGCGGTTCGTGGGTTTGAGCTCGGCATTGGGCTCTGTGCTGACAGCTCAGAGCCTGGAGAGAGCCTGCATTGGATCTCCCCGTCTCTCTGCCCCTCCCTCCTTTCACACTCTCTCTCCAGTTCTCAAAAATAAGCATTAAAAAAATTAAAAAAAAAGTAAGTCAAGGTGATGAAAAGCAGAGTGTAGGGAATACAGTTAATAATATTGTAGTAACATGGGATGGTGATAGATGGTGAGTTTCCATTTGCTGTGGTGAGCACTGAATAATGCATAAAATTATCAATCACTATGTTGTCTACCTGAATCTAATATAACCATGTGTATCAGCTATACTTCAAAAAAAAAAAAAAAAAGAAAGAAAGAAATAGCCAAATGATAGATGGGGGAAAAAGGAAGGAAGAAAGGGAGGAGAGAGGGAAAGAAAGAGTAAAGATACAAAGAAAAGAGACAAAAAGGTAAAAAAAATAACTTTATTGAAGAAATTTATGCTATTTAAATATGGCTACAAATTTATTCAAAGAGGTAAGATTTTTCTCAGTCTCTTCTCTGGAATCCCTAAGTCTAGTTTCTCTTGACTCTCATGCTTTAAATGGTAATTTTTTGTAGCATTTTATTGTGTGTTAACAGTTCTTCACAATTTGATAATCTTTCTTAACAACTATCTTCAGTAGGTGGTGTCAATCCAGAAATAAGGATTTATATTCTGCAACTATAACAAGGTAGATGTGACATGGCAACAGTCTTTTCTCTTCCCAAGAACACAAGCATTGTTGACTCCTGGCAAAGAGCCTCCTTGTGTGGTAGTAGCAGAGCACTTTATACTTGCCAGAGAACTTCTGTATGTTATCTTATTTCAGCCGGGCTGCATACCTGTGAATCTGACAGGACAGGGCTTATTATCATTATCTTACACAGAGTAAGAAGGGAATCAATAGCTTTTATAAATGTTACATTCTTCTCTGATTAAAAAATAATCAGTGCTATAAAAATTCAAATAATATAGAATTATATAATGTAGAAAAATTTTAAATTCTTTGAAGTCCACTTGAAGGATAACCCTCAGTGAAGATAACCATGCCTAAATGAACGTTTCAATAATTTTAGTAAATTTACTTTACATTATTAATGTTTTTCTTTTTTTTAATTTATTTTAATGTTTATTTATTTTTGAGACAGAGAGAGACAGAGCATGAATGCGGGAGGGTCAGAGAGAGAGAGGGAGACACAGAATCTGAAACAGGCTCCAGGCTCTGAGCTGTCAGCACAGAGCCCAACACGGGGCTCGAACTCACGGACCGTGAGATCATGACCTGAGCCGAAGTCAGATGCTTAACCGACCAAGCCACCCAGGCGCCCCTAGTGTTTTTCTTTAAAAATATTTTTTAATATTTATTTTTGAGAGAGAGAGAGACAGACAGACAGACAGCATGCTTGTGGGGGAGGGACAGAGAGAGAGGGAGGCAAAGAATCTGAAGCAAGCTCCAGGCTCTGAGCTGTCAGCACAGAGCCTGACACGGGTTTCGAACTCACGGACCCAAGATCATGACCTGAGCTGAAGTCGGACACTGAACCAACTGAGCAACCCAGGCACCCTGGTTTTTTTTTCTTTTTTTTTTAAACAAAATTTTGGTTATTTTATGAATGTTGGAGTTTATTGTGTTCTTTATCTCTTAGAAATGTATCCTGGGTATCTATTCATGTCATGACATACAGAGCTAAAATTCTTTTTAAAAATGTTTTTAACGTTTATTTTTGAGAGAAAAAGAGAAAGAGAGAAACACAGACAGAGGGCAACACAGAATGGGAAGCAGGTTCCAGGCCCTGAGCTGTCAGCACAGAGCCCGACATGGGTCTGTAACAAACTGCAAGATCATGACCTGAGCCTAAGTTGAATGCTTAACTGACTGAGCCACCCAGGTGACCCTAGAGCTAAAATTATTTTTAATTATGAGTCACATATTCAATATGGATGGGTATTTCGGGTCTCTGAGCCACCCAGGCACCCCGAGCAATTTTTAATTATGCAGGAACAATAGAGTATTATCAGTTAGAGTCACCATGTCATACTTTAGAACTTCAGACCTGATTTATTTTATAACTTAAAGTTAGTACCCTTTTACCATCTACTCATTTCCCTTACCTTTCCATGCCTGGAAAACACCATTCTGTTCTGTTTCTGAGTTATCAGCACTGCTTTATTTATTTATTACATTTTATATATAATTAATACCATGTGGTATTTGTCTTCCTCTGGCTTATATCACTTTGAATAATGTCCTCCAAGTTCACCCGTGGTGTTGCAAAGGCCAGCATTTCCTTCATTTTTAAGGCTGAAAAGTGTGTGTGTGTGTGTGTGTGTGTGTGTGTGTGTGTGTGTGTGTGTTGGGGGGTGGGTGGTGTATCACATCTTCTTCACTCATCTGTTGATGGCCTCTTAGGTTGTTTTCATATCTTGGCTGTTGTGACTAATGCTTCAGTCAGCATGGGAGCACCATATTTAGTACAAGCTGTTAATTGTGTTTCCCTGTAGGTGAGGAGATGGAATACCCGTTTATGGCTCCAGGGGGAAGATTGCAGTCAGCACCTAGATGCATACTGATTAGGTGCTGAATTCTCAGGCATTTACAAACTGCTTAGTTTGCTGTAGTCCTAGGGGACTTGTGGATCTAAGTCATGAGCTGTCATAGCTGTGTGACTTGGGTACCATGCTTTGAGTGACAGCCATAAAAATTGGAGTGCTAGGTATGTGCACAAGTTCCTTCTATGGAAGTACTGTCAACTTGACTTTATTGTTGGAATGAGCTGGAGGGAAAAGGTGGAGAAGTGCCCACCAGCTTCCCTGGGCTCCAGGGAGGATCACAGCCAGCCCCTAAAAGCATGTTAATCAGAAGCAAGTATGCAATCAAACTCCTTCAATGGAAAGACTTGGGGATGGGTGTTTTCCCTGCTTCCTCTCTGCTGATGCATGGGGGATAGTCGTAGTGAATGCTTATATGCCCATTTAAGAACTGCTTCTTTGTTTGCTCTAGTCCTGTGGGACTTGTGTCTTATTGGCTTTTAGAGCTAGGTGTTTAGGGTGATTGTCCCTTGGGTCACCTTAAAAGTTGTGCTGCTAGATGTCCAGTCCAAACCCTTTGATCCTAAGGGAGAAGCTGAAACTTACTGGTTTTCTTTTGGTTATATGGCAATGTGCCAGGGGTGAAGTTTATGGTGAGAGTGTGTCTCAGCCTTTCCTACCTGTTTCGATGTGGTTATTTTCTCTTTCACTCAGTCTGTAAGAGTCACTCACCTGGTTTCTGGATTTCTCTCAGAGGGGGTTGCTGTATGTGTTGGTGTAAATTTGGTGCATTTGTGGGAGCAGGGGAGTTCAGGAGCCACCTACTTCATCATCCAGGTCCCTCCACTCTGTGAAGAGTAAATTTTATATAGGTTATTCCCCTATATACAGGACATTCATAGTTTCACTATTACTTATATAATAGAGTCCTAACCTAGTTAGCTTTACAAAACTATTTGTTAGCTTTCTCTGACTCACCTTTATAACCTCCCCTCTGTCATTTGCTAATACTCTCTGCTTAAATAAAATGGAACTGTTGTCATTCTTTCAGTTCCCCGTGATTCTGCACATACACTTCCTTGGCTGGTATACCGATTCCCTCTTCAGAAATTATCACTACCACCTGCAAGGTCCCTGTCATATATTACCTATTCTGTGAAGCTTACACTGATAAGACTGTTGGAATGGCACTTTCTTCCATGTTTCAGTAACCTGTGTCCTTAGTGCATTATGGTTCTGAGATACCACAATCTTGTTTTATCAGATAATTGGGTTTGCATGATGATCCTTTACATACTAGATATTAATTTTGAAACAGTGACTGAAACACCATATGCTTTCTTTCCTTTATTTGTAAAATGGAGATGATAATATCTCAGATACATAGAATTGTTGGGAACATTAGGTTTAAGTATGTAAAATATTTCTCACAGCACCTGCAGTATACTAAGAAATCAGTAAGTGATAGCTGTAATAATTTAATTTTTTAACATTTACTTATTATTGAGAGACAGAGACAGAGACAGAGCATGAACAGGGGAGGGGTTGAGAGATGGGGAGACACAGAATCCAAAGCAGGCTCCAGGCTCTGAGCTGTCAGCACAGAGCCCGACACGGGGCTCAAACTCACAAACCATGAAATCATGACCTGAGCCGAAGTCGGACGCTCGACCCACAGAGCCACCCAGGCACCCTGATAGCTGTAATCATTTAATATCATTTATTCAAATGTATGTCCCTACTACATGTAGCTAAAGAAGAAAAGACACCCTATTACTTCGTGTTTTAATTGTATTTAATAGGATTTTTCTTCAAGAGTGTAAGTTTCTGAAGTATAGAAATGGGTTTTTAAGCTACTTTGCCTTCTGAAATAACCAAATGTGCTCCACAGAATAAATAAATAATATTTATTTACTGAATGAATAAATGATACGAATGAATAACTCATTTAGGTTGCTGTTGGTTCTGTGCTCTGTACATAATGTTGTTGTGCAGAACAGAACTAATTGGTGGACGGATTTCCATTATAGCCTTGTCAGAACTACAGCATTAGCACTTTTCCCAGCTATGCTATAAATAGGCAAATAACTTCTTTAATTAAGGCTTTTGGGAAAAAAAAATCTTTCTTTTCCCCAAACGATCTCCTGACAAAATGTGATGATTTTAATATGTATATATGTGTACATATATGTGTGTTTATTATGTATAATATGTACACATATGTATATATAATATATATTATGTATTATATATATGTATGTGTATGTATATATGTGTGTGTTTATATATATATATATATATATATATATATATATATATATATATATGACGCAGTGAGTTATATTTCAGCAAGGCAAGGAAGGAAGATTCACCCTATGCTTTAAGTACCTAAAAGCTGATCTTTTTCTTGAAACTGGACTTGGTAGATAGTAAGAAAAGGAGTAACAGGACATTTAAAGGAGAGTGAGATTTACCTTTTATCAGAGGCAGGGTTGACAGAGAAAGAAGAAGCTTTTTTAAAAACTTTATTATTTTGAGAGACAGAATGCGTGAGTAGAGAGGGGCAGAAAAAGAGGAAGAAAGAGAGAGAATCCCAAGTAGTCTGTGCTGTCAGCACAAAGCCAGACATGGGGGCTGATCCCACAAACCATGAGATCATGACCTGAGCCAAAATCAAGAAGTGGAGGCTTAACCAACTGAGCCAACCAGGTGCCCCAAAACTTCTTTTTTGTACCAGAATAAGTCTTTCCTGCATCCCTAGAACATTTGTATGTGAGCTTAAGCAATGCATGAACATTTATATTATGAATGAAGATATTGGGGAGGAGATTCCTGGCTTAAAGAGTGTTCAAATGTTTCTATATTACTGTTGTTCAATAGAGATTTCTGTGATAGTGGAACTATTACTGATTAGCACTGTCAAATATGGCAGCCCTAACCACATGAGGCTACTTAGCACTTACAATTTTGTTTGTGCAGGTAAGAAATTTATATTTAAATTAAATTTTCATTAATTCAAGTTTAAATAACTGCGTATGGCTACTGACTACTTACTGGACAGCACAGATCTATATTATCTTGTGTGTGTGTGTGTGTGTGTGTGTGTGTGTGTGTGTGTGTGTGTATTGTTCTAAACAAATAGTGATAATCACTTCTTTCACAGGTTTCCCCAGGTTTGGCACCCTTTGACTTTTTCAAGAAAATTTAGAAAGTTCTGGCATCCAATCATTTATCTTGAGTATTCTTTCTGCTCATTAGAGTAATTTCAGTGTTCAGTTTCACTAGTCAACCTGTCAGTAAGCAGTGTGCACACACTTCCCACATCTGAAATGCTATAATTAACTCAAGAGAGTTTTATCATAAATAAATGCGAGGGATTTTGTTTCAAGGTATGCAAATTCATTTGGGGGTAAAAATGCACACATACAAGAAATTTTATAAAGAAATATCAGTGCTTGCCAGTTTAGTACAAACTTAAATCCAAGCTAACTTACCAGAGACAAGATCCTTCCAGTAAGGAAAAAAAAAAAAAAAAGTCCTTATTGTTACAAATTTGTTGATAACAATTCCATGCTAGACACTGGTTTGAAAAAAAATCTTGTGCATATTTGGAAATTCCATTTCAAAACTGTAAGAAAATACAGTTTTAATATCTATTCTGGGTTATTTAATGCTGCTAAGAGATCATGCAATGAAAACGATTATCTGCCTTCAAAGGCCTAATTGCTAGATAAGAAAAAATTAATACACTTTGAGAAAAAAACATGGGCTTTTACGCTAGTTATATAGTCCATATTATATGTTCTTTTTTCTTCTTGTTTCTGTCTCTAGATAGAAAAACAAATGATAAAATGTTCTTGACGTTAGAGAGCTGGAGATGCTGAAAGTTTCAATTTTTCCTTGGTTTTAACAATGTGATTAGAGGAGTTCTCTTTAAGGATATGAAGAGCAAGGTTTGTAACCTCCAGTGAAATCAAATTGTCACCTAAATTTAAGTGAGAAGTTCCAGGAATGGAGACAGTTGGAAGCAGTAGACCAGTTGGAATTATAGTCTGACATACTCAATGATCTGGGTCATTTACTTAAGGAAGAATAAACTATTTAGCATATAAAAAGAGGCACAGGCCTTGACATTCTATAGAATCAGGCAAGACTATCTAATATTAATGTCACTGGTATGTATTATTGCAATATTTCTATCTATCTATTTATTTATATTTTTAAAATTTTTGTTTATTTATTTTATTATTTTTCAAGTTTATTTATTTTTGAGAGACAGAGAGTATGTGAGCAGGGGAGGAGCAGAGAGAGAGGGAGACCCATAATCTGAAGGTGCTCCAGGCTCTGAGCTGTCAGCACAGAGCCCGATGCGGGGCTCAGACACATGAGCTGTGAGATCATGACCTGAGCTGAAGTCAGATGCTTAACCAACTGAACCACCCAGGTACCCCTCCTTATTTTTTTTAAGTTTATTTATTTATTTTGAGAGAGAGACATAGCATATAAGCAGGGGAAGACAGAGAAAGAGGAAGAGAGGGAGAATCCTAAGCAGGCTGTGCAGTGTAAGCACAGAATCCAAAGTAGGTCTCAGACTCAAGAATCGTTGAGATCATGACCTGAGCCATAATCAAGAGTCAGATACTTAACTGACTGAATCACCCAGGTGTCCTGTGTTATTTATTTTAAAAGCACTTTATAGATTTTAAAATTCCTTTCTGGTTTAAGTCTTGATTGATGATGTCTATACATAACAGGAAGCATGGGGTACACATTCACTTTTATTTTGGTGGAAAGTAAATGAGAAACATTTAGGACAAGATCCTTAAAGAAGAATATAACACATTTTACTCCTCTCTCTCTCTCTCTCTCCCTCCCCCTCTCCCCCTCCCTCCTTCCCCCTCTCCCCCTCTCCGTCTCTCTCTCTCTCTCTCTCTCTCTCTCTCTGTTTCTCTGTATATATACAGCAGAGACATATATATATGTGTGTGTGTGTATATATATATATATATATATATATATAGCAGAGAGACATGTATATATATATATACATATACATACACATACAGAGAGAGAGAGAGAGAGAGAGAGAGAGAGAGAGAGAGAGGAAGAGAAAGAATCCCAAACAGCCTCCACGCTGTCAGCACAGAGCCTGACAGGGGGCTCAAACCTATGAACCTTGAGGTCATGGCCTGAGCTAAAATCAAGAGTTGGATACTTAACCAGCTGAGCCACCCAGCCACCCCTACTCAACTATATTTTTTTAAACATCAACTTTTTTATTAGATCAGTTGAATAGTATTTAAATGGAAAACCATCTGAACAAGATTTTAGGATGTGAATATGTTATGTTAAAATTGTGCACTGTGGTTTCATCGTGATAGTCTCATCTGTATAGAAAACCACATAAAGTTAGTAATATTAAGATTCTCCACTTCTTTTGTTTTATAATTTTATATTCTCATAGTATATAAAGAATAGCTGAATAATAAAAAAATGCTATTATTGGATGCAGACATTGTTGACAGCCCCCCTTCAGTAATATGTTTCATCTGGTGTTCAAAACGCCAATGAGTCTGTTTTATCCAGTTCATCCATTGTAAGTCAGAGAATGCATGGGATGAGTCTATACCTGTGAATCTTAGGAAATCTTATGAATATTAGAAATTGGTTTGGATTTATAACCTTGCTGTGAGCCTTCATTTCATATCACTGTGGTAGCTGACTCTTCTATTTGGTGACCAGGAAGTATGTGGTAATTTCTATCCAGCTGCTAAAGCTATTACACATTTCAGAGAAGGTTTCTGTAAAGCATACTCTGCATGGCAATTGACAGTCTTTTAGCAGCCCAGCATAGTGGACAATTCACACTAATAGTCACAGACTGATCTTCCCAGAGGAGTCATTCGACAGGGACATCTGAAATCATCCTATTTTTAATCTATTTTGAAAATCAAAGATCCCACCATTTCTGAATTTCTTAAGGTCATTGGTCTACTTTATGTTTCCTGTGATAGATAGCTTAATCTAGCTTGGAGGTGAAAGATGCAGTTAAGAAAGCAAAGTGAAGAAAAGAATTTTGAAATGCAGCACTTGCAGCTTTAAAGGCTAATAATGACCATAAAGGATGCAGTGATAACAAAATGTTTCTCTCATCCTTGCGGGGACTATTGGTTGCTAACAGAGAATGCACAGTAATGTGGCTCTCTGGTTTTATGTTCGTAGTAGTTGTGTATTTTTTCCTTATTCCTAGTAAGTGTCTTCAGAAAAACTAGTAAGGGAAACTGTGTGTGTGTGTGTGTGTGTGTGTGTGTGTGTGTGTGCGCGCGCGCATGTGTGTGTGTGTGTTTAAACCATTTAATGTTTTTATTTGATAGTTTTTTTTTCATTTTTCATTTAAAAAATTTTAAGCAATCTCTACACCCAGCATGGGGATCCAACTTATAATCCTGAGATCAAGAGTTGTGTGCTCTGCTGAGTCAGCTGGGCACCCTAATACTGTGTTCTTCTTGTCAACCTCACATGAGTTTATTCTCCATATTTTAAATCAAAAAATTCCCTATGTTTTGAGTTAAAAAAGAGGGAGATTTTCAAAGCTAGAAGAAAATTTACACCTTTGGTTTCCCATGCATCCCTGTGGTGTTTGAAATTTCTCTCCAGTATTTCAATCTAGACTTCCTAAAACCACTGTGTCTTATATCTCTTGACAGTGTACTCACCACCTTCCAGGTTTGCTGAGTGTATCCCATCTTAGAATATTTCAAGGTTTTGGAAAGTTCTTTTTATGTTGAACTGAAACATTTTTCATTTTAACTTGTATACATTAGTCTTGGTACTGTTTTCTGAGACCAGTAAAAGAAGTCTGAATCCCTTTTCCCTATAACTTTCCCCTTTCCAAACCCTTTAAATATTTGATGTTTGCAAGCATGCACCCTGGTGAATCTCCTCCCCGGCCCCAATAAAAGTTTCAACAATTTATAGAAGTCATGGTTTTTAGTTCTCTCACCATGCTCTTGTTCATGTATGTCAGGTCATTCATTGTATTCTACTCAAGGAAAATAAAGTATGAACAGAGCTGTTGAGAGTGGAGGGGATGAAAGATCATTCTGTTTCTACTGCTTTTATAAACATTTATGTGTTCTTCCTTTCTCCCATAGGGGTTAGAGTGGAAATTTATTGAATCCTTCCAGTTTTTCCCTTCCATTCATTTATTGGCTTCTTCCCAAAGAAGGGTTAATACTGTCAAAGAGAAATTGTACTGGACCATTACATAGGGATAAAAGGCATTGCAATATTGGAGAGAGATTGAACTAACCTCCATTGAAATAAAAGGCAGGAAAAATTTTATGCACTGGACTGAGCTAGTGGGAAAGTATTCTAGAACATTAAGGAGGAAAGTGATCAGTGTGATTATGACGTCTGTGTTTGCTAAATGAAGCTTATCAAAGTTAGACTCCTACCTATCCTCTTACAGAGACTGAAAGATAGGGGTTCTATTATTCTTGATAATTACATTTCAAAGGGGTGATTCTCAGATTCTTGAGGAAGACATTCCTGGAAATGCCTGGAAAACAGGCAGGACTCTGGGAGAAAATCTGCATCTCAAAGAGGCAGAGAAAACATGTTAAATGTTTTAAGAAAAAGAAGGTCTATAGTCACAAAGAAACCTATCTAAAGTTTAGTAAAGCTGGCTTTCATTGGACATATTTTTTAATTGATTTAAAATTAAAATTAAAAAAATTAAGATTATAAAAATTATTTTTTTAATTAATCTAAATTTAAATATAAAATTATACACACAATCACGTGTGTGTGTGTGTGTGTGTGTGTGAGAGAGAGAGAGACAGAGAGAGAGAGAGAGAGAGAGAGAGAGAGAGATGGAGGGAGAGGGAGAGAGGGGCAGAGAGAGAGAGAGAGAATCTTTTTAAAAATTTTTTTAACATTTTTATTTATTTTTGAGAGACAGAGATAGAGCATGAGTGGGGGAGGAACAGAGAGAAAGGGAAACACAGAATCTGAAGTAGACTCCATGCTCTGAGCTGTCAGCACAAAGCCCAACACGGGGCTTGAGCTCCCTGGCCACGGCATCATGACCTGAGCTGAAGTCGGACACTTAACGGACTGAGCCACCCAGGTGCCCCAAATCTTTTTTAAACTATTTATTTAGTTAGAAAGAGAGAGAGAGTGAGAGCGCATATGCAGTGGAGGGGCAGAGAGAGAAGGTGAGAGAAATCCCAAGCAGGCTCCGCAGTGTCAGCATAGAGCCCAGTGAGGGGGCTCGATCTCACAAGCCATGAGATCATGACGTGAGCTGCAATCAAGTGTTGGACATTTAACTGATTGAGCCACCCAGGAGCCCTGAAAGAGAGAGAATCTTAAGCAGATTCCATGCTCAGCACTGAGCCTGATGCCAGGGTTGATCCCATGCCTCTGGGATCATGACCTGAGCTAAAATAGAGAGTCAGAGTCTCAACCAACTGAGCCACCCAGGTGCCCCTCATTAGACATCTTTAAGAAGGAAAGGCATACTGTGTTAGGAATGCACTAACTGGCTTTCTCTCTGTTTCATTTTCTCTGAACTAAGGACACTTCTAGAAGTCAAACCTTTTGTACTATAGGAAGCTGGATGAAATATGTAGCAGTAAATAAATACTATAAAAGTAATGTAAAATAATAAATTTTTCTGCAATCTGTCTTACTCAAGATCCTTTACTTTGACAATTACTGGATCTCATTTAATAAAAGCAACACCTTGGTATCCTTCTTTCCCTATAGTTACCCTATGGATGCTACTTTTTTCCTTGGTTAGAACCCAGAGAGGTTGAGAAGTAATGATTGTGACGCTAACATATCAAATGAAGCAGAGTGAGCAGAAACTCCAGGAGTTAAATACATGAAGAGAAACTGATGCAATAGATGAGAAACTTGAAATTGGCAATGTCTTGGAAGAAACTACCATCAAGAGAAAAGATGCCCCTCATGAATATGGAGCACTGAACAGCATGAGTTGTAATGAAAAAATACCTGTATAATCTGGCATAGGAAAGACTGTAGATTGACTAAAACTGAAAGAAAAAATGTGAGAAATGAAGAGAAAATGCATGCTCCAAACGTGAAACAGAGGCCCAAATTGATACATGGCAAACCAGTTTCATGCTGAAGAAAATTGATGCATTTAGGGCATCAAATCCATTGTTGTCATACAAACTACAGGACAAAGAATTTGGAATCCAAATGAGAATCAGGGAACTGAATAAGCATTTGATTTTGGTAAAATTTATTTGGCATCCGGTAGAAGACCACTTCCCACTCCTCTCTTTATGATGAAAATCAACTTGAAGCGGAAGCAGGGAGTGGTGGTATCATTTGAAGTATGAAAACCAGCACTGACCATAAAACTCTATAGAGGAGGCTAACCTTTTTTTCTTCATACTTTATGAATATAGCCTGAAAATAGGGCTATTACACTTTGTTTGCCACGCCCAAGTTTATGGTTTAACTATAAAATAGTTAAGTCCTAAGTATTTATTTCTCAATATGAAAATCTATGCCCCACCTCAACATAGCGTAATATTAGAGCTGGAAAGACCCTTAGAGTTAATCTGTTAAAAGCAATTTATTTCAGAGATGAAGAAAATGTCCAGATAATTTAGTTCAGTCTGTGGACTAGCTGTCTAAAAGTCCCCATAGAAACAGTGTTTCACTGCTTATTGTCTAGGGTTAATAGACTTTAAGAATGCAAAGTCGAGGTCAGTAGTGAATATGAAAATGTAAAGGAAACAAGAGGACATACCTGTGGGATCTTTGAAGAATGTGTTTCCTTCACTTTATACTGATTAAATCACTAGGGTGGGTGGTGACCTTTTATTACAGTGCCTGCTATTTATATGAGGGAGTTTAAAATCAGCATAAAGACTGAGCTTTGATAGAAAATGTTCTGATCAAAACAAAATGTAAAAAGTGAAAAAGTAAGTAAAGTGGCAGATTAATATTAGCGATGCACATCACAAGTCACTTTAAAATACATTTAACTTATTCAAGCAGCAGAACGCAATTTTCAATTGGAAACTACTTGATATAAGTAACTGAGATACTGCTGTGCCCATATATAGGACTTTGAACAGATCTGTATATCTTTGGTGACTCTTTTTCTGATTCTTTGCATATACATTATGTATTTGAATTAATATTTGAATAATGGATGCTTGTCTGAAGTAACTTACCTGTCAAAGCCATGACACTGGAATGGAAATTATTTATTAGGGGAACTCAGCCTTGGATTGATTTTATATGATAAAATTGAATAGAAATTTTATCAAATTTTAAGTCCAGAAATTCAAGAGCAAGTTACAGGTCTTTCTTTTTTTTTTTTTTCTTTTTTTTTGGTGAAAACTGGAAGGAGAAACATCTATTATACTACACCCCCTGAAATTGTCTTTATTAGACAATAAAGTTAATTGTTTATTAGACAATATTTATTAGACAATATTTATTTATTATTTACTAGAAAATATTTATTAGACAATTATCTATTAGACAATAAAGTTAATTAATATCTATATGAATATTTTGTAAAAACTAAATTATTATACATTGATCACTCATTACTTGCAGTATGCAGTACTCAGAACTAGGTATGAAATATGGATATGTAATCTCTGCCCTTAAGAAACTCAAATTGAATGTTGGAGACATTAAGTAAAATTATAATTATAATATGATTTGTGATATTTTGGAGCTTCAAAGAGGGGCAGTTGAATGAAATTTTAAGGCTCTAGAAATTTTGCTAGAAGCGATGATTGCGTTTAGTGACAACATTTGTGAAGACATTAGCTAGGTGGAAAAACAAAAACAAAAACAAAAAACAACATTCTGTGAAAGGGTAATAAAAGAGAAGAGCAAGCCAGAGTTGAAAACAAAAGGGAGATTTCTATGTCAGCTTAAGAGTTTGCATTTGATTCTGAGTGATGCAGGCACTGAAATATTTTAAATGAGATGTGACATAACTGGAATTACAAATTTTGAAAGTTGGTTCTTGCTATATTATGAGCAACAGTGAATTGCAGACAGCAAAAAATTGTAGCAAGGAGACTTATGGGAAATGACATTCTCAATGCAAAAAAAAAAAAAAAAGCTCATGGTTGCAGTAATTTCTTGGTAATTTATTCTACACTCCTTGATGAATAAATGAGTAAATCAGTACTCAACTGAGTACCTCGAGTATTGGAACGGGTGCTAGTGTCACAAAGAGAGAGCATGTCTGACCCAAATCATTTTTATGACTTGTTGAAGAGAGTAGGAAGAAACTGTCTTGTCAGTATAAGCAGGAGAATGAATACAGGAGCCTGTTGGGTTCAGGAAATCCTTGATAAGAGTCAAATAAAATACAGATTTAGCAGGGGTGCCTGGGTGGCTCAGTTGGTTGGGCATTTGACTTTGGCTCAGGTCATGATGTCACAGTCTGTGGGTTCAAGCCCTGCGTTGGGCTCTGTGCTGACAGCTCAGTGGAGCCTGGAGCCTGCTTTGGATTCTGTGTCTCCCTCTTGTTCTGCCCCTCCCCTGCTCACATTCTGTCTCTGTCTCTCAAAAATAAATAAATGTTAATTTTTTTTTAAATACAGATTTAGCAGATTCATTTTTATTACTGGTTTTTAGTTCTCTTCAAGCAGTGCCTTTGTGTGGGTGGGTCAAGTTCATTTAAAGTGATGAGGAAGACTCTACCATGATCACTTAGTAATTGGTCAGTCTTTTTCTCCACTGAATTAAGCTTGAAAGCCATTTGAAAACGAAGAGAGAAATTTACCAATGTGTTAATGTTGAGAATCAATTATTTCTATAGCACTGTGAAAACTACTGGATAATGTGGTGTGTGTGCATGTGTGTAGTATATATTATAATGTGAGGGAGAGATTTTAAGAAATAGATGATACTGGGGTGCCTGGGTGGCTCAGCTGGTTGAACGTCTGACTCTTGACTTTTAGCTCATGTCATGATCTCACGGTTCATGAGTTCCAGCCCCATGTGGGACCCTGCACTAACATTGTGGAGCCTGCTTGGGATTCTGTTTCCCTTTCTTGCTCTTTCTCTCAAAATAAATAAATTAAAAAAAGGAAGTAGATAATACTTAAAATTACCTTTGTAGAGAGCGAGTTTATTCATTTGTGGCTTTCCAAAATAGAAGGAGTTGCCTTTCATTCTTGAATATATGACAGTTAGGCTTCCAGATTTGAATGACTGATAGATGAGCTTATTTTCAGTTTTCTTCATAAAATGTACCTCACATTTGTGATTTCTATGTCCAGTTTACCTTTCAGATAATTAAAAAGAAATTGTCATTCATGTTACAAAATATATTCCCTGCTATTATTTATCCTTCTTGAAAACAAATGATAATACTACCAGGTGGCACTTTATTAACTCTGATCTTACTAAATTCTCTTAGCCACTAGGCAAGTTAGAATTTCTTAGTACTCCATTTTATAGATTAAGCAATTGAGACTTAAAGAAGTTATGTAACTTTCTTAAAGCTGCACAGCTAAGAAGTAACAGAGCGGGGGACTGGATCTGGAGAGTCTGATTTCAGGTCTTCTCTTCTTATAAACTGTGGGAATCAAAGCTGAGATATTTTCCAAATTATTGCTTTTAGCAAACATGGATGCATTGGCTGTTTTGTGCCAGGCACTGTACTAATCACCAAGAATTGTAGTTCCTCATGGTCTAGTAGAATAATCAGACAAGTGAGGAGATTGTAATAAATAATGTTTATAATAAATAATGTTCCCTGAGGACACAAAGTCCAAAACATTTTCCCCAATGTTTATCACAGAATTTAGTAAAGAATTGTGAGAAAGAAGAAATATGGATTGTTTAAGGCAGAGGAAGCAAAACAGAAATGTGAGAAATAGTACATATGTATATATGTGTGTGTGTGTGTGTGTGTGTGTGTGTATATATATATATATATATATATATATATATATATATATATATATACAGAGAGAGAGAGAGGGAGAGAGGAATGAAAATAAATCACTTAGACTAAAACAGAAGTTACAATTAAGGAAGCGGTGAGGTTCCTAGAATGTAAGATGTACCAAAACCTAAACTGTCTTTACATGCAAATTATTTTGGGCTTTGCTGTGAGTACAGTGGATGTTTTAATATTTTTATATTTTCAACCACAATTTGAACAAATTGTGTGTGTATGTGTGTGTGTATTAGGACATGTCTTTCTATGCTGTCGGTGTAACTTATGTAATGAAAGAATGTTGGCATTGATTCTTGTGGAAATTACTGAGATTTTTGGTAACTAAAGGCCATGACAGTATGAGAAGTAGAGGTCGGTTTTGTATACCAATAGGAACTCATGACTAATTGGATTAGAAATTAATAGGCAGGGGTTGTTTTGGGGATGAGAATGTCATTTTGTTAATTTGTTTCCATTTATTAAAATATTCAAATGGGTGCATATATTTTAGGATATTTTAAAATAATAGTTGGAACCTGTCATCAAAGATATTCATCTAATTAAACATATCTCCACTCCATGATTTTGTCAACCATTTGAAAGTTGACGGTAGGTAAGGTTAATGGCTTGCTTCCCCAACCTAAACATCCCTGTGGTTTCTCCTGAGGAAGCTTTTTGTACATACAAATGACTGTGATTTTTGTAATATTTAGATAAATCTTTGCAGAAAGTACCTCTAAAGCGATGATGAGAAACTAAGGTTCATAAATATTCACCAATTCTGAACCAATCATCCTTTTTCAGAAACATGCAAAATCATCCAGTGATGTCTGTTTTGCCACCTCTGTTTCATCAATATTTTGCCATCTCCACAATGGCCAGGAGAGGAATGCAATTATTTTGCCAGCATAACTTGCTTTCTGATTTCTAAGAACTCACGGTTTACTAAAGGAACCTTCTTTATTTTGTTAGGCATAATACAGCACAGGAGGAGCTCCTTTTTCCCTGCTGGAGTTGCAGGTTCCACCAAGTTGGAGTGAATTTATTTCAGAGATTTGACACTTCTCCAATGTTAATATATTTCCAGTCTAATTTTGTTACACATTAGCACGTGCTTGGAATGTCAACCACTCCCTTATTGCAAATCACAGATTTAGGTTACATTGGCATTACCTAGTGTTTGCTAAAGAGTGAGTGCCTTATGCCTTGCCAATTTTATTTATTTGGGCTTTATTTTATTTAAACATTAGAGAAAGTGAGTGCTTAAAGGTAACATTGTGTACGATTCAGAATAAAATCTCAGTAAGTGGTGTTTTTTTAGACTGTATATATATATATATATATATACACACACACACATATATATACACATATATATACATATATGTATACATACATATATACATATATATACATATATATGTATATATGTGTGTATACATATATGTATATATGTGTGTATACATGTATGTGTATATATATATGTATGTGTATATTTATATAATACAGTATATAAAAATATTATAGCACAGTATAAAAACTGACAGCACCAGTCATTTATACATTTCACATGGTTCTACTAATTTTCTCTGCATTTATATGTGGTATGCTTATATTTAATATGCAATAGATGATGTATTGGAATTTCAAAAATAGGAGGTCATCTAAGAAATAACTTAAATGGTTTTCAAATACTTGCAGTACCAAGCTTTGTGGAATGACAGTCTCTAACTTTAAAATACTTCAACTAGATCAAATGCTACTTGAACCTTTCTTTGTATACTAGAACAGCAACACTGTCTGTAAAAGCCATCTTGGTCTAAGAGCTCATAGAGAAAGGAGAACATAAGAGTTCTCTGATGTTGTTTAGGATTTAATATTGGGCACTTACTGGAACTGAAACCTTTCTGGTAGAATAAATTGTGTGTGTGTCTGTGAATGTGTGTGTATGTAAACTTGAATGTAAAACTCTGTCCAGATTTTCCAAAGGCAAAATTATTTCAAAAAATTATATTTGCTTTCATGTAACTATGAGAAAAATACCTTCAGAAGCAACTTATTTATACATTACTAAAGTATGTAGCTGTATTGTAAGAATCACACTTAAATGCATACAAATCTTCTTGTTTAGGGTTTTAAAAAAGCAGATGTCAAAGTTACATTCTTACAGATTCAATTTTCAAGTGTGAATAACATCAAATTTTGTTGTAGCTTTTTGCAACTTGTTTTGGAATGTGTTTTTGGTTAATCATTAATATTTATTTTGATTAAATAGAATAGGAAAAATTCTTGATGATATTCTGAATTTGTTCTAGTCCAAGAAATTGAATACTTGAGACTCATCAAGGTGAAATAATCCATATATCCCAACCAGTGTACCAGAAAATTGGTTAAATGACCTCCTTTGAAGGTAACTGTCTCTTTACATTTATACCTGAAACCATTTTTAATGCTGGAGAGTAGAGTAGAAGTTTTAAAAACATAGATAGAAGCAAGCCATCTTAGATGAATAGCTAAGGAACCAGTGTTTGCTTAAGTAGAATAATGAAAATAATTAACAAAAGCAAAATTCTGTTAAATCAGAGATATATTTGAAATATATGTGTGTGTGTTAAAACTAAAAATGAGAGGGTCACAAAGTGGTAAAGACATATAATTTAAATAGTGTTTTCATCTGAAAGGAGACAGACATGTGATAGGGAAAAGCACATTATTAGAGAAGTGTTGTTTGTAATGAGCTGGTTTTGGGTTGAGTGGTTCACTAAAGTCCATTATGTTATTAAGTAAATACCTGTATAAAATAAAAACGGAAAGCTTTTGATTCTTAGCTCAGAAAACTTTGATGAAAAGACCATTGTTCTCACCCATATAAAAAAGGAAAAGGCTAGATGCACTGCAAATTAATGAGTTTTTGGAACAGAGCAGAGAACTGAATTCTCATGGCATCCAATTAACCCCAGATCTGGGACAGCCAGGCATGTGAGAGGAGAGAAGTGATAGGAGTACGTCCTTACATTGAGCAGGTGCTGCTGGATGTCAAGTAAGCCAGTAAGAATTCAGCTGAAATGCCACATATTATTATTAAAGGCCAGGTGTGGTTTATAGGAAAGTGTAAATCCATTGGAGATTACAGATTTGGGGAATGTTCACACCTCTTACTATGTATCTTTTTCTCTGTGAATCTGATCAGGCATTCACAGGGAAAATTGGAGAGAATTCTCAGAAACCACATCAGGGGAATAGCTTAAACTGCTGAAATTTGGCTTGATGAATTTTATATTTCTTCTCTATTGAACAAGTCTTGCTGTCCAGGTAAAAGAGAAATGAATATCGTTCTCTCAGGGGACTAGGTAACCCCTGGATGCTGAGGGAAGAGAAAAAGAGAGAGAAAAATTCTTGTCCCTGGGCAGGGACTTGGATAAGTGCCAAACCCTCCATTACAAATGGAGAAGGGGCAGGGGTAATTGCAAGGGCCCCAACTCATGAGGTCCTTGGGCATAGTGCCTGCATAAGATGAGGCTAAGTCAGAACATCAGAGAATAAATAGTTCTCTGCCCTGATCTTTACTTCCAGAATAATATGAATTGGATAGAATAACTGTGGAATACAATGAAGAGAGCTTCAAGAGACCTATTCCTTTTCAGGTGCAATGAAAAAGTAAACAAACAAAAGCAAAACAAAACAAAGAGGTGAACAGACTTTAAGAAAACAGCCTCTGGCATGCACATTTATACCATAAAAAGGAGGTATCAGTGGAAGGATTTGTAACCTGCAATACACTTAAGTTGTCCCTAGTAACAACAGGCAAACCCAGTTTCCAGTTAAATTAACAGAGGACCCAAAACTGAAATCATAGCAGAGATAAAGAACTACTAATTACTGTGCATAAAGATGATTTACCTTAGCCTCTACTATTCTACATAAAATACCTATCTTTCTTTCAACAAAAGTTAGGAGACATGAGAAAAGTCCAGGAAAAACAAAACTCCAAAAAGGTAAAGTAACCATTGGAACTCACTCCTGTGACACATATGTTGAAAATATTTGACAGAAAATTTAAAATAACTATATTAAATATGTTAAGGGCCTAAACCAAAAAGGTAGACAATGTGCAAAATAAACTGGGTACAAATAAAAAGTAACAGAGGTGAAAACTGTCTCTGCTGGGCTCATCAGTAGACCTCACATAGCCAATGAAATAATAAGTGACTCTGAAGATAGGTCAGCAAAAATTATCCAAATATAAATATAAGATAAAAATGAAAAATAAAAAGGTGGAAGAATAGAGGTTCTAGACTTTTGGGAGAAGAGCTGTGGAACAATATCAGGTAGACTAACATATAAGGAACTGGAATCTCAAGGAGAAAAAAGACCAGAAGAAATATTTGAGGTAATAATAGCTGAGATTTTTCCAAAAATAGTACTAACAGACAAAAAAAGAAAAAAAACAAAACCAAAAACAAACACTGAAACATGTCATCTTCAATGTGATAAAAATGAAACCAAAGAGGCAGATAAAGAAAACAATCCTATTATATAAAGAGGTACAATGGTGAGAATTAGACTCCTTCTGAAACCATGCAATCTGTAGGACAATAATGACTGCTTTAGAGTGACAAAAGAAAAAAAAATCCCTGTCAACTGTGAATGCTATACCCAGTGAAAATATCTAGTAAAAAAAAGACAAAAATTTTAAAATTTCAGATAAAAACTGAGAATTTCCTTCCAGTAGTATAATCTTAGGAAATATTGAAGAAAGTTCTTTAAACAGAGGGAAATTCTGCAAGACAGAAATAAGTGAAACTCTAAAAATGGAATGAATGTAAATAAAATTGATGTTTCCTAGTTTTCAATGCTCTGAAATATAACTGGGACTTCTTAAGTCCAGACATGATGAGGAAGACCGGTTTCTCCCTACTCCTGTTAAGCACAACTGTAAATCCTCCAACACAAGAGGCAACTGATGAAGGCCTGTGGAAGCTGGTAAGAAGAAACACTTGTTGGAGGAGTCAGACCTGGAGCAACAACACAGCAATAGGGTGTTTTACATACCCCCATCCAACCAAAGCAGGAAACCCAGACCTAGCAATTCCCATCTCCAGTTTAGTAGCTGAAGGCAGCACGGATAGGCACATCTCTCCCCTAGGTCAAATATGTATCTTTCTGATGATAGTTGAGCCTGATAGTCACTTGCTGTTGACTATAGGAGGGATCGATCAGTAGAGCTTGGCAACAGTAAGTGATGAGAGGAAGTGTTCTCCTTCTCCCTCCCCACCCCCCCCCCCCATGCCTGAGATTCCCCCAAGAGAGATACTGATGTGACAGAGCAGAAGATATAACAACTTAGCCACCACAGGCTGCCGGGACTTGGGATACTGTTGGGTCTTTCTGTCCCAGGAACCTAAAACTCCCCTTACCTGCCTAGAGACATTATTGCACATGTGGATCATGAACAAGGGACACAGGTACAAAAAGTGTCCAACCAGGAAGCTTTTGCCCAACCAGGGAAGCCTCTTTATTACCTCAGGCTTGAGAGTCTTCTACTTGGCTATGAGACACCCAGAATCCAGGGGGAACTGTTTTCTGTGCCTCAGGCAACATGAGAAGTGGGTGTACCCAGCATCACTAGGGAAACCAAACACACACAAAAATACCATAAAGGCTTCGAAAATTAAACTGCCATTGGATCCACAGCTCACAAATATAGGCCAGACCTATGTGCTAAAGCTAATCAGGGTGTGCATTTGCTAAAATAAAAGATTTAAATAAGACCTAGGGTCTCCTAACATAATACCCAAAATGTCTAGGGCGCATAAAAAAAAATCAAATAAGAACCAAGAAAATAACAAACCTGAATGAGATAAGTTTGATTCCAGCACTGAGATAAATCATATGATAGGATTTTCTGAACAGGATTTTTGGCAGCCATCAAACAAACAGAACCTTGAATAAAAATTACAATTCTCTTAAACAAATGAAAAACAGAAAATTTCCAAAAATAAGTAGAAGTTACAAAAAAGAATCAAATGCAAATTTGATAAATTGGACTTCACTGTATTTAGTTGAGTGGTGTTCCCCCCAGAACATATGCTCACCTCCCTGAACTTGTAACTGTGATCTTATTTGGAAAAAAAAAATACACACATACATACATGTACATATTTCCAGATTTAATTAGGTTAAAGATATTGAATCAAGTGAAGATCATCCTAGGTTTGTATAGGTGGGTCTTACATCCAATGTTAAGTGTCCTTAAAAGAGGCATAGGGGGAGAAAGAAAGAAGACCGTATGAAGACAGAGGCCAAGATGAGGTTATGAGCTACATGCAAAGGCCGGCCCCTGGAACCACCAGAAGCTGGAAGATGTGAGAGAGTCTCTTGTACAGCCTTCACAGGGTGTACAGCTCTGTACGTCTTGATTTTGAATCCTGGACCTGTAGAAATGTGGGAGAATACATTTCTGTTGTTTTAAGCCACCAAAGTTATGGTGATTTATCATAGCAGTCTTATGATATCAAAACATTTGTCAAAACAACAAAATTTTACTCTAGGAAAGACTATTTAGAGACTGTAAAGACAAGCTACGAGTGGGAGAAAATATTTTATACCATATATTTGACAAAGAATTAGTATCTAGAGGATAAAAGTGATGGTTAATTTTAGGTGTCAACTTGACTGGGCTGAGGATGCCCCTATAGCTGGTGAGACAGTTTTCGGGGTGTGTCAGCGAGTGTGTTTCCAGAAGAGACGAATTTATGTTTAAATCTGTAGCCTGAGTAAAGGAGGTCAGCCTCACCAATGCAGGGGGGGACATCAACTAATAGGTTGAGGGCATGAATAGAACAAAAAAGTGGGGGAAGGATGAATTTGCTCTCTTCTTTGAGTCAGGACATTTTCCTTCCCCAGGACATTGGTGTCCTTGGTTCTTAGATGACATACCATTGGCTCTTCTAGTTCTCTGGCATTCAGATTGGAACTGGAACCATAGCACCTGCTTCCCTGGGCCTCCAGTTTGTGGACAGTGGATCACGGGACTTCTCAGCCTCCATAACTGTGTGAACCAATGTCTCATAATAAATCTTTTTCTATAGATATCAATATATCCTGTTTGTTTCTCTCAAGAACTCAGACTGATACAATAAAAATGTCTTAAAACCTAACAGCAAAAAAAAAAAAAAAAAGCAATGCAATGAGAAAATGGGCTAAAGATATAAACAGTAAAGAGGACATATAGATGGTGAATGAATACAAAAAGATGTTCAATATCACTTATTATCAGAAAAATGTATATTATGACCGCAATGAAATAATCACTACACATCCCTCAAAGCGGCTAAAATTAAAAAAAAAAAAAAAAAAGTGGCAACACTAAATGCTTGAAAGAATGTGGAAGAATTTGATCATGCAGACATTCCTGATCGGAGCTTAAAATTGTACAACCACTCTGGAAAAATTTTGGCAGTTTCTTGCAAAATTAAACTTGCCATTGCATAGAAACAGGCAATTGCATTTGTGGGCATTTATCCCAGGAAATTGAAAACTTATGTTCACACAAAAACCTATATTCAAGTGTTCATAGCAGCTCTATTTGTAATAGTCCCAAACTGGAAAGCAGTCCTGATGTCCTTCAACAGGTAAATGACAAAAGAACTGGCAAAACATGCAATTTAATAATACTTAGCAATAAAAGAGTGAAACATTGATACAAAGGAAATAGATGAATCTTCAGGAAATTTTGCTAAATGAGAAAATCCAATTCTAAATGGTTAAGCATTGTATGGTTTTATTTGTAAAATACTTTTGAGATGAAAAAAAATTTAGAAATAGAAATTAGTGGTTGCCAGGGTTTAGGGAAGTAGAACAGGAGAGAGGAAGGTGGGTTTGGTTATAAAAAGGCAACAGGGATTCATTGATGTGATTGTTCACTATTTAGGCTACAGTGGTGGATACAGAAACCTACATGTTACAAATCTGTTTAGAAATAAATGCACACACATAAACACCATAGTGTTTCACCAGAAGTAAATCTGGTGAAATCTGAATAAGATTGGTGGGCTGTATCTATTCCAGTAAACTGTTTGCGATATATTACAGTTTTAAAAAATGTTTTCACTGGATGAAATTATAAAGTTTACATAGGATTTCCTTGTATTATTTTTTAAGCTACATAAATACACACTTGTCTCAATAAAAGTTTTATTTAAAAAACAGTAAAAGATTTGAAGATGATTCAACAAAGAAAAATGGCTCTAAAAAGATAATTATCATTAGAAATCAAAGAAATGCAAATTATAACTTTGCTGGCATATCACTGTATACATCCTTTAATGAATAGGAGTAAGAAGTCCAATAGGACCAACTATTAATTGAAGATGTGCGGTAGCAACACATGTGTTCATCTCACCCCCCTTTCCCATATATTCATCTTTTAATGTAAAACCATCTCTATTACTTTGTTGAAGATGGTTCCCAAAACTTTATTCAGATGTCTTTAATGACTAACCTGTCTAACACTTAAGCCCTTGATGTTATATATTCTTGACCTATATTTATTACTACATACTCTGAGCAGATTAATACCTGACTTCCTTAATGGAACAATAACTTCCTCAATGATAGGATGTGTTACTTTCTGCCAAGGAAATGTTGGCGCACAAAATGCTGATTTCATCAGCAAATGAACCTGGAAAAATTCAAGACATAATCAGTTTGAACAACAGATTCTAGATTATAGTAAAGCAATCAATAGTAAATATTGTAAATTTTTCCTGTATATCCAAACCTGAAATTGTGATTTCACCAGTTTTCAATGCAAAGATGTGTTTTGCACATTTGAGGAAGTAATGACTTACATCACTCAAAGATGATGAAAATCCTAAGAAACAAATCCATAGGTCCAATATTCCTTTTTACTGTTTATTTTCTGCCTCTATCCCATCATTGTCATACAAGTAGCCTGAGTTATCTAAAGGATATGTCCAAATTTTCACATCTGAAAGTTTACATGAGGTTAAGCTTTTAAGAACTTACCAGGGTCAATTTGTAAGCAAGTGATTCTCTCAAGTGCTGATTTTGCAAGCAAAATATAAACATCATTTACTTCCCTAGTGTTTTGAAGCCATGCCATTAAAAATTCATCTGGGAACTCTAACATGAAAACATAAGAACAAGGGAGGCAATGAATTGCAATAAAAACGTTGGCAGACTAATAAATAGGCATGGCAGGTCAGACTTCAGTTTACATAAATAGCTCTGCCAGAGGTGGTTTAAGAGGGTAGATCCTTGTCCCTGCATTACTTGTGGTGATGCATCTCCCTTTGAATTCTGAACTCTTGTAGCAGAGACAAAGAAATTAATGTTGTTATTTTTTTGAAGGACACATAATCAAGATGTATACCCTGCATTTTCTTTTTAAAAATTTTTTTTTCAACTTTTATTTATTTTTGGGATAGAGAGAGACAGAGCATGAACGGGGGAGGGGCAGAGAGAGAGGGAGACACAGAATCGGAAACAGGCTCCAGGCTCTGAGCCATCAGCCCAGAGCCCGACGCGGGGCTCGAATTCACGGACCGCGAGATCGTGACCTGGCTGAAGTCGGACGCTTAACCGACTGCGCCACCCAGGCGCCCCTACCCTGCATTTTCAAAGTAGATGAAGACAAACCATGAATCTTCCATTGTTTTATAGAAACTATACCTCAAAGTAGGTGTAGGAATGCTTCTATAAATTTGAGGTAGTTTGCATGAAGTTACCTTTTTTTTTTCTCCAGAAACCATGCATTCCATATTCAGAAATATTAGACCAATACAAGTAAATAATTCCAATTCCCATTCTGGACTTACTAAAAAAAAACAAAAAAACAAAAAAACACCTTTTTTCTTATCCTAGTTAGTTATAATTACATGTTTTAGATCTTCTCTGAGACATATCTTGGACACAACCTCTTCTCTTTTGGCCCACCACATCTATGTAGAAGTAAGTTCTTTGCATCTGATATTGCTCTAAAATTTATCCTGTTTATTTCATTTTACTTTTAATTTCCAGTCTTTTTGTGATTGTGTTACCCTTGTTAGTTCTTTCGTGGAATATTACAGCATCTCCCTATGCAAGATACCACCTTCACTCTGTGCTAACTTGTATGCTTATTTAAGTGTTATATTTTGATAACAGACATGGTAAAATGTCTCTACAACTTAATATGCTCCAGTGCCTTTTCTGAATAATATCCCAAACCTTAACATTATGCACAGCTGGTTCTTAAAATCAAGTCCATTCATACAATATTGCACTATGCATCCAAAGTCCAGTCTCCCTCAATTATTGCTTTCCTCCTTTTTCTTCCTTACCCTGTGAACTTCTGAAGAAGCAATCCTTACTCAGCTTTTTGACACAGTTCAAAGTACTACCTTAATCAGTGTGCTTCTTTAAATAATTTCTAACAGGAATTTTCAAAAGAATTATTGCTTTTGTCCTGTAACTGTGATAAAGTGCTACTACTGAGAGTATGTGTTTTCATTTGTTTTACATTTTATTTTTTTTTATTTTTTTTTATCTTCATTCATTTTTTTGAGTTTATTTATTTATTTTGAGAGAGAGAGCAGGGGAGAGGCAGAGAGAAAATCCTAAGCAGACTTGTCAGCACGGAACCTGATGTGGGGCTCAATCTCCCAAACTGTGAAATCGTGACCTGAGCCAAAATCAAGTGTTGGACGCTTAACTGACTGAGCCACCCAGGCGTCCCTCTTCTGTAATTTTTTTTTTAATATATGGGGGAGGGGAAGGAAAAAAAAAAGAGGTTAGAGTGGGAGAGAGCCAAAGCATAAGAGACTGTTAAAAACTGAGAACAAACTGAGGGTTGATGGGGGGTGAGAGGGAGGGGAGGGTGGGTGATGGGTATTGAGGAGGGCACCTTTTGGGACGAGCACTGGGTGTTGTATGGAAACCAATTTGACATTGTTTTACACTTTAAAGAAAATAAACCTGGAGCAGCTGGCGCCAGTCTCTCTCTTCAAAGGCATATAGAAATTCAACATCTCAGGGACCAGTCTTCCTCTTCAGTCCCACATTCAGAGAATAAGGAGAGTAGATAACGCCTTTTGCAGGATTACAGTGGTCAGTTATTCTCTCTTCATGCGCCTTTCAGAGAGATGTTTCAGGATAGATGCCTATCCTCCTGGAGGCAAGTCTAAAGACTGAAGAGTAGCTGGGAAACAGAAGGGCCATCGTTTTATTCCTTAATTGGACTTTGCTCAGGCAGGAGACCTGTTGATGCATACTCATGCTTTCAGAACAGGGAGCAGAGTATCTGAAGAGAGATACCTAGCGGGGATCAGCAGGTCTGAAAGGAGGCTAGTGGGATGTGACTAACCATGGTGCTTGCTCAGAAGTGAGCATTTTGTTTTTAGAATTCTGAATTTCCTCCCCTTACTGCCAAGTCAACACCAAGTACAAAAATTGCATCAGATAGAGTACAGCAAACACTTCCAAGGAGAGAAATGCTACTCACATTCAAGTATGGTAACGGTCTGCTTCTTTTGCCTTTTCCTTATTTTGCCCAGGAATGGAACAGGTAACCTTGTTCCTGCTCTAGCTTGTATTATGGGGAACTTACAAGAAGAATTTTCAATGTGTATAAAATTAAAGCTTTGAAATAGAAACAGAACATAGTTTTAGGAACCCCAGTGGGACTGTTATTTAGGAATGGCTGAAAACCTAATACTGAGAAACTAATAACTCAGTAGATGGAAGTGGGTCTGGGTGGGATATAATAGGGGATTTTTTTGTTTGCTTTTTGAAAAGTAAAACCATTTCCTGTTTCTAATGCTGAGTTAATTACCTGTAAACTAGTTACATATTAGTTTACCCAACAGATATTTACTGATCAGTCACTATGTACCCAAAATACAGCACCGGGAACAAAGCATGGGCAAGACTATCTTTCTGAGCTTGCAGGCTGACAGACATTACCTCAGCTGACTTACTTCAACAGAATTAAGTCCTCCTTTTTTTTTATTTTTTTGATATTTCAAACCTTTATGCAGCTAGACAAATGGTATTTCTTTTTTTTAAAATTTTTTTTTTAACGTTTATTCACTTTTTGAGAGACAAAGAGAGACAGAGCATGAACGGGGAAGGGTAGAGAGAGAGGGAGACACAGAATCTGAAGCAGGCTCCAGGCTCCAAGCCGTCAGCACAGAGCCCGATGCGGGGCTCGAACCCACGAACTGCGAGATCATGACCTGAGCCGAAGTCAGACGCTCAACTGACCGAGCCACCCAGGCACCCCGACAAATGGTATTTCTTACAAGGTTCAATCAGCTGCAGTTCCTCATTATTATAAAGATGTTCTCAATCCACTGTGGGACAAATATGTAATATCTAATTCTACAACAGAATGTTAGAATGAAACTGAACTCCGAGTAAATTCTGGCATCCTTGAACTGTGTGACCTTGATGTAAATTCCTGCCTCCTAAATGAAAATAATAGTAGCTCCCAAGGATCTTGTTGTGTAATAAGTATGTATACATACAAAATAATGATATATTAAATATATATAATATAAAACACCTGATGCACAGTACATGTTCATTGATAACTAATTCATTTCCATATATGTTTTCATTTATCTCCTGTTCCCAGACCACCAATTATTTTAAAAATGAAAATTTGGCATATGCTAATATAAAACTATTTTCTCCAGAGTGTTCCTATATCTCACTTTTACTAATTTACCTCCTTTCCATAGTCCTCTTTATTCCTACCCTTCAGCATTTTTCACCTGACTTATCTTATTCTGGGTTTAAGTTTTCCAGTCAGTACTCCTAGATATTCAGACAACGCTTTAAATTTTTCTCCTGTGATATGTCTTTTTTTTTCTATATGTGACTCTTAATTTGTCGTACACACTTTTCATTTTAATCCAGGCTTAGAAGTAATTTAGACAACGAAGCTGGGTCTGTATTTGTTCCTTCTTTTGTTCTGTATATTAGTTACATATCTGTTGTCATTAACAACCACAGCACTCATCATCTACTTGGAGTCACATTCCTTTTTAAAGTCTGATTAAGGTCTGTGTGTTTCTTTTTAGATTTTGGAAGTCTGTTATTCTAAAGCCTACATATTTGTCTGAATTATACCTAGTTAAAAATATTATCAACTGCGGTTACTTTTTGCAAAGTTTGAACATTGCTAAGTTGTTATTTCTAGTCACTAAGAGTTAAGCCCCTGTGTCCATCTAATAGTTCCAAGGAATTGCCACTGATAGGGCAAAGAATCCTTCATTAGATTTTCTGGTTTGAGTTGAGGGAGACTTCTGGTTCAAAGGATTGTTCAGACTTCCCCATCTTGCCTCTGCTCCTTCAGAGCAGCTAGTTCTGTCTGTCATGCTTTATGTATTGGCCAGGGTTCTCCAGAGAAACAGGAAGTATATATAACAGATGGGAGGGGTGGAGAGAGAGACATCCACACACATTGCTTGGCCATGGTGTTATAATTATTAGGTACTTTGTGTACATTATCATATTTATTCCTAATGATAGCTATGCAAGTATCATTATCTTTCGCATTTTATACAATAGAAAACTGCTTTTCAAAGAGTTAGGGAACTTGTAAATATTTTGTTGAGTTAGTAGATGCAGAAATTACATCCCAGTTCTAGTTTAGTCTAATTTCTAGGTCCTTGTAATGCCCACTATAAACATATATAGGAAACCTAAAGGAAAATATCTTTGTTTACCTAAAATGAATTAATATTTAAGTATGAAAATTCAAATACTAGTAACAGACTAGTGCTAAAGTATCTATCTGGTGGTTCTTGTACTATTAATATAAGACTATGTCTGATAGAGGCTTATATGACAAAGCACTCCCAGAAGTATTCTTATCATCTACCTTTCACCTTTCCTGTGTAATGTATTACTCTTAAAGTTCTGCTTTCTGAGGCTACAGATATCATCTCCATCAATATTATTCATAAATTAATTCTGTACCTATATAAGCTATGATTTTCAATAAATTTATTTATTTATTTATTTATATAAGCTATTTTCAATAATGGTGTTAAAAATATGAGCTTTATTGGTAAGATCTGGTTATATATATATTTTTTAATTTTTTTTTCCAACGTTTATTTATTTTTGGGACAGAGAGAGACAGAGCATGAACGGGGGAGGGGCAGAGAGAGAGGGAGACACAGAATCGGAAACGGGCTCCAGTCTCTGAGCCATCAGCCCAGAGCCCGACGCGGGGCTCGAACTCACGGACCGCGAGATCGTGACCTGGCTGAAGTCGGACGCTTAACCGACTGCGCCACCCAGGCGCCCCAGATCTGGTTATATTTTTAAGTCATAAACAGAAGTGTGTTTGGGAAGGGGCCTTTAGCCCTTTGTAAGCCATTATATAGGCATTGGCATTCTCTACTAATACATAAGGATAGCTCAAAGCAAAAGGTTTGACATTATTAATGAAGAAACATGTCATTAGTGTTGACTCTTATTAGGCAATCTACCACAGATTAAAACTTGGTTGTATGCAATTTAAATTAGAAATAATTAAGTTTTGAAACTTTATGATACAGCAGAGTAAGGAATTGGATAGCAGTCCAAGGAACTTGATTTTGTTTGGATCTCTGGTCTATTATCAACTCTCAGTTGGAATTTGGGCAGCTCTCTTCTCTCTGCAAATGAGTTTACTATCAAGTAGAGAGCCCAGGTGATATTAGCCTCTTTCAGTAAAAGATATTGCATTATTTGGCTAAAACAGTATTTCCTAAACTTTCTCCACATTTTGTAATTTTTAATTTTATTCCATCCTTGCCTTAAAGGTACCCATAGTATCAATTAAAACAGAAGAAGAAAAACAACAACAACAAACAACAACAACAACAAAATAACCCTTTCCTCACTATCTCCTTCAGGTACTTGAAAAGGAGTATTGTCATCTGAAACTCACAAATCACTAGATATTTGTCAGAAACAAAGGAAAGAAAATGTAAAAATTATTATCACATTTAAAAACCAAACTAATTTTGTTTAAGAAACATTTTTGCATATTATAAATCAATAAAAATTACATAATTATATATATATACATATATATTAGAAAAACAAGATATAATCTTGTTCTTTAAAAAAAAAAGCCCTACAGTAATATTAAGCAGATGAATAGTGAATTTCTTTATACATATTCTTTTTAAATAATGGCTTCTAAATTTTCTAAAATTTGATTTTCTTAAAGACCATCACAGAAAATGCTGTTATTATTTTCCCTGAATGAGTCAATTATTTTGAAAAATATTCATGTATTAACAAAATTGCACATCACATTTCAATTTCATTTTTCCTACAGCACAGCTGGAGCATTAGAGTGTTCTTAAATAAAAACTTTCTTTACATTCTCCTCAGTAGTTGAAGTTATTCAAAATAATTTAAGAACTGTGGTAAAAACTTTGTTCATTTTAGCCTTTTAGATGGGACTGAGTCTGCTAGCCAGCAGATTATTCATGGGGTTTCTACATTTCTAGAAATTTTTAGTTAAGATGTGTTTCAGCTCAGGTTTTTAGAAACATAAACAATATGCATTATGATACTAATTTTCTTTCTTAATATTGCTCAAAGTCACCTTTTCCTTTCTTTTCAATACACTAAAATTAAAAATTCATATATGTTAGTTCTAGGTAAGACCCTAAAAGTATCTTGTTCATTGTTGTTGTTTTTTTTGAATTTTTTTAATATAAGTTGGGAAAATGCACATCTCACAGGAGAGTAATCACTTTACACGTTATAGTGTGGTTTTGCTTTTTAGCCATGACTCTGATTCCAGTGAAGATACTCCAGTATTTCTTGGGAATCTGATCCTCTTCTTAGAAAGCTTTTACATTCATTCGTGTTACCTGACCTACCTACCTGACCATAACGTAGACTCAGACAATTTAGAAGACTTTCAAGAAAGGTAGTACCAACAAGTTATTTTCTATGAAACCTTAGTTCTCTTGTGAATTAAACTCACAGGAATCCCCCCTTTCACCCTATTCTGGCCAATTGAAACTTCTTTGGACCTATAATATAGAAGTTTGACTTCTATCTTCTGTTAAAAGAAATGCCTTTATGCTCACAAAGTTAGAATTCTCTCTCAGACTCCCACTGGATGCTAAGAGCAGTTCCTATTTGAATTCCTCACAAATGCAGTGGGCATAAGAGGATATGTTCATAAATACTTTATTGTTTTTAGCTGTACCTTAAATAATAAATAAGTTTGGTTTGCTGAAGTTTGGTTTCTAAGCCCGAGTTCTATTTTTTCCCATTATAAAACAGCTTTAAAATGATAATTTTTTCCCTCCTAGTATCCATTGTGAATTATGAGTTAAGAGTATCCATTTTGAATTGATAAAATGAGAACAAACCTATTTAAATCAATTCTGAATTTTAGGCCAATGACAGGTGTTCTAGAAATGGACCATGGGAGATTTTCCAATACTGGTCCCTATATTCAGTCATAGGAATTATCTACACGTTTACATAACTTATGAGGAAATCCATTTCTACGCATATAATTAATTGTATTAGATAATAGTAGGCACTGAGTTTGGAAGCTCAACAGATTCTGTTCTAGTTTCAGACCTTGAACTTTCTTTTAGGCTACAGGACAATTAATATTTGTATGTTCTATGTGCTCATCTATAAAATGATGCTAAGGAATTGATTTTACTTGTCATATAGGGGCTTTGGAAGTAAAGCTGTATACTTTACTTACAGCTCAGTAGGTTAAGCTTCCGACTTTGGCTCAGGTCATGATATCATGTTTCATGAGTTTGAGCCCTGCGTCGGGCTCTGTGCTGACAGCTCAGAGCGTAGAGCCTGCTTCAGATTCTGTGTCTCCCTCTCTCTCTCTGCCCCTCCTCCACTAGTACTCTGTGTGTGTGTGTGTGTGTGTGTGTGTGTGTCTCCTCTCTCTCTCTCAAAATTAAATAAACCTTAATTAAAAAAAACATACATAATATATATGTATTACATGTATTGTTGATGTATGCATAATAACGCATGCAGGTACATAAACACACATATGCATAGGCAAACAAATACAAGAATGCTAGAATCTTTGGAAATTATAAAGACCTCTTTGAATTTGAAGTGGTAAGAAAATTTGATAAAATTTTTTGAGCAACATTATTGTTAAAAAAAGAAAAGTAGAGTGACTTCAAAGTAAGAGTGTACCTTATAGATATCATTCAGAAAGATAAAAAGGAAAGTCTGGATTGAATATTCTAGATAAGGAGTTATATTAGAAGCTATATTTAAGGGAGAATAAATTAATTATTTGATCAATGTGAAAAAATGTTAGAAGATATAAAGAAATGTCAATCTCATTTATCCAATTAATAAATATAATTTGCTCGATTATTCAGACTGGAAATAAGATTGACTTTATGGCTTCTACAAAGCAAATGGTTCAAAGCGGAGTTTAGGGAGGATTTGTTTCCCTGAGAAATATATTTTGTTGTGGTGGTGGAACTTTTCAAGTTTCTTACAGTTATTTGGGCATATGTTTTTTAAACTATAAAATCCTTAATTATAATTTATTTGTCAAATGTATTGTTGAGAAAAACATGTTTTTAAATTGCATGAAAAAACACCTTTTGTACTTTTATACATTGTATCAGAAACTCAAGAATTGCAAGGACCCATGGTGTTTATTGATGAAAAGGTAGATTTTTCTCTGGAAGTTGCAGCTCTATGCCTTAATTCTCCTAGCTTAAGGATGCCTTTGTTTTAACAGACTTACCATAACTATTAAAAATATAGCTTCAGTATTTTTCAATTCATGAGGATTATTTTCTCTCATGTGTAAAAGGAAATAAGTGTTACCAAATATAACTTCAAATTTAATCAAACATGGGATCTTTGTGGTAACAAAAATAAGATTAAAAAGACTTTCTGTTGCTCTCTTCTAGCTTCTACCTGAAGAGTATTTGGGGATTTTCAAGGCATCTGAATCCTTCCCACATTACTGTGGTGTAATTAATTAGATTTTAAATCTCTGCTGTTTGGGACAAAAGTCACACAACATACTTTAAAATTGTTAATAATTTAGACTTTCTAATTTCCAAAGATGACTAATGCAGCCTTAGTATTGTTTAAGTATATGTTTCCATACAGGTTCGTAAATCTCTCATGCCTAAGCTCTCACCCACCCTGATGCTACCCCATATCTCCCCTCCCAGGAAATGTTCCACCATCCACCAAACAAGGCAGTAAAGACTGATTCAAGAGGACTCTGCTCCAGCACTATTTATAGCTTCAGTTCTGCCATGCACATGTTTATTTCTCACAAGTTATTACATATTAATATTACTCTTGTTTGATTTACATATATAGTGAAATGATTATCAAAATAAATATAATTAACAACCATCATCTCATGAGATATAATAAAAAAATTTCCTTATGTTGAGAATTCTTAGAATTTACTCTCAACAGCTTTTCAGTATATCATATAGTAGTGTTAACTGTAGTCATCATATTTTACATTATTTATATGATAAGTGAGAGTTTGTACATTTTAACCACCTTTTCTAATTCCTGTTCTCCCCACCCAGTCCCTCTGGTAACCACAAATCCATTCTCTTTCTGAGTTTAGTTGGGTCTTGTCTGTTTTTAGATTCCACGTTTTAGTGAGATTATACAGTATTATTTGTCTTTGTCTGACTTATTTCACTTATGATAATGCCTTCAAGGTCCATCCATATTGTTGCAAATTGTAGAATTTCCTTCCTTTTATATGGCTGAGTAATGTTCCAATTGCATATATATTCTATAATTTCTTTGTCCATTTATCCATCCATTGGCACTTAGGTTGTTTCTATGTCTTGCCTCTCATAAATAATGCTTCTGTAAACTTGGGAGTAGAGATATCTTTTTGAGTTTGTGTTTTCATTTCCTTTGGATATACATGCATACTTCCATTTTATAACATCTTACTTTGTTGCACTCTATAGATAATGTGTCTTTTACAAATTAAAGTTTTGTAGCAATCCTGGGTTGGGCAAGTTTAATAGTACCATTGAGCAAACAGCATTTGGTCACTCCAGGTCTCTGTGTCACCTTTTGGTAATTCATGTAATATTTCAACCTTTTTCATTGTCATTATATTTGTTATGGTGATATTTGATCAGTGATAACAACTCTCTGAAAGCTCAGATTATGGTCACCATTTTTTAGCAATAAAGCAATTTTAAATTAGGATGTGTACTGTTTTTTAGATATAATGCTATCTATGCTATACTGAATAGACTACAGAATAGTGTAAACATAACTTATATGCACTGGAAACCAAAAAATTCATTTGACTTGCTTTATTACAATATTTGCTTTATATTAATGGTCTGGAGCCAAACCTGCAATATCTCCGAGGCATGCGTACGTTTTCAGAAGTGGAATTTCTGGACGATAGGGATGGTCTATTTTTAATTTTTTGAGGAAACTCCATACTGTTTTTTCCATTGTAGCTGACCACTTTACAACACCATCAGCAGTGCACAGGGTTCTCTTTTTCCACATTTGTTGCCTCTTCTTTTTGTAAATGTCAGTCTTAATTACCTCTAATGTATAATGCTTCCTCAGATATGCTTCAAATATTTCCAGAAATTAGAAAAGAGTAAAAGATAAAGTTGTGCTACTGCAATAGTGAGAGTTTTTCTACTCCAGTTATGTCCAGGAAATGTGTTCAGCATGCCATTAGGACTGTTCTTCCAGTAGACACAAACCACTGAAGGAAGGAATAGGAAGAGGAAGGGAGAGAGGAAGTAGAAGAGACAGAGCAGACACACACACAGGCATGTCAGTGATAAGAATTTTTGAGGCTCTCCAATTCCTCTTGAGTTGGGGAAATATTATTTTATAAACCCTGTGCAGTGAGCATCTCATATCTCTCCCATTATCTCCCAGATTATTATTTTTCCCTACCATCAGTAAGGTGGCCTTGGAGTTATGAATATTTATCAAGTATTTTCAAAATGTCTAAAAATATATGGGAAATATTATTAGAAAATTAATGAACTATAACTGTACATAATATTTACTTTAAATTTTTACAAAGAATGGGAAACAATGAAATGTACCCATTGTTCCCAGTCAAGTTGAAAAATTCTACTCTAATAGAAAGGTATTACATCAGGCAGAGGGTTGAAGTTACCTCAGAAATTAAATCATTTTTGAGCATAGAAATGAAAACTGTAAAGCACAGGACTTTTGGAAATTCATTAATTCAGATTTCATGACAACAGGACTAAAATATACCCTTGCAGTATTTACGTATGACAGGATTGCTATGTGGATTTTGGGCATAAACAGCTTTGATGGACTATGTCGAGGATAATAAATTGGGAGTTAAACTCCTGAAAGAGAACAAATGACTTCCATTTGCAGAATTATAGACTTATAAAATGCTGTACTACTGAAATAGCACCCAGTCCATGTTACAAATTTTATAAGTAAATAAAATGAATAAAGCCCAGAGAGGGGAACTAACTCACACGTAATACAACATGCAGTGAATTTCTTTAATGGTACATATTTACTTGTGTCATTTTGAATTTTAGAAACCTGACTTAGACATATATTAGTTGTGTCATTGAGGCACTTGTCAAATCACAGAAGACTTTCTGGATTGGATTACTTGAGATTTTCTTAGTAAGAATCATTGCTAATTTAAAAATTAACTATGAGAACAATAGCTTTAAGCACATAGTATGTGAGATATATATGTGTATTTCATATATGTGTATATTTCATATATATATATATAATCATATTTAGAACTCTAAAATATAGGATTATTGGACAGAGAAGGATTCATTCATCTCCGGTGTAAAAGAGGGGTGCTTGTAGGATCTCTCTCTGGCATGATGGTAGGCAGAGATGATAAGTAATCATAATTTGGTACTTTGTATGAGATGGCTTTGGTTGGAAAAGTACAGCTGGTGTTTAGTAAGAGTTTTCAGAAGACACTTAAAAAGAGTTTTAAAAATGGATATATATCACACTAAGTTCACAAGTATTACATGCTTTACTTGTTTCTCTAATATGAAAATTTAGTTTGTTTTTTTGAGAAAAAATACACAATAATTAATTAGTTGAGACTTATTTTGAGAAAGGTAGTAAGCATTGACAAATTGTCATTTTAATCTTCTTTTCCTACTACAGAGGGTAAAAAATAAGTATGTGGTGAGTTTAGTTAAGAGAGACCAAGCCTGGGGCACATGGGTGGCTCAGTCAGTTAAGCATCCAACTCTTGATTTCTGCTTACATCGAGATCTCACACTTCATGGGATCCAACCCTGTGCTTGGGATTCTCTCTCCCTCTCTCTCTGCCCCCTCCCTCTCTGTCTCTCTCTCTCTAAATAAAGTGTGTGTGTGTATATCTATCTATCTATCTATCTATCTATCTATCTATCTATCTATCTATATTATATAAAGAGAGGCTAACTTTGTATAAGGGAATTGATGCAAGCATCTCTTAGGGAGAAAAAGTGCCATTTAACCATTTTTAGCTTCAGCTTTCTCATTTGTAAACATGAAGATAAGAAAATCCATGTTTTAGGATAGTTACTGTATCAAAGGATTTATTGGTCTTAATGATATAGAAAATTATTAGAGCACAATAAATGCTTAACAAATAATAGTGCTATTAATTTTTAATGACATATCCATTAATTAATTGATGTTTTCATTTTACAGCACGCTAAATTATTTTAAATATTTGTTAGGGTAATAAGCCTGTATCATCTAATATATATTACATAATTAAATTTACATACTCATTTAAAATATCTTATCTTCCCATACTTATTTCTTCTAATTTATCCCTGATTAGGCATTATAATGTGGTGGTTAGAAGTGTAAGTTCTAATATTAGACTGCTGTGGTAAATTCTGCTCTATCACTAACTGTACAGTTTTAGAACTTAACCTCTCAATGCTGGGAGTTCATCATCTGTAAAATGGTTAAAATAATAGCACTTACCTCACATACTTTGATGTACTGTTTTGACAGGCAATATATTAATGTATTTAGAATAAGGTATGTTTTGCAGTATATATTCAATATATCTGGCTTATTTACTACATTTCTTCATAATGATGATTTTCATCAGCAGGAAAAAAGAGAGAGAAAAGCCTTTAATGTCAGAAAAGATTTTCATCAGCAGGAAAAAAGAAAAAGAAAAACCTTTAATGTCAGAAAAGAGAGTGTCGAATTTGAGGAAGAACTTGGGTTAAAGATCAATTGTACATGCAAAAAGAAAGTTGACAAAATAGCAACGCACTGAGCAAATGTCACGGATCCTCAGCTCTGGAACTGGTTCTTGTTTGTGCATTTCAGGGACATATTGGGATTGATGTAGAGATTGTTTATACATAAATTTAAACTAAAAGCTTCCTTGTGATTATAATAGTTTGGGAATATAGAAAAGATATTAACTATTCTTATTAATAAGCCATGCTCAGTATTTGTCTCCTTTTTTTCTTATGTTTACTTATTTATATCCTATTTTCTTCAAAAAAAACCACATTCAATGTGACTTGCAAGGATCTGTAAGCTATATTACAATAAATTGAAAGCAGATTAGAAAAGCAGAAGAAAGTCAATGTCTTAAGTCAATTCTATCCATGAGGGAAGATAATGTGAAAAACGTATCATAGTGCCCTTTCTAATTCCTTGAGGTGTGGTACACTTTGGACTTTAAGTGAAACAAATTCCAGTCAAAAAATAAAACTGAATCTTTGAAGATTAAAATATCTTTAAAAGGAAATCATGCCCGTATCTCAGAAGCACAAAATACTCTTGACCTGAAGACTGTATTTTTGTAAGGTGAGATTTTGCAGCAGTTTATATTTGTATTGCCCTTGTAAGTGGGCTGTTCTT
Source organism: Prionailurus viverrinus (assembly GCF_022837055.1). NCBI lineage: Eukaryota > Metazoa > Chordata > Mammalia > Carnivora > Felidae > Prionailurus > Prionailurus viverrinus. Next base: position 98,602,213 of record NC_062563.1, read on the forward strand.
TAAATAGGCTTTTGTATTGTTCTCTGAAAATAAACATTCAATTGCTGTTTTCATCTTTTTTTTAAAAAGTTGAATTCCAATTAGTTAACATACAGTGTAATATTACTTTCAGGTGTACAATATACTGATTCAACACTTCCATGTAACACCTGGTGCTCATCACAAGTGCACTCCTTAATCCCCATCACCTATTTAAACCACCCCCCCCCCCCACCTCCCTTCTGGTAACCTTCAGTTTGTTCTCTTTAGTTAAGAGTCTTGTTTTGTTTCTTAAGTTCCACATGTGAGTGAAATTGTATGGTAATTGTTTTTCTGACTTATTTTGCTTCGCATAGTACTCTCTAGCTCCATCTATGGCATTAAATGGCAAAATTTCATACTTTTTGATGGTAGAGTAATATATTACTCTACCATCAAAAAGTATGAAATTTTCACCTCTTCTTTATCCATTCATTAGTTGTTGGACGCTTGGACTCCTTCCATAATTTGGCTATTGGAGATAATGCTGGCTGGCTCAGTTGGTACACCATGCAACTCTTGATCTCAGGATTGTGCGTTTAAGCCCTACAGTGGGGGTAGATATTACTTAAAAACAAAATCTTTAAAAAATTTTAAGAAAAAGGTAATTCCCTTTTTAACTTTTTGAAGAACCTCCATAACTATTTTCCAGAGTAGCTGTACCAGTTTGTATTCCCACCAACGGTGAAAGAGAGTTCCCCTTTCTCCATATCCTTGCCAACCACCTGTTATTTCTTGTGTTTTTTATTTGAGTCATTCTGACAGGTATTAGGTACTATATCATTGTAGTTTTGATTTGCATTTCCCTGATGATGAGTTCTGTGGAGGATCTTTTCATGTGTTTGTTGGCCATCTGTATGTATTCTTTGGAAAAATGTCTATTCATGTTTCCTGCCCATTTTTTAATTGGATTATTTGCTTTCTGGCTGTTGAGTTTTATAAAGTCCTTTATGTGTTTTGGACACTAACTCTTTATCAGTTATGTCATTTGCAAATATCTTCTATTCTGTAGGTTGCCTTTTAGTTTTGTTGATGGTGTCCTTTGCTATGCTGAAGTTTTTTATTTTGAAGTCCCAAAAGTTTACGTTTGCTTTTGTTTCCTTTGCATCAGGAGACATATCTAGAAAGATGTTGCTATGGCTTATATCAAAGAGGTTACTGTTTGTGTTCTCTTCTAGGATTTTTATGGTTTCAAGTCTGAGATTTAGGTCTTAAGTCTATTTTGAATTTATTTTTATGTATGGTGTAAGAAAGTGGTACAGTTTCATTCTTTTGCATGTTGCTGTCCAGTTTCCCAACACCATTAGTTGAAGAGACAGTCTTTTTCCCATGGATATTCTTTCATGCTTTGTTGAAGATTAATTGATAGTTATGGGTTCATTTCTGGGTTTGCTTGTCTGTTCCAGTGATCTGTGTGTCTATTTTTATGCCAGTAGGATACGGTTTTGATCACTACAGCTTTATAATATAACTTGAAGTTGAAAATCGTGATGCCTCCAGTTTTTCTTTTCTTTTTCAAGGTTGCTTTGGCTATTTCAGGTCTTTTATGGTTCCATACAAGTTTTAGGGTTTTTGTTTTTGTTTTTTTGTTTTGTTTTGTTTTTGTTTTTAAGTAATCCCTATTCCCAACATGGGGCTTGAACCTAAGACCCTGAGATCAAGAGTTGCATGCTTTACTGACTGAGCCAGCCAGGTGTCCAAAATCCGTATGATTCAGTAAAATTTTTACATTTTAGTAGTATTTATCTTTGATTTTCTAATATTCATGATTTTATTATTTATAAAGATAATTTTGTTTCCACTTTATCATGATTGTAATTATAGCACTTAAATTTTCTAATTGCATTTGCTCATCCTTCTAGAACAGTGTTAATATTAATGGAAAGATGGACATTTTGCCTTCCTTTTTATTATATCAGTGATGTTTTTATTTTTCAAATTTTAAAGATGATTTTATATGTGGATTTATGTGCAGTTATTCATGCAAAATATAACATCCATGTATTCTATCTGACTTATTAATATCCTATGCCATTTTCTGCAGTTTTACTTATCCAGGTCCAGATGAATCTGGATTTCTGAAAGGTCCTGTATGTCCTTACCATTAGTGAATGGCTTCAATGTGATTTTTATTGTGTATGGGCAGAAGTTTAATATTTATGTGAACCAAAATTGATAATGAATGTTTTTAAGTTTTAGTCATACATCAAATGAATGTTACCAATAGTTCATTGATGTTGGTTGTTAAGGCAGTAAATTTAATATATGTATAATCTCCTGGATTTCAGTATATTTCTGATTGCAACATCTTATGTGGATTACCATTCTAGAATCTCCATAAATGAGTTTGCTGTTCTCTGGCTTAATAATGCAGTCATCTCAGGTGGGACTAAAAAAATCTAATTAAAGGTGCTTGATTCCAAAGGAAGAATCTAAAATCTATGTGATCCTTAGACAGTGACAAGTATTTCCCCAGAGCTCAGTGATTGCCTGGACTCTTTGTTTCTGTGGAAGGAGACACCTAAGTGATTAGTCATATGACCCCACTTCCATCATTGACCAGGTAGGAAGTCTTGAAGTGGACTATACTAAAATATACTAAAATAGTATTAGTCTAGGCTACTTTAATTTAGATGTTAGAGAAAATTATGACAAAATACTGATAAATGTGTTTTACAACCCACCTAAAAACATTATTTTTCACATATGATTAGAGGTGGTGATGTAAGCAAGATAGCAGAGTAGGAATCCCTAACCTTTGTTGCTCCATAGAATCACTGATCTAACAATGATTTCGGTAGCAAAATGCCTTGAAAGGAAATGCCGAATGCAGAGTAAAAAGAATACTCCAGAGGAGCACAAACTGAGAGTAGTCATATTTATATGGATAAGAGGAGAAATTTGACATTACTCAGATGAGTTCCTCCTTCAAACCACCTTAACTCAGCACTAAAATGATTGCTCAGCCCATCATTTCTCCCACTGGGGGAAAAGTGAGATTGGACTGTGCATCTGGTCACTCAAGGCACACCCGTTGGGCTTGTTTCTGTCTCACTTCATTCCAAACACTGAACAATCCTCTGGAACAGCAAAGAGCAAAGGAAAGAGGAGGACATCTCCTGCAGCAAGTGCTACTCTGTGAGATTTGGAAAACACACATAACTGAGACTTTTTTCTCCATGAGAGAGAATGAAGTGAAGGAAGCCTTATCTCCAGAATTTCAAAGCACCCTCCATGAAACTAAGTTTCTATCTTACCTCATACTGAGTAGGGAGTAACCTGTGGAACCTGGGTCCTTGGAACAGGTTCTGGTGCTGATTTCCAAGATTGTGAAGAGACACAGGACAAAAATATACATCTTCAAATGCATAGACAATAAAGCAAACATACAAGGAATATGCAGAATCTAGAAAACATGACACAAAGGAAGAAAATAAATATCTACTAACCAACTTGAGAAAATTGGAGATCTGTGAATACCTGACAAGAATTCAGAGTAATCATCTTAAAGAACCTCAGTGAGTTATGAGAACACAGACAACTAAACAAAATGAGAGAAACAGTAAATGAATACACTGAAAATATTAACCAAGAGAAACAATGAAAAACAACCAAATAGCAGTATTGGAACTGAAGAATACCATAACTGAACTGAAAAATGCTCCAATTTTGTCCAGGAAATGTGTTCAACATGTCATTAATATTGATTTTTCTAGCAGACAGAAACCATTGAAAAAAGGAGAAGGTTAGGAGGAGGAGGAATCAGAAGAGGAGAAGGGGACAGAAAATAGTCTCATTTAAAATAGCATAAAGGAACAATTAAAGAGACTCATAAATATGGAGAACAAGCTGAGGGTTGCTGGAGGGGTTTTGGGAGGGGGGATGGTCTAAATGGGTAAGGGGAATTAAGGAATCTACTCCTGAAATCATTGTTTCACTATATGCTAACTAATTTAGATGTAAATTTAAAAAAAAACAAAAAATAAAATAAAAACAATTAAACATGAATAAATTTAATCAAGGTGGTGAAAGATTTGTATAATTAAATCCATAAAGCACTGATGAAAGAACACAAAGACAAAAATTAATGGAAAGACATCCCATATTCATGGATTGGAAGAGTTAATATTAAAATATCCATATTACCTAAAAGAGTCTACAGATTTAGTATAATCCCTATCATTATCCAATTTGATTTTTCACAGAAATAGAAACAAAATCTTAAAATTTATTTAAAACTACAAAAGACCCCAAACAGCCAAAGCACTTTTAAGCAAGAAGAGCAAAGTGAGAGGTATCATACTACTAGATTTCCAAATACACTGTAAGTTTACAGTAATCAAAACAGTATGTTACTGGCATTAAAATAGACATTTAGACCAGTAACAGAATTGAGAATCCAAAAATAAATCCATGTGTTTATGGTCAAATGATCTTTGCCAAAGTTGTCAGGGACACACCATAGGAAAAGAATAATTGTTTTAAAAATTGTGTTGTGCGGACTGAATATACACATGCAGTAGAATGAAATTGGGCCCTATGCCACACCATAAATAAAAACCAGTTCACATGGATTAAAGACTTAAATGCAATCTTTGAAACTGTTAAGACACTAGAAGAACATATAGGGGGAAAGCTTCTCAACATTATTTTTGGCTATGATTATTTTTGATGTAATTTAAAATCACAGGCAGCAAAAACAAAAATAGGCTAATGGGACTGCATCAAACTAAAAAGCTTCTGCATAGCAAGGAAACAACAGAGTGAAGAGGCAAGCTATGGAATGAGAGAACATGTTTATAAAGCATACCTCTGATAAGGAGTTCATATCCAAAATAATGTATATAACAAACTGAAACAACTCAGTAGCAAGAAAATAACCTGGTTAAAAATTTTCAAGGACTTAAATAGACACTATAAAAAAAAAAAAGAAAAGCAAAAACAAACAAAAAATACATACAATTGGTCATCAGGTATATGCAGAGGTGCTCAACATTACTAATCTCAGAGAAATGTAAATCAAAACCACAGTGAAATACCACCTTATATCCGGTTATAATGGTTATTATATATAAAAAAGGGTAACAAGTGTTGACAAGAATGTGGAGAGAAGGTAACCCTGGTACACTGTTAATAGGAATGTAAAATGCTGTAGCCATTTTGTTTTTTGTTTTTTTTTTTAATTTTTTTTAACGTTTATTTATTTTTGAGACAGAGAGAGACAGAGCATGAACAGGGGAGGGGCAGAGAGAGGGAGACACAGAATCTGAAACAGGCTCCAGGCTCTGAGCTGTCAGCACAGAGCCCGACGCGGGGCTCGAACTCACGGACCGCGAGATCGTGACCTGAGCCGAAGTCGGCCGCTTAATCGACTGAGCCACCCAGGTGCCCCAATGCTGTAGCCATTTTGGAAAATAATATGGAGATTTCTTTAAAAAATTAAGAGCATATCTGTCATATGATTCAGCAATCCCACTTCTGGTTATATATTTAAAGGAAATTAAATAATTATCTTGAAGAGATAACTGTACTCCCATATTCATTGCAGCATTATTTATAATAGCTAAGATATAAAAATAAGCTATGTGCCTGTCAGTGGATGAATTGATAAATGTGATATATGTGTATGTATGTGTGTGTGTGTGTGTGTGTGTGTGTGTGTGTGTGTATGTGGGTATACATATATGTCTGTGTGTTTGTGTGAGTGTGTGTGTATAAATGTTGGGATATTTCTCAGTCTTAGAAAAGAAAAATCCTGCCATTTGCAGCCATATGGATGTACCTGGAAGACTGTATGCTAAATAAAAAAGGCAGGCACAGAAAGACAAATACAGTAGTCCCCTCTTATCTACAAGGGAGTCATTTCAAGACCCCTAGAGGATAGTGCATCATACACTATGCTTTTTTCTGTATATACATACTAAGATAAAGCTTAATTTATAAATTAGATACAATAAGAGATGAGCAGCAATAAATTAAATAGAATGATTATAATAGCACACTGCAGTAAAAGTTATGTGAATGTGGTTTCTCTCTCTCAAAAGATCTTTCTCTACTGTACTCACTCTTCTTGTGATGATATGATATGATATGATAAGATGCTTATTTGATGAGATGAGATGAATGATATAGGCAATGTGAAATAATGTAGGCTACTATTGGCCTTCTGGGGATGTGTCAGAAGGAGGATCATCTGCTTCTGGACCACACTTGACCATGGGTAACTGAAACCGTGGAAGGCAAAACAATGGATCAGGGAATACTACTGTACTGCCAGGTATGTGTAGAATCTAAAAAGTTGAAATCAAAGAAGCATAGAGTAGAATGGGGAGATATTGGTCAAAAGTTAACAAAGTTTCAGTTAAGTAAGATGAATAAATTATGGAGGTTTAATGTATAGCATGATTTTAATTAATAATATTGTATACTTGAAATTTGTAAAGAGAGCAACTCTTAAGGATTTTCACAAATAAAAAATTTAAAAAGAACATATGTGATGTGATGGATATGTTAACTACTTTGGTTGTGGTCTTCCTTTAACAATGTATACATTTACCAAAAGAATATATACATTGTATGCCTTGAATATGCAATTTTCATTTGTTAATTACACCTCAAAAAAGCTGGAAAAAATACAGTTCAGTGCACAGGAAAAAAAGAAAGACATGGCTGGATAAATTATGTCAATAAAATTGTCCCATCCTTACTTTCCTGAAATATACTCTATAGATTTATGACATGATTTTTAAATGTAGTGTTAGATTATATTTCTGTGGAAAACTTTTTAAACGTAAATATGTCACATCCTCTTTTGAGCTCTACTAGGAATCAATAATTTTGGTTTGGGAATGTGACTCAGGCATCTAGGCTGACTTCTCCTCCCCTTCCCAAAATGAAATAAAGAAAGAAAACCAACGGCTATTGCTCATATTGAGCACAATAGTCCTTTTTATTTTTTTTAGTTTTCCTCTTTATCATTAATTCTCAAGTTTCTTTCTTTGATTGTGTTTGTAGAAGACAGTACTTCAATCCTCTGCTGCGTTGGCACCAAGAGAAATCGAAACCATATTCATTTGTCATTGTTTCCCTGGTATTTACTTCACTGTGTCTGGAAAGCTTTGCATCTGACCCTGAATAGGCTGCATCACACACACACTTCCATGGAAGTCGTATCCATAACTGGCATATATTGGGAAAATTACACTGATTTTATTTATTCAAAATATCTAAAATCAGTAAAGTTACCAAACTTTTATTAAATTCTGTAAGACATTAAATTTGCATACCAGAAGCACATAAGGAAACTGCAAAGAAGACTTCCATCAGCTTTAATAGCCAAATGGCCACAGGCACAGCCTTATTCCATGATTTTGCTATTATCAAGATTCAGGAACATGGTATCTTCTTAGTAAACATTTGGCATTTGTTTGACTGCTGTAGGCAAGTTCGCAGTGCTTTGCATATAAATCATCACATTATTCCCTGTGTGCTCCTGGTAAGGTAGATAGAAATTATCAACACTATTTAACAAAGGGGTCACATATCTCTGTGTCGTCAGCAACTTATGAGGAACAAAAAGTGAACATCTTACTGTAATGTTAGGTAGAAATAATCACACAGCTTTATAAACTTTTGTTTTATGTCTGTAGCAATTAAGAAGTAAAAATTAATAGAGAAGAATAATGTCTTTAAATTTATATATCACAGAAGGTTAAGATAGTTTTTTTTTTTTACTAAATAACCAAATACATTTTCTGTGTACTAGAAAAAGTAGTAAAATATTCATACAGAAAACACAAATGCTCTACAAACACTTTCATTTGTACATGGACATACTTTTTTTTTTCTATCAAGTAGCCAGATCATTAGTGCTCAAGTCCAAGAGAACCATTTAAGGCAATGTGATCACAACAGTTCATTAAATAAATATTTATTAATTACTTGTTTTTTTCCCACTGCTGTTGGCTCTGAAAATAAGTTGTGGCTCTCATTTTTTAAGTGTTCTCTTTCCCCTTGGTGAGAATGCTAACGTTTACTTTTAGTAAGAATTGCTAAGTTGCTAAATGAATGACCCACAAAAGTTTATCTGTTTGCTTATGATTCCAGGATGGGTGGTTGGTGGCAGAAAATGGGTGTAATTGGACATGATAAAACTGAGGCACCTGTGCAGTACCCAAGTGGTCTCCAAGAGACAGTTGAATGCATTTGTCTTTGGTATCAATCTAAACAGAATGAATAAGGGTCAGTTTTAAAGTCCGTGCTTGAGACACTGTTCCATCCTCTAATTCTCATATATGGTCGTAGGATATAGTTCTTTTATAAGATACAAACTTTTAAGTTAATAAGCAACGAGGGGGAAGCTGTTTTTGTTATAGCAACTATTTTTTAGAGGTTAAGTAATTGTGTGCATTTTTCTGGAGAGCAGTAGAATAAAGCACTTCAGTTACTAGGGAATACAAATCAGACTCCAAAGCAAATGGAATTCTATTTCAGCTTAAAAGAATTTACCAGTTGTTAAGCCCAACCAGTTATGATGTATCATATGTAGGTAAATAGAAAAGTGCTTGACAGTTCTGCATGGTTCAAAAGCAAGCACGCCACTGATAATGTGTAGTGGTCAAGAACAAACATGTAATGTTTCTAGGCTATCTAAAATATTAAACATATTTGCTTCAAGTCTACTAATATTTTTAAACAATGACAAAACTGAATACCATACATAGAAGCAAGGGATAAACTCAAATGCCATTTGTAACATAATTCAGGCTAGATATTGAAACGGCTTATAAATATTAAAACATTTAAAAGAATATTATGGTGACCAACAACTAATATTGCTAACCTAAAATAAATGTGTACCTGCTTCTATATGGTAGAAACCCAAAGCTCTGTAATCTCAACAGAATCATTTAATCCATGACAACATACAGAGAAATTCCTAGTGGCAGGCTGAAGAATTCTTTCCTTACTGAAGCTTTGAAAGTCTTTCAGTTTGAAAAGAAATAGAGAATACCTGCTTCTCAAGTTTACAGGTAAAATTTTACTGAAGCATATAGTAAAAGATATTTAGTCATTTAGGCAGTATCAAAGAAAGAAAAAAGAAAGAAAGAAAAAGAAAGAAAGAAAGAAAGAAAGAAAGAAAGAAAGAAAGAAAGAAAGAAAAAGAAAGGGAAGGAAAGGGAAGGGAAGGGAAATTTGAGAGATTAGAATGCTGTGCTAAAGCTTATAAAATGAAATGTACTTGTAAACCCTACTAGTGGATATCATTAGAGTGACTGCTCATCTCCCAAAATATACTTCCCTTGAGAACCTTGCTACTAACCAAGTTGGACCCTAGTAGCCATGTGATCCCAATATGGCCTGCATTTCTGGCCACAATGGTTTAAAACAGAGTTGGGCACTGAGTTTCTGCATGTGACCATGAACAAAATTAAGGTGAAATCAAGAACTGAGGGTTGAACAATTTCTACAGAATAAGTGAATGGAAAATCAGAGAAGGTAGGTCTCCACATAGAAAAGACCTAAGGAAGAATGTTTATTTGGAAATAGAAGAAAATACACAGTCTTATTTCCTGATTTTTCAAATGACAATTCATACTTACTTACCAGTTTATATAGGATATTGATAGGCTGGTGGAGATAGCCTCTCAATGAAACCAATTTTGATAAAGCTCATACAATTTTCTCTAAAGAACTGGAAGAAGGTACCTTTTAGGACCGACATAACCTTTTAGCACACCTCACAGATGTGGAGGACATGAAGGCATGAGATAAGCATGACACTTAACAGACTGATTCCAAATGTGTGATTTATGTAATAGATTTTATCTGATCCCATACTGTCTAAGCTTCTGTAAGGGATGTTGTCTTACAACTTGTGTAACTTTTCACATGGAGGGAATGCATCAGTCCATGTACTGTAACTGTGGTCCTGCTGCTAGTTGATTGCTCAGTGTATTCTAATGCATTCTGATTTTTATGCCATCGGTCGCTTAGGAACCTCCTTACCCTATAGCATTCCAGAGTCTTACCAACTTTGAGAAACTAGAAAAATTGAATCTTTGAGTCCGCAAGACCATAAGAAAGAGTGAGTTTGTGTTTAGAACAAATGGGACACTATAGGTTCTGGGAGGCTTCCCAAGATTACACCTCCTCATTTCATGCATTATCTTTAAACTTTTCTATCAGGCTTGTGAGCAGAGAGTTAACATCTGGCCTGGACTGATACTGGCCTGCTGGTGAATGATCTCACTGTTTGTCTTCTTGAAAATTACATGTAGAGCTAATGTGGAACTTCGTCTCTTTTACTGTATAAACCTCTAATCTGTAAAGTTTACTTGAATTAAGCAAATTGAATTTGCATGCAAACTATGGATCTGCATAGTTTGGTGAGAAGCTGAGACTGTAGCCTCTCTGTACGAGATGACCTACTTACATCTTGGTCTTTATGTGTCTGTGACAGCCCTACATATCCATGTGTTAAGAAGTAAAAAGAAGTTCAATACCATAACTTCATAACTTCAGGGCCTCTCCATGAGATTGAATACTATCTGCTACATCTTTTGCCCTTTCTCTTCCATAAAACTAAGTAAATGCAGTATCAAATTAAAGCCTACTTGTATCTTGTGAGTCTGATTGTGTTTTCTGACCCTTAGTAATTACTGAATAAATTCAGAGCTTATGCAGATTTTAGTATAATATGGATTAACAGTACAATAGAATTTAAAAATTCAAAACCAGGAAAAAAACTTAAGATTCATGAAGCTTTATGATTAAAACCAAACAGCCTTATTAAACATAATTTCCTTTTCTCAGCTGTGAGTTGCTGGCACTATATTAGTTTGTTAGGGGTGTCCTGATGAAATACTGCAGACTGGGTGGCTTCACAACAGAAATACATTTTATCACAGGTCTGGAGGCTAGAAGTCCAAGATCAAGGAATCAGAAATCAAGTCTGATTTCCTTTTAGGTTCCTCATTTTGGCTTGCAGATGACCACCTTATTGCTACGTCTTCACATGGTTTTTCCTTTTTGCCCAGCCCCAAATGGTCTCTTTTTGTAGAACATTGGGAAAATTGGATTAGGGGTTACTCTCATTCCTCTTTTTATCTTAAGCACTTCACTGAAAGTCTTATCTCCAAGCACAGTTACCATCTGAGGTTTGGGGTGTTAAGAATTTCAACATATGAACTTGTAGGGGGACACAGTTGAGCCTGTAACACACTTTGTGTATTCAAGTCTAGAATGGATGATCATTTGGTGAGAATGTAATAGAAACACGTGATACAAAGGATAGGACATTAGCTATAGTAGATTCAAAAGTATGTTTTTTCAAAGAAACTTTAAGAAGATTTTATAGTTTAAGAAGAATAAAGTATTAGATCTAACTATATGAAATTGCAATTTTTACAGTTGAGAATTCTCTAATTACTTTGGTTACCTTTTTAAATTCAAGTAAAATTAAAATATGTTATATTAGTTTCAGGGATGTAATATAATAACTCAACAGTCCTATACATTTTTCAGTGTTCATCAAGATAAGTGTACACTTAATCCCCTTTATTGATCTCACCCATCCTTCCCCCCCTCGCCTCCCCTTTGACAATCACCAGTTTGTTCTTTGTTTTTTACAATTCTGGTTTTTTGGTTTGTTTCTTTTTTCTGCCTTTAGTTGTTTGTTTTGCTTCTTAAATTCCACATATGAGTGAAGTCATATGGTATTTGTTTTTCTCTGAATGACTTATTTCACTCAGCATTATATTCTCTAGGTCCGTCCATGTTGTTAAAAATGGCAAGAATTTGTTCTTTTTTTATGGCTGAGTAATTACATATGTATATATAATATATAATAAAATATATAAATATATAGAATATATAAATACTATATATAAATATGAATATACCACATCTTCCTTATCCATTCTTCTATGGATGGACACCTGGGTTTCATCCATAGCTTGGCTACTATAAATAATGGTGCAAAAAACATAGGGATGCATATGTATCTTTTTAAATTAGTCTTTTCATTTTCTTTGGGTAAATACCCAGTAGGGAATTACTGGATTATACTGTAGTTCTGTTTTCAGTGTTTTGAGTAACCAACATGTGAGAAACTAGACCACTTTCTTACAGAATACACAAAAGTAAACTCAAAATGGATTAAAGACCTAAATGTGAGACCTATACCCATAAAATTTGAGAAGAAAAATAGGCATTAATTTCTTTGGCATTGACCATGGAAACATGTTTTCTACGGAAACAAAAGGAAAATGAAATTATTGGGACTATGCCAAAATATAAAGTTTTTGCACAGTGAAGGAAGTCATCAACAAAACGAGAAGGTAAACTACTAAATGGAAGAAGATGCTTGCAAATGATATATTTGATAAGGGGTTAATGTGCAAAATGTATAAAGAACTTATACAACTCAACATACACACACACGCACGCACACGCACACAACCAAATAATCGAGTTAAAAATGAGCAGAGGACCCAAATGGACATTTTCCCAAAGACATACTGATGGCCAACAGACACATACTAAGATGCTCAACATCACTCATCACCAGGGAAATGCAAGTTAAAACCACAATGGGGTATTACTTTATACCTGTGAGGATGGCTAAAGTCAAAAACACAAGAAATGACAAGTATTGGTGAAGATGTACTTTTGTTACTTTTGTGACTGCTAGACTACATTTCAGAATAAAAACCCACCATAAATATTACAATGTTAATGAGAGGAGTTATTCTAACCAAAATTGTACATTGAATTGACTTTAATTTAACTTCACACATAGCTTTGTCTGATTAGGCCAACAGAGCTGAAGTAGATGATGATCATATTGTGTGACAAAAGACTTCCTTATTAAGTATGTCTCTACCTGTCCAATTTGGGGTTATATGTTATGATGTATGTAACACAACACATTTTCCCCCAGGTTTGACAGTAGCAAGTATTCACTGAATTCAGCACTTTCACCCTATTTATACAATAATAACTGCTCACTTGTGACATTTTATTAATAAAGTTTTTATGCATTTAAATTAATTATCTCTAATACAACTCTGTAAGGAAGATACTTTTAGTTCTGCTTTAATAGTTATAAGAATCAAGGATTGGAAGACTAAGGACATATATGAGAGAGTCACAATTTGATTTCCTGTGTCTGGGTCTTCAAACACCAGGATATTTACCATACATTCTCTTCTCTCTCATGAAAGAAACACAAGGCATTAAGTTCTGAAACAATATTTTGAGAAGTAACAGAATTATGCATATTGGTAGGTAGACTATGAAATTGTTCTTCAAGCAAAGAACGTAATTTGCCTATGATTGTTACTGATGTCAGTATGAAACATATTTTATTACTTAGAGGTACTTTTTCTTTAGAAATATAACCTAAGACTCTTACTGAGCCTTCTATCTTTGGATATTTCAGTGTACAATAAGCCCTTAGTAAACCTTCTTTACAATAGTGCAATTAAAATCTATTACATTGTTTTCAAATAATGTTTGGGAGGAATAGGTAATTATATTATAAAAAGACAAATCAGTTCCTGATTCAAAGGAAAATTCCAAATTGTAAACTACAGTAATGGAGACAGTGATTTTACTGATTCTAAAGTTGCTTTTATAATACTTCCTATAGACACCATTGATTGAAAGGTGATGGCACTAAACCATTTCATACATAGGATTAAGTTGGCATGAATATAATGAAGTTCCATTTATTTATTTATTTATTTATTTATTTATTTTTAAATTATTTAATCCTTTTTTTATTTATTTTTGAGACAGAGACAGAGCATGAGCAGGGGAGGGGCAGAGAGAGGGGGAGACACAGAATCTTAAGCGGGCTCCAGGCTCTGAGCTGTCAGCACAGAGCCTGATGCGGGGCTCGAACTCACAGAGTGTGAGATCATGACCTGAGCTGAAGTCAGACACTCAACCGACTGAGCCACCCAGGTGCCCCAGCTTTTTTTCCTTTTATAAAACAAGAAAGGATTATGCATATAGTTAATATTTTTCTTTTTTTTTAAATTTTTTTTTCAACGTTTATTTATTTTTGGGACAGAGAGAGACAGAGCATGAATGGGGGAGGGGCAGAGAGAGAGAGGGAGACACAGAATCAGAAACAGGCTCCAGGCTCTGAGCCATCAGCCCAGAGCCCGACGCGGGGCTCGAACTCACGGACCGCGAGATCGTGACCTGGCTGAAGTCGGACGCTTAACCGACTGCGCCACCCAGGCGCCCCTAGTTAATATTTTTCAATATAAAATAAAATGTTTGTATATTACTTTCCAATTTATATTATTTTCATTTGAGATTAGGTAACATAATTATTCAATTTTAAAATGTCATGTTTTTCATATAGCATTTTTTTAATATTATAACATTAAAAATTAAGAGCACATTTTGATAAAGAATTGTGAATTTTGAACTGTTACTGTTGGAAATTAAATATTCAAAAATTGATTAGTATAATTAAGAACAAAAGAATGTCTCAAAAAAAAAACCCAAAAAAAATAAAGTAAGAAAAGGTGAATTCAGTGCCAAATTACTATTTTTGTTTCTGACATAGCTGCTTACTTATCTCTGAGAAGATGTCTGCCTTCATTAAATACTTATTTTTTAAAATTTTTTTAGTGTTTAGAATGATGTCAATGAATATAACAGAATAAGAAACTTGAAACTCCATCACTCCAGAAGTGCAATGAATAAGCTTGTGAAAAAATGTCAGAAAAAAACTTCTAGAAACTTTGGAATCTAATAAAAAAGTTTTTTTTAGAATAATCAGCAGAATACTTAATGAGAAAGAAGAAACACTAAATTTTGCTAAGAGAGCTCTATGGCACTTTTTCTTACTCCCTGCCTCAGCAGCTGTTTTGATGAATGTAACCTTCATTCCAGGTGGAGGTTGCTAGTACCAAAGGGAGAAATAAGGATCTTATTCTCAAAGACTTGTGATTGGGTGTTTTGACTCTCTTGACTCTTTGAAGTAAAACATGTTAAAGGTTTCAATTTTGTTTCACATGTCTCAGAGCTTTCCCAGTGTTGAGGCACCTTCTCAGGCATTATTGATTGAAAACACAGGGTAGAACTTGAGGCCAACAATAAGCAGAAATAGCATCCTAGAAGGAAGAAGCTAGGGAAGGAGTGGTACTTAGAGAAATAATAGTTTTTAAAAGCTCCTATTAGGGAATCTGGAGGCAAGATGCACACGAAGGACGGGTACATGCTCAAGAGAGACCAGAGAACAACCTGAGTTATCACCTGTGGCCACTCTTCAGGTTCCACCCATGAAGGAAATGAAGGCTAAGACAGAAGCAAACTGCTTGGCATAGCACTGAAGCAATGTCCCAATACAGAGGCAATCTGAAGAATGCAAGAATGGTTTTTTTGCAGGGAGGATTGGAATGAGGTGTTTCAAATGTCTAGGGAGATATATCAAATCACTAGTTGACCACTAGAGTATTTGAACAGAGACATCTGTAGTCACACATGACAAAGAATATGGACTTTTCAAAATTAGATCAACAACAAAACAAACTACACAAATACAAAAACTAGAAAAACATCATACAGACTAGGGAAAGTATGGTTTTTCAGGATTGTTACATCATAATGTTCAGAATGTCCAGTTTACAACAAAAACAAGGCATGAAAAGAGAAGAGTGTAGCCTATTTATTGGAGAAAAATAAATTACTAGAAACTGTCCTTGAGGAAGCTCATATGTTGAATTTACTAGATAAACATTTCAAATAAACTCACTTAAATATGATTAAAGAGCTAAAGGAATCCACCATGCACAAAGAACAAAATATTTGTCAGGAGAATATATTTTTCACTGACTTTAAAATATCAATAAAGAGATAGGAATTATAAAAAAATCCTGGCATAGAAAAGTGAAATAATTGAAATAAAAATTTCAGAAGAGGGGTTCAGATTTGAGGAAGGAGAGGGAAGAATCAATGGACATGAAAATAGATCAACTGAAATTCTTTAGTCTGAAGGGTAGAGAGAAAAAAATGAAGAAAAATGACCAGAACCTGAAAACCTGTGGACACAGCCATGAGTACCAATGTATGCATAATGAGGGTCCCAGGAGGAGAGGAAAGAGATGCATAAAAATATTTGAGAAGTAATAAAAAACGTCTCACATTTGATGAAATGTATGAATCTGTACACTGAAGAAGCTAAATAAAACCCAAGTAGGATAAACTCAAAGAAATCTGCAACTTCATATTTTATAATTAAATTGTTGAATTCCAAAGATGAAGAGAGAATCTTGAAAGCAGCAAGAGAGAAGGAACTTGTCTGTACAAGTAATCCTCAAGATTAACAGCCAGTTTCTTTTCTTAAAACATTTAGGCCAGAGGCAGTGGTAACATATAAAAAATATGTAAAATGCTGAAAGAATTAAACCTGTCAACAAAGAATTTTATATCTGAGTAAGTTTGTCTTAAAAAATGTATCATAAATTAAGACATTTCTAGATAGACAAATAAGGAGTTCATTGTTAGTAGACCTGCCTTGTGAGAAATGCTAAAGGTAGTCCGTCAGTTTGAAATAAAAGAACACTAGTCTGTAACTCAAAGCCATAAAATGAGAAAAAACCATTAAAGATAATTACTTAGGTAAAGGTTAATCCAGTATTATATCTTTGGATTTTACCTCATTTTTTCCCTACATGATTAAGGAAACAAATGCATAAGACAATAATTATAAATCTATTAGGACATTCAATGTATGAAGATATAATTTATGACAATAATATAAGGAGGCAGTGTTAAATAAAACAAGTGTTTGCATACTCTTGTAATTAAGTTGGTATTAGTTGAAACCATTTAAAGTATAATATTAATTGTGATCCTCCAGTTTACCACTAAGAATACAACTAAAAATATATACAATAAATGAAATGAGAAAAGAAACAAAATTGTACACTAGAAAAAAAATTAGATACAAAAACACAATGATGGGGGAATTGAAGGACAAAAATAATATGAGATGAAAACAAATTGCAAAATGGCAGAAGCAAGTTTTTATCAGTAATCACTTTAAATGTAAATAGATTAAACTCTTTAATTAAAAGACATGGATAGGCAGAATGGATTTTAAAAAATGATCCACTTTGTGTTGTCTACAGAGTTTTACTTTATTTCTAAAGATGTAAGAGGTTGAAAGTAAAAGAGGCGAATGATATTCCATGCAAGTATTAACCAAAAACAAGGTGCAGTGGCTACACAAATGTCAGACAAATAGAATTTAAATCAAAATTTGTTACAAGAAACAAAGAGCAACATAATATATATTGGTAAAAGTGCCAATCTATCACCAAGCTATAATAATTATAAAAATATACATACCTAATAAGAAAGTCCCAAAATGTATGAAACAAAAACTAACAGAAGGAGAAATAGATAATTTTACAATAATAGTTGGTGACTTCAGTACCATACCATCAATAGTAGAAAGAACAACTGGGCAGAAAATCAACACAGAAATAGACAACTTGAACAACATTAAAAATCAACTGGAACTAGCAGACCTCTAATGCTCTAACAAGAGCGTAATGCACATTCTTGCCAAGTTTTCATGGAACCTGTTCCAGGATACACTATACATTAGATCATAAAATAAGTCACATGCTCATAATCCACCTTGATGAAAGTAACATTTTATTAATTCTGCTGTAACTTGTCATTGGTTGAAATGGCTATCTTCTCATTAGAGATGAACTGTAGTACCATCTTTCATGAAAATAATGAATGCCTCTAGAACTATTGTTCTGTAATATTAGTTACCCATCTCATAGTCCTTTGTGCCATAAATAATTTTACCCAAGCAACTGACTTGTAATTTATTTTCAAGTACAATCTCTGAAAATTCCAGTTATGCAATGCTGGTAGGTAGATTCCAGATAACAGCTTCTTTAATTTTCCTTTATGGAGTTTTGCTTGTTTTTATATTTTTTTTTCTATGTGCACTGAATCATGGGTAATCAGCACTAACTACCATTCACTAGAATTACATGTTACTTCCAAGTCCTCAGTTTTCAGGGTTTTGATGATACTGCTTTTATTGTAGTGCTCTTACATATTTTCTTCTATTTTATATTTTTCATTTAAATAAGTGAATGTTTTAGTGTTAAATATTTCTTGAACTTTTTGGACATACTGCTGTTCATTCTTTTTCTTATTCAAATAAAATGCATCATTGTAATAATGACCGGCAGGTTATTACCAATTCATTCCCCATTAACTGTTCTCGATCCCTGCTTAATAACACTGGATCTTAGGTATATCATTTGCATGAAATTAAAGGTTATTGCTATTGTATTTTTTAGGAATATCATGTTTCATCATATTTCCATACTTATAATTTTGTATAGAATAAAATGAAAAAGTATCTTGTGAAGCAGCAGATTACTAGAAGTGTTATTCTTTTTCTGTAAGAATAACTTTTAACTAAGAACAATTATATTTTTCAACACATTTGGCAATATCTGACCACATTTTTGGTTTCACACTCAGGGGCTGCTACTGGCATATTCTTTTTTTTTTTTTTAAAGGAAATATAGCCTGGAATACCAATATGTACTCCAGGGAAATGGAACTATTTGGGCTAGTTGATCATTGTCTTGTAAAGAAAAGTGTTAAGAATATTGAAATAAGTAAGTCTAGAGTAGTACGGATTAATTTATTGTGTATACTAAAAGCGCGCACATGTTTTGTCCTTCATCTCATGTTAATGCCTATCTAGCCTTTAAAGACTTCATGACCAAACTAGACATGGTTGGAGGAATGGATGTTATACATGAGCACAAAGAATGACTGAATCTTATATAACAAAAACCTACACTGGGTTGAATATAGTCCCTAACATTAGTTAATTAACCATCTATAGGAAGACAGTTTGATCACATCAAATTTCCTTTCATAGGGCCTATTCTGGAAATGGTTTTACCTTTCCAGACCATATTGCAAGAGCCAATGCAATCATCCAAGGGCAATGACTGTCTATTGACAGGATTTTTCAAATGATTTGTCTCAGACTAAAGGAACTATTTCACAAAAAAGGTGGCTAAGTAATAGACTTATTACTTTGTGATACACCGGTCTTGTGGCTTATTCTGTCATCCAGAAACAGTGAGTCTTAAGGAAAAGAAAAATGAACTGTTAAAAGCTCATCTAAGCCCAATCCAAAGAATCAGCTTGTATATTGCTTCTCTATAAGGTATTAAACCAATAGCCAGTATGTAATGTTATGTACTCAGTAGCTAGAATCTATGGGTCTGTTACTAATGAATGGAAATAGGATTTCCCCTTAGCCAACACTATCTGCCAAACCTGGGCAATAAAGGAAAATAAAAGATAAATGAATAATTTTATGGAGAAGAAACTTGGAAGACACCTTGTAATTAAGGTTAACAAAGTCGACATCACCAATAATGGGACAAATCAAAACTATTATGACACCTGATTTGATGCAGTGAGAATACACTGTCATTTCTGGGATATCCCTGTCAAGAAAATGTACAGCATAATATAATCATGGTGAATTATAAGTAAAACACAAATTGAGAGGCAGTATCCATAGTAATTGTATTAGAGTCTTCAGCAGCAGCATACAAAGGAGGACTGAGAACTATTTTAGATTGAAGGAGACTAAAGAGACATGTTACAAATATAAACTGGATGCTTTTGGTGCATATGATTGAGACAACATGTGAAACTTGAATGGGAACTGTAGATTATTTGATTTTAATGCATCTCTGCAATTTTAGTATTCTTCATAGTTATATTGATAGGAAAAATTCTTTGTAGGAATTGTAAAGTAAATTACTCAGATATAAAGAACACTATGTTAACAGCAGCTGACATATACTCATATGATTCATAAAAAGGAAAAAAAAAACTTCTCTTGAAAATGATAAAATAGCCTGAATGTTTATATTTTTAAGAGAGGTAAGAAAAACAATCTAAAGAATGTATAAGAAAGGAAAATAAAGATTAAAACAGAAAATAACAAAGTAGAAGATAAACTCATAACAGACTTAAAAGGGCCAAATACAAATTAGTTCAGAAATCTCTACACAATAGACAAATAAGAAAGAAAAAAAACCAATATCAGAAATACAAAAGATAACTTCAAAATAAGTACTCTAGACAGTATCAAGATTTTATTGAGACATTATGGAAACTTTTACACCAACATTGAAATATTAGATGAAATGGATATTTTCCTACGCTCAACAACAACAAAAAAAAACAAAACCAGAATAATTCTACCACCATAAAGATAATAAATTTTAACTTCTAAGAAAATCCCTTCCCCAAAGCAAATTAACACACATAAATGCGCGCGCGCGTGCGCACACACACACACACACACACACACACACACAGAACAATAAACAAAAACACACTTCGGGCATGGTCGGTTTCAATAGAAAATTACATCAAAATTTCAATTTGTTTTCATTTAAATGTTCAACCTTATGCAAAATTTCATAGAGTATAGAAAAGGAAGTAATGTTACCCAATTTGTGCAATGAGGCTGTAAATCCTTGATACAAAAATCTTAAATGGACATTAAGAGAAAAGAAAATTGGGGCACCTGGGTGGCTCAGTCGCTTGAGAATCTGACTCTTGATTTCAGCTCAGGTCATGATCTCATGGTTCATGAGTTGAGTCGCTTGTTGGGCTTTGTGCTGACAGTGAGGAACCTGCTTGGGATTCTCTCTTCTCTGCCTCTCTCCTGCTCTCTCTATTTCACAGAATAAATAAATAAACTTTAAAAAGAGAGATAAAGGAAAATTATAGGGTAATATCATATTCTGAACAAAACTTTAAGGAAATTTCATTATGGCATTTTATAAAATGAATAATAGATTATGGACATTTGAGTTTATTCCACAAGGTAGGCTATGTAACATTAGAAAATAAATCAGTATAAGTTACAATGTTAATAAAAAAGAAGAATATATTTGATAACTTATAATGCTGCAGAAAAATTTTTACACAATTCAATATTTGTGTTAAATACTTATTAGGTGAGGAAGAGTATTTTTTTAATATAAACAATCCATAAACTCCTACAGCAAACATATGCTCAAAGTTAAAGATCTGAATTCTTTCCTTTTGAAATAATAAAAAAGAACGTAGTTAAGGATGCCTACTGCTAATATTTGATAACGTAACTGAGGTAATATCCAGTGCTATACACATATTGAAAAGAATTTTATAATATCAATTTATTTGATATCATTCTGTATATAGAAAATTTTTAAAACTTTTGTAACAATGTATTAGGGAGTTTGACAAGGTTTCTGGATATTCAGTCAATATACAAAAATCACTTGTAGTTCTATATGCCACCAACTGACAGGGAAAAAAATTACAATAAAATGAAAAGTATCAGTTGCCTTGGAAAATAACAAATACAAGATATATTTGTGGACAATTACAAAATTTTATTGATAGTTGTTAAAGAAAGCTTGATAAATGGACATATGCAATGCACCATAAATTACATTTTCCGAGGATGTCCTCAAAAATTGTCTTATTAAATCAATTTATATAAGCAACATGTATATTTGCAATTCACAACTTTTTTACATTCTTATTTTATAAAATCTAGTTCATTTGGAAGTGCCTGGTTCAAGAGTAACCAAAACACTATCATACTAATTAGTAGTACAAATAACTGACCATTTAAAAAAGTTTAAACACTGATACATTGTAGTAATAGCAAAGTTGTATAAATAGATCAGTAACATGGAATGAAGAACCTAGATATGAACACCCGTATATATTATCTCTTTACACATGAATGGCACGGCAGAAAGTAGAAAGTAGATGATCTTTTTCAATAAAAAGGTTATTGTGAGCTGGTTGATTTAACACTGATACATTTAAGGCAATATTTAAATATCTCACAAAGAATAATAAAAGGGAATATTTTGGAACTTTGGGATATGTAATGGTTTCCTAAACAGACACAAAAATAACAACCACACATTTTAAAGGAAATGTGAGATCACTATTTAAAGACAGATTAAATAGGCTGAACTTCACTGACCACACACAAGGGGTATACACTGTGCAAAAAACAGTAGTCTGGAAATGTCACAAATGGACATTTTCAGGCCTACACAAGCAAAATCAACAATCCCTGAGAATTTAGAGAATCAAATTTCCAAAATTACCCATTTGTAACACTTGGAAGTTCTAGTTCTTTACAAAAACAAAACAAAACAAAAACAAACAAGCAAAAAAACATTTGAAGAAACTGGAAAGTATGACCCATTGCAAAGATAAAAGAGTTTAAGAGAAATCATTCCAAAGGAATCCCAGACATTGGAATTAACTGAATCTAGCAACACAGTAAATACCCAAGTGGGACTTATCCCAGGAATTCAAGGCTGAGTCAACATACTAAAGTCAGTATATATATCGTGTTAATAAAGGGGGAAATAACACATAATCTTCTCAGTGGAGGCAGAAGAAGCATTTGGCACAACACCCTTTCAGGATACAAAATAGAAAAGAAATAGAAGGGAACTGCAATCTGGTAAAGGTCATCAATGAAAAATCCACAGCTAAAAACAAACTTAATATTGAACTGGTGAAAGATTGAATGTTTTCTTCCTAAGATCAGGAAAAAGAAAGATATTTGTGCTTACTGCTACTATGTAACATTGCACTGCAGAAAAATTAGGCAAAAAAATAAAAGGCATCCATATTGGAAAAGAAGTAGTGGGGCACCTGAGTGGCTCAGTAGGTTGAGTGTCCGACTCTTGATTTTGGCTCAGGTCATGATCTCACAGTTCATGGGATGGAGTCCTGCATCTGGCTCTGCACTGACAGTGTGGAGCCTCCTTGGGATTCTCTCTCTCTCCCTTTTTCTGTGCCTCCCCTACTTGCTCTCTCCTTCAAAATAAATAAACATAATTTTTTTAAAGTAGCAAAACTATTTGTACTTTAAATGATCTTGTACATAGAAAAGGGAATAACAAGAACTTGTTAGAGGTGGAATGCCTGAGTGGCTCACTCTGTTAAGCCTCTGACTCTAGATTTACACTCAGGTCATGATGTCACTGTTGGTGAGATTGAGCCCTGCATCTGGCTCCATGCTGACAGTGGGAGCCTGTTTAAGATTCTCTCCCACTCTCCTTCTGCCCCTCCCCCGCCTCTTGTGTGGGCTCTTTCTCTCTCAAAATGAGTAAATATTATGAATATAAAAACAGAGCTAATGAAGAAGTTCCGCAAAATTATAGAAAACAAGGTCAATCTTCAAAAATATGCTGTATTTTATATACTAGTAAGCAGTTTGAAAATGAAATTAAAGGGGCGCCTGGGTGGCGCAGTCGGTTAAGCGTCCGACTTCAGCCAGGTCACGATCTCGCGGTCCGTGAGTTCGAGCCCCGCGTCAGGCTCTGGGCTGATGGCTCAGAGCCTGGAGCCTGTTTCCGATTCTGTGTCTCCCTCTCTCTCTGCCCCTCCCCCGTTCATGCTCTGTCTCTCTCTGTCCCAAAAATAAATAAACGTTGAAAGAAAAAAAAATTAAAAATAAAATGAAATTAAAGAAGCAAAATAATTTTAAAAATAAAAAAGGTACTTAGAAATGTATTTAAAAAAATAAAGACTTAGACACTGAAAGGTACATAAAAACATTGTTGAAAAAATTAAAGATCTAAATAAATGGAAAGTCTCACATGTTTATAGAGTGGAAGGTTTGTTATTGCTAAGATGTCAGTGCTCTGTAAATTGATCTAGACTTCAAGGTTTCAGTTGACTTTTTGCAGAAATAGACAAGCTGGTTCTAAAAGTAACATGGAAATGGAAGGGACCAGGGATAGTGAAAACTAATTTGAAAAAGAACAAAGCTGAACAACTATACTTCCCAAATTCAAAGCACAGTCTACAGAGCTATGATAATCAACACCAACATATAGATTAAGGATATAGATTAATTAAATGGAATGAAGATATACAAATAAACCTATACTGGAAGGGCTGGTTGACGTTTTTGACAAGAGCAATAAGACAATTCAGTAG
Organism: Prionailurus viverrinus; assembly: GCF_022837055.1. Classification (NCBI taxonomy): domain Eukaryota; kingdom Metazoa; phylum Chordata; class Mammalia; order Carnivora; family Felidae; genus Prionailurus; species Prionailurus viverrinus. The sequence continues at coordinate 98,626,303 of NC_062563.1, forward strand.
AGAAAAAATAGTTTTTTTTCAAGTAAATGATGCTTGACCAACTCAATATCCACATGAAAAAGAATCAAGCTGGGCCCCTGACTGACCCCATGGTCAAAAATTAAGTAAAAATGGATCATCAAAGGTCTAAATAGAAGATCTAAAACTATAAAACTCTCATGAGGGGAAACATAGGTATAAATCTTTGTGGCCTTGGATTAAGCAACAGTTTTATAGATGTGTAAACTAAAACACAAATAACCAGGAGGGGAAGTATATACATATATAAAAATAAATTGAAACTGATGAAACTTAAAACACTTTTGAGCTTTAAAGAGTCAATCAGGAGAGTGAAACACAGAGTGAGAGAAAACATGTGGAAATCATATGACTGAGAGGCATATAGTGCAGAATATGTAAAAAATTACTATTCAACAGTACTTTAAATGAATATTGCTAAGTTAAAGAAGCCAATCTAGAAAGCCTACATGTTGTTGTATGATTACAGCTATATGACATTCTGGAAATGGCAAAGCTATGGAGACAATAGTCCTACCAGTGGTTGCCAAGGGTTTGAAAAGAGGGAAGAAGGGATGACTAGGTAGAACACAGGGGACACTTAGGGCAGTGAAACTATTCTCTGTGACACTGTCCTGGTGAATACTTGTTATCATACGTTTGTCAAAACACATAGAATGTTCAATACACTGAAGATTAACTGTGGCGGTTAATAATAATGTATTGATATTGGTGCCTCAATTGTAATAAATAAACCACAGTACTGCAAGATGTTAATGATAGCAGAATCTTTGGGTTTGAGGGTGTGTTTGGGAACTTTGTACTTTCGGCCAAAATCTTATCTAAACCTAGACCTGCTCTAAAAAGATATCAATTAAAACAAAAAGTGTGCCACAATTTTTCTGAATCTGCATTTTGTGTGATTTTTTGCATTGGTTTCTGTACATATTTTGATAGATTCATAAATAATTTTACCCTTTTTTTGAGACCACTGCAAATGGCATTATTTTTGTCTTGTTTTTTTCCTGCTTCAAATTTTCATTACTGATATAGAAGAAAACATTTGATTTTTCTGTATTACTTTTGCAGCCTTCATTGCTATATTCACTTATTGGTTCTGGGACGTTGTTGGTTTTTCATGTTGATTCTTGGAATTTCTACTTAGATAATATTGTCTTTTGTGAATAAAATCAGTTTTATGTGTTTTTCCAGTTTGCTTACATTTCATTTCGTTTTCTTGTAGGATTGCTTTAGCTAACAAACCCAGTGTAATGGTGAATAGGAATAGTGAGGGAGCACATCCTTGTCTTGTTTTTGAACTTAGGGGTTAAGTGTTCATTTATTCACAGTTAAGTATGAAGTTAGTGATAGGTTTTTCATGGGTGTTATTTATCCACTTATGAATGTTAGGCTCTATCCATACATTGCTAAAAGTTTTTGGTCATAAATAGATGATGGATTTTGTCACCTGTTCTTTCTGCTTCAATTAATATGATTATACATTTTTTTCAATTATGTATCCACATGCTGTATTACATTGATTTTTAATGTTTATTTATTTGTGTGTTTGTGTGTATGAGAGAGGGAGAAGGTGGGCAGAGAGAGAGAGAGCATGTGCACAGGGGAGGGACAGAGAAAGAGAGGGAGAGAGAGGATTCCAAGGAGGCTTTGCACTGTCAGCAAGGAACCCAGTATGGGGCTTGATCCCAGGAACCGTTAGATCATGACCTGAGCTGAAATCAAGATTCAGACACTTAACCCACTGAACCACCCAGGCTCCCCTGTATTACATTGATTTTTAAATAATAAAATACCCTAGCAAACCGAGAATAATTCCCATTTGTTATTATGTATGAACATTGTTTTTAAATTGTGGATTTGGATTTGCTGCTTCTTAGTGGAGAATATTTTTATCTGTATTTATGAAAGATATTTGCCAGTTCTTTCTCATCTCTCTCCCTCTCTCTCTCTCTTTTAAATGTCTTTATCTGGTTTTAACAATAGGGTAATGCCGGCCTCATTAAATGAATTGGAAAGTGTTCCTCTATTCACTAGAGAAGAACGAATTGGGAAATGTCACCTTATTTTCTAGAAGAGAATGTGGAAAATTGGTATAAATTTCTTTAAGTGAATGAAAGAATTCACTAGTAAAATCACCTGGGCCTGATTCTTTTAGAAGGTTATTTATTATTGATTAATGTACTTAAAATATGTATACTTATTCAGATTATTTATTTCTCTTTATGTGAGTTTTGACAGTTGCCAAGTAATAGATCCATTACATCTAAGTCACCAAAATTATGGGCTTAATGTTGGTTGTAGTATTCCTTTAGTGTAGTCTTAATATGCATGGTATTAGTCATGGAGACCTTTCAATACCATATTGGTAATCTTTCTCTTCTCAATTTCTTGTGTAGCCTGACTGGGGACTTTACCATTTTTATTTCTTATAAACAAACAAATAAAATCAGAAAAAAATAACAAAAAACAAAACCCAAAACCCTAGCATTTGGTTTTGTTGATTTTTCTTCTTTATTGTTTTCAGTTCTATAAATTTCTGCTCTACATTTTATTATTTCTCTTTTTCTGCTAGCTTTAGGTTGAACTGTTGCAATTTATGTGTTGTACAATGATTGAAACAATATTTTTGTTTTAGGTCCCTCTTCTTTTAAAATGTAAACATTTAATGCTATAGATTTTCATTTAATCACTATTTTCTTTGCATCTTGTAAATATTGTTAAGTTTTAAATTTTCATTTACTTAAAATATTTCAATATTTCTTCTGATACTTCTTCTTTGATCCATGTGTTATTTATAAGTGTTTCATTTAATCTCCAGATATTAGGGTTCTAGATGTCTTTCTATTGCTGTTTTTTGTTTGTTTGTTTGTTTGTTTATTTGTTTTTAACTCCATTGTGGATTGTGAACACATTTTGTATGGTTTCTTTTCTTTCAAATGTCTTGAAATGTTCTGAAACAACATGTGATCTATCTTGGTGAATGTTCATGTGAACTTGAAAACTTTGTATTACTTTGTTGTTGGATAGAATATAATATATATGTTAATTAGATCCAGCTTATCAATTATGCTATTTAGTTCAACTGTATCACTGATTTTCTTTCTGCTGGATATATCATTACTGAAAGAGAGGTTTTGAATTCTCCAACTATAATAGTATATTTGATTTTTTCTTGAGTTCTAATGAATTTTGCCTCTTGTATTCATACACTCAGTTGTTGGGTGCATAAACATTTAGGATGTTTATGTCTTCTTGAATAAGTAACCCCTCTGTCATTATTTACTGTCATATATATACAGATATTACTATATATAATAAACTATATTTATTACTGTCATATATATAGTTTTATATGTATGTGTATGTATATATGTATATATACATATATGTATATATTTTTTCTCAAATATCTTGTGTATCTTCAAATTTGTTAACCATTTTTTATGCGAAAAAAAAGTGAAGGCACAAGAAATAGAAATTATGTTATTTATAAAAATTTCAAAAATAGCGCCTTCTGGCTGGCTCAGTTGGTAAAGTATGCAACCTTGATCTCAGGGTTGTAAGTGGGAGCACCACATTGGGTGTAGAGCTTCTTTAAAAATAAAATCTTAAGAATTTCAAGGACCGTTTTAAACATTTTTCTCATATATTACACTGTAACAGAGTACCCCAAACTCAATGACATAAAAAACCTGTTTTTTTATCTTATAAATTCTGTAAGTCAATAATTCAGGAAGAGTATGGGAAGATAAACTTTTTTTTTTTCTACTTCACTAAGTCTGAAGCTTCAGCTGAGAAGATTTGAAGAGTTGTGGGTAATTTGTATTTTGGATCATGGCAGCTGTAATCATCTAGAGGACTATTCACTCAAATTTTTGATGTCTGGGCTGGATGAGTCTAGAATAAGTTGACCAGCAATTCTAGTTTACCTGGAACTGAGAGGGTTCCCAAGATGCAGGATTTAATTGTCAAAACCAGACCTCTCTTGGGCATACAGTTGGTCAGCATACTCTAAGACTGAGCTCAGTTGCAGCAATTGATTGGAATGCCTCATTTATCTGTCTTAGGCTTCTCAAAACATTGTGCTGGATTGTGAAAGTCTTCCAACAGGGTGTATTTGGAGACAAATGTTTAAAATGACCAATGCATAAGCTACAAGATTTCTCACAAAGCCTGGGAAGTCACGTAGCATCATTTGATTACATATGAGCTACATAGGCAGGTCCACATTTACAGGAGAGGAATTACCTTCTAAGTTTTGATAACGGAGTGGCAAAAATTGCATAGTAGAAGAACATCTAGGAGAAGAAATAATGTTGCAGTAATCTTTGAGAAAGGCAATCTGTTGCAAAGTAAATGATATTGCTGTGTGATATACATATAGGAAAGCAAATAAATTATCATTTTAAAATTCAGGCTAGCATTCAGAAAAGAAAAAGTAAATAAAAGGCATCCAGATTGGTAAGGAAGAAGTAAAACTTTCACTGTTTGCAGTAAACCTGATACTGTATATGGAAAACCCTAAAGACTCCACCAAAAAACTGATATAATTGATAAATAAATTCAGAAAAGTCTCAGGATACAAAATCAATATATAGAAATGTGTTGGATTTCTATACACTAATAATGAAGCAGCAGAATGAGAAATTAAGAAAACTTTCATTTACAATTGTACCAAAAAGAATAAAATACTTAGGAATAAATTTAACCAAGGGGGTGAAAGATCTGTACTCTGAAAAGTATAAAACATGGATGAAAGAAATTAAAGGTGACAGAAACAAATTAAAAGGTATCCCATGCTCATGGACTGGAAGAACAAATATTGTTAACGTGCCCATCCTACCCAAAGATCTACAGATATAATTCAGTCTCTATCAAAATACCAACATAATTTTTCAAAGAACTAGAACAAATGATCCTAACATTTGTATGGAGGTACAAAAGATGGTGAATAGCCAAAGCAGTCTTGAAAAAGAACAAAACTGGGAGTATCTTAAATCCCACATTTCAAGATATACTGCAAAGCTGTAGTAATTAAAACACCATGATACTGGCACAAAAATAGACACATAGAACAATGGTACAGAAGAGAAAGCCGAGAGATAAACCCATGATAATGTTGTCACTTAATCTTTGGTAAAGTAGGCAATAACACGGGATAGGAAAAAGTCTCTTCAACAAATGGTTCTGGGAAAACTGGACATACAAAAGAAGGAAACTGGACCACATTCTTATACCATGCGCAAAAATGAACTCCAAATGGATTAAGGACCTTACTGGGAAAACTAAAACCATAAAAATCCTAGAAAAGAGCACAGGCAGTAATTTCTCTCACATCAGTTGTAGTAACATCTTTATAGAGATATGTCTCCTGAGGCAAGGGAAACAAAAGCAAAAATAAACTATTGGTACTACACCCAAATAAAAATCTGCACAGTGAAGGAAACAATCAATAAAACTAAAAGACAGCCTATTGACTGGGAGAAGATATTTGCAAATGACATATGAGGTAAAGGGTTAGTATTCAAAATATATAGAGAATTTACACAACTCAAACACCGAAAACCAAGTAATCCAACTAAAAATGGACAAAAGACATGAGCAGATATTTTTCCAAAGAGGACTTACAGATGGTCAACAGACACATGAAAAGATTTTCAGCATCACCTAATCATAAGAGAAGTGCAAATCAAAACCACTATGAGATATTACCTCACACCTGTCAGAAGGGCTAAAATCAAAACCACAAGAAACAAGTGTTGGTCAGGGTGTGGAGAAAGAAGAACCATGCCCTGTAGTGCAAACAATTGTAGCCACTGTAGCAAATAGTTGATACTAGCCAAAAGGCCAAGAAGTGATCACTGTAGCAAACAGTATGGAGATTCCTCAAAAAAAAAAAAAACCCAACCAAACAAACAAACCATATGATCCAAAAATTCTATTGGGTATTTACCCAAAGTATATGAAAACACTGATTTGAAAAGATATATGTACTCCTGTGTTTATTGCAGCATTATTTACAATAATAGCCAAATTATGGAAGCAACCCAAGTGTCTATCAAGAGACAAATGGATAAAGAAGTGGTACACACACACACACACACACACACACACACACACACACACACACACAATGGAATATTCCTCAGCCCCCAAAAAGAACAGAATCTTTTTATTTGCAAAAACATAGATTGATCTTAAGGGTATAATGGTAAGTGAAGTAAGTCAGTGAAAGACAAATGCCATATTATTTCACTGTTAAATGGAGTTTAAGAAACAAAACAAATGATCAGAGAAAAAGAAGAGAGAAACAAAAAATAGACTCAACTGTAGAGAACAAATTGATGGTAACCAAGGGGAGATAGGTTGAGGATGGGTAAAATAGATGAAGGGGATTAAGAGTACACTTAAAGTGATGAGCACTGAGTAATGTATAGAATTGTTGAATCACTATCTTATATATGTAAAACTAATGTAACACTTTATGTTAATTATACTGGAATTTAAAAAGAAAAATATTTATATTTATATATTTTTTTAATTTTTATTTATTTTAAATGTTTTATTTATTCTCAGAGAGAGAGAGAGAGAGAGAGTGAGAGAGAGAGCATGAGCAGGGGAGAAGCAGAGTGAGAGAGGGACACAGAATCCGAAGCAAGCTCCAGGCTCTGAGCTGTCAGCACAGAGCCTGATGCGGGGCTCAAACCCACAGACCGTGAGATCATGACCTGAGCTGAAGTCGGATGCTCAACCGACTGAGCCACCCAGGCACCCCATTTTTTTAGTATTTTTATTTTTGAGAGAGAGAGAGAGAGAGTGCAAGTGATGGAGGGGCAGAAGGAGATGGTGGGGACAGAATCCAAAGCAGGCTCCAAGCTCATCATGGAGCCCAAGGTGGGGCTTGATATCAGGACTATGAGATCGTGACCTGAGCCAAAATCAAGAGTCAGACACTCAACCTACTGAGCCATCCAGGTGGCCCGAACAAAACCAAAGTTTAAAAAATTTTAAAAATTTCAGGCTAGTAGTTATTAATGACAGAATAAGAGTAGGTTGCAACAAGCCAAGAAATGCTCATTGACACTTACGGAATTCTGGCAGTTTTTTATCTGAGTAGTTATTTGGACAGATATTAGATTTCAAATTATTTGTTAATATATAGATTTAACCAAATGTACTTTTCTCAGTGTACATTATTTTAAAAGGTGAAAAAAATACTAAAATTAGAAATGGACCACTATTCTGAGATTTATTCTATGATGTGTATTCTCTGTTGAGAACTTTAAGAGCATCAGATGAGACTTATAATCAGAGAATTTTCAGCTTTGGTTATTTCATTTTCTGAATTTTTCAGATTTCGGGAGTAGAGTCTTTGGAGCAGGCTGACTTAGTGAAATCAATAACAACAAAACCACTGTATTTAAATGATGGCTGTCTCTAAGAAAAATGAAAAGAATAAACCTGATGATGCCACAGACATGTATGGAAAAATCAGAAGTTTTATCCACAATGTGAACTCCAGAAAGAACAATAAAATTAGTAAAATGTAGTCCCAAACAAAGATACATAATTAAGAAATAAGTGTTTGTTAAAAGAAAAGTACACTTGTGGGCAAAACTTTGTATATTTTTACAGGATAAGAATCAGTGAAGTAGATGCTTAGCAAACATGACTAGTTCTGAGCATTAAGCCAACAAAACCATTGGTTGTTAATTTTGTAGGGCTGTTGTAAGAAATAACCATGACCTGAGTGTTGTAAAACAGCAAAAATGTATCATTTACATGACTGGAAAAGAGAACTCTGAAATCAGGTGAGCAGAACCCTGTTCTCTCTTAGCTTTTGGTGGTTGACAGCAGTCTTTGGTGTTTCCTGATTTGGGCCTGTGTTACTCCAATCTCTATCTACCTTCATGATCACATGGCCTTTTGTGTGTCCATGTCTTCTTCTGGCATTCTCCTATGTTTGTATGTCTTTCTCTGTGTCTCTCTCCTGTTTTTATGACACCTGTCATACTGGATTAAGGGTACACCCTACTCCAGTGTAACCTCATCTTAATTACACCTGCAAAGATACTATTTCCAAATAAGTTTACATTCACAGTTACCAGGGGTTAGGACTTCTACATTTATTTTGGTAAGATGAAATTCAATGCATGAAAAGTGGGGTTGATTTTATAGCATTGACTTCAACTATGGAAAATTAGCTTTCGTGTTTAGAAATTTCTGTTAGTTGCTAGCTATTCTTCTTTATTCGAGCAAGCAATTTATACCATAATTATAATATTAAAATTTTATAGTATTCACACATAGCAGAATTACATATACATATCATTAATACAGAATTTTATCTTGATTTTACCTTTAATTGACCATAAAAATCATTTTTGGGGGTACCTTAGTAGCCTAACAAAAAGGAGACAGATGGGCACAGGCAAATTTTAGTACTGATTTACAAAAGCTTTGGTGATTGAATGAGAAAATAAACTGGAAAATATAAATATGTGGTATAGTTTAAACTATTTGAAGTCAAAGATAAAATTTCCAGTGTCTGTTATTTAGACATTTTACTTGTTATCTCTTATAATGACCCAGATACTCAAATTACACTCTCAGGAAAGCCTGTGAGACAGAAACGGACCCAAAAACCCATACTTACCAATATTTTCTTCCTGTGTAGTTTGCCTCTACAAATTGAATGATTTAATTTTTGAGTGTCTTAAAATTACCTTCTGTTTGAATATTTAAATTGCTAGATTGTGGTTTTCCTTCCTTCTCTTCTTGAATTTTAAAGATTTTATTGATATGTTTATTTACTTGTAACAATTTATAAAATATATTGAAATATATGTTGTATGTGTATATGCATATGTGATCCATATATATGTATATATGTATGTGTATACATATTTATGAGTTCAGGAGCAAATGAAGTTCTTTTTATGAATCCCGTGTTCTGTTGCTAATGGAGATATAACAGTGAGAATAAACAATTCTAAATTCCTGCCTTCAAGAAGCTCACCAGTATATTTAGAAATTTAGCATGGCAGGATCTGGTAGATGGAAGGGGGGATTATATACATAATATATATAATTTTAAATCCAGTATAGTTAGCATTCTGTGTTATATTACTTTCAGTTATATGATATAGTGATTCAACAATTCTCTACATTACTCAGTACTCATAAGTATACTGTTAATCCCCTTCACTTATTTCACCCATCCTCCCCCCACTGCCCCTCTGGCAACCATCAGTTTCTTCTCTACAATTAAGAGTCTGTTTTTTGGTTTGTAATTTTTTTATTTATTTCTTAAATTCCACATAAGAATGAAATCATATGGTATTTATCTTTCTCTGACTTATTTCACTTAGCATTATACACTCTGGATCCTTTCATAGTGTTGCAAATGGCAAGATTTCATTCTTTTTTATGGGTGAGAAATATTCCATTTGTGTATACTTATATGTGTATACACATACACACACACACACAAACACACACACACATACACCCCACATCTTCTTTATCCATTCATCTCTCAGTGAACATTTGGTCTGCTTCCATAATTTGGTTATTGTAAATAATGCTGCAGATAAACATAGGGGTGCATGTATCTTCTTAAATTAGTATTTTTGTATTTTGCGAGTGAATACCCAGTAGTGAAATTACTGGATCATATAGTAGTTATATTTTTAATTTCCCATGCTCTTCCCAGTGGTGCACCAGTTTGCACTGAATATTTATTTTTCAATAAATGACTATATTACTTGAAAAGCTTGTACAGGGAAAGCAGTGTAGCATAGTGTTTCAGACACAGTGGCTCACAATTTAGCCTCTTATTAGCTGCTCACCAGCCAATTTTACTGTAAGCACGTCACTCGCTTTTCTCTCAGACTCTGTTTTCTTATCTGTAAATTGAGGATATTAGTAGATAGTGTTTCATTGTCATTTACAGGATTTAATGCATGTTAAGTACATAGAACATTGCACTAAGCCAGTGCCTTAAGACTAATACATAATTCTTAATGGATGGTATATACCAAGTACTTAAAAATAACTGGTACAATACTGTTGTATTTGTCATTTGTTGTTTTCAGTACATCGAACAGCAGCCACTTTTATGTATTACATACTTAGGAAAATTAGGTGTCATTGAAATCTCTGCTGTCTAATGAGATCTAAAAGCAGTTTCCTAGGAAGTAGGATATTTGTTCAAAAAAAGGACAGAAACACTTAGTCTGCCTGTTTTTTGTTTCTTTGCTTGTTTTTTCTTTCTTTTTCTTTTTCCTTATCCGTAGCTCAGACTCTTAAAATCAAAGGTGAAGGAAATTGAACAATGCATTTCCCAGATTACAGTCTTGGAGAAAGTAGAGCTTTGTTCTCACATGGCCCCGCTCAACACTTACCACTGTGACATGTAACTTAATGTTTATGAATCTCAGTTTTCTTATTTTCAGAAAAAGAAAGAAAATGTCTTCCCTTGCTAAGCAACTGTGAAAAATAAATTACATGCCATAAAAAGTGCCTGACACAGAGCAGGCAGTCGTTAAATGCTAGTTTCCTTCTTCATTTTTTCCACTTTCTCCAATCAGTTCACTTTTTCTGCTCTGGCAGCCGCTACTAACTGCCTTGTCTCACACTTTTCATGTTCCTTAATAAAGTTCAATTTGTTTTGCTTATAATTATTGGAAATCATTTATTGAACATAAAAATGATATTCAGATTTTGTTTCCTTCAGGATTCTTTTAAAAAAATGTATCAGCAGAATTCCTGTTAAGAAATTTTACTGTGAAAATTTTAAGTGTGAGGAAGACCGAAATAGCCATAACTGTACAGTAAGCAGTTCTTCCCCTGGGGGTGGAACTTTATAGAAGTTAAAACATTGCCAGCATGATGGCTTGACAGACATGGGCTAAGGAAAAGGATAGTTTATTTGAATATACATCAGTAATAGATCATAGTGGATGTCTGATACAGTTTTCTCTACGTTAAATAGAGCCTTGCCATTGAAAGCCTAATATTTGATATCTGTTTATGCCTCTCCCCCAAATTCGGTAGTTTAACTACTTTTTTTGTAACTTGTCTCATAAACAGAAGTCAGAAAACTTTTTTTTTTTTTTTTGGTAATTCTGTAAAAGGCCAGACAGGAAGTATTCTAGGCTCTGTGGATACTATAGTTTCTGTTGAAAAACTACTCAGGTCTGTTTTTGAAGAGTTAGAAAAAGGCATACATATGGCATATATAAACAAATGAGTGTGATGTGTTCTAATAACATCCTATTCACAGAGCAGTTGGTGGGTTAGATTTGGCTTTCAGGCTATGGTTTGTAAACCTCTGTTACAGAATATATTTTGAAAAAACAGAATGAGTTTTAAGTAAGGGATTCTCTTTATAGCATATTGGAAAGATCATGTGTTATGAATCTGGTGGTCTTATGTTCCATTAACCATAATTTAGGGGCTGGTTTTCCTCAGAGTAACTATTTAATATTAAATCTGTTTGGTATGCTATTGTATTGTATGTTGAAAAACTAGCTCCATATAGGTAACAGTTCTTACGCATATAGATAACAGTGAACATCTACAAAAAAAAAAAAAAGATGATGTTGGCTGCCTGAATGTCTTCAGGTCTTCATGCTTCACAGGGCACTGAAAGAGGGTCAGAGTGAAGGGAGTTATGTGACTCAGATCCAGCCAATCAGAATATTTCATCTCCTACTTTCAGTGAGCATTGCAGAAATGGTAATATCATCTATGCTCGGTCAGGTCATCCCTAGGATGTTCTTGAAGTTGTTATTAAATTTAAGAAGTGCAGTGGAGTTATGTTTTCTGAGAAATGAAAGGATACAGTCCCTTGATACCCTCCCATCTGTGATAGAAGCCATTAGATGGGGAAGAAAAACCAGGGAAATAGGTAGAGCCCTGATATTAACATTTATATCCTGGATCCAGTTATATTCTAAGGTAGTTTTTCCTTTTATTTATTTATTTTTGTCTTCTTGAAAACGAATTTGAGTTATGTTTCTGTGTTTGAAATAAAGATATTTAGCAATAAGCCTTTATATTATTATTTTCACTAAGATTTTATCTTCTCTAAAAGCATAGATAGGCCTGGAAAATATGACATATTATTATATCATTGGTGGAGTCATAATGTCTGTCCATAAAGCTTGGGCTCAGGTCACAGGTCAACCACTCCCAAGTGCGTAACCTTGTACAATTTATTTAACCTCCCTTTTAAAAATCTTGATCTTGTCCTTCGTATGACATGTGTTATAGCGATAAATTAAGTAAGTAGGTATAAAGACCTTACAACAGTAGCTGACACAGAGCAGGTATCCAAAAAATGTTACCTGTAATCATTACTAATTTATACTTTACAGAGAAAGTTTTCCTCAAATGCCTTATGCTAAAAAGATTGTTATAAGGATGCCAAGAATAGAACGGGAGGTATTAGACCTAAGTGTGAGTCTGGGGAAGTGGGCAAGTGAAGATTAGATCACAGAGGAGCACCTGGGAGGCTCAGTTGACTGTTGTGTCATACTTCGGCTTAGGTCATGATCTCGTGGTCCAAGGGGTCAAGCCCTGCATCAGGCTCTGTGCTGACAGCTCAGAACCTGGAGACTGCTTTGGATTCTGTGTCTGTCTGTCTGTCTGTCTCTCTCTCTCTCTCTCTGTCCCTCCCCCACTCATGGCCTGTCTCTCTGTGTCTCTCACAAATGAATACACGTTAAAAATATTAAAAAAAAAAAAGATTAGATCGCAGAGAACACAGGCACATTGGATGCAAGGAAGACCACTTTTTCTTAGTTACGATGTTGCCTGTGGTTTGTAAAGTGAAAAGCACACTGTGTTTGCATGAACCTCTTCTAGCTCTGCTGCATGTATGTGTTCATACATAAAAGTGAACATTTGAAATACACATGCAGATGTACTTAAAAGAACAAAGTCCACATAAGAGCATACCAAATAAAAGCTGTACAGAATCCAGTACAAATGTGTTGAATTAAATTCCTTTTTTTGAACAATTGCTTTAAATTTTAATTTTAAAATTGATTTAAATTAAAATCACGTGACTGAATTCAAACTCCATGTTTGAAATAAGTACATTTTTACAGTCAAGACCCTAAGGAAAGGCTTGAGCCTGTATAGAGCACTGCTACTCAAAATTTCCTCCATGGGCAATTACTGACCTGCAAACTTATATTTAAAGATTCATATGTTTTTATAGGAATATGACACAATTATGTATGATGAATCTAATAATAAAAAAACATAGATTTGTATTTTCTGTAGTTTTATCTTTTGTCTTTCATTTTAAGAGTAATTTAATTTTGCCTTGTTCTGTAAAAATTATTTAAACATGACCAATTGACATTTGCGGGGAGGAGGTCTTTTATCACCAATAGTTTAAGAATCATTACTCTAGAGCATAAGATGGTACTGAGGCGAGTATAGGAATGTTCAAGATAGAACTGAAGTCTATTGTCATAGGTTGCACTGATTCCCAAGAGGCAACCATTAAGCCCATCCAGCATTCAGAAGTCATGAGTAGCCCTTCATCCACTGCATGGTACAAGCCAGTGGAGTAGAAATGCTGATTAGAATCCAGCTCCAGGGAAGAAGATTGCCAGCAGACAGATTCAGGAAGCTGAGGTCTTCAGAAGGCAGAAGAGCCATCTCCACAACAACCTATCAGGATTAAGAAGGGAAATCAGGAAGATTTTATGGGATATCAGGATTATATTAAAATATCTAAGCTTGTAGGTTGGGCATTCTTCTCTGATGACTTTGAAAATTTCTGTGGATAGAATTTCCATAGCTTCTGCTCAAATATACATGACCCAAAATTTCAAGAATGACTACCATGAACAGAGTATGTCAGTGACTTCAGTGATAAAGATCCCAGGAAACATAGGCAGATTGACAGGAAACAAGAGTCTACTTATTATCCAGTCAATTTTATGCATGCAGGTCACCATCCAACCACGGTTTCTTCACATGATTGGCTTAAAGGAGCTGGAAAGGATACAGGCTAGGGGTGCAGAGAGAGCCTCTTATCTCTGATGTTCTGTGGGGAAGTTTTATTCACATCTAAGGACAAATAAGTGTAGATCACGTTAACTTGCAAGCAAAATTATTAGGTTACAAGGAAGGTTTTGCAATTAAGCCAAACTGTGATTTCTCTAACTTTACCAGGGACAGAATTTTAAAGTTCCAACATACAAAAAAAAAAAAATTCAGTTTATACAGAACATCCAACATCCCATGAAATTATGTTTTAAGAACTTTTTGTAAAGTTACTGAAACAGGAAAATGGCTTTGGATGATAAATAATTTCAAAGTTCAAAGACAATAGGCAAAGCTTTACCACCATAGTATGTAAAAGGTTGGAAGTGACTAAAACCCTGTTGTCTGAGTCAGTAAGAAGTCCTGTCTGCTTCCCCCAGCACTCCTGGACTGGCGTTGCCTTCCTACGTACCTTCTCTATTTTTCTCGGTATCTATAACTTCATACAGTTTCCTTCCTTTCTCTACACTTTTTATTCCTGGTACAACTTGACTCCACCCACATTTCATCTTTCTCCTTTTAATGGCCATATTATAAAACTTAAAATTCTGTCTCCCTCTCTTTTGCTCTATCAGATAGTTAATCCCAATTGATTCTTCTTTTTAACTCTTAATACATTTTTTTATTTTTAAAAAATAATTTTTTTAACATTTATTTATTTTTGAGACAGAGAGAGACAGAGAATGAACAGGGGAGGGGCAGAGAGAGAGGGAGACACAGAATCTGAAACAGGCTTCAGGCTCTGAGCTGTCAGCACAGAGCCCAACGCGGTGCTCGAACTCACGGACCGTGAGATCATGACCTGAGCTGAAGTCGGACGCTTAACCAACTAAGCCACCCAGGCGCCCCACATTTTTTTTATTTTTAAAAAACTTGATGGCAATACTTAAGATTCCCCGCCCCCCCCCATGTGTTCCTGGTTGTTGGATAAAGCCAATTTTTTTCCTATGACTTTCAACTTTCCTTTCACTTCATTTCCCTTCAGTAATCCAAGTTGCACACAGGATTGAATAATGTCATTTGGGGAATTGAGCCACCAAATTAATTAGCACAAAGGTAGTCTTTAAGAAAGAGCAATAGAAATTTTATGAACATCAATAAAACAAGTCATATTAAATAAAAGAATTATTTGCTAACTCTCCAAGGACTTATTTGAACAGATTCCCAGCTTTAAACATACAGATCTTTGTCATTCTGCTGTCTTGCTGCTATTTGAAACATTTTTAAAGTTATAAATAGGGAAAAAATGATCTGCCATAGAGCTCCATGGTATTGATCTTCCTCTGTGTAATTGACACATTTTCTTACAAAACACTTCTTGGATTGTGTTACTGTGTTTAGGTTTGTGCAGATTCTGTAGACTTGTACAATTCTATGCGATATCAGAATGAATGCAATATTCATAAAAAACTTACATATTTTAAAGCAATTTTAAAAAGTCATTTTGCTTCTTCTGCTCTTTTACATGGCTTACTGAAATGAGCTATATTTCTAAATGTTGGGCTCTTTTCTCAGTATTTTAGGTACTGTTCATTTTAAGAAAATATCAAAAGGTTGTATATATAAAACTAGTGGTTATAAGTGATTTTTATGGTTTATATTCAGACTAATGTGGTCAATTTACTTCTAGATAACTCATACAATATCTGACATTCTGAATAATACCTAATGAGGTATTTCTGATCATTAAAATTCATTTTCCAACATGCCGAAGTGCAAGTCATATGCTTAGTGCAGACATATGATTCCATTTTCAAGGTAGCCCATGCCAGCCTCCATTTCCTAACTGGTTTAGTATCTGGGCTAAGGTTTTAATTAAAAGCAACACATCTCATTTTATTTTTACAAAAATGTGAAAACATGCCATATTACCAATATGTAATGTTTGGTTTAGTGCCATAAGCTCTTTATTTAATAAAAGTTGATGTGTATGTATTTTTAATTATGTTCCCTGCACAAAGAAGTATTGTGATGACTTATTTATTTTGTCATAAACATGTCTCTTTGTATGCAGAAACACAGTTCTTGTATGTGGACCATTGGCTTTGAGATAATCCTGACCAATAACTAGTTAAAAGTCAAATTCTTCAAGCTACCTATGAGTAGTATTTGCCGTATTCTTACCCCTCACTGAACATTAATAATACATATGGTATTATACACATTCATCAACCTAAGTTTTTTTTTTAAGTTTATTTATTTTAAGAGACAGAGTGAGAGAGCATGAGCAAGAGAGGGGCAGAGAGAGGAGAGAGTGAGAATTCAAAGCAAGCTCCGCACTGTCAGCATGGAGCTGGGAGCTGGACGTGGGGCTCTAACTCATAAACCATAAGATCATGACCTGAGCCCAAATCAAGAGTAGGACAGTTAACCAACTGAGCTATCCAGGTGTCCCATCAACCTCAAGTTTTATTAGACTTTCTCCTTGAGTTTCCTAAGTTAGAGAATTTGACCAGAAAAAGCAATGTATTTATTTTTCTTGTGTTGCTGGTTTTGATTCAAACAGCTTAGTAATATCTTGACCATATTTACAATGAAGAACTGTCCATAGGAAGCATTCAGGTCCAATTACAGTGAAACTAGGAATGCAAAAAAAGCATATTGCCCTTTTCAGTAAACTGTGAATGTCAGAGCCCTTGTGTTAGATTGTACTGATTCTGGTTTGACTATGTGACTTGTGTGGACTACTGGAATGTGAAAGAAGGATTGTTGCTTTAGCCTAGACCCAGAATGAAACACACAAGGATTAGACATAATTTGATGAACATCCTGGAGAAGAGCCACCACATGAAACCTGCAGACTCTTACATAATTTATTACTGAATTTTTGAGATTGCATTTTGTTGCAACACCATCATGGTAGGCGTTGACTAACGCAGCTCATCTGTGAGCATGCTTTACCTCCACACCACCCCCTAGTTGTACCTTCTGTGTTCTGGGAACAGAGCTTTCAACCACAGCATATTGGAAAGTTTTTATACAAAGAACTATGTGATAATAAATATAATTGGACCTATGTATTACTAATCCTTTGCACACCTCTTCACTCTTTCTTAATATAATGCTTGAACCCAGCCTGACGCTGGTAATAAAGGGGCAGGAGTTAACATATTGGCTATGCCACCAATATGAATACTCTGAGAAAATATTTTTGCCCAATATAATTTTGTTCTTATTTTCTTTGTTGGATATGAATTGTGTTCTTTCATTGTTTCAGCTACTATATTAGGGATCTGAGAAAATAAAGAACAATGCTGTGCCTTGTTTCTTAGGAGCTCACAGATTGGTTGTAGAGAAAGGTATGCAAGAACAGCTATAACTGAGAAGTGAGTATTGTATATAAAAGAAAAATGGGGCTTTTTATGGGAATCCATGAAGCAAAAGGCCCCCTTAGCTAAAGAATAGGGAACTATATAACATATGTAGTGACATTTCTAGCGAAGTCAAATGGTGACATAGAAGGTACGAGAAAAACCTTGGTCACATGAATAACTGTGACATTTTGAAGACTTTTATGCTATTGGCTGTTTCTAAAATTGGTGTGTGATATGAGAAGGAGCTTGAAAGGGGCAAAAGATGAGATTTCAAGGAAGACTGGGACCAATTGTGAAAGGTTTTCTTTCTCTGATAAATGAGAAAATAGGCAAAGGAGATTTTTAAAAGAAAATATTATTGATTAAAACTTTGAAGTGAGGGGAAGGATTGAAAAGAGTTCCATTTTCCATGGATGATTATTGGTGACATTTTGAAAAATGGCCTGGAGTTGAGGGATAGGTGCATTGGGAATATCTTCTGGGAGGTAGTTAGGATGAGGTATGTCTGGGCACCTCAAGTAAAACATGACATGGGGAATAGAGACAGGCAGAGTCCAAAGGCTTTGTGTGATGGAGTAAGGAGTACTTTGTGACTAATGAGATGAAGTGGATGGAGAAAGAACTAAATCATTAGAGAGAACCTTTTGGTTTCTTTCTGAGTTAGCACACGGACAATGTTTTAGTTTTTAAGGAAAGCCATAAGACCATACAAAAATATGGGTCGCTTCAGCAACAGTAACTTCCCTTGGCTTGCAGATGGCTGTTCTCTTGCTGCCTCTTCACATGATATTCCCTCTGTGCTGGAACGCCCTTGGAATCTTGGTTTGTCTTAATCCCTTTTTTTTTTTTAATTTTCTTTATTTTTGAGAAACAGAGCACAAGCAGGGGAGGGGGAGAAAGAGAAAGAGAGAGAGAGAGAGAGAGAGAGAGAGAGAATCCGAAGCAGGCTCCAGGCTCTGAGCTGTCATCACAGAGCCCAATGCAGGGCTCGAACCCATGAACCATGACATCATGACCTCAGCCTAACTTGGATGCTTAACCGACTGAGCCACCTAGGTGCCCCATTAATCACCTCTTCTTATCAGGGCATCAGTCAGATCGAATTAGGGAACATCCTAAGGGATTCATTTTGAATATGTTCTTTAAGGGCCCTATCTCAAAATAGAGTCATATTTTGAGGTATTTGGGGTTTAAAGCTTCAACATATGAATTTGGGGGGGTGCCCAATTCTATCTGTAATAGACAGTGATGTGGTAAAATAAGCCAGAACAAACAAAAACAGCAACAGTCAATTTTTTAAAGAAGTATTATAATTCAGGACTCTTTCATTATACAAATGAAAATTTTAAGTATGTTTGGTATGACTGATATGTATAGTTCTGAAGATCAGAAAATGGAAAGGACTGGTCGAAGTCATCGGCTACTGTGTCTTCAATCTATGAGACTAAAAATTAATATAACACTGAGCATAATGGGCCAAGGGAAAAAAAAAGTGGAATCAAATAAACATGAGGGATGGTTGGGAGTAAGCTCACTGCATGGTGTGATTTTGTGGTAGGGTCACCTTCCTAAGGAAAGAAAACAAAAACAAAAACAAAAACCTCAAGGCAACCTGGCTATACAAATACGTGACAACATCCCTCATGACCTTGTAACATGAGACCACTTAATTAGACTGCATGTTTGTGTGTTACCATATATGGGAGACAACGTAGTAAAAAATATATATAAAAAACTATGCCACATGGTGTTCAGCACTCAGTTCTTTAGGTGCAAACCCCACTGAGTGGTGTTGGCAGGAATAAAGTTGCTTCCTGGAAATAAAAGCCTCAGTGTCACGACTCTGTGTGAGAATCCTGCTACAGTTTAGCTGCCAGGAAACTAACAGCTATTATTATAAGGAAAGAGGTTCATGCTTCACTTTGTACTGGTCATGTCAGTACTTTCATTTTAACATGTTTAATGGGTATCATCCTTTAAGGAGAGCTCAGAAGGGCTAGAGATTTATTTTGAGAATAACATAAAGATTTAAAACATTAACTTATTCTCTTTCACTGAGCCCATAGTTAATTTTGTTCTACCAATATTTGTACCTACTATAGGCTAAGCTACCATTTACAATAGCCCCAGCTTTCTTAGAGTTTATAGTGTAATGATAGAAGAATCATTAATCAGAAAGTCCCATAACTAAAAGTTAAATTACATTGTGTCAAAGAGTGTGAATAAAAGATATGTATTATGTGAGCCTATACTCGTGGTATTTATCTTAGGGAGATCAGAGAAGGCTTACACACATACATACATACATACATACATACATACCCAAAAGGTGAATTAATCATATATCTCTTAAAAGGAATATTGAAGGAAATTAGGACAATTTCATTCTGGAAGAGATTATTCCAAGGTACATATTTTCTGTCTTGAAATAATTGACCAACTGTATTCTCAAAGAGACTTTCTATTTGTTAGTTATATTTCCAAAGGGTAGCGTGATAACAAATACCTCCATATTACAGGGGGAAAGATTGTATCTTGACATGATTGGAGTGGGGCTCCTAATTTAGAAGAGCTGAATCTGAGGGTCAAAATCAGAGGAAAGGAACATAGGGTTATATAAGAAGGAGAAGTTTTTATTAATCCACTGAAAGCTGGAGTCTCAAGCTTTCTGAGGTACCTCATTTGTCATAAAAAGAGGAAACCTTGGAGCAATTGGATATAATAGTCTTGCTGGTTGTAAATGAAGAGGAGATAATAGGATTCATTTTGTGTAGGAAGTGGGGAACAATTCCACTCTCTAGTATGGAGAGATAATTATGTTTCCAGGTAAAGGAAGGTGGAGAAAGAACTAGAATGTTCAGCAGGATTACTAAGTGGGTCAGTAAAACTGCGATGAGAGAATAAATATTCTAAAGTACTATCGTAGACCCTTGAGTGGCACAGTTACCCAAGGCCTTGAGATAATAGGATAAATATATCACTGGTCCTACCATCAAAGAGTTTCCAGTTTAGTGGGGAGAAAATGCAGTCTATAGTAAGAGCAGGGACATGTGCATAATGCTACATGGTCTCTGTCTCTCTCTCTCTCTCTCTCACACACACACACACACACACACACACACACACACACACACCATTTAGACCATCTTTGGGTGAGAAAAGTCCCAGAGATGACAACTAAACTGATTCTTAAAGAACGAGGAGGGTTATTGCTATGGTCAGAATTTTTAGGTCCCTCTCCTCTGAAATTCATATGTTGGAAACTTCACCCCCAAAGTGGTACTGATAGGAGGTGGGATCTTTAGATGGTGATTAGGTCACGTGGTCAGAACCAGCGTGGGTGGAATTAGTGCTCTTATAAAAGAGGGCTGACCGAGTTCCCTAGCCTTCTTCCTCTGGGCAAGGACAAAATGAAGAAGTCAGTGGTCTGGAACCTGAAAGAGGGCTTTCACCAGACCCTGACCATGCAGAGATGCATATCTGTTATTTCTAAGCTGCTACCCAATCCATAGTATCCTGCTATGGAGGCCCAAATAGACTAAGCTAGTTAAACAGGCCAATGTGACTAGAGATGAAGTTATAGGCAGAGGAAACCACATAAGCCTAATCTTGTCATGAGATACATCATGGCATGTGCTGCAACGTAAAAGCAAATAAACATTGTTGGAAAATTAAGTGGTTGGCAAATAATGCTCGTCCCCCCTCCGAAAAAATTTGAGATGAGGAGTGGAGACAGAGACACTGACTACCAAGAACCGTGTTTGAGATAAATTGGAAACACCTGCACCTTTCTAACTTCTGAAAGTTTGTTGTTCATGTTGCTGTCTATCCCCACATTGCATGCCATAGAGACTTAAGGATAACAACAACAACAACAACAACAACAACAACAAATGTTTGCATTCTTATGCTTAGGAATAGGAGAATGGATAAAGGGAAGAGACTATTTCTCTCTAAACCGAGGAAGGACGTGTTTAATAGCAGTGTCATCATGCAAAAGAAAATAGACTGATACCTTTGGATTTGAAGAATAAAAAGAGAATTTTTACAAGGCCTCTGGATCTATGCAAAGTGACTTTTGGGGAAAGGGGTTGAGTCTTTCAGAGTTAACCAGCCAGTTTTGAACTATGTAAATATATATTTTTTTAATTTTTTAAGTGTTTATTAATTTTTGAGAGAGAGACAGAACGTGAGCTGGGGAGAGGCAGAGATAAAGGGAGACACACAATCTGAGGCAGGCTCCAGACTCTGAGCTGTCAGCACAGAGCCTAAGGCGAGGATCGAATCCACGGACTGCAGAATCATGACCTTAGCTGAAGTCAGATGCTTTACCAACTGAACCACCCAGGTGCCCCTCAACCATGTAAATGTCTTAAATGGTATCTGTCCAACTTCTGCCAACTCTCCTTTATTCTGAGTGTCTCCATATGTTGTCAGCCTAGCAGGATTTTCCTCATGTACAGTGAAGGTAGAGAGGAGCTGCCTGCAGGGATGTGAGGGGTATCAGGAAAGACTTTAATAGGTAAAATACTTTCCCCACTATTGCTTAAAAATGTGTGCTTTCCTCACTTGCACAAAATGCATAAATGGTCCTGTGCCTGTGGGGATGAGGTAGTCAAAAGAATGCAAAGGAAGAGAAAACACCATCAAAAGTGCCTTGACTATAGTATAGTGCTGCTCAGTAGCAAAGCAGGTATCTGTCTTGTCCAGGTTAAATAAAACATCAGTCGCCTCTGAAATATGCTTAAAATTACAGTTTATTTATGGACGTGTACTGGCAGTTGCAGTCACCAATATAAATACAATGCATTTCAGTTAGAAACAGACCACATATCAGGAAGTGTCCTGAGAGCCTGATAAGCAAGGCCACTGTGGGGAGAAATATGTAAAAAAGTTTGTGATAGATGAGTGGAAGCAGCAAAATTTGTTTCTGGCAAAGGAAGGAGGTGCAATGAGAGAAGGAAAAAAATGAGAGAGAATAAATTGTTCTGTGCATGTGAAGGCATTCTTTCTGTAATTCACTGTACTTTGCATTCAGAGATGAGGCTCCTGAGGAAGTTTGGTCTGGGTGGATACTTGTGCATAAAAAATGTTATGTTCATAAGTTGGTTTTGACAAATATGTCAAACGGGCTCGAAATAAAAATAAAACTGAACAATGACAATAAAGAATAAAGAATGCAGTCTTCCTTTAAAATGATTATAATAGATTTGGGAGAGTAGAAAACTGAAAGTCAAGGTGGTTAAAGGTTAAGTAAGGTAAGATTGGGATTCCCTTTACCTCCCTACTTTTGCAAAGGCTAAAGTGATGTAACTAACAACTCATCTCTGAGAATAGAGAGGTGCTTCTTCGACTCCCAAATTATTCTTGGTACAGATTCTCCGAAAATACCTTGGAATCCCAGATGTTGTTTTATGGATATTGCCATTAGGGAAGTTCAAAGTGAACTGAAAAGGGGAAAAGATGCTTCATGAGAGAATATTTGGGGGAGCCAGGGTAGAGCTATAATGACCTGTCCAGGTGCTTGTGTCTATGAAGATCGAGGATGAGTGGAAGCAGATAGGAGTGTGAACACACTGACACAGTTGTCCTGGTTATAAGACTGATAATCCCACACCCCATAAATATCCCAAGTCCAGAGAATATTGGATCAGTTGGTCATCCTAGATATAAGAGAAAGGAGCACTTTGTCCCCCAATTAGAGTTAGCTGAGTGTCCGAACATGCAGATAGACTCTGGTACCACTAGCTATTAAGTGAAGAGCTACAGGATGGAGGCAGTGCTTATTGAATTGGAAAAAGCATAAAGTTTTCCAAGGAGCCAAGTCTCATGTGTAAAGGACTGCTTATTCCTTGTGTGTCTAGAAAATTCTGTAGGAAATAGGAGCTGGGAAAAAATGTCATGGCTGCTATCGATCCCTCCTAGTGAAGGGCTGTCTCACAGCTAAAGGGACCCAACTGAGAAGTTCCGAAGTATACACAACTCAGTAGATGAGGGGATGGTACTATGCTCCTGTAGAATGCCTCACTTCAGGGGCACCTGGGTGGCTCAGTCGGTTAAGCGTCCAACTTCGGCTCAGGTCGTGATCTCAGTGTTCATGGGTTTGAGCCCCACATCGGGCTCTGCACTGACAGCACAGAACCTGGAGCCTGCCTTTGGATTCTGTGTCTCCCTGTCTCTCTGCTCCTCCCCCACTCACACTCTGTCTCTCTCCCTTTCTCAAAGATAAATAAACATTAAAAAACATTTAGAATGCCTGACTTTAGAAACTGAATATGCGTTCAGGTGAGGCTCCAAGACCACCAACTTCACCACAAAATCTTAAACAGCCCTCATTGCCATCCAGACCGAGGGAAACAGCAGGCGGCTAGCACATAGGCAGATTGTTTCTAGCAAAGCAAGAAACCAGGCTGGATGCTGCATCAAGAACTGGTGCTGGCAGAGAGATAGAAAGGAAGCAGTTATAAAACATCCTGTTTCCTTCAGTGTATCCTCAACCAGACTGAAGGAGATCAAACCCTCTCATTTCTGTCATTGAGGACAGGAGAAACCTATAAAGGTAGGAATGGAATTCAGAGAAGATGAGATTGAGTAGGAATTGGAACCATGAGGTGTAGAAGCAAACCCTGATGGAGATGTGTAAAGGACAGTAGCCGAAATTGTCAAATTGTCATCTTTTGAACTAAATTAAAATTACCCTTGATTGGATTTACTCTAAGGAGAAACTGATAATGGCAAATTAAGGCTAAATTTGCAAGATAGAGAAGGAAAGATTTTGGAGATAGGAAATATTTGTGGTTCAGTATTACCTCCAGATTTATCTTTATAAAAGAGACTCATTTGGCTTTCTTTCTTTCTTTCTTTCTTTCTTTCTTTCTTTCTTTCTTTCTTTTACTAAAAATTAACATATACTTAATGGACAATTTGGAAGGCTTTCTAGAAAGGTAAGTCTCACCTAGCCCTTAAGCAAAGACTGATTAGCTCACTTGATGCCCTCTCACCACAGGACTCCTTCTACAAAGCCCTTCTAGTGGCATTCTAATAGGACAGGAATGTTAACAGTTACTCAAAAACAATCCCCAGTGCTCACCTATCTGTGTCTTCTTGGAATGACAAAAGGAATGTGGAGTCTCTGTGTTGTATGGCCAGAGGCAAATAGGGAATCAAAGGCAGGCAGGGATGTCTCTTATTAAAACAGAATACACTTGTCTGAGTAAACCGCACTTAGATATGTCCCTGTCACATAGTGCATAGAAAATGGCTTCTGAAGTAGCTGAATTACATATAAAAACTAAGGTGGATAGACAAGGGGCGAATTGAATGCTTGAAAATACTTTTTGTTTTTCAATTTAAATACTAAATAAATAACAATGCACAATGGCATAGGGGAGATGTTTGGGAAAGAATCTAGGAAGATTAGACATTAAAGAGTAAAGGATGATTGAAATATGAAACAGTGCATCGAATTAGAAAAGCTTGTTTAACCTGTTAAACAGAATGTGAAAAATATGACAGTCTTGCTTAAAGAATTGTCCCAGTACAAAGCATATTTTCTTCTGCTCTCCTCCTCCTCCTCCTCCTTCTCCTTCTTCTTCCCCTACCCCTCCTCATTCTCCACCTCCTCCTCCTCCCCCTCCTCTTCCTCCTCCTCCTCCTCCTCTTCCTCTTCTTCTTCTTCTTCCTCTTCCTCTTCCTCTTCCTCTTCCTCTTCCTCTTCCTCTTCCCCTTCTTCTTTTTTGTTATTGTTTCTTATTGTCCTGTTTGGATCTATGACATGGCAGTGTGTTTACTAAGAACCGATAATGTTAAACTAAATCCTTTTATTTATTCTTGGGATGACCCACCATAGAAAATTAGAAAAAGCATTATTTTCAGAGTTTGAAATTCTGGGACCCAGCCTTGACCATATTTCCAATATTTATGGCATTAGAGAATTTGTATGACTTTTGAGTTTCCTCACAAATAGAAAGGGAGAAAAAATATGTATATTTTAGGTTCATGAGAAAGAGAAGATGCAGTGACATATATGGAAGCACTTTAGAAATTGCTAGGAATATTCTAAATTTAAAGTGTGAATGTTAATAATTTTATTTTCTTTTTTACAGACTTCTAACTTCTTGTTCTGGGCTGCTAGGATCTGATTGTTCATGCTACAACTCTCACTTTATTGTATTTTATGTAAATCATCTCCATGTACATCCCATTCCTTTTCAACTTTCAGCTCTGTCATCCTCATGCTATTTTCCCATGTGAAAGAAAAGTGGCTGTCACAGTGGCAGGAATCACATACAGACAGGATAATGTAACATGGAATAAAAGAAACTTGCTCTCCCTACATGTTGCTTGTGTGCTACTGATCAAAGTAGAAACCTTTCAGAGAAACCTCCTTCCCACATTCTTTTTTTTAAGTGTTTATTTTTGAGAGCTTGTGAATGGGGGAGGGGGAGCGGGGAGAGAGGTAGAATATCTGAAGCTGGCTCTTGGCTGACAGCAGTGAGCCCAACCTGGGGCTTTAACTCAAGAACCGTGAGATCATGACAAGCCAAAGTCAGATGCTCAGCTGACTGAGCCACCCTTCCCACATTCTGATTTTGGCATCATGTTGGTCCAAATTCGATTGTATGTCCATGCCTAAACCGTCAGTGGAAAGCTACTGTGGTAAGTTTAGACTTACCAGGACCTGATCCTGAAGCCTAAATCTCTGGGACGAACAAAGACATAAAGAAAACTAGGGATTTTTTTTTGAGTTGAAAAGAGTAGGTATGTTTCGTTGACAACAACCAGTGTCTGACCACAAGCATTATTCCTAATTTGGTAGCATTACTTACTTACTTTCATGAAAATAGAGGAACTTACATAAATATAATTACAAAACCTGGTTCAATATATGCTTTTTCCCCCCTAAATCTTATGTTAGCAAAATATTTCCTACTTTTCCATAATATTGATCTTTTTTGAAACTATCAGAAGGAGACAAAATCCATGGGAGTCATATTACTAAGAAGTTAAGATTTTAGAAAATTAAATAACTCTCTAGTTCTAAGTGAACACTGTGTTAGGCATTATTCAAAGTTAAAATATCCGGTGTCTGAAACTGACAACAGCTTCTGTGATGTGTATGTGTGCAAAGAACCACAGTACCCAGGAATGGATTAAGCAGGTGATTTTGTGTGTTAATGTTGGATGTGCTTTGTACCATAAAGTCACCTTTTTTTTTTAATAGTTAAGTGAGACAGACTAAGTGACATTTTACAGTTTTGTGAGGAATTGCCATGGAAATGTGGAATTAGCTGTTCCCTGTGATATATTACAGTGATGTCTTGGAATCCTAGTAGATTACACTCTGATCAATTCTGGTCAGACTAACCCATATTAACAGTATCTGATATCACCTTTCTGTTTTGGGCATCTCTACAAATGTGGAAAAACTGATTTCCATGATAAAAGAAAAGAAAAACAAGCTTTTTGATAAGATATTCCTTCAGTAGTTATGAATATTTGATGCCACATGTATTAACATTGATTTACATAATGCCTCTATGGACTGTTAATTTATGCTGGGGTATAATATTGTAAACTTTAAGTATTGTTTTCTTTAGGGAAAATATTTAAAAGTTTCAAAATATCTCATGTATAGTGCATAGAAATTGAATAAACTAAATTTTATTTTCATGACTTCAGGTTTAAAATCAGGAGAGGCAAGGAAAGCTTCAAAGAAATTCTGAATTCTAAAAAAGAATCAAAATTCCATTTTCTTTTCTAATTCCCAGCCATTCATGCATCATTTCAATCCTGCATAACACAACTTTCCTGAAGGCTTTTGGGCAGCAGGTACACTGAAAACCATTGTATTTGGGATCAAATCTCCTGAGGGTATGCTTATCAATAGAAAAAGATTTTGTTTCTTTCACAAAACAAGTCTTTCTTATCTATATGAACACAGTATTTTTTACAATGGAACTTAGCTGCTTTCTAGAAAGTGTTTTTGAATATTGAACTAAACTCACTTGTGGCATCAGCTTTTCCTTGACACTAGCGAATGCTCTCTTAAATGCCAAACAATTGTAGATACATAAGAAACCAAAAACAGTATGTTTGTTCTGATACATTGAAAACAAAACAATATAACAAGAATCTTAACCAAGTAATTGTAACCTGAAATTACATGGTTTTTGTTATTGCAATGTGTAGAGCAGTTTATTGTAATCACTTGAATTTTACATTGGATCCATCAGATTGGGTAGGTTAGTTAGTATCCATGATGTTCAAATATACTCAAGTTGGTATGAGGTAAAGGAGGGTAGGAGGAGGCCATAATTCCTCTCAGTGTCTTTCAACCTAATTAGAAACATAAGAAAAATTTTTGTGAATGACATTGTCTTCACTTTGTCATGCAATCCTATGGGGGTAGTTACAATTCCTGTTTCATAGGAAACAGCTCTGAGTCTCAGAGACATTAAGTAAAGAGACAAATGGAGGAAAATAGATTTCAAAGCGGGGAGGTAGGATCAGAGTATGCCAGACTCTTTACTTGGGATGTAACATAGCCACTAAAGCCACTCTGGATGAAATTACATGCTGAGCACCACCACCTATAATGAGAAAGATGGGGAGGAGACACCCCACATTCAAAGAGGATGCTGTCTTGCTAATTTTGCTCTCTGTGTGGTTTTCGTTAATCCTTCTGACCAGAGTAAGCATCATATGCAGCACCCTGGATATGGAGCATCCATATCTCAGAAGGGCTGTGACTGTCTCAGTGGAGAGATTCAAGAAGCCGGGCCTGAGGCTAATCCAGAGCTCTTGTCACTGAACTGAACGGTATCAGGCCCAAAGGGAGAATATGAAACCCTGAAGTTAGAAGACAAAACCATAGGTATGAGTTAGAGGAGGCAAGATACAAAAGCTGAGGCAGAACAGAAACAAAAGAGAGTTCAAAAGAAAACAAAACAATGGATTAGCATGTAGAGTGGTACCAAATGGGATCAACTTAGGACTGACTGACTTTGTTGCAAGATTCTGGGAACTTTTACTTGCAGCCCATTATACTTCCACTTGGCAAGCAATGGTGTAGAAAGTGCTCAGTTTATATTGGTGTGCCACTGGCTGAGGTATTGATAGAGTCCATTTCTTTTATAGATTTACATTTAAGAAAATAACATATTCTCAATTTATTCAACAGTATGAGAGAGAAAGATGGATTACACACACACACACACACACACACACACACACACACACACACACACACAAGATACTTCTAAATAGTTCCTAAATGGAGTACCTGAGTTAAAGTATGTAATTATAAAAATATTTGGCATAAAACTTCTGGTACTTTCACTGACTTAGATCTATTTCTTCTTCTCCTCCCAAGTGGCATTTATTGGTCATCTCGTCTTCTTTACTTCAAATTGATAGTTCATACTCACAAAGGTGCAGGAGATTCTGTGCAAAATCTTGACTGATTCAAAATCTTAGATCACTTCAGCCTGTCACCTTTTCTAGTTCTCCTCATGGTCGGGATGGCTATACTCTGTTTCCTATTAGCAGTAATGGACAGTAAGTAATCTAATTTCACAGGGCATTTCTGAAGGTCAGGAATAGAAGCATAGATTGTGTCATCTTCTTTCCTGACTGTCATATAGGCACAAAGTGTTGGCCACGTTATCTGGTCTCCTCTGGAAGTTCGAGGGGAAAAAAAAATCTTCTTCCTCTTTCATTCACATAGTTTTTGACAGGATGCAGGTCCTTGCAGTTTTGGACAGATGACCTTACAGGCTGTTAGCCAGTAGCTTCCTCAGGTCTTTCCAGTGTGGGCTTCTACCTGACAGTTTACTTCATCAAAGTATATGGTACAACAAGCCAGTAGAGAGACACAGAATTGGAAGCAGGCACAGAGCCTAACATAGGGCTTGAACTCACAAACCATGAGATCATAACCTGAGCCAAAGTCGGATGCTTAGCTGACTGAACCACCCAGGCACCCCTAGTTTTTATCATTATTAACCTACTTAGGCTACCTGAGCTTATCTTTATATTTAATATTCCTGGTGCTTCCTGGTTTAGCAGATCAGTATGCTTTAGTCTCTATCATACCCCACAACCTCCTACATTAAAATACATCAACATGACACAGCAAAGCTGTGCTTCCTTTGAAAATCCACAGAGCTTCTCATAATGGATCACAAGCAAATGATGCAGATTTAATGTGCTAAAATCTATTTGTGGTCTCTTGAAAAAAATAGAATGGTGTTTTGCTGTAAGTTATCTCACATCTTCACGAGCAGATTTTTGGAAAGCTGTTTTTGTGTACATTTATATTTGTTTGTGCTTGGTATAGGTGATGGTGGTGTCATTAACAACTTGAATGTGAAGAGGTTTTCATTTCTTCTAAGCTGTGGGGAACAGCTTCAGTTTCTGCAACTCTGTCCTAGGAGAAACAATTTGGGTGCACAGCGACTAAAAACATTCTATCTTGCTGATACGCATTGGTCACTAATAGAATCTTAGGAAGTTCTTTTCACTATCCAAACTTCCAGATATTGACTGGAACTTACAACTGCATAACAACATGGATAGAGAAATGAAGTTTAAAAGTTCTGTCACTGTTTTTATTACAAAATAGCAATTGCAGACTTTTTTACATCTTAGCCATAAAATTTATAGTTAGATCAATCATTGCCCCAGGGCCCAGTTCAGAGGTAAATTTAATTTTCTGGGATGTATTTTAAGCAAAAATTTTAAGTTATAGTAACACTCTAGATATACATTTGCCAGTTTGCAATGTTTATATTAATAACAGAGGCATTGGAACAGTCCATGTTAGAAAATTAAAGACTATATCTCTGCCACCTATTGATAAAATTCTTTTGAAGGTAATGGCACTTTTGATCACACTACAAATTGCAAATGAAAAGTGCTCAAATTATTTTTTTTTAATTTTTTTTTAAATTTTTTTTTTCAACGTTTATTTATTTTTGGGACAGAGAGAGACAGAGCATGAACGGGGGAGGGGCAGAGAGAGAGGGAGACACAGAATCGGAAACAGGCTCCAGGCTCTGAGCCATCAGCCCAGAGCCTGACGCGGGACTCGAACTCACGGGCCGCGAGATCGTGACCTGGCTGAAGTCGGCCGCTTAACTGACTGCGCCACCCAGGCGCCCCTGAAAAGTGCTCAAATTATTGATGAATTGTTCTATTCTGATAACTTCTTACCACTTTGCAGAAATTATCCAAAGAAATCAAATTAATACAGCTGTTAGAAGGGAAACAAAGGAAGAAAAATATGCAAACTATTTATAATTTTTGCTTAAAATAAACTTAATTTTATAAATTCCAATATTAAAACTGACTTCAGAGATAATCCTGCTCAATTCTGTAATTTTTAGATGAGGAATCTGAAGCTTCTGTAAATATAGTCGTGTCCTATGACAGAAGGACTCATTGCTAAGGGATTATTTCCAATTCATCATTCCTGGTTTTCTGCCCCTGCCATCTTCTTGTGTCTGAATAGTACTTTCTTCACTGTATTCATTTGCATTTTCCTGATTACTAATCATGTTGAGAATATTTCCTAGTACTCATTCACAATTTATATGTATCCTGTGTTAAAACATAAAGCTCACTTTTTGTTGTGTGGTTTTCATTAATAAATTTGAAATGTAATTTTAAAATATGTTATACATGCAAGTCCTTTGTCAGGTATCAGTCTTTCTAGTCAGATATACATCTATATATAATACACGTAAGATACATATATTTATATGTAAGTTATTTCTCCCATTTTGTGGCTTTGACATTTTTTATTTTGTTAATACTATCATTTGAAAGGCACACTTTTTGATTTTTTTAAATGAAGTCCAACTTAGATTTAAAAAAAAAAGTATTAACAAGTCCATTGTCTGTTTAGATTTCCTTAGTTTTTACTTAATGTCCTTTTTCTATTCCAGTATCCCACCCAAGATACCATGCTACATTTAGTTGTCATGCATCTTTAGGTTACTCTTAACTGTGGCAGTTGTACTGACTTTCTTTGTTTTTCATGACCGTGACAGCTGTGAGGAGTACAGGTCAAGTATTTTGAAGGATGGTCTACTATTAGTATTTGTCTAGTGTTTTTCTCATGATAATACTGAGGTAATGGATTATTGGGAGGAAGACCACAGAGGTCATTTTCGTCAGATCATATCAAGTGTACATACAGTCAACATGATTTTAACCTGTCTTTGTTAGTGTTTGTCACATTAATGTCACTGCAGAATTTCCTTTCTCTCCCTTTCCACCTTTTCCATGCTGTATACTTTGGAATGAAGTCATAATATGCAGTTAACATGTAAGGAGTGTTATTTGAAATCCTTCAGCATGGGAGACTTGTCTCTTCCCTATTGATTTGTTCAATCATTTAATTAAGTTATAGTGGACACACAGATATTTATTTTACGCTTAGAGTTGTAATCCAAGAATATTCTATTTTGTTGTTTAAATTGTTTCAGATTTGGTTAGTTGGAACTATTTCAGTTGATTCCTGTGATACTTCGACATGCCTCCATCAATATGTGAGAGGGGTGTTGAGTACTTCCTTACTTTCTGATTCTTCAAGATACTTCAGGTTCATCTTATATGTTCCCTACTATAGTTCTAGAATCAGACATTTCCCCAAGGAGTTCAGGTTCTTTTTATTCAAGAACGGTGTTAAAAACCAAGATATTGGTGATACAGGAGTTTGTTGCTTCAAGAGTGTTGGTTCTTTAGCATCTTTCAGTTGACAGAGCAAAAAAATGTGTGTTTTTATCAACTTGTGTATATAAACCTATCTAGAAATATTTCACTATATCACTATCTGTACCTGTTGGGTTTTTTAAATTTTTTTTAATTTTTGTTTCTTAATGTTTTTATTTATTTTTGAGACAGAGAGAGACAGAGCATGAGCAGGGAAGGGGCAGAGAGAGAGGGAGACACAGAATCGGAAGCAGGCTCCAGGCTCTGAGCCATCAGCACAGAGCCCGATGCGGGGCTCGAACTCACAGACTGTGAGATCATAACCTGAGCCGAAGTTCGACGCTCAACTGACTGAGCCACCCAGGTGCCCCTATCTGTACCTGTTGTAAGCTAAACATGAGTTCACACAAATGTCTCCATATCTAATTCACTACCACAGGGACCATTCTTACATCCTCGTCTTATTTATTTTATTTGTCTGTAAATTCCACTCTACCAGTAGGACATTTGGCTCTCGCCATCTGCCATCTATTTATTATTTCATTCCAGTATAGGTATATAGTAGTATCAGA
This sequence comes from Prionailurus viverrinus, assembly GCF_022837055.1. Taxonomy (NCBI): domain Eukaryota; kingdom Metazoa; phylum Chordata; class Mammalia; order Carnivora; family Felidae; genus Prionailurus; species Prionailurus viverrinus. The sequence continues at coordinate 98,658,995 of NC_062563.1, forward strand.
ATTGTTAAACCATACCCTGAAGAGAAACAGTTTTGTCAACTAGAGAAAAATATCTATGTTTAATTCCTTTTCCCTTTGGTTTTTACAGACTTCACTCCTTTCTCTAGATACTTAGATCACCATTTCTTCCCTCCTTCCCCTTCAGTGAAGTGGTTTCGTGCATTTATCACGCATTTAGATTTTCCCATTACATACTGAATTCCATCCTGGGTCCCCTCTAGCTCCTAAATACATACATACATACATACATACATACATGCATGTATGTCCTAGAGCTGCTGCAGTGGGAGGGGTTAACAGTCCTTCCAGTGTTAATCAGAGCAGGCTATTGCTTGAAAGCATATGCCTCCTCCACATTCTTTGTTTTCTCCTTGTATCTGCAATCTTCTTTGAAATTCTCCTCTGCCTTTCAGAAGAAAGCAGTCTGTCCAGTATCCATAAGGATGAGATATAAATAAATGTATCACAAGGACATAGTTCTGTTTCCACTAAAGGGTACAGGTCATTATCCTGGCACTTCTTGCTTTTTCCTGTGAGCTGTCACCATTTACTTTACTGTCTACTTTCATTATTCATGGAGTAGAGCATTAACATGAACCAAGCAGTGAAAGTGCAGTCACCTTGACATGGGATCATGCATTCTTGCACGGGGGGAGAAATCATTCATCCTTTTCCTGTCTTCAGAGTTTTACATTTCCCAGAATGTCAAATAATAGAAATCATATAGTATGTACCTTTTTTAGACTGGCTTCTCCCAAACATAAGTAAATATTTAAGGTTCTTTCGTGTCTTTTTATGGCTTGGCAGCTCTTTTTTTATCATTGAATAATATCCATTATATGGATGTGTCATTGAGTTTGTCTGTTCAACTATCAAAGGGCATCTTGTTTACTTCCAGATATTGATGATCATAAATAGAGCTATTCTAATAATATTTGTATGTAAGTTTTTGCATACATGGTTCGTCATGTTTACCTTCAAAAGAAAATGTCAGACTGTGTCCTAAAGTGGCTGTACTGTTTTTTATTCCCACCATCAATAAATACAAGTTCCTGTTATTTTGCATTCTCACCAGTATATGACATTGCTTATTTGGGAGGGCATGCGGGTGGGTAGTCATTCTGATAGGTGTGTAGTGGTTTCCCATTATTATTTTATTAATATGTGCTTCCTGATGACAGATGATAATAAGCATTATTTCATATGCTTATTTGCATCTATATATCTTTAGTCAGGTGATTTTCCCAATCTTTTGCCAATTTTAATAGTTTAGTTTCTTCTTGTTGATTTTTAAGAGTTTTTTGTGTGCTTTGAATGGAAGTTCTTTATCAGATATATATTTTGAAAAATGTTCTCCCAGTTTATCATTTTGTATTTTTTATTCTTTCAACAGTGTTTCCTAGAACAGTTTTTTAATTTTTAGACAGTCTGACTTCATTTTTTTCTTCTTTCATGGATCGTGCTTTAGTGTTGCATCTAAAATCTTACTGTGAAACCCAGAATTACATAAATTTCTCCCATTTTATTCTAGAAGTTGAATAGTGTTGTTTCATATATTTAGTTAAATGAACTGTTCGAGTGTATTTTTGTGAAAGTTGTAGGATTTGTGTCTAGAATTCTTTATTTTTTCTGCATATGGATTTCCAACTGCTCCAGCACTTTTTGAAATGACTGTCAGTTCTCAGAGTTTATGACTGCAAAAATAAGGTAACTTTATTTTGGTGAGTCTGTTTCTAGACTCTCTGTTCTGTTCCTTTGATCTCTTTGTTTCTTTTGTCAATACCATGCTGTCTTGAATACAATGCCTTTTTAGTAAAACTTGGAAGTCAGTTAATGTCAGTCCTCAAGGTTTTTTTCTTCTTTAGTACTGTGTTGGTTTTTCTGGGTTTTGCCTCTCCATATACATTTAGAACCACTTTGTATAAATCTAGAAAACAGATATGGGATTTAATTAGAATTACCTTGAATCTATAGATTAAATTGGGAAAACTGAAATCTTAACACTGTGTTCATAGTCCATGAACATAGACTATCTCTTCATTTCTTTGGCTCTTCTTTGGTTGCTTTTTATCATTTTTATAATTTCCTCATGTAAATGCTCTATAAACTTTATTAGTTGTATACCTGTTTTACTTTTTGGATGTTACTAAAGCAGTACTGTGCTTTAAATTTCAAATGTTCGTATGGTAAAGGGATTGACTTTTGTATAATAAACCTTGTATATTGTGACCGTGCTATAATCATTTATTACAGTTCTCTAAGATATTTATTTAGATTTTTCATGCTATTCATGGTCATCGTCTGGGAACAAAGCCATTAAGATGGTTTAGTTGTTTTTTAATCCAAATATCTCTATGTATTGTATTTCCTTTTCTTATTTTACTACAAGGATTTCCAACACATTGTTGAATGGGGTGGTGAGAAGGGATATCCTTACCTTGTCCCCAGTCTTAGTTGTGAATTTTTGTTTCTCATCATTAGGTATGGTGTTAGCTTGTTACAGAACCAGGCTGGATCACTGGTGGAAAAAGCAAGCGGCACTCAGAGATCTTGGTGGATCAATGTTTTATTTCACACCGGTGGGCTCAGAGGAGATCACTCTCCACAGGACTGAGTCCCAAGCACAAGCATGGGGGACAATTTATCATCTGTTACCTCCACATTTCACGTCAGTAGTAATTTGGCACACGCATCAAGTGGAGCAGGAAGAAGAACTCAGAGGGGAAGTCTTTGGTCGGGGACTGGAATTTCCCTATCAGTCCTGTCGGCCATCTTATAACAGATTTTTCCTTATCATTACCCCCTTGGTTTCCCCTTTAAACAGATCTAGGCTGTTTTAGAGGGCATCTTTATTTATTATGGGCTGGTTCTTTCCCTTAGTTCCCTGACTTTCGTTGTGACTATTCCCGACTGGTTTACAAAGTAACAGCATTCTTCTCTGAGGAAGATGAAGGCTCCCGTTTTCTCAGCAGTGAGGAGGTCAAGTGCCTGTCTGTTCTGGAGGGCAACTCTGCCAGAGAACTTATTTGGCTCTGCAGGGACACTAGAGAGTCGGCCACTCATTAGTCTCACAGAAGAGCCTATGCCTTCTGTGGCACTGGGATAGCCAGTCCCTATCCCTGTGGCTCTTCCTGCTCTTAGGAGGATGGATAGCAACACCACTCCTTTAGCCTGGGCCTTAGGGCTGAAGGTTTACAAATGGGGCCCAGACTAGAGGTAACCGATACCAACAAGACATCCTACTCATAGGAGGAAGGTGAGTGTGAAAAGGAACCTCTCGCTGTTTCCCCAGCTTTTTGGGGCAGCCTCTGCCAATCCGATGGCAAGGAGTAAGGACAATCTATTTATTTTATCGGACCAGCGATTCCTCAAGCTTCCGCTGTGCATAGACCAGCCAACTTCTGGGGCGTGGCTGGAGCAGGGCTGAAGATCCTAAGAATCTAGGACTCTCCAGAAGGTCGCTTTGAGCGGGTTCATCAGACTTGGGTCAGTCTTCCAAGTCTGGGGCTCCTCAGGATTGGCCCTCTTGACTCTAGAGTGGTGGACCCAAGGAGTGATACCTGTGACCCTGAGGGCAGTGGGATGGTTGGAATAATGGTATGAAACCCAGGCTATTGTGGTTTGAGAGGGTCTTCTTCCAATCTTTGACCCAGACGGAGTCCCCTGGTAACCAGGGGTGTACAGGGGATCCTAAAGAGATTGGGGCCCTCTCTATGGTATATTGTTGTAACTCATTTAGGGTGGCCCCTAAAGCTTGAAGTGTTCTCTTATTTTCTTATCCCCTATTGGTATAGGTTCTCTGGGAGGCTCCCTAGACATGGAGGAAGCCTCCCATATATTAGTTCAAAAGGGGAGAAACCTTAAGTTCCTGGTGCACAACAGACACACAGGAGGGCAGGAGCAACAGGTCCAGCCATGGGAGGACTGTTTCCTGACAGAACTTGGCTAAGTTTCCCTTGGGGGTGTGGTTCATGTGCTCTGCTTTCCTTGAGCTTTGAGACCTGTAAGCAGTCCACCAGGAATGCAGGTCTCTTATCGCTGTGTATTGTGTCTGGTAAGCCAAACTGGCTCTTGGTCTGGGTGGCCCCTTCAACCTCAGTCCATTTATTTTCTTCTCTTCCAGGGGCATCAGGGCCATAGCAAGGGAGGGAGCTATGTATACCTCCTTATTAGCTGCTGTCTTGCCTGCTTTGTCTGTTAGATGATTCCCTCGTGCTGTAGGGTTGTCTTCTTCTGGTTTCCTTTGCAGTATAGAACTGCACCTTCTTTTGGAAGCCAGACAGCCTCGAGGGGCTTTAGTGTTCTCTCCTTGTTTTTGATGGTCTTCCCCACCGTGGTGAGGAGGCCCCTCTCTTTGTAGATTGAGATCATTTGCCCTTGCTAATGGTGAGGGCCTGGACTAGGGCATGTAATTTAGCCCGTTGTGCTGACCATCTCACAAGTAGGGCATTGACCTCTAGGACTTTATCTGTGGTTGTCACTGCATACCCTGCCTTTTGAACACCCTCTGTGATGAAACTGCTACCATCAATGAACAAGGTGAGGTCTGGGTTCTGTAGGGCCTGGTCACGCATATTTGGGCAGCTTGCAAATACTTGATCGGTCACCTCAGAATAGTCATGATCTGGTTTCCCCTTCCTCAGAAGGTAGGAAAGTTGCGGGGTTTAGTGTCTGCACTATTTCAAGAGTGACCCATGGATTCTTGCAGAGGAACCCCTGGTATTGTGCTAGCTGAGAGTTGTAGAGGAAGTGGTGTCTTTGAGCGTTTATGACAGCTGGAGGGACCTTGACATTTAGTTCTTGTCCCAGGGTGAGTTTATCTGCCTCCTTAATGAGCATAACTGTGGCTGCTAGTGCCCTAAGGCGTGGTGGCCATCCTGCCACCACTGGGTCCAACCTCTTTGACAGGTATGCTACTGGCCATTGCCAAGGGCCAGTGGTCTGTGTGAGAACCCTGAGGGTGACATTTTCCTTCTCATGCACAAAGAGATTAAAAGGCTTTTCTATATTTGGCAGGCCAAGGGCTGGTGCCTGCCCCAAGGTGGCCTTTATCTCTAGGAAGGCGGCTTCAGCCTCCTCTGTCCAGATAGGGTTCTCCATCTGGCCCTACCAAGAGATTCTTGCTATTGCTGAGAATCTGAGAATCCAGATTCAGCAGAATCCGGCAGCCCCCAGGAATTCTTGTACCCCCATCTTAGTTTGGGGCTGGGGTATGGGGGTGATGACCTTCTTTCTCTCTGGCCCTAGTGGTCTCTTTCCATGAGACCCAATACCCTGAGTCTGACTGGAATTGGAGGAGGGCCCTTTTGCCCTCTGTACAATTTTCTCAGTTATTGCTGCAAGGAGGAGGTCATCTATATACTGGAGAAGGGTGCAGCATGTGGCCTCCTTTGGAAAGCTGGTGAGGTCTCTGGCCAGTGCCTTCCCAAAGAGGGAAGGAGAGTTTTTTAAACCCTGTGGGAGGCACGTCCAAATCAGTTGCACCTGATACCCTGTGTCTGGTTCTGTCCATTCGAAGGCAAACAAGGGTTGGTTCTAGGGGGCCAAGTGGAGGCAGAAGAAGGCATCCTTTAAGTCTAGGCATTAAACCAGATGGCAGAGCCTGGGATCTTGCTGAGGAGAGTATATGGGTTCGGGACCACTGGGTGCAAGGAGACAGTCACTTCTTGAATTGGTCGGTACCCTCCTCCTGGCTTCTTGACTGGCAAGAGCGGTGTGTTCCAGGGTGATTAGAATTCAACCCAAATACATGCTTCTTTGAGTCTGGACAGATGTTCTTGGATGCCTGCTCTTGCCCCTTGTGGGAGGGGGTATTGCCTCTGTCTCTGTGGTTGAGCCCCTGGGATTAACTCTACCATGACGGGGGGCCCAGTTGTGGGCAAGTTTGGGGGGGTTGTCCTTGGCCTATACAGTGGGGAAGGCAGTCCTAAATTCAGGCGGGCCACTCAGTTGGGCCTTGGCACAGAATAACCTCCATTTTTTTATTCAAGTAGAGGCTGGTGCATCCCATGGGCTCAAAGGTCATTTTGGCCTGCTGCTTTGTGAGTATATCCCAGCCAAGGAGAGGGATAGGGCACTCAGGTAGGTAGAGGAACTCATGCTGTACCGTGTGGCCCCTGAGTTCACATAAAAGTCATAGTTTGGGGGGCGCCTGAGTGACTTAGTTGGTTAAACATCTGACTTCGGCTCAGGTCATGATCTCTCAGTTCATGAGTTCGAGCCCTGCATCTGGCTCTGTGCTGACAGCTCAGAGCCGGGAGCCTGCTTAGGATTCTGTGTCTCCCTCTCTCTCTGCCCCTTCCTCCCTCCCTCCCTCTCTCTCTCTCAAAAATAAATAAACATTAATAAATTTAAAAAAAAGTCATAGTTTGCCCCCCTACTTTTATTTTGACCATGGACTCATGGGGGCCAATAAGAAGTGAGCCTGGTCACCCTCAATCTGAATCTATTCCTGCATAGCCCTATGAAGTTCTTTTTGCAGGGTTCTTGTGCATATCAGCTGGGTTTCTGGGACTTTCCCTGGTTGGGACATTTATTCTTTTAATATCCTTTCTCCTTGCAGTAGGCTCATTGGCCCCTTGCTAAGAAGGTTCTGGGCCTCCCCCGCCTATGGCAGCTGGACCTTCCCCATCCTTTTGTCGTGGCTCTCTAGTGCTTCAGAATCAAACGGGGTGTAAACCTGGCATAGCCTCTCATAATAATCCCTGGGGGATTCCCCTTGCTGCTGGGCATATTCATGGACTTCTTAGCCCCTGCTCGGATCACTTGGTACTCGTGGATGTGGACTGGCGTCTGGAGAGTGCCTGCACCTGGCTGGGTACACAATCTGACTGCTGGTCTTGGGGAGAGAGGATGTGCTGAGTCTGTAGGTGGTGGGATGACCAAAGGTGGCAGAGTATTGAGAACCGGGGTATTAGGTGCTGATGGTCTCGGGAGACTGAGATGGTGGGGACAAGATTGGTTCTTCCTGTGGATCACTGGTGAGAATTTGCAGAAGTTGGGACTTCTGTACCATAGCCTGTTCTGTTTGTTGCCTGTAAATCGCACCCAAGGGGGAAGGGTTTGGGCTATCTCTAACCAGGGGTCAATATACGGGAACTGATCAGGGTGGCCTGGGTCCCTGGTGACAACATGCCAGACACAGCAGACCATTGGGACATCTAGGGTTCCCTTTTAGGGCCATCCTACACCAAAAGTGGGCCATTCTTACTCACATAGTGTCCTTAACTTGCTGGGGGTTGTCTTAATTCCGCAGTCTCCTGAAAACCCCTTCTTTGTTCTGTCCCAACCCCGTAATGTTCCTGTGAGACTGAGTCGCAAAGATGGAGGGGTAGGGGTGCCCCCTCTAATGAGGAGACCAGTCAGATGCCCATCTGGCCGTGTTCCAAAGGAACTTAGGTGACACTTAGCTGTAGTGGTCTCAGCTTTGTGACTTACTATCAGAAACTATTCCGATGCTGCCATAGACTGTATGCCATTCACCACAGAATTGCAGACAGTCCCACTCAGACTCTGTGGGCTTTTGGGAACCTTAAGGGTGCCCACCCGTGGAGCCACAGAATCGAACTGGGCAGGCAAGCCAGACCTGAGTGGCACATTCACACTCACATACACACCAAAGGTTATTACATTCCCTCTCAAAGAATTCCTACCTGTGAGACCTCTGAGGTCTCCGGGGAGTGATCAGGTCCCCCTTCCAGCCGGGGAAGAGGCTGGACTGAATTGGGACCCCATACCTGTGAGACCTCTGAGGTCTCTGGAGAGTGATCAGGTCCCCCTTCCCCCACTGTGGGTGGGCCTGACTGAATGAGGGCCCCAGGCCTTACTGGTATCCGACATCTGGTCCAGGTCCTCACCTGCAAAGTCTCCTTGAGTCTGGTGGGAACGGTGCAGTGGGGCTGGCCTGAGGCGACCAAGCAGGAGACCACGGAAAATCAGGCAGGGAGTGTCTTCTCTGCTGTGTTTCCTCATTCCGTCACTGCCTCGCCATTTTCCCAAACAGGTGACAACAATGGGTCAGCGCTGTTGGGTTTCCTGGTCAGGGAACCACATACATTATGGAAATAGGCTGGATCGCTGGCGGAAAAACTAAGAGGCACTCAGAGATCTTGGTGGATCGGAGTTGTATTTCACACTGGTGGGCTCAGAGGAGATCCCTCTCCAGAGGTCTAAGTCCTGAGCATAAGCATGGGGGACAATTTATCTTCTGTTACTTCTGCATTCCATATTAGTAGTAATTTGACAGCACAGCAAGTGGGGCAGCAAGAAGCACTCGGAAGGGGAGTCTTCAGTAGGGGACTGGAATTTCCCTGTCAGTCCTGTTGGCCATCTTTTTTTTAATTAAAAAAAAAATTTTTTTAACATTTATTTATTTTTGAGAGACACAGACAGAGCACAAGCAATGGAGGGGCAGAGAGAGAGGGTGACACAGAATCCAAAGCAAGCTCCAGGCTCTGAGCACAGAGCCTGATGCAGGGCTTGAAACCACGAACTGTGAGATCATGACTTGAGGTGAAGTCTGATGCTTAACCGACTGAGCCACCCCTGTCGACCATCTTATAACAGATTTTTCCCTATCTAGCTTACAGGGTTTTTTTAAAAGCTGTTCTTTATCAAGTTTATGAAGTTCCCCTGTATTTCCAGAGAATTTTTTTTTAATCATGAATAAGCGTTGTATATTTGTCAAATGTTTTTCACTTCTGACATACCCATGTAACTTTTCTTCCTTAGTTCTTTATATGGGGGGGTGGCATTAATTGGTTTTTGAATGTTGAATGAATCTTACATACCTGGACTAAATTCTACTTGGTCATGGTGTATGTTGAATTTGATTTGCTATAATTTTGATGAGAATTTTTAATCTGAATTCAAGAAAGAATTTTTGTAGTTATATTCATAAAATATTTAAAATGTATTGTACAACTTTATATCACTTTGTCTCTTCATGATTATTTGATATTTTGAATATTTGTGGTATGTTACTTCTTTGCTAATTCTGTTTATTACTATTAATTCTGCTTCATTCTCATTTTGCTTATTTTATACATCAAAATTCTTTTATTGCCTGTTACCTTTTTTCCATATCATAATCTCATTCTCAGTAGACTCTTTATCAGAATTGTATGATAAAATATCATTGATTTTTAAGTCCCCAATATGAGAATTGTTTAGGTAAATACATTTTTATTTGCTGCCATTAGTTTCAAATAGATATTTCAATATTATTGTCTGAAGAATATAATAGTAATATTACAGAGTATACTAAATATGGCCAGTGATATGTGTTAAGTGAAATTCACTTTGTATCCTTTTACTATTTATTGATTTCTGACTTGGTAACATAAAAGAGTGTCATGCCAGATAGATAAAACCCTCTTTTACTCAGTCTGGAACAGGATAATTAAAACAAACGAACAAACAAATAAGCTATGCTTGTGGTCTCAATTTTCTCCCCTTACTCCTACAGGAGTAGGTAATAGGCTTTAGATTAGTAACTGTTGTGGTCCATCATTATAGAATTACTTCTCTAGAGAAGACGATTCATGTTCAAGTCATGTGTTAATCTTAAAACAGTTGTTAATTTCTATCAATAGACATGTATTGAGAAAAATTCTGAGGAAATATTTGGTTACATTGGGTCAAGTTCCCTATTTTTCTTGGAACACCTTCTGCGTTAAGTATATCCACCTACTGCTATGAAATGGCTACATCTAAAAATTTCATATTCTATGTAGCAGTTACCTTTTTTTTTTTAACCCATCACTGCTCTGAGTTTAGAGTGACTTCACTTGTCTTCATTTGTGCATTAGTTGATTGTTCAATGAATAAAGCTTACTTTAAATGTCTCTGATTGACCAACCCTTACAACTGAGAAATAGAGAAACTAAGCAAAGAAGGTTCATGAGTTATCAGTGTTTAAAGGCTACAAGTTTTGAATCTAACATATCTAGGTTAAATTTATCATTTATTACATACCATCAGTACAATTAAAAGCAAGTTCCTTAAATTCTCTGAACATGAGTTTTCTCATCTATAAGATAGGTTAATAAATGTATCTCACAGTGTTTCTGTAGGGAATATTCAGGATAATACACAGGTGTGTTTAAGAGGGTACAGGTCAGACTGGGGTCCCTGGGTGGCTCAGCCAGTTAAGCATTCTACTTCAGCTTAGGTCATGATCTCACATTTCTTGAGTTTGAGCCCCTCATCCGGCTCTGTGCTGACAGCTCAGAGCCTGGAACCTGCTTCGGATTCTGTCTCCCTCTCTTTCTGCCCCTACCCCGATCATTCTGTGTCCCTCTCTGTCTCTCCCTCTGGCTCTCTCTCTCTCTATCGAAAATAAATAAACATTAAAAAAATTTAAAAACAGAGGGTACAGAACAGAAAGTTACAATAAGTGGCATTTTTAGTTATAGTAGTAGGCATCATTTCACTGGTTGCTTTTTTCTCCTCTTTTCTACTCCTGCTCTTTAGCTAGCATGCAAGATAACTGATGTTGGATTGCAGGTTTCACTGTAAAGACATTTTGTGGAATAGTCTCTCAGGAAGGAAGACACTCATAATGTCTCCACTACAGTGTACAAATCCCTTCCAGGATAACCATGACTTTTGGTATAGAATGTATTCGATTCTGACAGTTAACATTTTGTTCTTACCTTGAGATAAATAGGTATCCATATGAAAAGTTAAAGGACTTACTTCATCATATTCAAAAAAGGCCATGAGGAAAAGAGAAATGGAAGTAAAAGGTAAAAATATTTACTGTGACCGTCACAGCACTTCTGAAGTTTTCCACTTATATTTCAGTAGAATTTTCCCCCTTTAGCCAGAAACTGAAATTTCTTTCACCAAGAAGGACTTTATGAAGCAGTTGAGTAACTCATCATTAAGAAGTGCACCCAGGAGAAAAGCTGCTTATATTTCATTGTATTCACTGGGTTAAAAATCACAAAGGAGAAAAAAAGCAATATTAGCATTTTTCACTTTTTTTAATGTGTAGGGTAGGTATTTTTTGTCATATTATGCCTGGGTTGGAAAATTACAGTCCCAAGGCCAATGCAAGGGAGATGATAACGAGATAGTGACTCTTTTTTAGCCATCCCAACAGAATCAATAGTGTTTTAGTGGAGTTTCAGTGAGAAAACAACTTGCCATGCCAGCAGCTAAGCAATATGTGTCAACAGAAAGAAACCACTGCTTAGAGCCGGCAGCCCAGGAGATGACAATTGGAGGCATGATTGCTTATTGTTGTTGGTTTCAAGTCATTGATGCAGACAGTATAAACTCTGATTAAAAGAGTAACATGCAATGATGGGAAAGCAGTGTTTTATTCTCCATGTTACAGCTCCTTTGGGTTTGCAATGTGACCAGATCAAGGCATGATATGGACCTTTTGGACAACAAAGCACACATTCAGTTGCTATTTTTCACATGACATTGAGTAGCCAGATGGTTCTCACTATTCTGTAAGTGAGTGAGTAAAATTACTGCCTGATACAAACAGTAAAATGTGAAAATGAAGAGCATGGAATCTGTATGTTGACTGCCTGGGTTCACCTGCAGATTTTTCACTTCCTAGTGTGTGGCCAATAAGCAAGCTTTTGTGTATCAATGTATTTTGTGTGTGTGTGTATGTAAAGGGATAATAGCAATATGTATATAACAGTGTTGTAATCAAGTTCAAAGACTTTATATTTCTCAATCATCTGGAACCATTGGTGGCTCACAGAATATACATACCTTACAATTTACTCATTTGAAGTATAACATTAAATCGATTTTAATATATTCAGAGAACTGTGCATCCCTCACTGCAATCAAATTTAGAACATTTCCATTACCTTCAAAACAAATCCTGTGTCTCTTAGCTATGACTTCAAGTATCCCCATCTCCCCCCAGCTCCTGGCAGCCGCTAATCTATTTTCTTCTCCATAGATTTGCTTATTGTGGATGCCATATATATATAAATATATATATAAAATCACCTATCTTATGACTCCCCCATATATATGTGTGTGTGTGTGTGTGTGTGTGTGTGTGTCTGTGTATACAGAATCAATAGTGTTTTAGTGGAGTTTCAGCGAGAAAACAACTTGCATGAAATAAACCACTGTTCAAGCACCACTACTTTGTGTGGTGCATGAAGGAAATAATCATCAATACTTGCAGGTCTCACTGTCCTATGTGGGTGCAAATCTACCAGTCTCTTTCCTAATACCTGCTTTAGGTTGCTGGGATTGCTGTAATAACGGTCAGCAGAGTGGATAATTTAAATAGTAGGAATTTATTTTCTCACAGTGTTTGAGGCTAGAAGTCTGAGACCAAGATATTAGCAGAGTGGATTCCTTCCGAAGGCCATGAATGAAGGATCCGTCCCAGGCTCGTAGATGGCTCTCTTCTTCCCATGTCTTCTCATAATTTTCCCTCTTTAAGTGTCTATGACCATATTTCCTCTTGTTATAAGGAAACCATTCATATTGAATTAGGGCCCACTGTAATGGACCTCTTTTTAACTTAATTGCCTCTTCAAAGACCTTGTCTCCAAACAAGGTCACTTTCTGAGGTACTGGTGGTTAGAACTTTAACATATGAATGTTGCAGAGACACAGTTCAGCCCAAAACATTACCTGTATCTGTTGAATTGTGAGAGGACTGGATTCAATAAGATTTTTCTAGCTCAAAAGTGAACTGAAGTCAATTTGAGGTAACAGCAGGCCAGTGCTTGCAATGTGACTGACAGAGTGTTGAAGAACTACCTTCTCACATTTTTATCCATAAGAACACAAGACAAGGTGCCCATATTCATTATACAACTATATATTTGCATTGATCTTTTCATACTTTGAGATTTCTCCCCTGTAAATTCATGGGAAGGAGCTGTGATTATGTAAAGAGGTATTTGTTATTCTTCTACAGACATCAAAACTGGCTGAAGTGTCAATTGACTTGCCTAAGGCTGCAAGGTAGGTCAGTGATTTCCCGAATGCCCTGATTACTTTTATAATGACTGTCATTTACAATCTGATCAGTTTGTTCATTGGGAGCTATATGAAGAGATTAAGAAAAAATTCCACTCTCTTTTCCTTAAATTGTTTTGCAATTGGATCACAGTATTTGCCTTTTTGCTAAGAAACAGTTGCTTAGAAGGTTAATTCAAAGAAAAACTATATTTCTAAGATTAGGGTTTAATTATAATACACTGCTCATCGTCCTGCATTTCCTGGGGCAGGTAAAATAGTGGCACCCCAGAGATGTCTCTGTCCTTGTCCCTGGAAACTGTGAATATGCTGTGTTATATGGCAACGAAGAATTAAGGTCATAGATGGAATTAAGGTTGCTAATCAACTGACTGGAAATAAGCAAATTCTCCTAGGTTATGTGAGTGGGCCCAGTATAATCACAGGGTTCTTTCGAAATGGAAGAGAGAGGCAAAAGCGGAGTCAGGATAATGTGATGGGAGACAGACCCAACCCATTGTTGCTGGCTGTGAAGATTTAGGAGAAGAGCTATAATCTAAGGAAAAGGGATGGTGTCTGCAAACTGGAAAATAAGGAAATGTGTTTCTTCCTCAAGCCTCTAGATGGAAATACAGCCTGACTGACCCCTGGGTTCTAACCCAGTAGGTTTAAACCTCCAATCCATGGAACTATCAGCCAATACAGTTGTATTATTTAAGCCACCAAGTTTGTAATAAATTTTTACAGCAGCTATAGAAAAATAATACAGTGAATTAATTTACTCTCTTGTTCCATCTGTGACTACTATTAATTTAATCAATAAAGACCTGATGAAGATCTCCTGTGTACAAAGACTGTTTACAGGCATTGAAGCCCTGTTCTTCTGAATCAGCTTCCTCCTCCCTGCTGCTCAGGCATGACAGACATCAATTTTCCATTATATTTTATGTATATTGCCCTGTTATTCCACATAAAACATTTACTTTCTGGAGCCCCAAATTGGTTCCACTGATCCAGATCCATGTCATTTAGATAACCATATGAGGATCTCTTGTTCCAGCTGAAGGGGAGGGAACAGTCCTTTGAAATAACACAACAACAGAAGCAGAAGAGCGAATATTTACTGAACCCTTACATATGCCAGGCATTGTGGTAGCCCTTTATATATATCATATTATCTTTGCAGCAACCTGATGAAATAGGTTGTGATACTATATTTCTTTCACACTTAAGAAAGCTGAAGAGCAGAGAGGTTATGTTACATCTCCAATGCCATGAAAATAATAAGAGATATTGCCTGTTCTCCAAGATGGGCTGTTTAATTCAAGAGCCTTTAGTTAACCACTGTATTCCCTGCCTTGCAAGGTCAACATCACAAACACACTTGAGAAAAAAATGGCATGTAATGACAACATGCTAAGTATGCAAGGGAAGAAAGAGCATACCTGAATAATGGCACACATTGATTTGTTACATTTGATGAAAATCCAAACTATAATAGCATTATTCTCCAGAGTTGCTTAGATTATTTTAAAAAATTCTTCAATCTTATTTAACAGTTTAATTAAGGATGGTCAAGAGGGGTGGATTAATACATGTTCAGTGTTGCAATTTTGAGAAAGACCTGGGTGTTGTATTTAATTTGTGCTAACTCATTTAAATCAAAAGCACCCTTTTGGTGAAAAAAAAATTAAAGTCTTGGCATTTCAAAAATGATTGAAAGCACAACATTGAAATTACAAAACCTGAAGCAAAATGTTCATGTAGTTAGCATCAGAATTAGGTTCAATGATAGGTACCTCTGTCTCCAAAGATCAGAAAGATCCTGCTGTTTTCTTTATTACCCTCCCTACCAAGAGACTCTGCTCAATAGCTTCCTGCTGTCCCAGTTCATCCATGTACCACTATTACTGGCTTGATAGAGAAGTGAGATGGTGGTTTATAAATGGATGGGTTAGAAAAACTAAAATGTAGGATACCTCATAATTATTCAGAAAGTATATTTGTATAAGTATATAGTTTGTAAATATGTACATAATATATGCTTTTATGATTGTGCATCATATAAACTTTACATATATGTTATATCCATATTTTAAGTAAAATATGTTAGTTATAATGGTAAATATATGTTAAATATATGTATACATATATGCTACATATATGTTACATCTGTGTTAAAATACACATTTTAAAATAAAATACAAAGAAATTGGAAACTGTGACTACCTTTTAATATCAAGAATCTTGATTATTTCCACACGAGGTGGAAATGAATAGCAGAATGTGGTCTTTTATGTGAATGAATGTCACCCAGACATTCATTTTCATCCTCGAAGTCAAAGCCAAAATGTCACTTCATAAGCTTATGGCTCTTAAGGGCAATTGTTTTATTGACAGCTCTGGGTTGAGTTGAGCTGTCATCCCTCTGTGCTTCTTCTGAACTCATGCTCTCCTGACAATATAGCACCTATCAAAATCAATGAATTTTGTCTCCCTGCTAAATTTGAATCAAGTCGAGGAAAGAAAGGAGACCTAGTAACCTCTATAAGTAAGTTGCTCAATAATGTAGGCCAAAGTATATGCAAATATACCTACATCTGAATATTTTTACCCCTTCACATAATATTACACCTTTGCTCTAAATCTGCCAGTTTCTTCTGAGACCCTGATGCGTTAATTTTATACCTTATCCTTTATCTTCACTATTATTTTGTCACCTCTGGCTTTTCATTCCAGCATTTATGTATTGAGGCTTTTGTAGGTTGTTGAGGATCTTTGAAAGCTGCAGGAGGTAATCACAGGTGGTCGGGGTATGCTTTGGAAAAATACTTTAAGGTTATAGACTTTAGATTAAAGGTAGTAATGAAGTGAGTATGCTGCAGGAGGTGAGATGAAACTGAAGTAGTCAGGGGCTATTGCTGTAGCTCAGGTACAAGGTGATGAATCAGCAATGGGAAGTGTTTTCTCAGAAGTGCCTGAATTATGACATGGAACAAGAGCTTGGTAAATGAGGGGTAAGCAAAATGAAATCTAGAATGACTTCTACATCATCAGCCCATGTTAAAGAACTAGGCCCTTTATTAGAAAATGTTTTATTATTAAAACTCTCCAGCAACTCTTAAAGTCTTAAAGAACATTTGATGTTTCTGAAGACTTTCTCTTTCGTGTGTGTGTGTGTGTGTGTGTGTGTGTGTGTGTGTGTATAAATTAATATGTATCTTTTCCTTGCTATGTCCATTGTCAAGTGAGAATTGAAGTGGCACCAACTTTTTCCTTGCCTGTATCTTCATCCATGTAAATAGAATTTAAAAAATTAAATTCTGGTGTAGTAGTGACCTGATTGTAAAGAGCTCTTTTATGAAATTTCTGAGCTCATTTGAGCTCTGTTTGTATTTCTGTATTTTCTGTGAAAGTGTCTTGATTTGAGTTTTATTAAATGGTTGTGTCATACAGTATCTGTAATAATTTTGGTTTTGAAAGACTTGATAAAGCATGGTACATTTAAAGAATGATATTATTTCAATTGGGTATTTCCAGCATGGTGATATCTCATGAGGTCAGAGGGAGTTAGTGTGACTTATCTAATATCACTTTGAAAAAAACCTAATTTTTATCGTCTTTTTTAGGAAATGGAATTTTATAGGTAGAGTCCAATAAGATCATCTATCACAATTTACAATTTTATAATGTACTATTTAATTTACATTAAGATGTAAAGTAAAAGATGGATAAATCAATTTGTTCCAATAGCAACATCAGTTATTTCTGCTATATTAGAACATCCTGGCTTCAGAATGCTAATTCTAGACACTATTTATAAATTGTCAACCTCAAGCGGATTACTTTCCATTACTTTTTTTTAATAGGAGCACATCACACATAAAAGTATGGAAGTATGACCAGCTAATATAAAGGTTAATATCAAGCCTTATCTCTTCATGTTGAAATATGTTTGCACAATTTAGAAAAACCCTGGTTCCCTGCATCCCAAATATAGATACAGGACTTGTTGAGTAGAAACATCTATTTTTAAGAATGATAAATGCAAATATTCATGTAATATTTTTCAGACACAGGTCCATATCAGTGAAACATAACGATTAGAAAATAATAATGGATTGGTACAACTTGATAAATAATGGAATAACTAGGCTTTAAGTTTTGTTTCCTTAGTGATAACTGTTTCATGATCAAGTACAGAATGGTGTCGTAACAGAAAAATACACCATCCTAAATACCTTTGTAGAATAGGGTACTCTTTTTCTCTTTTTCCCTCCCAAGAAAGGTTACAGTAATGATGAATAGCATCAAAATTGTATTGTACCTGGGGGTTTCCATAAGAGCTAGCTACTTCTCTTCTCCAAGCAAAAATTTCCACTTTTAGTACCATGAGAGTGGGGTGTGGTGAGAGACATGCCAGAGAACCAGTGAATGGAAGTGCAGTAACACTTATGAGGTTACATTTACTGCATCAGTTTGTGTAACACTGACTTAGCTCTGAACAATCATTCTTGGTTGGTACTGTATTTTCATGATTGTATAGTTACACAGCTGCACTGTATCGCTCCATGGGGTCCCATGATGACCTCTTTGGAACTAGACTTTTCTTATGCTAGTATGCCTTACTACATGATTAATGGCTTTATTTATTTATTTATTTATTTATTTTTCATTCATTCATTCATTCATTCATTCATTCATCTAAAAACAGATGCTTTATTAAGATGAGTGTTCTTTTTTGTCCCCTAGTGATAGGTCTCCTTTCCAGATTCCATAGTCCTTTAGCCCCTTATAGTTATTATAAACTTATCCTTTCAGTATTTAAAACTCAACTCTATTAATTCTAAGTCTTCCATTTCAAAATAAGTGTACAGTTGTTCTTGATTTCTGCCCCAACATGTTGGGCATTCGTGAAGTGTTCTGAGATCAATGGACTTCTCCTAATTCTTGTCTCCTGGAAGATTTTAATATGGTCATTATATATGTTAATCACCCTTAATTAACTTAATTTTTAATATACCAATTTGTTGACATGAATGGCTGTTCATGTGAAAGTTATTATTTATTCTGCCATTGTTTTACTTTTACCTGAGTCGTTTAGACATTAATTCTTCCAGTTTATTCCCACTATGCTTTTATTTTTTTTAAATCACTCACCTGATGTATAATAAGTTACCTTTATGTTGATAAATTGCAAATCAAGACTTGGGATGCTCCTTATTCTTTTATGACTTATACTTCTTTAATTTAAACTTGACTTAAACTTCTTTAAGTTTCCAAACAAAAGGTTGGCAAATGCTATTTAAATCTAAGAATCAAAGTCAAGTGGTAACACGTGGAAAATATCAATTGCTGTACTGAATTCTGAAGACTTAAAAGAGTGTTTACCTAAATGAGAACATTATTAACATTAAAAATACCTAATTTTCATAAACAAGAAGAGATATGTTATAGAATCCATAAGCAAGAATTAAATGTGGCTTTTAAAAGATTTGCTCCAAAAGTTGGTTAGTCAGAAGCTGTATTATTCTCCCAGTGCTCCAAGGCCACAAGAATCTTGGGCTTTTTTCAGAGAGGCTGCTTTATCATTTGGATTTTAGGTGTGCTTTGCTTCATTTGTCTCTGTTTTACACAACCTCTCAGACCAAGAGCTCAGCGGTGTATGTATGTATGTGTGTGTGTGTGTGTGTGTGTGTGTGTGCATGTGTGTGCATCTGCACGTGTTTTAATTGTAATCCCAAAGCTTGAAGAAGGACAACCCTGTTGGCCCAGTTTATATTACATCTCATCTTCTTTTTTATAGAATTGTACCTGGGAAATGGAATCATTCCTTTTGCTTTCTACATGGCATAGGCTTTTGGAAAAGGATCTATAAAAAGAGGATAGATGTAGGCAAATTATTTAAGAATAGTTTATGTCGAGGAGGAAAATGTGTACGATTGCTAGGACAAATTACTGACATCCATAAAACAAATATTAGTAATCAAAAATTAGAAGGGATATTTCATTTTTGCTTTTTTTAAAAAGCTAAATCATAGTATATTTTCAAATCTCAGTTTTGTAAGATTCCCAGTTTTTTAAAACTTTGACTCTCATATCCAAATCTTATTACTCTTATTAATCTTATGATAAGTCCATTGACCTCAGTCTATTTAG
Organism: Prionailurus viverrinus; assembly: GCF_022837055.1. Lineage (NCBI taxonomy): Eukaryota > Metazoa > Chordata > Mammalia > Carnivora > Felidae > Prionailurus > Prionailurus viverrinus. The sequence continues at coordinate 98,678,111 of NC_062563.1, forward strand.
TTCCACAAATATGTGTACAGTCGTATCTTACTGTGGTAAAAATATTTCCACTCTTACCAAGAGATTATAGATAGTTCTCAGACCAAAAAAAGTTACTCACAAAAATATTCTTCCAAATCCTACTTTGGGGAAAATGAAGTGGATGCACTTTGCCCTATTATGCCTATAAAATGTAATTAACAATCCTGGACATTACAAATGAAACAAGAAGACTCTTAAAAATGGAGAGGATATGTAAAACATGTTAGGAAACTTGGGAAAGCCAGCAAGCCAGAAAGCTCTCAAACAAAAATTGGAGTGGTAATCCTAGACTTCCGTACTCACTGTGCTGTAAAGAGGTACCCCCAAACTCCCAGCAAAGGGGTGGTGTCATTCGCAGTCAAAAATACCAAGTCCTCCACCTTGCAGTACAGTGGAGACTATGTTGGAGGCTTGGACTTCAAGTCTGTGATAGTGGTAGCACAATGTCCCTCTCACTCCTCACTGGGGTGGCTTCAGGCAAGGCCTGGTGAAATGTCAGGATGTTGCAACTGCTCATTGGTAACTAAGACACTCCCCCCTTTGCAATGTGAATGGGTGCCAAGTGAGGAATAGGAACAAGGTAGTCTTTTCCCTCCCAGTCAGGGAGGTATTAGTGGGGTCTTAGTAGAGTGCATGAACTTCCACTCCCATCCAACAGTATCAAGGATTTCCTTTTTCCTCAGGTGTCAAGAAAAGTCAAAGGGAAAACCTAGAATTCCTTTCCCCGATGACAGTAACTGGGTAGCATCTCCTTCTGCAAAACAGTATCTGAATATACAGCTAAAACAAACAATTTAAGTAAGATCCAGAGTTGTATGACAATATTACCCCAAATGTCTAGAGTTCAACCAAAAATCTTGTATCATACAAAGAGCAATGAAGATCTCAACTTGAGTGAGAAAAGACAGTTATCAGAAGACAAAACCGAGATGACACAGATGTTAGAATTATTTGACAAGGATGTAAAGCAACATTATAATAATACTTCAGTGAACAATCACAGGCATATTTAAAACAAACAAAAAAATAAAAGTCTCGGCAAATCAGTAGGAGATATAAAGAAGACACAGATAGTTTAAGACTACGAAGTACAATGGAAAAAATGTCAATGAATGCCTCAACAGTGAATTGAAGAGGACAGGGAAAAAAGTATCAATGGAATTAAATACAAACAATAGAAAATATCCAATCTTAACAGGGACAATTAGACTAAGAAAAATTGAGAGTTTTAGACATATGCTGAATTGTACTATCACAAGAATTTAACATTCATGTCCTTGAAGTTTCAGAAGCAGACGTATAACCTAAAAGCATTCAAATAATAGTGAAAATTTGGAAGACCTAAAGCAATACATACAAAAATCTGAGGAAACCCCAAGTTGGATATTCAAAAAATACAAGCCAAGACACACCATGGTTAATTTTTTTGAAAATTAAGAGACACAGAAAAAATCTTGAAAGCATCTATGAAGAACCAACACATTACTTATAAGAGAACAATAATTCTAAGTACGGGCATTTCAACAGAGACTATGGAGTCTGGAATAAAATGACACATTTCTCAAGTTCTAGAAGAACTTCCAACTGAGAATTCTGTGTTCAGCAAAAATATTCCTGAGTAATGGAGGGGAAATCAAGGCATTCTCAAGTGAGCAAAAATGGAGAGAATCTGTTGTTAGCAGACCTACCGAAAATGAGCAGCTGAAAAGCATTCTCTAATAAAAACAAACAAACAAACAAACAAACACTGACAAAGAATCTTGAACATCAGGAAGGAAAAAAAGTAATGGAAGGAGCAAAATTCTGAATAACTGAATTAGACTTTTCTTCTCTTGAGTTTTCTAAATAATACTTGGTGGTTGAAGCAAAACTTATAAAATTATCTAATGTAGTTCTCCATATATAGAAAGGAAACATTTGTAAAAATTGTATTATTAAAAGGGGGTAAAAGAGCATAAAGGAAGTAAGGTTTCTGCACTTCACTTAAACTGGTAGTATAGTAACATCAATAGAATGCTTGTTGTAAGCTGTATGTGTATAATAAATTCCTAGAGCAATGACTAAGAAATGCCATACATAGATAACACTGAAATATATGATAGATAAATGAATATTGAATTATAAAAATGTTCAAGTAATCTACAGGAAGGCATAAAACAGGAGAGAAAGAAATGAAAAAGCAAGAACAAGCAGAAAACAATAAAAAAGTAAATGACAGACTCCCTACCATACTAATAGTTGCATTATATATGTAAATGGTCAGAATACACCAATTAAAAGAAATTGTCAGAGTGGAAAGAACAACAACAAAAAAAGAAAAAATACCCAACTATAGGTTTGTTTACAAGAACTTCAATTCACATATAATGAAATACATAAGTAAAAATATGGTGAAAAGTTATACCATACAGGCAATCAAGGGAAAAGCAAGACTAACCTCATTAATATCATGTAAAATAAATTTTGGAATAAACAGGGGTATCGTAAAAAGGAAACTTCAGTTCCCCAATGGTTTTATTGAAGAATTATTGGAGAATTGGGGCGCCTGGGTGGCTCAGTGGGTTGAACGTCCCACTTCGGCTCAGGTCATGATCTCACAGTTCGTGAGTTTGAGCCCCACATAGGGCTCTGTGCTGAAAGCTCAGAGACTGGAGCCTGCTTTGCATTCTGTGTGTGTGTGTGTCTCTCTCTGCTCCTTCCTTGCTCACATGCTGTCTCTCTCTCTCTCTCAAAAAAAAAAAAGAATTATTGGAAAAATGTATAATGCATATTTAATACGGAATTAACACAAAATATTGTAATCTGTCCCAGAAAACAGAAGCAAACACTCCCCAATTCATTTACCTGGCACCTGAACTAGACAAAGGAAGGATTAAAAAAAGGAAACTACAGACCAATTTATTTCAATAACATGAATATGAAAAATATTAATAAAATATTGGCAAACTGAATTCAGCAATATGTAGAAATAATTATGTACCATGACCAATTGGGATTTATCCTAGGAATACAAGCATTACTCAATATTTGAAAAACAGCCAGTGTCATCTGCCATACCAACATGGTAATTAGGTAAAATCATATCAGTTGATCCAGAAAAATCATTTGACAAAATTCAACTTCCATTCATGAGGAAAACTCCAAGGAAAATAGAAATAAAGAGGATATTCCCCAACTTTAAAAATAACATTTATAAAAACCTACAGGTAACACCATAATTAATGGTGAACAACTGAAGGTTTTCTTCTCTAAGATCAGTTAGAAGGCAAAGATCTTTGCTCTAATCACTGACCTTCAGCGTAAAACTGGAAGTTCTAATCACTGCAAGCAGAAAAGAAATAAAGACTTACAAATTGGAAAAAAAAATAAAACACTTATCATAGGCAGATGATTTAGTAGTTTATGTAGAAAATTCCAATGAAAGCATAAGAAAAAAAACCCTAGAATTTATAAATGATTTCATCAAGGTCATAAAAGATCAATGCACAAGAATTAAATCCATATCGGCATACTAGCAGTGAGTATGCAGAAACCAAATTTAAAAATATGATAGCATTTGTAAACACATCAAATGAAATATGTAGATGTAATCTAACAAAACAAGTATAGGATTTGTATGCTGAAATCTAGAAAATGCTCTTGAAACAATTATCAAAAAGGTGTAAATAAATACAGAAATATCCTATCTTAATGGATTAGAAGATTTAGCACAATGAAATGCTAATTATACCAAAATTGATTTACAGATTTAAAAGAAAAATTTTTTAATGTTTACTCATTTTTGAGACAGAGAGACAGAGCATGAGTGGGGGAGGGGCAGAGGGAGAGGAAGACCCAGAATCTGAAGCACTCTTCAGGCTCTGAGCTGTCAGTACTGAACCCACGAACTGTGAGATCATGACCTGAGCCCAAGTCAGAAGCTCAGTTGATTGAGCCACCCAAGCGCCCCTGATTTACAGATTTAATGCAATTCTTATCAAAATCTTTTTGAAATTTTTTGAAGAAATAGATGAGTATGCCTTATAATTTACATAAAAAGGAGAAAACACTAGAATATCTAAAATAATTTTGAAATAGATGAATATAACAGAGGTAACATCTCCCAAATTCAAGACTTAAACAGCTATAGTACAGTAATTAAGACTGTGTGCTTTTGGCCTAAGGATAAACATATAAGTCAGCAGAGAATAGAGAACCAAAAAACAGAACCAAACAAATCTGCCCAGTTTACTTTAAAAAATGTACAAAGTCGGGGAGCTGGGTGGCTCTGTTGGTTAAGTGTCTGACTTCAACTCAGGTCATGATCTTGCGGTTGGTGGGTTGAAGCTCTGCATCAGGCTCTGTGCTGAACAGCTTGGAGCCTGGAGCATGCTTCAGATTCTGTTCCCTGCCCGCCCCCCCCCCCCACCCCGGTCTCTCTCCCCACTCTCACTGTGTCTGTTTCTCAAAAATAAATAAACATTATATATGTGTGTATATATATATTATATATATATACACACATGTATATAATATATATACACACGTGTGTGTATATATATATATATATATATATAGTGTATGTATACACACACACACAGTCAATTAAATGAAATGATAGATTTTTCAGCAAATGAGGCTGGAATTATACATTTGTAAAAAAATGAACTGAGATGTAAATTTCATATGTTATATAGAAACTAACTGAAAATCAGTAATGAAATTATATATTTACTTATGCATGTATTTAAGTATTTATTTGCAGGTAAATGGAATTTTACTGTTGTAAGATTTGTATAATTTACGTGAAGTGTAATAACATTAATTCTAAATGCACTGTATTAAGTGAATGACAGATACGGAAATTTGTAAAACAACATCTAAAAAATAATACAGAGGGATGGTAAAAAGCCAATAGAAGAACTGAAATCATTTTTATCAAACTATCTCCTTTTAAAAAAATGTTCCTGTATAATTAACATACAGTTGTATATTAGTTTCAGGTGATCAATATACTCATTCAACAATGCTATACTCAGAGCTTATCATGATAAGTACCATTAACCCCCTTTACCCATCTCCTCTTTAACCGCCAATTCTCCATATTTAAGACTCTCTTTTTTTGTTTCTGTTTTTTTCATTTGTTTTGTTTCTTAAGTTCTGCGTATGAGTGAAATCATATGATATTTGTCTTATTTCACTTAGTACTGTACCCTCTAGATCCATCCATGCTGTTGCAAATGGGAAGTTTTCATTTTTTAAGCCCAAGTAGTATTTCAATATACATATATTTATATGTCACCAAGTAGTATTAAATAATATATATTATATATATAATATATATTATATATAAAATCGCTTCTTCTTCATTCATCTATCAATGGAGACTTGGGTGGTTGCTTCCATATCTTGGCTACTGTAACAATGCTGCAATAAACATAGGGGTATGAGAATTAAAAGAACAAAAATAATAAACTAAAGGAGTGCTATTTAAAAAATAGGGGTACATATATTTTTTGAATTAGTGTTTTTGTTTTCTTTTGGAAGATACCTAATAGTGGAATTACTGAATCATATGTTAGTTTCATTTTTAATTTTTTGAGGAACCTCCATACTGTCTTCCAGAATGGCTGCACAAGTTGGCATTCCCACAAACAATGCACAAGCATTCTTTACCAACACTTGTTGGTTTTGTGTCTTTACAAACACTTGTGTTTTTGATTTTAGCCATCCCAAGAGCTGTGATGTGATATCTCATTGTGGTTTTGATTTGCATTTTCCTGATTATTAGTGATGTTGAACACCCTTTCACGTGTCTGTTGGTCATCTGTATATGTTCTTTGGAGAAATGTCTGTGCATGTCTTCTGCCTATATTTTAATTGGATTATACATTTCTTTGGTGTTGAGTTGTGTAAGTTCTTTATGTAGCTTGGATATTAACCCCTTATCAGATGTATCATTTGCAAATATCTTCTTCCATCATTGGGTTGTCTTTTAGTTTTGCTGATGTTTTTCCTTTGCTATGATGAAGTTTTTATTTGATGTAGTCCCAGTAGTTTACTTTTGCTTCTGTTTCCCTTGATTCTGGAGAAATACCTAGAAAAATGTTGCTCTGCCTGTTGTCAGTGAAATAACTGCTTAGGCTCTCTTCAAAGATTTTATGGTTTCACGTTTTACATTGATATCTTTAATCCATTTTGAGTTTATTTTTGTGTATGGTATAACAAAGTGGTCTGGTTGTATTCTTTTGCATGTTGCTGTCCAGTTTTCCCAACACCATTTTTTGAAGAGACTGTTACCTATTGCATATACTTCCTGTGTCATAGATTGATTGACCCTATAATTGTGGGTTTGTTTCTAGGGTCTCTATCCTATTCCACTGAAAAATCACTCATAAATTCAAATGTAAAACTATAAAACTTTTAGAAAAAAATAGGAGACAGTCTTCAGGATATAGAGCTAGATAAAGAGTTCTTAGACTTGACACCAAAAAAACATGGTCCATAAATGGAATGATTAATAAATAAATGACTGGGAATATCATTGCTAATAAAAAGTAAATAATAACTCTGGAGGACATAGATAAAGATCCTTTATATTGAAGTTCCTATTATCTGATGAAAACTAATAATCACTTGTAGGAAAAAAATATATACGCATACCTCAATTTTTCTCAAACACGTGATGTGTATTAACGGAAAAATGCAGCATCTTTCTGTCTAGGATAGTTAACAAACCACAATTGGAATGGAAATATATTCTTTCTTATTGAATTAAAAGCGCTTTTTAAAAAGGTGAGAATATTAGGAGCTTGACACGGGACTCAATCCCATGACCCCAGGATCATGAGCTGAGTTGAAATCAAGAGTCTGACGCTCAACTGACTGAGCCACCCAAGTACCCTAAGTCAAAGCAATTTTTAAACAGTAGGCCACAAGGCCACAGAAAATTTACTGCTTTCTTCTTTGCCTTTATAAAATAAACAATTATAGACATGATGGCACTTCTTAAACTTGATGCTTTTTGTGTCCTAATACAACCCTATCTACAAAAAGGATGATGAGTTATCTCTTCCACAGGAAATTTCTTTGGAGTCAGGAATAATGTCTGGAGCTGATATTTTTCTGGTGTCTCACAACTCCCTAAGCAGAGCAGACACACCTGCAAATAAAGGGTACTATTAGGGTTTTGGAAGCTTTGATAGCATGGTGTCATGAAACTCATCTCCAGTTTTTCCTTAAAGACCACCCATGGCTTCAGGAGAAAATAATTCAATGGCATTAAATAGCTAGGAGACTAATACTGAAGATCAAAGAGCTCATTGCTATAAATCCCAAAAGGAAATAATATATTTATAACATCACACATAAAAGTATGATCTTGACTAGGCCAAGGGAAAAAATGAATCTAGTGCAATGTGTAAGTGACTTTGATCCTTGCATAAGGACATGCACAGCTGCCATTTCATATACTTACTTCTAAAGAGAGAGTTCTTAGATTCAGTCTTTAATCATTTTGTTTGTTTGTGATATAGCTCTTTCTAGCAGTCTGGTAAAACCTGTGAATCCTTGTTCTCAATAGTGTTTTAAAATGCTTCAAATAGGGACACCTGGGTGGCTCAGTTAAGCATCCAACTTCGGCTCAGATCATGATCTCATGGTTCGTGGGTTCAAGCCCCATGTTGGGTTCTGCACTGACAGCTCCAAGCTTGGAGCCTGCTTCAGATTCTCTGTCTCCCTCTCTTTCTGTCCCTCCCCCACTTGTGTTATCTCTCTCTCTCTCTCTCTCTCTCTCTCTCTCTCAAAAATAAATAAACATTTACAAAATTGTAAAATGCTTCAAATAAAATACATAGGATTATAAAGGAACACAATCGTTAAAATATATTTTAATCCCCAAGTTAAGAGCAACAGGCTTGCTAAGTGAGCCTGAAGATGGATTGAGAAGTGAGGACCCTCTAAAGAGTCACAAAAGGGTTCACACATTGTACCTGATTTAGAATCCCAGACCAAGACATTTGAAATTTATTCTGTGGATAAAAATACTGTGATTTAGAAGAAAAAAGTGACTTTGAAAAAGAACCTAATTTTAGTTGTTTTTTAAAGAAAATTAGAAAACTTAGTATAGCATAGGAAATTTTCATGACAGTTATGCCATTTAAGGAAATTGTGGTTGTTTTGAGTTCCACAGGGTTAAAGAGGAGTTTATGACAAATAAATTAAAATGCTCACATATTTTGGAGAAAGATGCATATCTACACCAAAACCAATTACATATTTTTGATGCATAAAATCTAACTTTCTACCTAGGATCAATTTCTTTTCATGTGACCTAAGATCACTGTAAGATCATCATAAAATGGTACACTTTTTTTTAAACAAAAGTGCATGGAAGTTCTAAAACTCAATTTTTAAGCAATAAACTAAAGAGAGAATTTTGTCACCAGGATAGATTAAAGTTTTTGACTAAATGAATTTTCTTGCCAAAGGGGCTTCTAGTACTTCATAGAATCTATTTTCCTGACAGAATAAATCATTGCATGTGACAAAATGTAGTTCCTCAGAAAGGATTTAGCTCCCCCTTCCCCAAATCCAAATCCATTCTTTTTGTAGAAATATATTTTACAAGACAGTAGCAGTTCCAAATGTCAGGTTTCTTGGGGAGAAATGTATTACACTCATCAGTCTAATTGTTTACACGTGGTGAAAAGTTAGTGACTAGGTTGGGGAAGGGTGAAAGGTATAGATACTAGGTGCTTGTCAGTTTTTATTTTGATCAGCATGTTGTTATTCATAGCTTGAAACACAATTCTGTAACCTGAATTGTTCCCCTCTCATTAAGTTCTATATTAGGCACAATTTTATTAGTTATTTTATTTAATTAATCAATTATTTTATTTAATGCAGAATTAAAGTGATTATGGCATAGGGCAGAACAGAGCATATGATCAGAAGGAACAATGGATGTTCCTGACTAGAAATCTTGTAAATGTGGCTTCATGTTTTGGGATCCAACACATCTTGTATCAACTGTGTATACTAGTCTTACACACGTATGCACATATTTAGGGAGAGATTCATTATCTTAAATCCTCTTCTCAAAAGGGCTCATGACACAAAATATTAAAATTTAAATCCAGAAACACAGATTAAGACTTTTGGGGTGGGCAGGGGAAGGGATGTGGGAAGAAGAAAATGAGAAATCTTCAAACATTGGCCAGGTATATCTGTGAGTTTTGTTCAAATGAAGGACATTAACCTCTAATTATATAACGTCATTATAATGGAGACATAAATTTGATAATAATGGTACTTTGGTTCTTGTTAGCAAGATTGAAAGATAAGAAATGTTATATAATACACACAGAAAAATTCTCAGTTAAGCAATTTAATACAAATAGTCTTGATCTAAAGACTGTAAATGACAAAGAAAGAAACTTCTAATTTAGAGGCAGGAATTTTTTTTTTCTTCTTGATCCCTTAGTGATGAATGGCTACATAATTTATCGGACTCATTGCAAAATGAAAATGTGGGACCTCTCGTTCAAAAAAATTTTTTTAAGTTTATTTATTTTGAGAAAGAACATGAGTGGGGGAGGGGTAGAGAGAGAGAGAGAAGGAGAGAGAATTCCAAGCAGGCTTCCACACTGTCAGCACAGAGCTCAATGTGGGACTTAATCTCATGAACCACAAGATCATGACCTGAAGTGAATCAAGAGTCAGATGTTTAACCAACTGAGCCACCCAGGCATCCCTGGTTCAAAAAAACTTTTTAAGAATTTCAAGACTGCAATAGAAGAGCACTGTATCAAGTTTTGTTCTTCCTGAGCACACAGGATTCTGGATAACTGTATGTATGCCATGTCCATGATGCCAAGCCTCTCTATGTTTGAGAAACTTTGAAAGACCTATATAAAGAGAAACAAATATCATGAAGGAAATAAAGAAAAATTGAAGCCTCAATGTTTTCAACAAACCTGCTAGAGTTTACATAGTCAGATTTAGTTATTCTCTTTTTCTTTAGGAGTGTTTTGTCTTTTATATATTCATTATTGAACACCCATATGCAAGGTATGATGTGACACTCTTGAGATATAACAGAGCATAGGATGGCCAGAGTGTGCCTGCACAGGGTCTTTAGATTTTGTCTCCTCTCTTGGCATTCAGAATCACATGTTCCTCCCTTATTTTGGAAAACAGTTCCAAATCATATGTCCCAGAAGAGTAATAGAGGATATCAGCCTAATTCTTAAGCAACAATTTGTTTTTCCACCTATAACCTTACTTATATCGTATCTCTGTTCCTTCCATTTTGCCAGGTGAGCAGTGCCCACCTATCCTCCTCCAGCCATGCTCTCCATTCTCATCTCTTCACAGACTTTGCTACTTTAGATAGTCTTCCTTCTCTGAGCTCACCAGTTAATAAAGTTGATAGTTATATCTATCAATCCTATTCACTGTGCAATTTGACTTAACTCATCTCCCTATTCTTGTCATTGGCAGTTTCCCCCTTGAAATCACACACATGTTCATTTTGAATTTGTTCAAAATTCACTTTTATTAAAAAGAAGGGACTATTTTCATGCAGTGTAGTTGTCTGTAGTTTTTACACTGTCTACCATACTCAAATTCCCTTTTTGTTATTTGTCTTTTGTCTTCACTTTTTAAGTTTTTGTAGAATTTTTACAGAAAAGAAAGAAGTACAAAATCAAAATAGCAATTCCCTGGTCCTTCCCAATCTACTCAGGGTTGACAGCATGGATACGTTTATATTCTTATTTTTGGAATGATAAGACAAAGCAAGATTGAAGGTGGAAGTGGAGGCAACTAAATTGTCAGCTAAATCCTCATGTATAGCTTTCAGTATTTTTGACAGTTGATGGTATGCACTTCAGTATTTCTAAGCAACATCACTGTTATTTCATGCTTTATTAATTCACGTGAGGTACTTTGTTCTTCTAATTTATCCTCTTCCCTTAAAATGCATTCTTTCTCTAAAAATTCTTATGGAGATAGTAATTTCTGAATCATTCATTTGACTCTAAGTCTGTTTGTTTTTGTACAGGAAAAAACTTTTTTGTTTTTATTAAAGTCAGTCCTTATTTTATTTAATTTCTTAGCTTTCTTTTAGCTTGCACTTATTACAGGTATTCAGAAAAAGAAATTACACTAACATATTCTCTCTAAAACTTCTCACATTATTTACTATCTTTATTATGTGGTGTTGCAAAATATCCCTTTCTAGCAGCATGTTATATATCTTTCCTGATTTTTTTTTCTTTCACTGACCCGTATATAATATGAAGATACCTGGAAATGGAAAACTAGATGATTTGTAGAATATTTGATTACAAAATGCAAACATATAAACATACTTTGTTCTTTGGACATTTACAATTGTACATAGAGTTTTTCTTGAATTTTGAACATTTGCTTTATGACTTGGTATATCATGATCTTCATCATTATCATCAAAATTATAAAATGTCTATCAGTTCCAGGCTGTGGCAACATTGACCCAAAGAGAATTATACCCTAATCAGTCTTGTTCCTCAGAAGAATCTAACAGATGAACTATTTTAATGTTAAATTAAATATATTTTCTATTAAAAAATTTAAAAAGGGGCACTGGTGTGGCTCAGTTGGTTGAATGACCGACTTTTGATTTCAGTTCAGGTCATGATCTCACAGTTCTTGGGATCCAGGCCCACATCGGGCTTTGTGCAGACAGTGCGGAGTCGGCTTGGGATTCTCCTTCTCTCTCCCTCTTTCTCTGCTCCTCCCCTAGTTGCACTAAATAGATAAATAAGTAAATAAATATTTTAAATATATTTCCCTCAGATTAAAGTCCACTAAAAAGGCACTTAACAGAATGTTTGTTATATCATTGAGATCATTTAATGATGTCAGTATTCCCATATTTATACCTCTTTATGACTTTCCAGAAACTCCTATAGCATGGATATGAAATAAGTCAACCACATTGGGCCATACAACATTTACATGCAGTGGCAAAGTTGCTTATTTCAGACTTATGTCTATACCAGTGTAATGTAACAGAGATGGACCACTGTTAGCAATTGTGTAGTGTGCAGACAAGTAATTTGAATGATGAAAACCAGCACATTTTTTCTCTACAGAAATAGAAAAGGTATTTTTGTTGTGTTAGGCTCTGGTGTGTGCAAGTGTGTGTGTGTGTGTGTGTGTGTGTGTGTGTGTGTGTGTGTGTCTAGGTTTGGGAGTGCATGCATGTGTGTGTGTATTGTGAATCATTCTTGATAAAAGTTTAGTTCTTCCTTTTATACTTCATGGATAATCCTAGATAGGAAGATACAGTTCAGAATATCCAGAATTTTCAAGCATTTTGCTTCTCCTCTCCAGTGGCTGTAGTCTTTCTTCAGTAGAGTTTGGGTGATAAAATTCAATAACTCTATTCCAAAACTCATTCAGTTGGGAATCTCTGAAAATATAAAATTTTAGTATCAATCCAGGCTTACAAATGCATAGTTTTAAATTATTGACTTCTACATATATGGACACATTACCAAAAGATGTTTGAAAGAAGTATATAACATAAACATGTATTGTTGGGTATATTTGGTATTCATGATTGTGTTTTGTAAGCCAGATATGTGCGAAGCAGCAGCGATTATCACAAACTATGTGCTTTTACATTCTTGTAGTCAATAGAAGGAGATGATAAATAAGATATTTCCTCAAGCCATCTACTCTTTCTCAAGAGAGGATTCAGCCTGTAGTCAGCACTCCTTGTTGTAATTTTATTCTACCATTAGCTACTTACTTTCTTTTATCCCCTATGTACAACAGACAGAAATGAGGATTTCTACATGAAGACATTAAACTTCTTTCAAATCTGAATTCTAGTTTTAATAGCAGTGATTATTTTTAAGGGTATGCCCTATATATAATAACCTACAAAATAAATTTCTGCATGAGTGTAGCTCTAGGCATAATGAAGTATATACAGAAGATTGTACGATCTGTTTGATAGCAGAAATAAAAACTGAAACCCAGCATACTTACCTTAACATCTAGGATTCTAATCCAAATCTCATCTGAGTTTGAATCTGAAGCCCACATAAAGGACTTATAGGTGTTTACTGCAATGCATTTAAAATAAGAACTGTCCACATGTGGATTTAATAAATGAATGAGATATTTAAATCTCTTACAATAGATTCATAAAAAATTTAACTGACTCAAAGGATGGATTAATTAGTATTTTAATTTTATGTTAGTCTTGGAAATTTTGTGAAGAGTGAACAAAATTCTTAAAAATTTTTTTTAATGTTTTTGTTTATTTTTGAGACAGAGAGAGACAGAGCATGAGGAGGGGAGGGGCAGAGAGAGAGGAAGACACAGAATCTGAAGCAGGCTCAAGGCTCTGAGCTGTCAGCACAGAGCCCCACGCGGGGCTCAAACCCACAGACTGTGAGATCATAACCTGAGCCAAAGTTGGGATGCTTAACCAACAGCCACCCAGGAGCCCCAAGATTGAACAAGATTCTTAATATATTTCTGTTTTCACCCTTCCTATGGGTAATGGTGAGATGTTGCACACTAAATCTTCTTTGTTCTTCAATTAGATGTGCCTAAAGCACCTAATCATCTGCTGATCCCATAAATGCAGTGGCCCCCCTTTATTTGGGAATATGAATAGTCATACCAACTCACTCACACATTGAAGGAAGGTTGCTTAGAGTAAGTCAGTGGAAAGTGAATGACTCATTTAGTGCTATCAAAATCTAGTAATCCAGTTTCAATGTTGTATACACCTTGCCTTCTTCTTCAGATACCAAGATGCTCTCAGTTTTAGAGTTTTGCATATAATTATTAATTTAGTTCTTGCATTAAACTATGATATAGGTAATATTATCATCACAAGTTTACAGAGAAAAAACTGAAGGCGTAGAAAGGTAATTTCCAAAGCTTGTTGAGCTAGTAGCCAGATATCATGGCAATAGAGGTCATAGTTTTAGTTACTGTACAATTCTATCTCTCTAAAGTTCTGAATTTTAAAAGAATTTGTCACTTTGGAAGTAATTTCTATTCTTTTTGTAACCAGCATTCAACTTTTACAGTAATTATATATTACTTCTTAGAAATCTAATGTATTTAGTACTCCACACCCATTATAATGAAGTTGCTTCAATTCTGATTGAGCATTCTCTCCTCTTTGCTATTGTTATCAAGAACCATGCTGTCCAATAGATTGTCCTGTGATGATGGAGATAACCTGTATCTTCAATGGTTGATACAGTAGATGCTGATTAACTCAATGTGGCTTTTGAGCACTTGAAATGTGTTTTGACTGAGGCAATGAATTTTAATTTAATCTTATTTAATTATAATTAAATTGAAATAGTCACATGTGTCTAGTGACTCTCATATTAGACACCGCTGGCCTTGAACTTTAGTTTTATCTTCTTTGAAGGAAAAAAAAAGATAAATATAAATTCATTTTATAGTTAATAGTTAGGAAGTTTCCCTAGTATGTTTTATATATTTCCCCACATGCCAGTACTTCTTTATAGCCCGTTCACCCTCTGGCTCAATTTCTTCTTGCTGTTAGAGAGAGAATGGGAAACAAATAAGAAAACTTTAATTAAAAATAAATGCTCCATATGTTATAAAGTTGTTAAGTTCAAAAGAGAAAGGGAAACAAGGGGCACCTGTGTGGCTGTCAGTTAAGTGTCCAACTCTTGATTTCAGCTCAGGTCATGATCTCATGGTTCATGGATCGAGCCGGACGTTGATACACTGTTAGTGCACAGCCTGCTTGGGATTCTCTCTCTCCCTCCCTTTCTGCCCCTCACTCACTCATGCACATACACACTCTCTCAAAATAAATAAATATTTTTCAAGAAGAAAAAATAAGTAAATGAAAACAGAATGGGAGATAGGTAGGATCAGGTTATAAAAGTATATGTGGTTGTCTGGGTAAGACAACGTATGCTGCAAATGACCCCAAAATCACAGTGCCACAATACTGCAGAATTTGTTTCCCACTCAAACTACAAGTTGAACAACAGTTGGCCCTCTAGGTCTGTGAATCTTTATCAAGGATTCAGCCTAGTAGCATATCCTCTTGGACTTCTGCTTCTTTAATTACCATGGCAGTAGACGGAGAGAACACAAGCACAGTAGTGAAAGTGAGGCACATAGCATACCAACTCTTAAAGCATTTGCATGGAATTAACACACAGTATGCCTTCTTTTATATATAGATAGATGGAGAGAGAGAGTCCAGTTGGCACACAATGTTACATTAGTTTCAGAGGTACAGCATAGTGATTCAAGAACTCTACATGTTATGCTATGCTCACCATAAGCATAGCTACCATCTGTAACCCTGCAGTACTATTATAATACCATTGTCTGTATTCCCTGTGGTGTACCTTTTATTCTATGACTTAATTCATTCCGTAACTGGAAGCTTGTATCTCCCACTCCCCTTTACCCATTCTGCCCAACTTTCTATCCCTCTCCTCTCTGGCAGTCATCAGTTCTCTGTATGTCTGGGTCTGGTTTTGTTTATTTGTTTATTTTTTTAGATTCTGTGTATAGTTGAAATTATTGAAAGAGAGAATCCCAGGCAGGCTCCTTACTACCAGCAAAGAGCCCAATGCGGGGCTCAAACACAGGAACCATGAGATCATGACCTGAGCTGAAACCAAAAGTTGGACGCTTAACTGACTGAGCCACCAAAAAGCACCTCATTTGCTTTCTTTTGACCATACTACCTCATACAAGACTTGAATTATTAGAAAAAAACTTCATACATTGAACAGAGCCCTAATGGGTGGACACAATTAACATACAAAAGAAATAAAATGATACCTTAGATGATAAGCATGAAAATGGCAGAAAATATAGATGAAATCCCTTATCAACTATTTATTTATCCCTTGCAATATGTCATGCATTAAGACAAGCAGAAGATACATATACAAGATAGGAAACTCTGATTATATTCATGCAAAGGTATTTATCATGGAGGAAATGGGTGGCCTATGTTTTGAAGGATGATAGTGTTTTATCAAGTAACAAAAATATGAAGGAATGAAGAAGGAATCTTTTATTAATATCTGTAGAATGTGTGGTTTATTTTGTAAATGTAGGAAACTGAGTTTAGATAGGAGTAATGAGAAACACACAAAAACAGGAAGAGCATTTTTTTTGTCATTCAGAAATTACATTATAGTGGGCTCTTGAATTCATGGAGACAACTCTTATCTCATAGGCCAGTTGGTAAATCAGGCACTGCCAGTGACATGATAGGAAGTCTTACTCCATCTGTGAAGTATTTTGCAAACCTCACTCTCTTCCATGGGATTTAATATCCATTTAAAGTAATCTTTTCCACTGCAATGAATAATTCATTGACCACACAGAGGGTCATTGAGTTACATACCTCCACAGTTGTCCATTTAACAGCCATGTGTTCTCTCAGATAAATGAAACAGAATACCTTATGTTGAACCCCTGGTGATTTTAACAGAAAGCATATTAATTGAATGACTAACATATTATTTGACTTCATTAAATGGCAACAGTAATTATATGGCTTTTAATTTAAAGGACAGGCATCAGTGACTAATCTAATGAGGTACAAATGACCACACACTAATTCTGCATTTGTTTTATAACTAGAAATAGGAGCGGTGTTGTCAAGTGTAGAATTCATTTGAATAAAAAGTTACTATGTTACTGTAAAAAAGAAAAACAAACACTTTGAACGTTTTTCTTATACTTTGAAATGAGAATGTTGATGATATTCAGTTTTTCTTTTTTTTATATGCATATGTGTACTTAAAATCATAATCCATTAGGAAAAAAATCTCTATTCTTTCTCAGTGTGAGTTCTTCTGATGTAACCAATTAAATTACCATGTAGACTTTTGTCTCCCTGACTCACTTTTTCATTTATCACCTAGGAAACCTTGGTGCCCCGTACCCATACTTACTTGCAGAAGATCTTGTTTCCTTCTCTTCCCTGTATCCCATCTCAGAGAATCTATAGTGGTAATTTCCACTTAATGTACAATTATGTTAATGAACTTTCTCTTTCCCTGTAATTGGAACTCTTGTGAATCATCCTGGGAGGTAGTTTCATGACTTACATAGATTTCCCGTTCACTCTGATCAGGAAGTTAGAAAGATTCAGGACAAGTATAAGAACCTTTTTGAAGCTCCTTAATATATGTAATGTAATAAAACTGTGTAATACTAATGATTTCTAAATTGCAATAATACTGTTGAAAGAATGAAATACTCAGGAAATATTCCACTTTGAATACAGTTATTACATATACCAAGATTACTGTAGAAATGTAGTTATCACCTTAGGCAGGGGAAACAAAACAAGAGCTTGCCTTCCTATGAGATATAAACATTTTTCAAGTATTTTGGATATCAAGAAAAGAGAACATTTTACCCAAAGAGAAAAGTGATTAGGTAATGCTTTACAAATAAGGGGAAATTTGAGCTAATTCTTCAGTGATGAAATTCAGCAGGCTGGAAAGGAGAGGATAGAAGAGATTTCTGTACCTCAGGGCTAACGTGTGAAATACCAAAGAGTGAAAATCAAGTTTATAAATTGTGATTCATTCATTATAGCTGAATAGTATGTGATATACAACAGTGGGAGGGAACACTGAAATAATTAGTACATGTTAAAAAGAAATGTTGTAGGACACCAGAGTGGCTCAGTGTGTTAAGCGCCCGACTCTTGATTTGGGCTTAGGTCATAATCTCATGGTTTGTGAGTTCAAGCTCCACTTCTGGCTCTGCACTGACAGTGTGGAGCCTCCTTGGGATTCTCTCTCTCCCCCTTGCTTTCTGCCCCTCCCCCACTCACACTCTCTGTCTCAAAATAAATAAAAAAAAGAAATATAAATACCATATCAATACCATAGCAAGATACTTAATATTAATCTCTGTGTGGCAGAGAACAGAGGTTAGCAAGACACTCCACAATAAAAAATTCATTATAGACATAACATTTTGCCACACCATTGAAGACAGACTTGAGTAATAAGGCAGAGGTATATAAGTAGATCAGTCAAGAAATGATAGAATTATTTATTTAGCACTACATATTCAATGGGAAGGAAATATTCAGCCTGTTTTTTTTGTTTGTTTGTTTGTTTTGAAGAAGGGTGTAGAATGCTTTATAGCTGCTGGAAAAAAAGATCAAGTGGACAAAAGAATTTTATATTGCTAAAGAAAATTTCAGAATGTAAAGGTTGGAAAAATTTGAAATCCAATAGCTTAAAAATCACATACTTTCTATCAAGCAAGAAAATAAACTTTCATAATCAATATAAATAATCGTTATTCACTACAGTATCTTAATACTCCATACTTAAGATTTTAAAAAATTCTAATAAGACAAAATTAAGCCTAAAGCAAGCAGAGAAAAAATAATAAAAATTATAGAAGAAATCAATAAAATTAAAACAAGAAATAATAGAGAATATAAAGAAACCAAAACATATTCTGCTGAAAAAATAAATAAAATTGGTCAACCTGTAGGTAGGCTAACCAAGAAAAAAAAAAAGAGTAAAGTAAAAGAGAGTTCATCACTGCTAAACTCACAGATGCTAAAAGGATAACAAGGAATATTACAAACAACTACAACCAAAATTTGATATCCTATATGAAATAGACCTGTTTCTTTAAAGACAAACTACCAAACTCACACAAAAAGAAATAGTTTGCTTCAATATTCTATACCTATTTAAGAAATTGAGTCAGTAATTAATGTCCTTTCATTATAAAAAAGGCCCAAGTAATTTCACTTCTACATTGTATCAAACATTTATAAAAAATATGAATTTTCCATAATCTATTCCAGAAATAAGATAAAATACTTCCTAAACCAAAACCAAATGAATAATTACAAGAAAACTCTCCAATATTACTCATGAACTGTCCAATGTACTCATAGACACAAAACCTCAAAAAAAAAGGTAAATGAAATCCAACGATATAGAAGAATTATATACCTCAAGTGGAATTCATTCTAGATATGCAAGTCTTGCTCAATATTCAAATCAGTTACTGAAATCTATGTCTAAAAAAAAAAATTACACAATCATACCAGTTGATACAAGCAAAAAACACATGGCAAAATGCAACATATCTGCATGATAAAAATGATACACAAACAGGAAATTGATGGGAACTTTCTCAACCTCATAAAGAGTAATCTGCAAGATCACCTACAGTTAACATCATTCTTAATGGTAATAGAGTAGGCAGTTTCCTCCTGAGACAGGGAAAAAGGCACAGAGATCCTCTTTCACCACCAGCATTGTATTGAGCGTGCTACCTAGAAAACAAGAAAAATAAAATGTAAACAGATTGATAAAAAAGAAAGAAAATTGTCTTTGTTAATTGCTGACATTTTTTATGTAGAAAATTACAAAGATTCCATAGTAAAACTCCTGGAAACAATGACTTGTCAAGGTCACAGAATAGAAGATCAATATACAAAAGCCAATCACTTTCCTGTTTACTGGCAATAAGCAAGTTGACTTTGAAATTAGAAGCTATGTATCATTTACAGTAGCAGCACAAATTGAAATATGTAGCTATAAATCTAACAAAATAGAAACAGGATCCATACGCCAAAATGAAACAAAACAACAAAACGGAAAAAGACTGATGAAATAAATCAAATGAGATCTAAATGGGAGATGTTCTCTATTCATATATTGGAAGTATTGTTAAGGCATCAATTTTCCAAAATTAATCAATGAGATTAGTGCAATTCCAAGAAGAATTTCAGCCACTTTGTAGAGATCAATAAGTTATTCTAAAAAAGACCTAGACTTAGACAACAGAATACTTGTTAGAGGAAGAAAGCTGGAATAGACACACTAAAAAAATTAAAGTCCAACTATAAAGCTACTGTAATCAAGATAACATTTTATTGATGAAAGAATGCATGCGTGGATGGAACAGAATAGACCCACACATGTATAGTAAACTGATTTGTGACAAAGGCACACAGGCAGTGCAATAGGTATAGGATAGTCTTTCCAACATACAGTGGTAGAACACTTGGAAAATATACGCAAGAGAAGACCTAGACACAGAGCTTATACCTTCCACAAAAATTAACTCAAAATGGATCCTGGCTCTAAATGTAAAATGCAAACCTATAGAATTTTTATAGAAAAAATTAGGAGAAAATATGTGGCTTTGGGTTTGGTCATAAATTTTACAATATGACAGGAAAACCCAATGCCTAAAACACTGATAAGTTGGACTCTATTAAATACCTGATCTTGAAAAGACAAGAGAATGAAAAGATAAGTCACAGACTGGGAGAAAATATTTGCAAAACATCTGTGTGATGAGGGACTTGTGCCCAAACTATACAAGCTGTTCTTAAAACTGAACAATAAGAAAATAAGAAACTCAATTAAAAAATGGGCATATATCTGAACATTTGCTTCACTAAAGAAGTTAGAAAAATAAGTAAGAATAAGAAACTATTCTCAGGGTAGCTGAGTGGCTCAGTTGGCTCGACTTGGCTCGACTTCAGCTCAAGTCATGACTTCACAATTCGTGAGTTCAAGCCCCACATCAGGCTCTGTGCTGACAGCTTGGAATCTGGAGTCCACTTCAGATTCTCTGTCTTCTTCTCTCTCTGCCTCTCCCGTTTGTTCTCTCTCTCTCTCTCTCTCTCTCTCTCTCTCTCTCTCTCTCTCTCTCCCCCTCCCTCCCTTTCTCTATTTCTGTCTCAAACATTTTAAGAAAAGAAAAACATTCTCAGCATCATTTGCAATTTGAGAGATGCAAATTCAAATGAGGTATCACTACCTATTAGAATGGCTAAAATCCTAAAAACTGTAATCTCAATTGCCAAAGATATTGCAGAATAGTAGAAGCCTTATTCATTTGGTGAGGATGTAACATCATACATCATTTAATAAGAGGTTTTGGCAATTTCTTGCAAAGCTGAGAATACTCTTATCATATGATCCACCAATTAAGCTCCTAGAAATTCTAGATGTACACACTCCTATCAGTATTCTTTATTTCTCATTCTTGTTAAACATATTCCTGTTCTGTGTTTAATACAGTTGTGGGATACATATTACATAGTTTCACTATTCCTTCAATTTGGTTCCATGCAAACCAATTTAAACTTGCTTCCAGGATGAAGCTACCATCAGAATGAAACATACTGCAGAATGCCAATAGCTGAAGATGAAGATTTGAGAATGATCACAAATTAAAATGTATGGATATTGTGTGTGTGCATGTGTATGTGTGTGTGAATATATTTCCTTTATATAGGAATAAACCCCATTGTATATGACTTCCATTGCATACATTGGCAAAGATAGAGCCTTGATTTTAAAATTTTGTCTAGTTTAAATTTTTGTATTGAAAATATAATTACATTCAAAGACTCATCTTCACTTTCCTCCCATGAATTTCTTTTTTTAATTTTTTAATAAATTTATTTATTTATTTATTTTAATTTACATCCTAGTTAGTTAGCATATAGTGCAACAGTTACTTCAAAAGTAGATTCCAGTGATTGATCCCCTGTGTATAATACCCAGTGCTCATCTCAAGTGTCTTCCTTAATGCCCCTTACCCATTTAGCCCATCCTTCCTCCCATAACCCCTCCAGCAACACTCTGTTTGTTCTCTATACCTAAGTATCTTATGTTTTGCCCCCCCCCCCGTTTTTATATTATTTTTGCTTCCCTTCCCTTATGTTCATCTGTTTTGTAGCTTAAAATCCTCATATGAGTGAAGTCATGCTATTTGTCTTTCTCTGACTAATTTCGCTTAGCATAATACCCTCTTGTTCCATCCATGTAGTTGCGAATGGCAAGATTTCATTCTTTTTGGTTGCTGAGTAATACCCCATTGTATATATATACACCACATCTTCTTTATCTGTTCATCAGTCGAGGACATTTGGGCTTTTTCCATACTTTGGCTATTGTCAATAGCACTGCTATAAACATTGGAGTACATGTGTCCCTGCGAAACAGCACACCTGTATCCCTTGGATAAATACCTAGTAGTGCAATTGCTGGGTCGTAGGGTAGTTCTATTTTTAATTTTTTGAGGAAGCTTCATACTATTTTCTGAGTAGCTGCACCAGTTAGCATTCCCACCAGCAGGGCAAAAGAGATCCTCATTCTCCACATCCTCACCAACATCATTTATTGCCTGAGTTGTTAATTTTAGCCATTCTGACTGCTGTGAGGTGGCAACTTATTGTTTTAATTTGAATTTCCCTGATGATGAGGGATGTTGAGCATTTTTTTCATGTTTCTGTTAGCCATATGAATGTCTTATGTTCATGTCTTTTGCCCATTTATTCACTGGATTATTTGTTTTTTGGGTGCTGAGTTTGATAAATTCTTTATAGATTTGGATACTAATGCCTTCTCTAATATGTCATTTGCAAATATCTTCTCTCATTCCGTCGGTTGCCTTTTAGTTTTGCTGATTGTTCCTTCACTGCGCAGAAGCTTTTTATTTTGATGAGGTCCAAATAGTTCATTTTTACTTTCGTTTCCCTTTTCTCTGGAGACGTGTTGAGTAAGAAATGGCTGCTTCCGAGGTCAAAGAGGTTTTTGCTTGCTCGCTCCTCTAGAATTTTGATGGCTTCCTGTCTTACATTGAGGTCTTTCATCCATTTTGAGTTTATTTTTGTGAATGGTGTGAGAAAGTGGTCCAGGTCCATTTTTCTGCATGTCGCTGTCCAGTTTTCCCAGCACTATTTGCTAAAGAGATTTTTATTCCATTGGATATTCTCTCCTGCTTTGTCAAAGATTAGTTGGCCATATGTTTGTGGGTCCATTTCTGGGTTCTCTATTCTGTTCCATTGATACGAGTGTCTGTTTTTGTGCCATTACCATCCTGTCTTGATGATTATAGCTTTGTAATACGTCTTGAAATCCGGGAGGGTGATGCCTCCAGCTTTGGTTTTCTTTTTCAGGATTTCTTGGACTATCGGGGTGTTTTCTGGCTCCATACAAATTTTAGGATTGTTTCTTCTAGCTTTATGAAGAATACTGGCATTATTTTGATAGGAATTACATTGCCTTTTAGATTGCATTGTATAGTATCGACATGTTAACAATATTTGTTCTGCCAATCCAGGAATATGGAATCTTTTACCATTTTTTTGTGTCTTCTTTAATTTCTTTCATAAGCTTTCTATAGTTTTCAGTGTATAGATTTTTCACCTCTTTGGTTAGGTTTATTCCTAGGTATTTTATGGTTTTTGGTGCAATTGTAAATGGGATTGATACCTTGATTTCTCCTGTTGCTTCATTATTTGTGTGTAGGAATGGATACAACTGTTTTCTGTGCATTGATTTTATATCTTGCAACATTGCTGAATTCATGGATCAGTTCTAGCAGTTTTTGGTGGAATATTTCGGGTTTTCCATATAGAGTATCATGTCATCTGCAAACAGTGAAAGTTTGATTACCTCCTGGCTGGTTTGGATGCCTTTTATTCCTTTGTGTTGTCTGACTGCTGAGGCTGAGACTTCCAATCCTATGTTGAATAACAGTGGTGAGAGTGGACATCCTTGTCTTGTTCCTGACCTTAGGGGGAAAGCTGTCAGTTTTTTCCCATTGAGAATATTAGCAGTGGGTCTTTCATGTATGGCTTTTATGATCTTGAGGTATGATCCTTCTTGAGGGTTTTTATCAAGAAAGAATGCTGTGTTTTGTCAAATGCTTTCTCTGCATCTATTGTAAGGATCATGTGGTTCTTGTCCTTTGTTTTATTAATGTGATGTATCACATTGATTGTTTTGCCAATATTGAACCGGCCCTGCATCCCAGGTATAAATCCCACTTGGTCGTGGTGAATAATTGTTTTAATGTATTGTTGGATCTGGTTGGCTAGTATATCTTTGAGGATTTTTGCATCCATGTTCATCAGGGAAATTGGTCTGTAGTTCTCCTTTTTAGTGGGGTCTTTGGTTTTGGAATCAAGCTAATGCTGGCTTCATAGAATGTGTTTGGAAGTTTTCCTTCCACTTCTATTTTTTGGAACAGCTTCAAAAGAATAGGTGTTAACTCTTCCTTAAATGTTGGATAGAATTCCCATGGAAAGCCATCTGGCCTTGGACTCTTATTTTTTGGGAGATTTTTGGTTACTAATTTGATTTCTTTACTGATTATGGGTCTATTCAAATTTTCTATTTGTTCCTGTTTCAGTTTTGGTGGTTTACATGTTTCTAGCAATTTGTCCATTTCTGCCATGTTGCCCAATTTATTGGCATATAATTGCTCATAATATTCTTTTATTATTGTTTGTATTTCTGCTGTGTTGGTTGTGATCTCTCCTCTTTCATTCTTGATTATATTTATTTGGATCTTTTCCTTTTTCTTTTTGATCAAACTGGTAGAGGTTTATCAACTTTGTTAATTCTTTTGACAAACCACCTCCTGGTATTGTTTTTTTTGTTTGTTTCGATAGCATTGATTTCTTCTCTAATCTGTATTACTTTCTGTCTTCTGCTGGTTTTGGATTTTATTTGCTATTCGTTTTCCAGATCTTTAAGTATAAGGTTAGGTTGTGTATCTGAGACCTTTCCTCCTTCTTTAGGAAGGCCTGGATTGCTATATACTTCCCTTTTATGACTGTTTTGCTGTATCCCAGACGTTTTGGGTTGTGGTGTTATCATTTTCATTGGCTTCTGTGTACTTTTTAATTTCCTCTTTAACTTCTTGGTTAGCCAGTTCATTCTTTAGTAGGATGTTCTTTAGTCTCCAATTATTTGTTACCTTTCCAATTTTTTTCTTGTGGTTGATTGAGAGTTTCATAGTGTTGTGATCTGAAAATATGCACGGTATGATCTCGATTGTTTTGTACTTGTTGAGGGCTGATTTGTGTCCCAGTATGTGATCTATTCTGGAGAATATTCCTGTGCACTTGGAAGAATGTGTATTCTGCTTTAGGATGAAACGTTCTGAATATATCTGTTAAGTCGATCTGTCTAGTGTGTCATTCCAAGCCATTGTTTCCTTGTTGATTATCTGTTTAGTTGATCTGTCCTTTGCTGTTAGTGGGGTGTTGAAGTCCCTTACTATTATGGTCATATTATCAATGAGTTTCATTATGTTTGTGATTAATTGATTTATGTATTTGGGAGCTCTCACATTTGGAGCATAAATGTTTACAATTGTTAGATGTTCCTAGTGGATAGACCCCTTAATTATGATATAGCACCCTTCTTCATCTGTTGTTACAGTCTTTATTTTAAAATCTAGTTTGTCTGATAAAAGTATGGCTACTCTGGCTTTCTTTTGGTGACCATTAGCATGATAGATGGTTCTGCACCCCCTTACTTGCAAGTGTGTTTTGGTCTAAAATGGGTCTGTTGTAAACAGCATATAAATAGGTCTTGTTTTCTTATCCATTGTTACCCTATGTCTTTTTATTGGAGCATTTAGTCCATTGACATTTAGAGTCAGTACTTAAACATATGAATTTATCGCCATTATGTTCCACGTTGAGTTGGAATTTCTGGTGGTGTTCTCTGGTCCCTTCTAGTCTTTCTTGCTTTTGGTGTTTGTTTGTTTGTTTGTTTTTGTCCTTTCTCCCCTCAGAGAGTCCCCCTTAAAATTGCAAGGCTGGTTTAGTAGTCACGAGCTCCTTTAATTTTTGTTTGTCTGGGAAATGTTTTATCTCTCCTATTCTGAAAGACTGTCTTCTGGTTAAAGAATTCTTGGCTGCATGTTTTTCCAGTTCAGCACATTGAATATACTCCTTTTAGGCCTGCCAGGTTTCTGTGGATAGGTCTGCTGCGAACATGATCTATCTTCCCTTGTAGGTTAAGGACTTTTTTTCCCTTGATGCTTTCATGATTCTTTCCTCACCTAAAGATTTGTGAATTTGACTATAATATGCCTTGTTTATGGGTGCTTTTGTTGAATCTAATGGGAGTTCTCTGTGTTTCCTGGATTTGATGTCTGTGTCTTTCCCAGGTTAGGAAAGTTTTCTGCTGTGATATGCTCACATGAACTTCTACCCTTTTTCCCCCTCTCTTCATCTTCTGGGATCCCTATGATTCTGATGTTATTCTTCTTTAACAAGTCACTAAGTTCTCTAATTCTTATATCATGTTCCTTTGCCTTAGCCTCCCTCTTTTTTTTTTCTGCTTCATTATTCTCCATAAGCTTGTCCTCTGTATCACTGTTTCGCTGCTCTATTTCATCCATCCTTGCCTCTGTGACATCCATTCAAGATTGCAGCTCAGTTATAGCATTTTTAATTTCATCCTGAGTAGCTTTTACATCTTTTATCTCCACAGAAAGGGAATTTAATCTATTTTCAACCCCAGCTAGTATTCTTTTGGGGTGAATTCCTTCATTTCATCATTTTGAAGGAAGAAAGGAATTAATAAAGTGAAAAAAATTAAAATTAAAAAATTAAAAACAACACAAAGAAATCAAATAAAGGATGCTAGATCCTAGGTGTGTTTTGGTCTGGTTGTTGAAAGAAGTTTGATCAAATGGAGAAAAAAAGCAAAGAAAAATAAAGGAAGAAAAAAAATGAAAACATTTGAAAATTTGAAAAAAATGAACATAATAAAATTGAATAAAATGAAATGATGAAAGTAAAATAGAATTTAAAAAATTACCATAAAGTAAAGCTATAGTAGAAAAAATTAAATAAAAATATATTTTATATAAATATGGAAAATAAAAGTAACATTTTTTCTCTTTCTGTATTCAAGAATAAAAAAATAAAAGAAAAAAGAAGAATAAATTGAATAGATGGACCAGCAAACAGAATGAAATATGATTGAAATTACATCCAGTTTCCCCTAGAAGTCAAACTAGGAAGCACTTTATAATCCGTAAATTAAGTAGGAGAAGAGACTTATGGTGTTCATCAAGAGTGCACTTGGCCCACTTGCAGAGTGGCCCATTAGGGCAGAGCCTAATGTAACGGCTCTGTTCTTCACTAGATGGCACTGCTTAGCTTACTGGGGTGGATTGTTGTGGCATGTGTAGGCATGTATGCACATGCATGGAAGGGGTGAAAATGGCTTCACCAAGCTACCCAGTCTCTAGTTTCAGAACTCCGTGCTCTCACGATTAGCACTCAAGCTCCTCTCCTTTGTCTGTGTCTTCTGTCCACTCCCCACTTCTATACCATCTGTGACCAAGCTGTCAGGCTGCCTGGCACATTCCTCTCGAGTTTTATCTGAGATGGGGCTATGTTTCCCAACCCCTCACTTCTGAGGGTCTGAGGCCTTGACCCACTCAGACCCTTGGGGGGAGGTTCTCATTGAGCAATGGTCAGGTGCTGGCCCACCCCCAGGAACATTTGCACAACCATGTAGCTGCTGATGCCCAGAGACTGCAGCTAGGTGCCAGCCTGCCCCAGAAAAAATTTGCATAATTGTGTAGCATCAGCGTTCCAGGGACTATGGCAAATCACAACACACATCTGTCACCAGGCTTTACCCCAAACGTTCTTGTTCAAACACCAATGAATGTGGCTGATTTCCAGGGTCTTCAGGGACCCTTGCCTGTGTGAAGGCTGCACAGCTTTTACCAAATGTCCTCCAAGCAGGGAGGCTATCTCTCTCTGTGTGGCCCTTAGACCCCTCGGACCTTGGACTCTGCTCTTGGGTATTCTCTCTTCATACCAGAGCTCTGCCAGGTATTGACCTGTGGAGTTTCAGACTCTCCGCTCCCCCTGTTTATAAGAGTCTTAATGGAATTTAAATCCTCTCCTTTCTCCTTTTTCCTTTCTCCCTTTTTTGTTCAGTCCCTTGTGGCTGTTTCCACTCTTCCTCTATGTTTTCAGCTGCTTTTTGGGGGGATGGGTTGCTTTTCCTATACTCTACCCCCATTTCTGTCCTCTCTACAAGCAAAAATAGCTCCCTCCCTCCATGGCTTCTTTCTCTACCAGTTCACCTCTCCATGCTGCATACCTACTGAGTTCTGTGGTTCATGTTGTGCTGATTGTTGTGTTAATCCTCAAATCCATTTTCTAGGTGTACAAGGTGGTTTGGTGTTGATCTGGCTACATTTCAGGGATGAGAGATGTGAAATAACTTCCATGCTGTTACCATCTTGGCCCCCTCCACCTCCCATGAATTTATTATAATGAAAATACTCTATGACAATACATTGTCAACCTCTGTCTATTCAGTCAACTATACATATTTATTTATAGCATTATGCAGATGTGTAATTTTGGGGTAAAGAATATTCAAACCAAACCAGCCTAAGACCTAATTTTATCAAGTATTTAGTGACCATATGAATCATTGTGTGAAAGCTAATTTTATGTGTCACCTTGGCTATCCTGTGGTACTGTTTTTGTTGTTGTTGTTGTTGTTGTTGTTGCTGTGGTTGTTTTCTTTTTGGTCTAGCACTTGTCTAAATGTCACTGTGAAAGTATATTTTAGATGTGATTAACACATAAATAGGTAGACTTTGAATAAATTAATCTCCATAACTTGGGTAGATCCATCCAGTTGGAGGCCTTAACAGAAAATACTGAAGGACCCCAAAAAGTGGTTTAACTTCCAAACTTCCTTGGAGTTAAACCTGCAATATTGACTGCTGGTAGAATTTCTAGCCTGTACTGCAAATTTCAGACTTGTCAGTCCCCCAGTCATGTGATTCAGTTCCTTAAAATAAATTTATCTCCTAATGTATATCCTATTGGTTCTGTTTTTCTGGAGAACCTTGACTAATATAGACTGTAACATCATGTTAAGCAAAATACTGAAAAAAAAGGGAAAAACTGCAGGTTGTTTCCAGAGATGTGACTGCTTGGTCACATGTAGGTAATGGGTATTACTTAGATTAGAAAGCCCTTTAACTTTGATGCCAGGTAGGGAGGACAGGGCTCTTTTGTAAGCATGGTGTCAAATATTCTAAATCTTTTAGCTTGGATAATAAACACATATGATTAGCTGAGTGAAAGAGGAAATTCTACAATATAGTTTATTTCATCATTTATACAGTATTGTTTTACATACATACATATCTTGTTAGTTCACTTTTTTGAGTATTTATTTCACACAGGGCACATTTTTGCCTATCTGGGAAATACACTTCTGTTGATTTCATACTTGAAAGGGAACATTACTGGATGAGAACTTATTGGCACAAAAACAGTCTTCCTCCATGAATCTGTTGCAGATGCTTGCTGCTTTCCAACATGGAGTGATAATCAGAAGTGTGATGCCAACTGAGTTTTTTCTTCTTTGTAGGCCACTTGTTTTCTTTTTATAATGCCTATAAATCTAAAGGCATTTATCTTTGTAATAATGTCTTTTGAAAGCATAGAGTTATGACAAGATATAGTTCTTTTATTTTCCTTGGATGTGAGCAACTCTTTTTAGTTGATATAGTCAGAAATTTTAGGAAAGGTTTGTAGTAATATTACTGATGATGATGATGATGATTTTAATTTGGTTCATTTTTTTTTTACCATATCAAGCACACTCTGATCATTTTCTGGAGAAAAAAATCATTCAAAAATGAGTCTTAAGTAATTTCAATTACTATTTTCCATTTATTTTGGTGTTTGTAATTCATTTGCTATTCTTATCTTCCCTATCTTTTCATTTCATCTAGTCGGCTTTTTCTCTCATTTCCAACTTGTGTTTTTCTACAAAGGTGATACCTTCACATGTAGTTTTTCTTCCTCTATATTTTGTAGTAAATTATTTTTAGTTATTTTTAAATTAAATTCGTTTCACTTTTGTAGTAAATTATTTTTAGTTATCTACCTCTACTTAGTGTATAGTGACATGCCTTTTTTCTCAGTCTGGCTTGATTTTTAATAAGCCTTATATTGTTAGTTTTTTTTTTTTTGGTGTGTTTCTTCATCATTCAGTAAGGTGAACCTTCTGTATCAATTTTGTCTATAAATAGGCTTTGATTATTGCCCTTCGCATACCTCTGATCAGTAAGTACTGATCAGATCTCTTTATTAGATCTAGAGAGATGATAGGCAGATATTTAATGACTTTATACAGTTCTAAATTCCTGTAGCAGTCTTTGATTCAATATAATTCTGTTGCTTTGAAACATAAGACTTCTCCTGCTTAACTCTGAACACATAAAGAAATAAATAATTAGTGTCACTAATTCTTTGCCAAAGTTATCATTATGCTTCCTTTCTGTCTTGTGGCAATTGTAAATGATTATCACACAGATTGTGATACAGTCCATCTAAATGGACCCATACAAATACTTTCTTACAATTTTCCAGATATTGATATGACTGACTAAGATACATATATGTGAGGAGATAAGGGAGATGGTTTTCTGGTGGCCAAAGGCCATTTGGTCGAGGAATCAATTTCAGGGCTATGGGCATATGTTAAGGCTTTGTCTTTCTGATCCAGGTGGTGGAAGGAGAAAAAAAGTGGAATGGACTACTTCCTAGTGTTTCTTTTTACTTCCTAATTTCTGACAGAGGATTTCACTCAGCTGCAGATAGACTATGTACTATATAACCTGCTGAACTTTGATGATAGATTTCTAACTAGTCTTATTTAGACTGGTGATGTGAGTTTTCATCTTCTATACTGTCTCCATATAAAATCTGATGAAAAGTTAGCAAAGAATATGCTGGGGCTCCTGCCTAGAACCCAAGTGACATTTTTAAATAAAAGTCCAATTTTCATTTATTACATTATTCTACAGTTATTAAATTTTATCTTATATAATTATTTTGTCTTTTTTTAAACCTGTTGTCATTTTTAAGTAACTTATTCAATGTGTTTGAATGAAAATCTATTATGTATAAGAGTTGAGAACAATGTAATACAGATTCTGAAATAATTTTCCTAACAAGGACCTTACAAACTGAACAGATTTGAACTCATATGTTAATAAAAAATATGGACAGTAAAACAAAGGAGAGATATCTCACATCTAAAAGATATTAAGTTTGCATGTAAACATACTTGTTTAACTGAATTCATTAAAAGGAAGGTATTATTAAGAGCCTGGATGTACATCGTAATTTACTGTACATTAGGAAACTAGAAAAATCAATATGAACATATGTGTGTATGTGTGTGTATATATACATATATAGTTATATATATATATATATATATATATACACATATACACGTAGGTTATATATACTTTACATATATACATGTATAATCTTACCAAATATGCACACATATTCCTACATAAATTTTACCAGTTGGCTTGCATTTATTATGTTGGAGAGTATTATTATAAAGTAAAGGGATGCATAAACTTGATAATTCCAATTCTTTAAGGATAACAAAACTAAAATTTCTGATGCATAAACATAGATCAAGTGCAATGGTCACATTTATTTTCTTAAATAATATTTACTTACAAGAAATCGAAAAGGAGTCTGTATCAGCCATTGTTGAGAAATTTGGATGACATTCATTTGACAGTTAATGGTAAAGACCAGTATACATTATTTTCAGACACATTTGCCATCACCTTAACGTTATACAGATTATATATATGATCTGTTATTTTAGATCTTTTTAAATCTCCTTACCCATACCCGTCAGTAACAGAAGCTATCATATTGATCTGAACTTTTTAGGTCTTCAGTAAATAACTTATGGTTGATTAATTGTGTTTGTATATGTGTGTGTGTGTATGTGTGTGTATGTATATATATATATATATGTGTGTATATACCACATGTATATACATATGGGGTGTGTGTGTGTGTATACATATATATATATATATATATATATATATATATATATATGTTAAAATTTGTTTTTGCATGTCTTTTAAATATAAAAAGACAAACTGTGGGATAAACCACTCTCATTTACACCTAGTCTTCCTCATCAACTTTTTATTGTATAAATCTTTGTCCATAGAGTCTTCATCTTACAACAGAATGGAGACCTTCAGGTATTTGGCAAGATGCATTGCCAAGTTTTAATAAAATTCTGCTGACAATAGAGTTTAGAGCTACTACTCTTCTGACTTTCCTAACTATAAATCCTTCAGATTTAGCCATCTTTCAAGCCAAAGCTGCTCAAATCATTCATGCTTGTGATGTTGCTTCAAAACTGAATCTTTCCTACAAATACCTTGCAGAGAAATAAGAAAATAGTTCAAAATAAAAGTCCTGACAAAATCAAGGCAGTATTATTATCATTTGTTTCACTTGTCTGTTTAAAGAGTGGTATACCACTGTAATATTTTCACTTAACAAGCTCTTACCCACCCCCACCAAAATATAAAAATATTCATAACTGAATACTACACATTGTGAGATCAAAATTTTCAAACTCTAATCTCTTTTTATTTAAAATAAACCAGTGGTACTCCACTAGGGAAAAATTCTCCCAGGGCATGTTTTGCAATGTCTGGAGACATTTTGGTTTATAAAAACTTTGTGGGGACTGCCTCTAGAGGGTAGAGGCCAAGGATGCTGCTGAGTATCCTACAATACACTGGACTTACCTCAGAAAAAGAATTATACAACCATAATGTCTGTAGTGCTGAGATGGAATCAATTAATTAAACTAAATCTTGTTATTTAAAAAAAAATAATATTCATTTTGAGAGACAGAGCGTGAATGGGGGAATGGCAGAGACATAGGCAGACACAGAATCCGAAGCAGGATACAGGCCCTGAGCTGTCAGCACAGAACCTGATGTGGGGCCCCAAAATCTTGTTATTTTTTTAAATTAAATTAAATTAAATTAAATTAAATTAAATTATTAGAGAGTGTGCAAGTGTTGGGTAGTGGGGTAGAGGGGCAGAGGGAGAGGGAGAGAATCTTAAGCAGGCTCCACGCTCAACATGCATCCTGACACCTCCATCTCATGACTGTGAGATCATGACCTGAGCTGAAATCAGGGATCAGGTGCTTAATCGACTGAGCCACACAGGTGCTCCTAAATCTTGCTATTTTTAATAGTACAACTGTCTCAGTGGCTTCAGCTTTTACGAAACTCTGAGATCATGCAGTACCCAGTATTTGAACATCCTCATTACTTGCTTCAAATCTTTTTAAGCTGCTCAGTATAAAATTCATGTACTGACATTCCCTACACTAGGGAAACAGGACCCTTTGGACTGAGATGTTTATATATAGGTACGTAGCGTTTCAAATTCTAGGAAATGTGAAATTTCTAAACAGATAATGCCTGGCTAGGTGCTACTGGTGAACTTAAACATTTATTAGCTCCTGTTTGTTGCATCATCTGTGATATAGTAGGTATTGATGAGAGTCAATGCCTGCTATAAAATGAGAAAGCTGAGGTAGAAAAATGCTTCCTGTCCTCATTCTACAAGCACGGAAGAAGCATGTGCTTGGTACAGTCAAGGCACAGACTCTGAGCTCCAGGTGATGAGAAACAAAGAGAAAGTCAGTGATTGTTTACTTTAACCTAATAGGTTTTAGTAGTGCTTAAGGGGTGGGGTAGGAGAGTGAATTGGGTGAAGCATATTTTTATGTTTTTGTAAATTAATGGTAGGCATATAAATGTTACAAGTTTCAAAAACTGTTGTAGTGAAGCTATTTAAAATTATATAATATTCTAATGATTCTGTTATTGGGGATCTATCCCATAGAAATAAAAAGTATCAATTCCTAATGACACACGTACAAAATGTTTACTATATAAACTTAGTAGAGCCCCCACAATTGGAATACCCATTTAAAGAAGGTAGATTAATAATTTATGGTACGTGGAATATTATGTAGCTATTGGAAAAATAAAGCACTAGAGCTGTATCAGATATGGAAGAAAGGAATTGTTAAGGCATCACGAGTGAGAAAAATACAATAAAGATTATATAATACAATTCTCTTTACAAAATATGATCAGATGTGTGTGTACATGTGCACAAAATGTGCATTGCCCGTGTGTCTGTTTAGGTGTACGTAAGATTGCATAATGGTTTTGTTTCACATACAAGGTAGTTCTAGTGCTTCCTGTTTCTTGGCTTTGCAGGACTACCTTGCCTCCCACCTATTTCCCACTTCTGGTTCTCTAGGCAACTACCCATTCTGTGAGGCTGTGTACAGTCTGTTTATTTAGTTTAAGATAACCAACATAGTTTTAAATGCTTGCAACCAATAACTCTGACAAACACAGGTATATTTCTTTTCTGACTTGTACAATCAGCCCCCAGATTGTCCCTGGTGTGTTTTCTCAGTCTTCGGCCTTAAGTCCTCACTCCCTGTCAAGGTCCAGCTTGTGATGTCTTTTCCTGTCCCTGCATTGAGCTGTTCTGCTCATCAGTAGGTCTGTTATATTAGCCACAGAAGAGCCATCTCTTCTTTCTGGAAGGTAGAGAAAAATGCTGTGGTGGGGAAAAAAATTGGTATGTCAGGTAATTTTAAAATTGGAATAAATCTTAACCTAAATATTACTTTATATGTTGTGATGCTCTACAGCCACAGTGAGAAAAATCTCGAGGAAAAAATGTATTTTTTGTCTTCTGATGTGTTTCATCTTTACAGTCTTGAACAGACTGAAGAAGTGTTTAAAGTTTAGGAGCATGTCATTTAAAGAGTGCAATTCTTAAGTCACTCCTAGTCTGGTTCATTAGAGGAAACATGTAAAAATGCTTGGGTATCTTTAAAGGAATGTTTTACCTTGCTGACTACTGTCACTAAATATATCTTTTTCTGACTTGTAATTTATCTTCTGTTTCTTTCATTGCCCCACTACCAGGTAATAGGGATTATCATTTCCTTAGACTCCCATTCAATAATACAAAACATTTTAATTAACTCAGCCATAACAGTGCACTCATTTGCCAGAGATATCTTGAGTTGAACAATTTTCTAGTCCAGACAGCTACATTTTAAGTTGTCATCAAGCCTCAGACAGTGCCTTTGTAACCATGCACATTTAAGAAATTAAAATACCAGCAGGAATGCTCTTGACACAATATAAAGAAAAAATTTAATGTTAGAGTATCTGTTTTTAATTCTTCCCCTTCTCAAGTATATTGGTTTACCTATGTGCCTAATTATTTATCTCATCTTGCATTGTCAAGAATAAATCATTATTTTATTGGTTTTAATAATTAAAAAAATAGATTTGGTGTTAGAGCTACAACCAGATTTCATCACCCTTCATTTGACAAATACCAAAAATTAACCCCAGTAACTTTTCATGATACATACCAGGAACATTGGTATAATTCATAACTTAAGTCTTTTGCTGTTTTCTAACAAGATACTGGTGGGTTTTTTTATTACCCAAAAGTGATGAGTTCCTAAAGAATTAATTTTAGAATTAATTTTAATTAATTTTAGCAAATATTAAACAACATAACCTGTTGTGGACAAATGATACAGTCAAGCCTGATTGGGCTTAGTATTACTTTGCAGTGTGTTTTCAATTAACGGGAATCCAACAATAAATAACAATTTCCTCAAATAGGAAATTAAGTCAATAAAGCATATGGCTTTTCTACTCTTATTATTAAATATATAACAGAGGGGTGAAGTCAACTGAGGAAGTTTCAGATCTCTAAAGTGACATGGTGTCCTTGGACTAGACATTTTAATCTAAAAGTGAGGATTCTTAAGTTTTATCTGTGTGATACAGGACTCTATCTTTTTTATGATTAAATGTTTTTAATGGACAAAAGTAATTTCATGGGTGACTAATTCCACAGATGGAAATAATGCCTACCACCTGTTCAAGATAGATGACAACTGATACAGTTGTCCAAACACCTCGGTTTAAGTCCTTGTTTTTTGGTTTGCTTGCTTTATGACCTTGGGGGGGTGTCAATTGCCTCAGATCAGCCTTCTCAGCAAGAATATGAAAATAATGTGATAATAAGATATCCCCTATCTATTATGGTTCCTGATCTGAAGTTTAACATATAAATCAAACTATTATACAAATAAAGTAATAATAATTTACAGACATTGTCCGCAGACATGAGGCATAAGAGAAACATCACACTGAAATTCTGTTAGCAGCCTTTCTTTTAGAACTACAGACTAAAATTTGAGTTTACCTTCAAATATACAATATATACCTAGTAATAGAAAATAAAAATGGCAAACTTTTGTTCAATGTCACCTTTTCAAAATACCACCAAGGCAATGTGTTGCTAAGTCAAAGCTGGGTTCCTTGAATATTCCAGTAAGGAAAAGTCCTACCTGGACAGTTTCAGTATCAGTAGGGGATATTTGTTGTATTTTGGAGTTTGGCTTAAGGTAGCTGTTTCAGTTCAGGAATTTGATTAAGATTGAGTAAGGAACATAATATATTTTAGAATTCATGGATGTAATAGCAAAGCACTCATTTCAGAAGCTTTGGAGAGTAAACAATTATTTCATGGTATCTACTGAAAAGTTGAACAGTCATGCATATTCAAGTGGATTATTCAGAAAGTCTGTGGAACAAACAGTAATGTTATTTACAACCTTTGTCTTGCTGGACAAGAATTTCCTGGAATAGCAAAATCATATTGATGAAGACTGTAGAATTTTATTAGTGAAGAGAGCTGAAGAGTAAAATGCTGTTGATGTGGACAATAAACTGAGTGAGTATAGATGGTTATAGTTTCAACTATACAAAATGTTCAAATTAAAAAATATTTATTATAGACACACTTTATATCTTCCTAATAAAAGAATTCCTATATGTTTGCAGATCTTTTTTTTTTTAAATTTTTTTTTTCAACGTTTATTTATTTTTGGGACAGAGAGAGACAGAGCATGAACGGGCGAGGGGCA
Organism: Prionailurus viverrinus; assembly: GCF_022837055.1. Lineage (NCBI taxonomy): Eukaryota > Metazoa > Chordata > Mammalia > Carnivora > Felidae > Prionailurus > Prionailurus viverrinus. The sequence continues at coordinate 98,714,863 of NC_062563.1, forward strand.
GAGAGAGAGGGAGACACAGAATCGGAAACAGGCTCCAGGCTCTGAGCCATTAGCCCAGAGCCCGACGCGGGGCTCGAACTCACGGACCGCGAGATCGTGACCTGGCTGAAGTTGGACGCTTAACCGACTGCGCCACCCAGGCGCCCCTATGTTTGCAGATCTTAACTAAACTCAGTATAAATCCTCTATATTTATCCCTGAAAATGAGGTCAGCCCAATTTATAGAATAATCCACTGGGAAAATACTAGATTAGTAGAAAGAGATGTTCTGTAGCTTTGGCACTGACTTTGAATTACTTAGAGCTAAATAGAAATGTTATGTTTCTTATCCCTCCCACATTCTGAGTCTTGGAGGATGACGGGAGCAAGTATCAGGGAAATAGCTTTTTATTTACTTTGGTTTTTATTATTGGGCACATATATTACCTTTTCTTAGGGAGAGATTATATTTCTTTAAAATTGTCTAGATATGCATATTATGATGATATTTCTCTGTTAATAATACTAATAGTAAAGAAAAAAAGATCTCCAGAAGACTAGAGTTAAGCTGTAGAAATTTTAAAAAGAGTAAAATTATTGTTTTTTATAAATATCAATATGGGTCAGTAAAGATATGACCCATATACTCCAAATTAATGTCATTATTTATTATATTTATTATATATGCAAGTAATCTAATAGGTATTTTAATTAAATTTACAAATCAATCTAATAAATTACATCTAAAAGATTAAATCTAATATTTATAGTTCAGAAAAGGGCAGAGAGGAGGATTTAGGGACTCAGTGATAGTTTTTTTTCTTGTAAACATCAGTGAGTCCTGTTATTACTATAGCTTCCTTTCCAGTAATCTGATGTACACTAAGAGGCTAAAGTTATAATTTTGAGAGTATAAGATTTTCAAGGAAAAAACAATATGCATAAATATTTCACTTTGTATTGTTACTAGTTTAATTGTAAGATGTTTATTGCCTAGTCTATATAATACCAAAATCACATCTATACATTCTAATTAATAGCTATTTAGTTACAAAGTATAATATCTTCTACCAAATGAAATGTGGCCTAATTAATTTGTTTGAGTAAGCTGTGGCTGAAAAAACTTGTCTTAAGTTCAAAATAATAATAATGATAATAGTGATGATGATGATGTCTAGCTGAATTTATAAAGAATAATTTTGGCCTAATCAAATGTCTCATCTCTGGTAGTTTCGTTTTAGCTTCAAATTGTTTTGCAGTTGTATCACTTTCAAATGCTAATGTGTTGGATGGCCAGATTCAAATTGTCCAAAGCAAAACTTTACATGCCAAGGATTATCCCAATTTTTCACAATGTATAACTGGATAATTTCATTAAAAATCATTTTTTAAAGAGTAAATATTTAGGGAAACATTTTAAAACAATTTTCTGGTGATGAATGTATAGAAATAGTTCTTTAAAAAATTTTTTTAATGTAATTTATTGTCAAATTGGCTAACATACAGTGTGCTGTATAACATTGGCTGTATACAGTGTGCTCTTGCTTTTGGGGGTAGATTCCTGTGATTCATTGCTTATATACACCACCCAGTGCTCATCGCAACAAGTGCCCTCATCCATGCCCATCACCCATTTTCCCCTGTCCCCCGACCCCTCCCAATCAACCCTCAGTTTGTTCTCTGTATTTAAGAGCCTGTTATGGTATGCCTCCCTCCCTCTCTGTTTGTAACTATTTTTTCCCCTTCAGTTCCCCTATGGTCTTCTGTTAAGTTTCTCAAGTTCCACGTATGAGTGAAAACATATGATATGTGCCTTTCTCTGACTGACTTATTTCACTTAACACAATACCTTCCAGTTCCATCCACATTGCTACAAATGGCAGGATTTCATTCTTTCTCATTGCCAAGTAGTATTCCATTGTATATATAAACCACGTTTTCTTTATCCATTCATCATTTCATGGACACTTAAGCTCTTTACATAACTTGGCTATTGTTGAAAGCACTGCTGTAAACATTGGGGTACACGTGCCCCTATGAATCAGCACTCCTGTATCCTTTGGATAAATTCCTAGTAGTGCTATTGCTGGGTCATAGGGTAGTTCTATTTTTAATTTTTTTGAGGAACCTCCACACTGTTTTTCAGAGTGGCTGCACCAGTTTGCATTCCTACCAACAGTGCGAGAGGGTTCCCGTTATGTATAGAAATAGTTTAAATTAAATATACACACATCATAAATTTTGGCCCAACTATAACACTGCTCTGTAGTTAAAATACACAATATTTATGGTGATAAATATGGTATAACCTTTTACTCTTTTTTTCAAGTTTATTTTTATTTATTTATTTTGAGAGAGAGACAGAGAAAGCAGGGGAGTGGCAGAGAGAGGGAGAGAGAGAATCCCAAGCAGGCTGTGCACTGTCAGCGTGAAGCTTGATGCAGGGCTTGAACTCAGAACTGTAAGATCATGACCTGAGCCCAAACCAAAAGTTGGACGCTTAACTGACTCAGCCACCGGGATGCCCCATGGTATGACCTTTTTTAAATTGAAATATACTTGATACACAATGTTATGCTAGTTTCAGGTGTGCAGCATAGTGATTCAGCAACTGTATATGCTGTACTCATAACTGTAGCTATCATCTGCCACCAGACAACACTATTATGATACCATTGACTATATTTCTTATGCTGTACCTTTTATCCCCTTGACTTATTTATTCCCTGATAAAGGACAGCAGTTAAAAGGGGAGAAGCAAAATGGGTAAAGGGGAGTGGGAGATACCCCTTTACCTATTTTGCTTCTCCCCTTTTAATTGTTGTTTTAAAATTGCAAATATGAGCTAAAGCAATGCCTGGGAATCTGAGCCGTGACTTAGACTTTAGGGAGAAGAAGAATGGTTACTGATGATAACAGAGACCCAGGTCTCATACCATTTAATAATCAAGGTGAAGTGGATTGAAGCCACTACAATTATAGTCTGGCAAAAGCACTGATTTTGTCCTGAATCTTTCACCTGTAGTTGGTTAAACACTTTAGCAAGTTAAGTATCTTTCATTAGTATCAGTGTGCTTATTTGCACACCTATCTTAGGGTAACAATTCTGCTTTCTAGGAGTTGTAAAGAAAAATGTACAAAGTTTAGAGTGATATATAAGTAATTGATAGTAAATTGTTAATCTATTAAACTGCTTTCTATACTATTATTTTCTTAAAAACTAACATTTTATGTTTGCTTAATACAGAATATGATTTACCCAGGAGTCCTTGCCTCCTTGAAAGTCCATTTTATATAAACCCATTGGATTTAATATATTTGCATCAGGAAGCATAAGCCAGTTGCAATCTCTTATTTTACCACATATTAGTGATATAATAATGATGACGATGATCATGATAGCAATAACAGTAATAATAGTAAATAATAGCAGTGGTTGACATTTAGGTTAATATTTGTCCATATTTGATAAAAGAGGGAATAAAACTTACGAACATTTGAAAAATATATTGCAGGCCACACACCTGGTAGATGGCTAGGCTGATATTTGAGCCCAGATTATCTCACTCCACAATTCATGATACTGATCATCATTTGTAGAGGTCAGTGCTGCTAACCTAATAGTAAAATACCTGTATCTGTACCTGTCCCACTTGCCTTCATTTCCGAGCAGACCCATGTGGCTAGACTGCCTTTATTACCTTATGGACGGAAAGATCAGATTAGTTTTAACTATTTAGTTTTTCCTAAGTACCTTCAAAGTTTGTACTTACGACTGCTTTCAAGAAATTCTTAAAGTTCTGTCCTCAGAATGCAATCCTAATATTCACTCAGCTAGGGCAAGAAACAGCTAAAAAGAGATAACGATTCCAAATAAATAGGAAAAAGATGTTTTGTTTTTCTTTTTTCAAGGTGGTACCAGTCTTAAGGGTACTGCTGGAGAATGTGTCCCAATGAACGGATAAAGTAATTGTCTCTGCAGCAGTGATATCACGGGAACAATATTGGATATGTTGCACATGTGCTATTTAAAGGTCATTTTTCCTCTTTTTTTTTAATGTTTATGTATTTATTTAGAGAGAACATGCACATGAATGGGGCAGAAGTAGAGAGAGAGGGAGACAGAATCTCAAGCAGGCTCTACACTGTCAGTGCAAAGCCTGACATGTGGGGCTTGATCTCGTGAAACGAGATCATGACCTGAGCCAAAATCAAGAGATGCTTAAACAACTGAGCCACCCAGGAGGCCCTTTCCTCCTCTTTCTAATTGATGATATCTGTTCTCTGTTGGTTTACTACTCAACATTCTGATCACTACATTGGTAAAATCTCTCAAAGGCTATGACTGTCACTTCTGGTTGTAGCATACAAGATTTCCAATATTTATGGGGTCAAGTTTCTAGTTTCAACAATAATTATGGTCTTTTCCAGTCAACTTCAGCTAAATAGCAAGTAAAAGTAAGGATATTATTATTTTGTATCTTTATATTTTTATTTCTGAGAGAGAGAGAGAGAGCAAGCAGGGGAGGAGCAGAGAGAGAGGGAGAGAGAGAGAGAATCCGAAGCAGGCTCCACACTGTCAGAGCAGAATGTGACGTGGGGCTTAAACTCACGAACCATGAGATCATGACTTGAGCCAAAATTAAGAGTTGCATGCTTAACAGACTGAGCCACCCAGGCCCCTTAAGGATATTGTTACCATGGTATGATTTTAGGTTGGGCACTAGCTGTACTAACCAGCTCTGGCAAGGCCAGGAACAATGCCCAGAGAAAAGGGAGGGACAGAATAGCCATTTTTCTGAATCATATTCATGTAAGACCTCCTGAGGCATTTCCCCAAGAACTAAAGTTACAAAAAAATGGTACATTTCTGAAAAATGCTCATGATGTATTTTAAAACTGCCCACTAAAGATGACATTACCTGTCCTGGACTGCATTTTATTTCATATATGAAATTCTTATGATTATTTTATAGATTGAACATTATACTTTTAGTTTTTGTGCTAATTTTTCAATTCATTAAATTTTTCAATGTAAATTGATATTATAGATTTGTAAAACTTGGTTTTCCTTTATTTAATACTGTTATTTTGGGGGAGAGAGCAAAGAGGAAGAGGAGGAGTTAGAAGAGGGGGAGGGAGGGGTTGGAGGAGAAAGGAAAGGAGGAGGAGAGAGACATCATCAGTAAAGGCAGCCTGGGATTCTCTCAGGCTCTGCAGCATCCTGCCTGGAAATGTTCTGGCATCTCTGTCTCTTTTGAAAATTTAAATAAGCAGATAAAAATTAAAAACAAAAAAAAAATGAAGGAATGAAGTAGGAGGAAGGGAGGGAAAAATAAGGATATTTATAATGTACTTTTGTATCTTTGAGTGAAAGAACCTTTCAGGCCAGCATATATAGAGACAAATTAAATTATTATTCCAATTAGCCTGCATTTAAAGCCATTATCTTCAAGGCCAAAGAAAGTCTTTGTAATACTATACATAATGCAGTTAATTTTTAAAATTCCCAAACTTGCTTGCCTTGCTGTGCAGGCTTTTAAATAATATAACATATTTAAACTTTTTTTAATACTTCAAAGACATTAAGCATTTGGCAGTGCCAATCCCAACAAAAGTTTTGAAATAGATGGAAATTTAAAACAAAATAAGAAAATTCAATGGAAAAGCAAACAAGTCAAAAATACAATATTAAAAAAAAGACATTTCCTAGTAGTAGCACTGAATATAAGTTACCTATGTCTGTAACCAGAGATATTCAAAATTGGTATGTATAGAAAGTGTAGAACTTAAATAAGTAAAATTAACAATTTAGATAACTGAAAAGATATACAATGTTTAGTAAAGAGAAGGCAAGTTTATAAAGTTGTTGTTTAATGTCAGATTGATAAAGAGATTCAATATAATTCCAGTAATAATCAGTAGATTTTTCATGGAAAATGATTACGTGATTTATTTTTTTTTTAATTTATTTATTTTGAGACAAAGAGAAAGCCAAGGAGGTGAGGGGCAGAGAAAGAGTGAAAGAGAGAGAATCCCAAGCAGGCTTCCCACAATCAGCATGGAGCCTGATGCAGGGCTTGAACTCATGAACTGTGCGATCATGACCTGAGCTGAAGTCAGATGCATAACTGTCTGAGCCACGCAGGTGCCCCTAATTTTTTTAAAACCCAAATTACTGACAAAAATCTTAACAAGAAATTCAGGACTTTGCCTCCAGATATATTACCAAGTTATGTTTATTAATACATATTAAGTATGATGTTAGTATATTTGTCACCAAGTTGATAAGTGTATGAGAATGACTGCCTTAAAACAGGTGTATATAGGGATTGAATTTTGGTATATGTTCAAAAGAAGTATGTAAAATTAGTATGGAAAAAAGATTTTTTTCAATAAAGTAGTTACAAAAATATTTATATTTTAATAATATGACATTGGATCCCTTCCTCAGAAAAATTAAGGATTTGTTGTTAAACTTAAATACTGTCATTAGAGAATGTAGGTTAATACATTTTACAACCTGGAATATGCAATAATTTCTTAAACATGACCCAAAAGTACTGATTGTAAAGGAAATGACAGAAGTTAGCCTTTCTTGTTCACCTAAGGACCCCTTCCACATAAGTGGAACTATAGTAACAAATAACAGAAAATATATTTTTGATACCCATAATTATCAAGGGATTGGCTATCAAGATGCTGTTCACAATCCTACAAATCAGTAAACTCATGTAACTAATAGAAAAAAAGGTAAAAAAACATAAATATTTAATAGAAGAGGAAGCAATATACTTATAAACATAACGTAAGATATTAAATATCATCCATAACTAGAAAATACAAATCAAGACAGTAAAGAGATAGGATTTGGTGTTCATTACATGGGAAAAATTTAAATGATGTGTCCATATTGTTTAACTTATGCATTTCTTAGGAAGCATATAAATTTGTGTACTTCTTTGGAAAGTACATGGCATTGTCTCCTGTGGTGGACATTTTTATTTTTTATTCTGTTAAATTTTTTAGAGAAAGGGAGAGAGCAAGCATGAGCTGGGTTGAAGGGCAGAGGGAGACAGATAGAGACAGAGAATGAGAATCCCTCAGTGTGGAGCCTGACCCGGGGCTCGATCCCCCAACCCTGGGATCAAGACCCAGCCAAAATCAAGAGTCAGACACTCAACAGACTGAACCATCTAGATGCCCTGATTGGTTGACATTTTTATATGCCTTATGACTTCAACAATTTTCCTTCTTGCTGTATTCTTTTCAAGAATCTCTTACACACGTACAATAGGCAGCAGGTGCAAGAATATTCATGTTATTATTGTTCACAGTAGCAAAAACCACAAATCAACCCATATTAATTACCTATTGTGTCACAAATTACTGACAAATGTAGTGACTTAAAACAAACCACATTTATTACATAACAGTTTGAGTAAGAATGCTTGTGGTCATGGTCACTCAAAAGGCAGCAGTCAAGATGATGGTCACAGCTGTAGTCGTTTAAAGGCTTAAGTAGGGGAAAATCTCGTTTCATTCCCACTCATATGACCTTTGGCAGTTTTTCGGTCCTCATTCATTGTTGGCTGAACACATTACTTTCTTATCATGTGAATCTGTCATTTGGCTACTGCTAATATGACAACTTGTCTTCCCTAGAATGAGGGCTCTGAAAAACAGGACAAGACAGAAATCATAATCTTTTTATAACCTGTTTTGGGAGATGATAGACTATCACTTTCGCTATATTTTATTTGTTAAAAGCAAGTCCATACCATAGTTAGATATCATGGTACAGGTATCATTGGGACAAACTTAAAGGCTGTGTACCACACAACTCAAATGCCTATCAAAGGGAGAATAAGTAAATTAACTGTAGTATATTCAAACAGTGGAATATTATGCAATGCTCAAAATGAATGAACTCTAGAGACGCACATAATATTCCTAAATTTTAGCAATCCAGTATTAACTGAAATAAAGTAAAAATAAAAACAAAAACAACCCATAAAGCATAATACCCACTACAAATTTTACAGCACTTCACATGAAAATTTACTATGTGTTTAAAGGAATATACATATATATTCACATACATATTTATTATATAAATATAGTATTTATATATAAAAATATAACTATATTTAAAATATATTTATCTATATATTTAATTATACAATTTAAATTATATTTATATTTTAAAATAGTACAAATATACTACTTACTTTATGTGTGTGTGTATATATATACATATAATATATATATATGTATATATATAAAGCTATATATAGGTTTATAACAAGGATAGAAAAGTATTCCAGGTAATGGTTAATTTAGAATGTGAGACAGGAGTGCCTGGGTGGCTCAGTCGGTTAAGCGTCCGACTTTGACTCAAGTCATGATCTCGCAGTTTGTGAGTTTGAGCCCCGCATCAGGGTCTGTGCTAACAGCTCAGAGCCTGGAGCCTGTTTCAGATTCTGTGTCTCCTCCTCTCTCTGCCCCTCCCATGATCATGCTCTGTCTCTCCCTGTCTCTCAATGATAAATGAATGTTAAAAAAATAAAAATAAAAAAAGGAAAAAGAACGTGAGACAGCAAGATGGGTTAATACAAGGGACCATGTGATTAGATATAGATTGTTACCAAGATCTCAGCTTTTTTGCTTATAGATTTGCAAATGCTAATACTTTGTTAAAAATTTAAGCCTAGGGATGCCTGGATGGCTCAGTTGGTTAAGTGTCCAACTTCGGCACAGGTCATGATCTCACACTTCATGAGTTCGAGCCCCACATCAGGCTCTGTGCTGACAGTTCATAGCCTGGAGCCTGCTTTGGATTCTATGTGTCCCTCTCTCTCTGCTCCTTCACCACTCATGCTCCGTCTCTCTCTCTCTCTCTCTCTCTCTCTCTCTCTCAAGAATAAATAAAACATTAAAGAATTTAAAAAAAATTATAGCCTAAACCACTGAAGAAAGTGCATGATAACCTAATGATTATGTATGCTAATGTGACGAGTTACACAGCCAGCAACACCACCAGTAACTATGAAAAGTGGTGATCAAATATGATCTAATGAAAAAGGTAGTAAAAGAAATGTCAAAGAAGGAGACACACGTAAGAATTTTATTTTTGGTCACCACTGTTGAGGAAAATATAATGAGTTCCTGATTTTTCTGCGAATAAAAAGGTGTCAGAGTAGGCAAGACAGGGCCAATGCATACCAGTTATTAGCATGGAAAATGAAAGACTCAAGAGCAGATGATCAAATTGCTTTTGGGATTAATATAGCTACAAGGACTGGGTCTTACCTCAAAGTTCAAGGGACTTGCATGAAGCCAGCATGAAGACAAAATCTATGTAATCTAGCATATGTGACATAGTAACTAAAAGAAATTACCAAGCAAGAAAATTAGATAGGATTATTGCCTTTCTGGGCTGCCAGTCTTTCAAAGGAAGAATTATGTCTAGGGACCAGAACAAGTTTCTGGGACCCCTTTAGAAACAAGGTTGGCAAGACGCCGGCAGTCTCCTCCTCAAAACTTGTGATTCACTATCCATTTGCCAAGAAAACTGCTTCCAACCCTACTGGCTGTTTTGTATTGATCTTACCCAACCAGGCCAAGAGAAACTTCTAGATTTGAGCCTGCAGTTAGTCAATATTGGGAATTCTAGGTAGGTATCCCCATACCCTTTTGTGTGTTATTCAAGCTCAGAAGAGTGCAGTTTTTTGTATGAGAAAGTACTGTTTGTGGCCTGCAGTCAGGAAAAATAACATAAAAGGTATGAAAGTCACCCGCCCATTTCCTTCTTTCAGGTACCTACTGCAAGGGGCTAGTGTTTGTGTTGTGATGGTGGTGGTGGTTTGATTTTTGTTTTGTTTTGTTCTTAATACAATTTAAATGAAATAAAAACAGTTCACCCATTTCTCCTCCACTGCACCATCTCACTCCTGGTGACCACCATTCTGTTCTCTATATCTGTGAACTTATTTTTTCAATTTTATTATTATTATTTTTTAGATTCCATATATAAGAGAGCTCATATGGCATGTGTCTTTCTCAGTCTGTCCTATTTCACTTAGCTTAGGTACTTCAGGTCCACCCATGTCATTGCAAATGGCAAGATTTCATTATTTTTTATGACCAAACAGTATTCAATTGCATATGTATACCATAATTTCTTTATTCATTCATCCATTGATGGACACTTAAGTTGTTTCCATATCTTGGCTATTGTAAATAATGCTGCAATAAACATGTGGGTGCATGTACCGTTACAAGTTAGTAGTTTTGTTTTGTTCAGATAAATACCCAGAAGTGGAATTGCTGGATCATATGGTAAGTCTATTTTTAATTTTTTGAGGAACCTCCATATATAGGCAGTAAGCTCTTTGTCATAGATCGTGATGATGATTTTTTTAAATCTGACACCAAAAGCAAAAACAACAAAAGCATAAATAAACAAGTGGGACTATGTCAAATTAAAAAGCTTCTGCACAGTAAAGGAAGCCATCAACAAAATGAAAAGGCAACCAACTGAATAGAGGACAATACTTGTAAATCATATATCTGATAAGGGGGCTGATATCCAAAATATATAAAGAATTCATACAACTCAGTAGGGAAAAAAAAGGAAGGAAAGTGATCAGATCAAAAAATGAGAAGATATGAATAGACATTTTTCCAAAGAAGACATATAGGTGGCCAACAGGTAAATGAGAAGATGCTCTATACTGTTAATCATCAGGGGAGTGCAAATCAAAGCCACAAGTATTTAATTATACTGGAATTTTAAAAATCACTTACTTAAAAATAAGCATATAAAAATCTACTAATTAAAAAAAAGTCACAATGAGGGCTGTATTAAAAAGACTTGAAACAACAGGTATTGGTAAAGAATAAAGGGAACCTTATGCACTTTGGTGAGATTGTAAACTGGTACAGTCACTGTAGAAACAGTATGGAAGTTCCTCAAAAAATTAAAAATAGAACTACCCTATGAACCCAGCAATTCCACTGGTGGGTATTTATCCAGAAAAGTCCAGAGTTGATACTAGAATACAATTAAACAGTTTCTACTGAAATCAAGGATATGTTAAAAGCTTATGTTTTCTTTTAATCTAAAATCTTAAAATCTAAATGTTTTCGTTTAATCTAATAAAAACACTCATACCTCATATGTATATAATATAAAATATGTTATCAAATAATTATATTAACAAATATCAATATAACAAAATAATACATATTTTATTATTACATAATGTTAACAGTATTATATACAGATATATATCTAATATTGAATGTTAATATTATATATTGTAAATATATTATAATACAACAATTATTGAGTCAACCTACATTTAGATTATTTTGCTATTTGTAAAAGCAAGTTAGAACTCCTCTAATACTGATACTAACCTTTAGATGTTTTTAACATTAGCAAAGACACTAGTAACAAGGGATGAAAATAAGCATATGTAATAACTTATTATAGATATATGTTCAGGGTTCATGGAGGCAAATGTGTTTAATTCTATCTGGAGGGGTTAGTGAAGGATTTTATCAAAAATAGGTACACACATCAATAATAGGTACACACTGCATTTACCAAGAAAACTATGTGTAATTGAGTCACATAACAATTAGATATATGACTTTGATTCTACATAAACAGGAAATTTACCATCTTATCTCCCCTTCCCCCAATCCAGAGCTCTATAAAGTAGACTGTACTGTTAAACAAATGCTTGATCTCCTTAATAAACCGACTCTAAAATGCTATTAATGTTGCACATAGGATTCTATGTAAGAGGAGGTGGGATGTCTTCTTAAACTTTAGAGCTTTAATTTTCAAGATTATTTGATATTTTCACTTTAGGGTTTACCATAAATACCTGGTAAATAATCTGGACATATTTTAGAAGAAAACTGGTAATATATATATATAAAGTAATCAGAGTTAGTGGCTAAGATTCAGACAAATACACTTTATAAGATAAACTACAGGTATTTCTTATGTCTTAAAGGAATAAGATCAAGAAATCATTCCCTAAGTCAAGATGAGATTAGACTTGAGGTTAGATCAGATTGGTTAGACAATATCAGGAGAGGTCAGATCAGGTTTACCTATTAATCTGATAGGATAATTTCCTGGGTGATATTATTCAACCAAAGGAGGAAATAGTAGATGGGATTTTTAATAAAAAAAATCATTCTTGATTTTGGTAGACTGAGGATTTTTCAAGTTAGTAACTCTTATACTCTGAGAGATCATAAGACAAAGTCTAGAGGAATATGTTAGAAAGCAAAAATAATGCCTTTTTCAGAGAGCAAATGATAGAAAAGGAAATAATGGCTCACTCAGTCCTAAAAAAACGTAGTTCCAGTCACAATTGTGAGAGAATAAAATGGAACTAACTTAAGAAGTAGATGCAAGTAGTAGGATATCAAGTAATTGTCCTGAAGAGGATAGTAGAACATCATAGTAAAAGAGGATATTAGTAGAATATTGTACACATTTCATAAAAATTTTTAAACTGAAGAAAACATGCATATTTAAGTTCAAGGACGCTTGATATCAAAGAAAAAGCAGTGCTTCCTAGAAAATAATATGTCAGGTTTGGCCCTCTATTAACCACTAAGAACATTTTTGGTTTGTAACCACTGGTCCTTGTATGCAGAGGACAAAGAGAGACCAAAGAAATAGGCAGGACACTCCAGATTGGTAGGTGGCAACTTTTGTGTTTTGTGTGTGTGTGTGTGTGTGTGTTTAAGTTTTTACATTTTTTCATCATATTTTGTGTACTCTTTAGTCCTCATCCTTGTGTTTTTTGTTAAGTTTGTAGATTTTTTTCATAAAAGTAAGTGTACTCTTTAATTTTCATTCCCTATGTCTCCCCCATCTCACCTACCTCCCCTCTGGTAACCATCAGTTTGTTCTTTATAGTTAAGAGTTAGCTTCTTGGTTTGTCTCTCTCTCTCTCTTACTTTGTTCCTCTTTGCTCATTTGTCTCTTAAATTCCACATATGAGTGCGATCATATGATGTTTGTCTTTGGTTTATTTTGCTTATCATTATACTCTCTAGCTCTATCCACATTGTTGCAAATGGCAAGATTTCCTTATTTTTTATGGCTGAATAATATTATATTATTCTCTTCTATTCTACATGTGGACTGCTTCCATAGTTTGGCTATTGTAAGTAATGCTGCAATAAAAATAGGGGTGCATATATCACTTTGAATTAGTGTTTTGGTATTCTTTGGGTAAATACCTAGTAGTGTGATCCCTGGATCACAGGGTAGTTCTATTTTTAATCTTTTGAGGAACCTCCATGCTGTTTTCCAGAGTGGCTGTACCAGTTTGCATTCCCACCAACAGTGCAAGAGGGTTCCCCTTTCTCCACATCCTTGCCAACACCTGTCATTTCTTGTGTTTTTGATTTTAGCCATTCTGACAGGTGTGAGATAATGTATCATTGTAGTTTTGCTTTGTATTTCCCTGGTGATAAGTGATGGTGAGCATCTTTTCATGCATCTGCTAGCCATGTATATGTCTTCTTTGGAGAAATGTCTGTGCATGTCTTCTGCCCATTTTTTAATTGGATTGTTTTCTGGGTGTTGAGTCAGATCAGTTCTTTATATATTTTGAATACTAACCTTTTATCAGATATGCTGTTTGCAAATATCTTCTCCCATTCCATAGGCTGCCTTTTAGTTTTGTTAATTGTTTCCTTTGCTGTGCAGAAGGGTGTGTGTGTGTGTGTGTGTGTGTGTGTGTGTGTGTGTTTTGTTTTTTGGATTTTGTTTTTGTTTTTCTGATGTAGTTCCAATAGTTCATTTTTGCTTTTGTTTCCCTTGCCTTAGGAGATATATCTAGAAAAATGTTGCTATGGTCAGTATCAGAGAAAATACTGCCTGTGCTCTGTTCTAAGATTTCCATGGTTTCAGGTCTCACATGTAGGTCTTTAATCCATTTTGACTTTATTTTTGTGAATGGTGAAAGAACGTGTTCCAATTTTATTCTTTTGCATGTAGAGGTCCAATTTTCCCAACACCATTTGTTGAAGAGACTGTGTTTTTCCCATTGGATATTCCTCTTTTGGAATATCCTCTTTTGTGGAAGTTAATAGACCATATAATTGTGGATTTACTTCTGAGTTTTCTGTTCCATTCCATTGATCTGTGTTTCTATTTTTTTAAATGTTTATTTATTTTTGAGAGAGAGAGAGAGAGAGAGAGAGAGTCAGAGTATAAGCAAGGGAGGGGCAGAGAGACAGGGAGACACAGAATCTGAATCAGACTCCAGGCTCTGAGCTGTCAGCACAGAGCCCGATGCGGGGCTCAAACTCATAGACCTCGAGATCATTACCTGAGCTGAAGTTGGATGCTTAACCAACTGAGCCATCCATGCACCCCTGTATTTCTATTTTTTATGTTAGTGCCATACTGTTTTAATTACTACCGCTTTGTAATATAACTTAAATTCTGAAATTGTTATACTTCCAGTTTTGTTTTTCTTTTTCAGGATTTGTCAAGTTGAGGTCTTTTTTGCTCTAGTTCTGTGAAACATGCTGTGGGTGTTTTGATAAGGATTGCATTAAATCTGTAGATTGCTTTGGGTATTTAGAGATTTTAACAATTTTTATTCTCCCAGCCCATGAGCGTGGAATATCTTTCCATTTCTTTACATTGTGTTGAATTCCTGTAATCAATGTTTTATAGTTTTTAGAGTATACAGGTCTTTCACCTCTTTGGTTAAGTGTATTCCTAGATCTTTATTGTGTTTGGTGCAATTGTAAATGGGATTTTTTTTTAATTTCACTTTCTGCTGCTCTGTTAATAGTGTGTAGGAATGCAACAAATTTTTGTACATGTATTTTGTATTCTGTGACTTTACTGCATTCATTCATCAGTTCTAGTAGTGTTCTAGTGGAGTCTTCAGGAATTTCTATATATAGTATTATGTCATCTGCATATAGTGAGAGTTTTACTTCTTTCTTATCAGTTTGGATAGCATTTGTTTTTTTTTTATGTTGTCTAATTGCGGTGGCTAGGACTTCCACTAATATGTTGAATAAAAGGGGTAAGAATGGACATCCTTGTCTTGTTCCTGACCTTATTGGAAAAGCTCTCAGTTTTTCAACATTGAGTATTGTTGCCTGTGGGTTTTTCATATAAGGCCCTTATTGTGTGGAGATATGTTTCCTCTAGACCTACTTTGCAGAGGGGTTTTATCATGAATGGATGTTGTACTTTGTCAAATGCCTTTTATGCATATTATTGAAATTATCTTAGTGGTTTTTATCCTTTTTCTTATTGATGTGATACATCACATCGATTGTTTTATGAATATTGAACAAACCTTGCATCCCAGGAATAAAACTGACTTGATTGTGGTGTATGATTTTTTAAAGGTTTATTTATTAATTTTGAGATAGAGAGAGAAAGAGCAAGAACGAGCATGGGAGGGGCAGAGAGAGAGGGAGATAGAGAATCATAATCTCAAGTAGCCTCCATATTGTGTGGAGCTGGACACCAGGCTCAATCTCAGGAACCAAGAGATCATGACCTGAGTTTCATGCTTAATTGATTGAGCCACCGGGCACCTCAATTGTGGTATATGATTTTTTAAATATATTTTTGGCTTCATATTGCTAATATTTTGTTGAGGATTTTTACATCTATAGTAATGAGAAATATTGGCTTGTAGTTCTCTTCTTTAGCGGTGTCTGCTTTTGGTATCAGATGATTTTGGTATCATAGAATGAATTTGGAAGTTTTCCTTCCTTTTGTATTTTTTTGGAATAGTTTGAGAAGAATGAGTGTTAACTCTTATTTAAATGTTTTGTAGAATTTGCTTGTGAAGCCATCTGGTCTTGGGCTTTTGTTTTTTTTATTACTGATTCAGTTTCATTGCTAGTAATTAGTCTGTTCAAATTTTCTATTTCTTCCTGCTTTAGTTTTGGTAGGTTATATGTTTCTAGGAATTTATCAATTTCTTCTGAGTTGTCCAATTTGTTAGCATATAGGTTTTCATAATATTCTGTTACAATTGTATTTCTGTGGTGTTGGTTGTTTTTTCTTCTCTTTCATTAGTAATTTTGTTTGTTTGGGTTCTCTCTTTTTAATGAGTCTGGCTAGAGGTTTATAAATTTTGTTGATTTTTTTTCGAAGACCTAGCTTCTGGTTTCATTGATCTATTCGTGTGTGTGTGTGTGTGTGTGTGTGTGTGTGTGTGTGTGTGTGTTTTAGTTTTTGTATTATTTATTTTGGCTCTAATATTTATCATTTCCTTCGTTTTTCCAGTTTTGGATTTTATTTGTTCTTCTTTATCTAGCTCCCTTAAGTGTAAGGTTAGATTCTTTATTTGAGATTTTTCTTGTTTCCTGAGGTAGACTATAAACTTCCCCCTTAGAACCATTTTTGCTGCATCCCAAAGTTTTTGGACCATTGTGTTTTCATTTTCATGTAATTTTATTTTCTTTTTCTGATTTCTTAGTTGATTCATTCACTGATTAATAGCATCTTATTTATCCGAATGTATTTGTGCTTTTCCCAGATTTTTTTCTTGTAGTTGATTTCTAGTTTCATAGTGTTTTTGTCATAAAAGAGTCATGCTATGACTTAATTTTTTAAATTTGTTGAAACTTGTGGCCTAATATGAGATCCCTTTTGGAGAATGTTCAATGTGCATTTGAAAAGAAAGTGTATTCTGCAGTTTTAGGATGGAATGCTCTGCAAATGTCTGTTAAATTCATCTGGTCCAGTGTGCCATTCAAAGCCACTGTTTCTTCATTGATTTGCTGTTTGGATGATCTGTACATCAATGTAAGTGGGGTGTTAAAGTCCCTTACTATAATTGTATATTACTGTTGATTATTTCATGTTTAACTGTTTTACGTATTTGGGTGCTCCGTGTTGGGTGCATAAACATTTACAATTGTTATATCCTCTTGTTGGATTCTCCCCTTTATTATTATATAGTGTCCTTCTTTGTCTCTTCTAACAGTCTTTTTTTTAAAACCTGTGTTGTCTGATGTAAGTATTGCTACTTGGATTTCTTTTCAAATTCACATTTGCATAATAAAGCCTTCTTCATCCCATCACTTTCAATCCAAAGGTGTCTCTTAGTCTGAAATGAGTGTCTTGTAGGCAGCGTAAAATAGGTCTTGTTTTTGTTTAGTCCACTGTCACCCTATATCTCCTGATTAGAACATTTACTCCCTTTACATTCTAAGTAATTATTGATAGGTATGTATTAATTGCTGTTTTGTTACTTATTTTGTTTAATAAGCAAGGGCACTCACATGCTAGGCTTATATGGGTAGCTAGCTGCAAGATGAGTAGATCTCCACACCTGTCCACCAGAATCTTAAACGTTTATATAGAGGCCTTAACTGGGTTGAGTCACATATACTGTTCAGATGATCGCAACACCGTATTACTATCTCAAGACTATGTCCTTGGGGCAGCTTCTGGAAGCAGGGAAGGCAAGTGGGATGTACATCCTAAGGATATGGGAGCAGGAGAGGAGCCACAAGTTGCCTGCATCTAGCTCACAGGTAACTGCTGGTCCATCCTCTTGATGACCTCCCCTAACCCTGCACCCCTCTGGACTGAGTCTTACAATCTCACATGATCCTTTCTTTCATGACAGGGCCTGAGTAGTCAGCAAGGGGTTTTACTATCTTAGAGGTAGCTCCTTTGGTGGCTGTTTGGCTGCATTAGAGGTAGATGTCACTGCAACAGTATAGGTGCATGCAAGAGAAAACACAGTTTAAGGCAGTGATTTCCAAATCAATGACAACTTCTTCCACTAACAGTCCCCTGATTCGAAGCACTGATGTATTAAGTCCCATACCCAGGGGGATGGATCACTCGTGGTGTTCACTTGTGTCCTCATGTGATTTAATAAAGATAATCCATTAGCAGGCTCATCGAGTATGAACATACAATGTTCTGTTTAGATAATGGCACAGGTGCCTTGCTGTGAGGCAGTGATAAAATCCAAGGCCATCCTATTTTGTAGGATAGCTTTTCTCATTTAGGATATTTCAGTGTTCAATAAAAACAAGCTTTGTTGGCTATTATTTAAGGCTTGCTGGGTGAATTTAGTAAGGGCTTCTATGTGTGCTGTGATGTTCTCCAGGCCAATAGAAAGAATAAAGACAGCGGCCACATGATCATAGCAGTGAAAAACAGAACATACTCATCTGGTCTTGAGGAGAAAGAGAGGGAATTTGGAGAAAGAGACTCAGATTAAAACAAAATGAAACAAAATAAGTATGTTGCCCATACCTTGAATTGTTGAAGCCTGTAGATTGCTGGTATTTTATGAAAAACAATATTGGCATTATTTCCCATACTAATTTTACGTTTTGTGGGACTTGAATGTATACAGAAATTCTGGTGGCCGTGTAACATCAAACTTTTACTGTGTACTCTCAGACAGCAGATAGAATGTGATGTGGTAGAAAGAGCACAAGCCAACTTAAGACATGGATTGGACTCTCATGCTTAACAAACATGAGGCAATGAACCTCTGAAGTCATTATTTCCTCTTCTGTAAAACTGGAAACACTGAGCTTATTACTGCATTTCTTTTAACCTTGAATACTCTCCAGTATAACATGATATGGAGTGTTTTTTATTTTCTTTTTTTTCCCCAAGGTACATGCAGATCTCTTAAGGTTGGCACTGTGCTTTTCTTGCTTAACCCAGTGCACACGAAGTTACTATCCTTCACTTAGTGCTTACAGAATGAAAGAGTGAGTGATGTTATGCAAAATGGTGCTGTCTTTATCACAATGCAAAATAGTGTTTCTATTAGCAAGCAGTTTACTCATATGACATAATCATTTCTAACTGTAGAGAACACATGGCTTGGGGATTATGAATCTTTAATAGATTTTGAGGTTTAAAGGCATTGGGATAAAAAT
This sequence comes from Prionailurus viverrinus, assembly GCF_022837055.1. Lineage (NCBI taxonomy): Eukaryota > Metazoa > Chordata > Mammalia > Carnivora > Felidae > Prionailurus > Prionailurus viverrinus. The sequence goes on from NC_062563.1 coordinate 98,733,787, forward strand.
AGACCCTGGGACTGAGTACCGTTGATTATGCATTAAATTTTGCCATGCGTCAGAAGGATAATATGTTTCTATGAATTCCATTTCTATTTCTCATTATCTGCATCCTACATCATTAACTTTTAATGAATCTGGGCTTTTGTTTGCTGTCCCAACATTGGAAATGTTCGTTTTTCTTCTTCAATGCCTAGCACTTTAAAAAAAAGTATTTTCTTTTGGTATTCAATTCATATTTACAGCTGTGTTTTATTCTTTTGAGTTTGTTATAGCTGAAAACAGAAGGAGATAGAATCCTTGGCGGAAAGTCTCCAAGAATTTGTCATCAAACCATCATATCCTTGCTGCAAGAGCAAGAATTCTGTTTTCTATGGAAACCAGGGAGATTATGTCCTGACATAAATTTCCTGATGCCCCAAAGAAAGACTAGAACAATGAATTTCAAAATGTTAAAAGCTGAAGGAATTATGCTCAGATATCATGCAGTCAGGCAACATGACATTCAATAGGGGAATATATTTAGGGCAAGTTTCTATTTCATTGATTCTTACCTTGTGCCAGAGAGTGGCTTCTCTATAATTGCCATGCATGAGAGTACATCTGACTTGTAGATGGTGAGCAGACTGATTCTAATTGAAGATCACCATGGCATGGGGCCTGACCTAGTGAAATGAGCAAAAGTAAGTGGAAAAAGAATATTTGTATTTCTTCTCTTTAAAGAGAGGTTGCATACAAAGGTAATTTCCAAGGGCCTGCGGCTTGATTCTACATATGAAGAATTCAATTATCATGTTCATAGAATGACCTCTTAAACTCAGACCCACATATGTGGCTCTGGCTTTTTATACTTTATTGATCTCTGCTCCTAAGAGCTGGGGAATCCAGAGAATTTTATTCAGTCTTTCATCCTGTGGACTGGAAAGCGTTTTCCTGCCATTGCAAGCACTTTGATTGCTACAAATCTGTTTAACCATGGATACTTAGGGATGGACTAGGATTTTTTTTTTCACTTATCATTTAGCTGCCCACAAAAAGTTCTCAGTCTAACATTGAAGATTAAAGTTCTGTTTCTAGCCTAGATGTCTTTACACTGTGGTACACGGGGTCTGAATGGGCTCATACAGAGCCATCAGGAGATATCAGGGGATATGAGGGGCAGACTTATGGGATCCTATTCTATTGAAGCAGAGCAGTTCTAACATTATTATCTGTTGCATATATTAGGATTGCCTTAGATTAAAGTTCAAGAAAGGATTAACTGCAAGATCCTGGGCAATGACAGTTCTAATCTTCGTCTCTAATACCCTAAAAGATCTCTGCTCTGTTAAATTGTATTCTCTTTACTCAGAATATTGTTGTGCCTTATTGAGGCTTTGCCATATTTAATGGAAGGCCTCTGGCTGTGAACACTGTGGGGAGCAAGTTTCTGGTTTGAGGACACTCACACTCTCACTTCTTATCAGGGACATCAGTCCTTCTTTAAAATCCAGTCACTTGCTTCTCCAGCTCAGTCACATAAATATCTTCCATGCAAGAGGCCTCCTCCATCCTGTACCAACAGAAATTAAAGAGATTCAGCTCACATGTTTTCTGAATCTTGCATGTCCCAAATGGAAATTAGTAGCCATTGAATAATAGTGTTCAGGGTCCTCAGAGAGAGACTATTTTCATATCTCCGGGGTAAAAACAATCATAATTCTCTCAGTTTACAAATAAACGTGGAATTAATGGAACACCTGGGTGGCTCCTTCAGTTGAGTGTCCAGCTATGACTCAGGTCATGATCTCATGGCTCGTGGGTTCAAGCCCCGGGTCGGGCTCTGTGCTGACAGCTCAGAGCCTGGAGCCTGCTTTGGATTCTGTGTCTCCTTCACTCTCTGCCCCTCCTCTGTTCACATTCTGTCTGTCTGTCTCTCAAAAATGGATGAATATAAAAAAAAAATATTTTAGACTGTTGAGTTAATGTATTTGGGAGGATTTAGATTTTTTTTTTTATTTTTGGGACAGAGAGAGACAGAGCATGAACGGGGGAGTGGCAGAGAGAGAGGGAGACACAGAATCAGAAACAGGTTCCAGGCTCTGAGCCATCAGCCCAGAGCCTGACGCAGGGCTCGAACTCACGGACCGCGAGATTGTGACCTGGCTGAAGTCGGACGCTTAACCGACTGCGCCACCCAGGCGCCCCATGAGAGGATTTAGATTTTTGATTGATCAAATGGCAGCCTCAGAAATATTGTCATAAGTAGTCACCTACTTACAGCTGAGAATGTCTTCCACTAACACGGACTTTCTCCTGAATAGTCCTCCCTTGCTTTCTAGCGCACTGTCCCATCTCCCTGTGAATCGCACGTCTTCCTTTCAGAGAAGTATTTAGATGCATGCTATATAGAAAAGAGTGTTGTAACAGTGACTTCGTACTCTATAAATTTGTGATTTCATATCACAGCCAAGGGAATCCTCTCATCTCTTCTTAAATGCAGCACAACTGTGTATCAAGTAAATCCTCATCTTTGTAGAATGTGTGTGGTAGTGGTTTAGTGAATATGGCCTAATAGTGGCTGATTGAATCCATGATCTATGAATTAGCAACTGGGTGGTCCTGGACATGATATCTACCCTTTCTTAGCCTAAAAATGAAATGATCATCAGCAGAGAATTGGACAAAGCAGAAGCAGGGGTTATTAGGCCTTGCTTTGTTACTCTCAAAATGCATGACCTTTATAAACCATTTCCTCTAGGGCTCCATTACCTCAACTGCAAATGAGGAGACTCTTTGGTCAAAGGTTTTTCTAGATCTAGATTTTATTTTCCATTCTGATTGGGAATAAGAGAGAAAGTCTGAAGGTGAGATTCAGGATTAGTTTCACAAAGAAGCTTGTGTGTGGTCCTTAAGATAGAATCAGGGCTAGAACTATCCTGCACCATGAATAGACTAATCCAGGTATGAGGGGGAATGTTAGCTCAGGCACACAGGTGGAAAAGCACAGATCACCTATGTGCCAGTGCCCAACCTAGACATTTATCTAGGTGATATTCTATCATGAGTCTAAATTAATCAGTTGTTGATAAGAGATTATGGAGGCTACATTTATTCAATATAAAGGACTTTATCTTATTATATATTGCTTGTTGATTTTACAGTTAAATGTTCTTTTTATCTTTTTACTTTTTAAATTTTATTTTTTTAATTCCAGTACAATTAGCATATTGTCATATTAGTTTCTTGTGTACAATGTAGTTAGTCAGTAATTCTGTACATTACTCAGTGCTCATTGTGTTATGAGTACTCTTAATTCCCTTATCGTAGTTCACCCATCCCCCCACCCACTTTCTCTCTGGTAATTATCAGTTTGTTCTCTATAAAATATTCTTTTTAAAAGTTTTTAAAATTTATTTATTTATTTTTGAGAGAGAGTGAGTAGGGGAGGAGCAGAGAGGGAGAGATTGAATCCAGAGCAGGGTCCACACTGTCAGCAAGAGCCCAGTGTGGGGCTCGAATGCACAAACCGTAAGATCATGATCTGCACTGAAACTGAGAGTTAGATGTTTAACCAACTGAGCCACCCAGGCACCCTATAAGATATTCGTTTTTAAATGGAGTATCACTAAAAAAAACACAGAATATATAGTCTAAAAAAATTCCTTATTATACAAAATTAAAAGTTGGTAACCATATAGTAGTCTCTGGAATGTTTCCTTAAACTTTACAAGTCCATTAAAAAAATTGGGAAATATTTGTGCAAATCAAATAGCAAACAATTCTGGTTGGAGCTCTGGTCTTTTTCTCTGACTGTATGATTAATAAGATAAAGTTTGAAGGCCACGAATGTCAAAGTAGCTTATTAATGAAGATACAGAGGCCCAGTGAAAACAGGTCCTTATCCAAAGTTTCATAGTCACTACTTTCTGATTTGAAAGCCTAATGACTTCAAAATAGGCAGTGGTCAAGAGCATTAACTTCTTAACCAGCGATCTGGTGAGAGTGTATCACTGGGGTAGAGAGGATGGAATTGATTTTTCTTAGCATTGTGAGGGAACAATAGAAAATTACTTAAAACAGAATGAATTTCAAAAACCCCTCTGTGAAGTACAGTGGCTTTGGGTTGTATATACATGTAAGGCATGGGTTAAATCAGAGTTACTACTTTTTAAAATGTTCATGCTTGTCTTTTATTAAAAATAGGGCAAGGAAAAACAACCTGTGGAAGAAGTGGAGAATGAAGAGCAAAAATACATAACTAAAGCAGTATGATCGATAATCAAGTTAGAGAGATGCTAATGAAATGGCATAGAGACTTTTGGTTTTACACTTATTTCAACTGACATCTCAGATCCACCCCTTATGTGCTATGTGAATTTGGTTCAGTGGTATAAATGTAAATATTAAAAATAAAACCACACAGGACTAGCAGAAAACATAGGTGAATTCCCCTTCAAACTGGAATAGGGAAAGTCTTTCTAACTAGGACTCTGCCTCTTTTTTTTTTTTTTCTGGCAACAACACTAATTTTTGTTTGTTTGGATGATTACAAGTGACTTGGGTAAAACTCTCAAAGTGCATTGCTTTCCAAGAATATACAATAGGGAAAAGACAGTTTCTTTAATAAATAGTGCTGGGAAAACCAGGCCACTTTCTTACACCATACACAAAAATAAACTCAAAATGGATTAAAGACCTAAATGTGAGAGCTGAAACCATAAAAATCCTAAAAGAGAACATAGGCAGTAATTTCTCTGACTTTGGCCACAGCAACATATTTCTAGATATGTCTCCTAAGGCAAAGGAAACAAAAGCAGAAATAAACTATTGCAACTGCCTAAAAATAAAAAGCTTTTTGCACAGTGGGAAAAAAAAAAAAACATAAAAAAACCCACAGAAGGCAACCTCTTAAATGGGAGAAGATATTTGCAAAAGATATATCTGATAAGGGGTTAATATCCAAAATACATGAAGAACTTACACAATTCAACACCAAAAAATCAAGGCAAAACAAAACAAAAATCTGATTTAAAAGTGGGCAGCTGACCTGAACAGGCATTTTTCCAAAGAAGATATACAGATGGCCAAACACATGAGAAGATGTTCAATATCACTAACCATCAGGGAAATGCAAGTGAAACCACAGTGAGATATCACCTCACACCTGTCAGAATAGCTAAAATCAAAAAGACAAGGAATAGCAAGTGTTTGTGAGGATGAAGAGAAAAAAGAACTCTTGTGCACTGTTGGTGGGTATGCCAGCTGGTGCAGCCACTATACCAAACAGTTTGGAGGCTCTTCAAAAAATTAAAAATAAAAATACCATATGATCCAGTAATTTCACTACTGGGTACTTACCCAAAGAAAATGAAAACACTAATTTGAAAAGATATATGTGCCCTTATGTTTATTGCAGCATGATTTACAATAGCCTAATTAGGGAAGCAACTCAAATACCCACCGATAGATGAATGGATAAAAGATGCACGCACACACACAAAATGGAGTATTACTCAGCCACAAAAATAGGGTGAGATCTTGCCATTTGCGACAACATGGATAGACCTAGAGAGTATTATGCTAAGTGAAGTAAGTCACTCTGAGAAAGACAAATATCATATGATTTCACTCATATGTAGAGTCCAAAAAACAAAACCAATGAATAAACAAAAAACCAACAGACTGATGGTTGGCAGAGGGAAGAGAAGGGAGTATGGGCAAAATGTGTGAAGGGGACTGGGAGACACAAGCTTCCATTACGGAATGAATAAGTCATGGAAATAAAAGGGGCAGCAGATGGAATATAGCCAATGACATTGTAATAGTGTTGCATGGTGACAGATGGTAACCATACTTGTGGTGAGGATAGCATAATGTATAGAAATGTTGAATCACTGTGTTGTACACTTGAAACTAATGTAACATTGTGTGTCAACTATACTCAAATAATTGTGTTTTTTTTAATTAAAAAAAAAGTTCATTGCCTTCTCTGGGTAAAACTTCGGTTTGTGAGCAAAACTAGTCCAGTTAGACTTTCGCCCTTGAAATTTAAATTCGTTTTAACAGCTGTGGTCTGTATTATTAAAGCATTAAATAGAAGGGCACAAGATACATACAAATTATTGAATCAGTTTCCTCCCTGAAAAAGCAGAAATTGATAGAATTACACTCACATTGAAAAACTCCATCTGGACTGAAGGGAGAGAAAGCAGTAAAAGGGCAAAGACTTTTTCTTTTTGAAAATTTGAAAATTACGTAGGCTATGGGAGTTTGGAACTTGACAATTTAGATTTTGAGGGAAGTGGCAAAATTGGATATGATAACAATAGAACAGGCGAAGGCACTTATCAGAACTTGGACAGATGATGAGTTCTGTTTTGAGGATTATTAGATATTGATATAAAGCATTTATACAGATTTAAGTATGCAAAATTATACAACATTCACAGTGAACAACAGATAAAGTAAGGTAATGAAAATGCTAGAACTGATCTGGGCAGTGGAGCTTATCTTTCCTGGGCACTTGATATACTCTGTAATGGATGAACAGTTCCACAGGTTAATCAAAAATTCAATCATCTAACAATTAAGAACAGAGGGATATTCTCAGTTTTGTACTGTTCATTCATTTACCTTTCAGGATTTTGTTTGAATTTCATTGAAATAATTCACACTGCTGACCAAATTCTATTGATAATCATGAAGCAGAGTTCTTATTTGCATATTCCTTCAAACACAGGATTAAATTTCAATTGTGGCTAATTACAGTAAGTTGTATACTTTATCATATGTCTCACTAAACACAATGCCCAATTCACATATCGGTCTGAAACAAGAAAAAAATAAACTGGCAGTCTAGTGGGAAAAAAACAATGAACTCAAGGGACTAAGGATGGGATAAAGAAAAAAGACCAGAAATTTTAAAAGGAAAAAAAAAATTAGAGCATAAGAAATGAGAGAATGGGAGGTTTCAGTGTCATTGAATAAAAGGTAACTCAGAGTTTTGAAGATTTCTGAGGTAGTACAGGTACTTGTGATGACCAGTCTTATATATAACCATCGTTTTATAGAGATGAAATTATGTTGAAATCCATATTGTTTATAGGATGAAAGGATGCCCATTCCGTAACAAGTTCTCTCAAAATGATGGCAGAAGCTGGGTTAGATAGGAAGCTTGTGAACCAAGTTGTGGGATTAACTAAGAGGGTGGAAATAACAGTGATGAGAAAGAAGCACCATTCAAGTTCTTTCTTTTAGCTATATCCCTTTCAGCATCCCCAGATTGTCACCCAGCCAACAATGTTGCTACTCCTACTTTAGAGGATTAGGATCAAATGTGAAAAAACATTGAAAGGCAGGCAGCAGCTATCAGATGTAGCTATTCTCTCTGCCCGTACTTCTAAATAACACCAGACTGGTTTTTAAATTCTGGTCCCAAAGTGATTCTGTGTCTTCTCCTGCCATCTATCAATGTTGTTCAAATTGAACACCAGTGCATCCTTCCTTATGAAGATATTTGAGGTTTCAGAAAGAAGAACATGACTTTATGAAAGAAAGGTTACTTTGTTAATCGTGAGCATTTGCTAAAGAGTAATAAACAAGTGGATGTGTTTTGATGTGCCAACGAAGGGTTATGCCTCTGCCTGATAAAATATAGTTACCGTTTTGTTTCTGTAAAACTAACCTATATTTGTAAGGGTATTTTTTTCCCCACTTTCATAGTACAGACTAATACCAGGGAAAGGGACATATAGGCTTAAACCAGAGAAGAATTTAGGAGGGTTACCTTAGGAATTTCATTAGTTGAATGAACTTTTGTGGAAGAAATTATTGCTACTCATGGATGCTGCAAAGGGATGATTGGTTGGAGGAAGTAAGACATTTTGAGGGACCTGGAGCCTAACAAGCAATACTTTATCACTCTTGCATGAATGGCTTAATTTCTCCATGGATTAAACTCAGAATTTGTGATTTTTGAAGAGTGTTGCCTAAGTAGGGAAATCCACAGGCTGTCAAGTAAAGGAAACTGGTATATCTGTGTTTCCCATTTTAAAGAAGAGACTTATTGTGCTCTAGCATATAAAATTTCAATCATAGATTTATATACTCTGAATGAATCTGGATGCTGGTTCCAATACTATGTAGTTCATAGGATATACAATGTATTGTCTGAAAAGAAGCATTGTAAAGACTTATAAATACAGGATTTTTTTTCTTTATTTGTCACCTAGTAATTTATCTTGGTACAACTTTATGTAATTAAATCATCACTACCATTAAATAATACAACTGAGTTAATGCTACATGGGATGGTAATAGTAACTAGAAATGTATGATTTCTTATTTAGTTACCAAGTGACAGCAGCTTGGGGGTAGGTAGGATACTAAGAGAAGGAGCTTGGAAATGTGAAAAGAAGATATTCACCAAACTCTAATTTTGTCCCTAATTATATGTTCTAATCTTTCACACAAAATTTTTCCATCTACTAACAGCCCAACATGTATTTATTTTTTCATCACAAATGTTCTCATTCAAATGGGTGAGGTGAAAGAATTATATATTTAGGGAAAATATGAGAAGTTTGTAGATATGAAATAATTAAATATTTTAGGTTTCCTAGATAATAGAGCCTAAGGCAAAAATTTCCATGCTATCACATTACAGGAGTTTGCTATTCAGAGAAAAGCAAAAGTGAAAGTTAAAGGAAGTGAGACAGAGAAATAGAGAAATTATGAGAAGGAGCATTAGTTCTCAATAGGCACAACTGATGGTAGGACATCCTTAGACTAAATAAAACTTCTGTATTTCAGGTAATTTTGTGAAGGTAGGCTGAGAGAATAAGTTATCTGCTGGCTTCTTCCCAGTCTCCATTCCCCATTGATCAAAGACTATAATGATATCTATCTATCTATCTATCTATCTATCTATCTATATCTATATCTATATCTATATCTATATCTATATCTATATATACCGTTAATAGTCTTTATGTCCAGGATCTGTTACTTGACCCCTTACGTAAGCTTTTGGGGTCAGAGGCTCTCTGTATTAAGACAGGCTAGTCCTCAGATGGCAGCTGTCTCCAGCTGTCATCTAGCACATGTGAGATTCTTGCTCTGTGGTGGTGGTAGCAGTTGCTGCAGAAATACGGGCTTGAACCATCTCCAGGGCTATTTTGGAGGTAGATACTATCCAAGATATAAAGTTGGTAAAATGGGTGAGGTTGAGCATTATCTTGGGTGGGACATAGTGTAGTTTTGCAAAAACCATTTTTATGTCATTCTTGTGCAGTTGGAACATGCAGGAAAGAAAGTTTCCCTCATTTGTAGGCATATTTAGCCCTTCAAGTCCATTGAAATATTCCAAAAAGAGTTAAAAAAAAAAAACTAAAAAAAATTCAGGTGTCACTGTTTATATCCACCTTTCTCCTGTCCCATCTGTTTTAGATTTCCATCCCCTTTGACCATCACTTTGGCTTGATGTGGGTGCTTACTTGGAGGGATAGTCCATACTGAGCCCCTGGTGGCCTATACACTTACCTGCTTTGTCCTTTGTCTTTATCGAAGTTTGGTGACTTTGACCATTTTCATATAATGTTGGGTACTGTAGCATAAAAAGAAAGCCTGATGGATCCCCTGGAGCAAAGCTATTCTCACTATCACTCTTGAGATAATCAGAATGGATTATTAGTAGTGTAATTCTTTTATTTGCTTGCTAGTTCCCCCAAAAGAAAAGCCCAAAATAGCAATGTGGTAACCCCATATTGCAGTTCAGTGGATGCCTTACCATATTCCCTGGCAAGAGCACAGCTCCATGTTTCCCCCCAAAAGCAAGAATAATTACCTGACAGATCCGAAGATTTGGAGAATGAGAAGTACAAATCCCTGAAGTGGATAAATGGGAGTGATTGTGAGAGATCATGATTCTACTTCTCCTTGATTACCAATGTATTGTATTAGGGATACTGAGCTTGATATAAACTGTTATTGATTCATTACATAAACTGCATCCTGGAAGATAGTGTCCAACCCCACAAGTTGTTTAGTCAGGCTGGCTGATTCTTGGGGGAGTCTGTGGAATGGCCAATGAAAACCATGGTTATAAGCCCATTGTCGCAGCTCCATTTCTGTAAGGGTCAGAGGCAATATCATGTAGAATACCAAGTCAATATTAGGCATTCTGTAAATCTTTAGATAGTGATACAGGTAACTGCACATTACCCAGGCTTTCTCTGCTTCTTCAGTTACCACGCATAGGCAATGATAGCCAGTCCAACTATTGACTCTATTATGGTTGCATCTCTAGGTCTGCCAAAATTGATGCAGTTTGATGAGACTGACCAGTCAGTGTTTGGATAGTTGCTATAACTGAAGAGTGATACCATATTTGGGACTCATGCGTATGTTCTATTCTTTCCCTAATGGTTACTCTGACCATGAATGAGCACACTGTACAAGTATAGGAATGATCAGGGGAGGAGTCAGATTAACAACCTCAGGATGCGTTACCCATGCCCTGTGTAGTTTTTGAGGAATTTATCTGTGGTGTGTTATCTCTTTGACCATTGATAGACAAATTAAACAAAACAAAACAAAACAAAACAAAATACCCTGCAGCTTTTGTTCTTAAATTCCTAGGTTTATGTGGGTACCTTTTTCTCAATTAATCTTATCCTGAATTTTGCAATCTTGTTTCGGCCCTCGAAATAAACCATGCAGCCGTTCTCCACTATGCAGGGTCTCCTCAGATCTCCTTTCCCACCAATGAATTTTACTTCATCGTTAGGTTTTGGGTCATTCTTGAGACGATTGTAATTAAGTAGAGTATCTTCTGTAGCTAGTGCCAATATATTGTACTGATTATCTTGTGTCATTTCCTCCCTCATGAAGGAACCAGATATACTGTTTCACATACTCAGATTCTGAACGCTGGTTCCAATACTATGTAGTTAATAGGGTAGACAATGTATTGCCTGAAAAGAGGCATTGTAAAGACATAAATAGCATGAATTGAGGAAGAGAGGTGATAGGTCAACTGAGACAGATGATATGGGAGTCTGGACTTTCTCATCAAATAATTTACTTCTCCCTTTTATATCTGCTCAAATTCAATTTCAGATGAACCATTGCCATGATCTAAAATAAGTTATGTCTGTGCTCATTCCATCGTGGGATTGGGTGACTCTGATAATACCGTGGGCACATAGTCTTTTGCTGTGTAATAATCAGGTATTTTGTTTTTGTTAGATCCAAATGGAGTATCTGAAGTTAGTATAAATGGGTGTGTCTATTGAGTTGCTGGAAATAGTTTTGATGGGATTTTTTTCCTGCGAAATTTCATTGGTGCTCCCTGTAGCTTCCTATATTCCAGATACCAAAACAGGTAAGCAAAAGCCAAAGAATAGAGTAGGTCAGAATGAAAACAAAACAAAACAAAAAAACAGCATCTAAATGCATACTACTTCCCTGTGTCAGGAACTCAGTAATAAATATTACAGTATTTGCCATCTTATGAGCAATAGAAGGGAGAATAGAAAAAGAGTTATTTTTTATTATGTTTAGTGCTATAACATTATTAAGACAGAAGAGGTACACAGTCATATACATATAATATATATGTTAGTGCTAAAGGGAAATCAATGAAAAACATATCTTTCAAGCCAAAATGGATTAGTTTATATCACTAAAGATAATGCCTGTACAAACTCAAATACAGTGCTACAGAAAAGGCTGAACTGTCAAGATGAAATAGTTGAAATTGAGATAAGTCACAAATATAATTAGCATATAATTCTGCAGTAAATACTAACTTTTTTGTATATTAAGGCTTGATTCAGTAAAAAAATAAGACTTACAGTATACTTTTAGGGGAAAATGTAATTAACATGTGCGTAATATTCTTATACTTAAAATGTTTTCATATATGCTATTTTAATTTTACTACCTGCAAGTATTTATTGTGGGTTAAGAAAATTCTGACTTCTTGCCAAGTAGAGATACTATTGTATCTAACTTAATGAAAGAATAAAGAATATTGTAGTAAGTATGTTACTGGTAGAGCTTGTACAAAATACATTCCTAAACAGTTTTTCTCACATAAAATGAATCAACTCCCCTGAAACGTGGTTTTATAATGTGAATGTACACATGAATGTTCAAATGTTATAAAATATAAAACTAATACAGGCTCTCACTAAAGTTAAAAATTTTAGGATTCTAGTGTATATGAGATAATATCAGGAAACATACACTTTACATTTTAATTGTTCAGTTAAATATTTTGGGCTTAGGGAGACACTCGCAATATTCAGTTTATATTATAAAGCAGATATAGGTAGAAAGACTTAAGCCATACTTTCTGTCAGTGAACTGGCAAATCGGATTTCTTTAAAATAGGAGAATTAATAGTAAGATATGTATGGGCCATAGAAACAATTATGAACACAGAGTTCATTTATGGAAACAAAGTTGTGGATATAAGTTCATTCATACACAGATTGCATAAAAAGTCAAGGTTTCCCATCGTATTTCTGCCTCTTGAAGTTTATTGGATACCTGAAGGGTTTCTTGAGGTGTGGGATTTTTCAGTGCTAAAATCAAGATAGTCCCAGCAAATGGGGAACTAACCACTCAAACTACTGGACACTTTTGCTTAGGGTAATGAGTACTGGCAATTTATGTGGCTTATGGGAACATTTCAATCATCTCAGACACTCTCTTGGGGACCCTTATAATATTATTCCCAGAAGGTTCCAAAGCACTTCCCTTCATTTAAAAACAGAAACTTTCAGGAAAATAAGAAATCATTCCCAGATCATCTTGACTGAATTCCCAACAAATAAATCTGAGATTTTACTTTCCATTCTCACCTATGGCTTATCTGTTATCATATTCTTGGTATTAAATTTATTGCTTAATGCTGATGAATATTTAAATTACAGACATCATGTGTCCAGTGCTTCATCTTGTGTCCTGAATATTAAAACACTCTTCATACATGGCCAAACGTGACATGCCCACACTTAACAAAAGGAATAGGAACTTCATAATATCCCCTCATGTGTGGTCCATCTTTCGTATTTGCTCAAAATTGTTTGACCTAATCCAGGACTGTACATTCTATTGGGTTATGGTAACCCTTTGATTCTTACAGTCTAACACAGCTTTTGTGTTTTCTGTCTTCTTTCAAAACTATTGTTTGGCATCCATGCACCAATCCTGGTTTCTTCTGTTTGTTGTTGTTGTTATTGTTGATGTTTTGTTTTGTTTTTGTTTTTCTTTTAAAAGCTGGTCTTTGGTGGTCTTACCACCCTCTGACATCAGCTTTTCTTATGCTAGAATCCATATCTATAATCGTGATCTCTATAACTCTGTAAATTCAACTGTGTTTGAAATTAATAATCAGATACAGGAATCTCACTGCCCACTGCATGCTAACGTCACTGTTTCAAACATAAACCCACTACATCCATCCCCTTCCTACCACAATGAAATCTGCTTTTCTTCTGGTCCTTTGATCACTAAACCAGGTGAGAACAGAGATTTTGTTTGTTTGTGTTTTTACTTTTTCATAATCACCAAATTTTTAATGCTAATTCAGAGTGAATTTTTCATGATTGTCTTCCTGTTTTTAAATTACAGCTTAATCTATATCCAGCCTACAGACTATGATCTATTATTCTTACTTCCAATTCTTATTCTTTTTTATTTTTTACGTTTTCTTTCATAAACATCTGTTAGTTCATGTTATTAGTTGTGTTCGTAATATCTTTCTCCATTGATCATGTTTTTTTAAGTTTGTTTTTTTGTTTATTTAGAGTTTGCATGCATGCTCACATGGGGCAGAGAGAGAGGGAGAGAGAGAGAATCCCAAGCAGGCTCTACACTGTCAGTGCAGAGCTTGATGTGGGGCTCGAACTCACGAACTTCAAGGTCATGACCTGAGCTGAAATCAAGAGTTGGACACTTAGCTGCTTAACTGACTGAGATTAATCATGTTATTATAATATATATCAGTACTACAATTATCTACATGAGGAATTAAAATATCTGTATTTTTATATAATTCAGGTTTATATTTTTGCTTAACACAAATGTAGGTCCTCATTTTTGCAAATGTTGGCTATCAGTCTGAGTAATAGTTTTTGCCCTTTGTTTTGAAATTCATTCTCAGGTTCAGCCTCAAAGAGATTAGTGCAGAGTACAGGTCCCATATTTTGGATTTATAGTTGTCAGATGCCTTTCTGAGGCACTTGCTGATACTGGGGCTAGCTTCGTTTCAGCTTGGCTCATGTGCTTTTTGTCAATTGTTTTATTTCCTCCAGCCAACCATTGTAGGGAGTTGTATGCAAACCTCAGGCAGTTGGCCTAGGTTTTTTTCAGCCACTGCTAATAGGTAGGGAGCTCCAACCTCTGGTTTCACAGGCGAGCCAGACTTTGATGCTCAGTAATGCCTAAGGTACTTTTGGACCCTGTTATCCAGGAACTCAAGCGTCAGATCCTTTCTTCATGTATTCAGTCCTTGATCCCAGCAGGCACACAGCTTCAGCCTCTGATTGCTGCAGTGTGTTTCTATTCATATTCTGCTCTGTGGAAATACCTTTTTCTTGCTTGTGGTTGTATCATTTCATTTTATTTCATTTTTATTTACTCTTAACATTGCCATTTTTGAAAGGAAAGGAACATTTAAATGCATGAACTATAAGCTTATCCTGGCCAGAAATTCCCTGGTCTCTTCTCAGAATCCCATCCCGGGCTTCTATCCACAGCAGCAAAATAACACTCAACACTTTCTGCTATTCCCTCATCACTCATTTACTCCCCAGCAGCTTGCAATCTGTGGTCAATTCCCAACATTTTATAGAAGCTACTCTCAGAAAAGCCACTGATGATCTCTGCACCTTCCACTCCAATGAATGTACTCCCCCCCACCCACTTTTGACCTCAGTAATAGTGGATACTTGCCAACCTTATCCTACTTTAAATTGCTTATGCTAGTTTTTTTTTTTCGTACTTTATACACATTATTCTGGTGTGAGTATATTCATGTCAAATCAAATAGATGTGGACCTCCTCCTGTGCTCATACATAGTCCCTTCTTTGTCATGTAGAAGTCAAGTCAGATAAAACCTTAGATTAAAACTTTAAATTAATCAAAAACTTTCTACTAATTATGTGGAGTAAAATTAATCTTACTTTCTAAAGAGTCATGTAGGATTTTTATTTCACTGATATTCCCATGCATGTAAGTGGAAGATAGAAGACAAGTTGAGCAAAAAGTTATTATTTTTAAAAGAAAAAAAATTAATGTCTAGTTTTGAGAGAGAGAGACATAGAGCACGAGTGGGGAAAGGGGCAGAGAGAGAGGGAGACACAGAATCCGAAGCAGGCTCCAGGCTCCCAGCTGTCAGCACAGAGCCCGACTCAGATCTCAAACTCACGAACCACGAGATCATGACCTAAGCCCAAGTCAGACGCTTAACTTACTGAGCCACCCAGGTGCCCCTAAAAAGTTATTTTTAATTCTGATTTGCAAGGCTGCTTTAGGCATGCTAGTATGGAGGGGCGTTTGATTACCCTGTAGTTTTATTTTGCATCATGTAAAGAAACGGTATAAATTAAAACGGTGAATACATTTCTCTCATTCTCTGGACAATATTCAACAGTTGGTGGCATAGCAGAGTAATACACGATTTTTATTTGAAATGTTAGTGAGATATTTGTAAATCCAATTGCTCTTTTTAGACATAATAGAAAGATATCCATGTACATTTTGCCAACTTCTTCCCTGTGGTAACATTTGCAAAAGTATAAGACACACAAACAGTGTATTGACAGTAATATAATGTACTGATCTCATTTAGACTTCCTCAGCTCCAGTTGTCCTCATGTGTGTGTATATTTAGTTGTGTACAATTTATCACCTGGGTAGTAGGTCCAACTATCCACCACCGTAGTGAACATGCTGAACAGTTGTGCCAATCCATTTAGAAAATAGGCAAAAAACATGAAGAAAAATTCCACTGAAGAAATATGGCAAGTGAGTGGATGGGAAGATTTTTAGCATTATTAGCCATAGGAAAATTCAAATTAAAATAACAATGAGGTTTTACTATACATCTATCTAAGCAACTGAAATAAAAAAGAGTGAAAACGTTAATGCCGGTAAGGATGAAGAGAAACTTAATCTCTTATGCATTGTTAGTAGAAATGTAAAGTACTACAGCTTTTTTGAAAAATTTGGACAATTTCTTATAAAAGTAAATATGTCCTTACTCTATAAGTCAGCAATTGTACTTTCTGGGTTTAAATCCCAAATAAATGAAAATTTGTGTTCATGCAAAAAGCTAAAAATACATGTTCATAGTGGATTTTTTTTTCAACGTTTATTTATTTTTGGGACAGAGAGAGACAGAGCATGAACGGGGGAGGGGCAGAGAGAGAGGGAGACACAGAATCGGAAACAGGCTCCAGGCTCTGAGCCATTAGCCCAGAGCCTGACGCGGGGCTCGAACTCCCAGACCGCGAGATCGTGACCTGGCTGAAGTCGGACGCTTAACCGACTGCGCCACCCAGGCGCCCCGTTCATAGTGGATTTATTTCTAGTAGTTAAAAAGTGGAAACAACCCAGATGTTGTCAAACAGGTAAATTGAAGCAAACTGCAAAATATTCATACTAGAACACTAAACAATAAAAATAATATATGAATAAATGTAAAATTTTTGAAATGATGAAATATTAGAAATGGTGAACATATTACTGGTTGCTAGGATAGGAGCAGAAGGTAGGAGGGATATAGCTGTGGTTTTAAAAGGGTGCAATATAAGGGATTCTTGTGATAATATACTATTTTATATTCTTGTTACACCCTCTTGGTGAAGAATCTGGTGTCTTTTCTAGACGTCGTTAATCTTTGTAATATCTTTAAGAGTAAAGTGGAACTTCCTAGAAAATGGTGGTAAAAGTGCATGCGCGTGCACACACACACACAGTGGAACGACACTGTGCCACATGTATGTGTGTGCACGTGTATATGTGCAGTGGCATAACACTATATATGTATTTAGAGAGATCCTTCATGGTTTCATATTAGGCTTGAGGTAAAGAAGTAAATAGGAAAACATAAGCAGCATGCTACTAAGAATAGCCTTATTTTCACCATAATAATTTGATTGCTCAGAAAAGATCTTATTTAAAATCAATGAAGCTTATTTATCACAAAAAAATAACACACCTGATTATAGACAATATTTCTAAATTTATTCAGTTAGTAGTTTTTAACAAGAAACATTTGTCACCAACATTTTCCAAGGATAACAATTCTCAGGCCGTAAGACCTATGTGAGCAGACAAATGTTCCTTCCCCACCACTAACCATCATTCTGCTCTATGTTCAACCAGTATTTTCTCTTTTGGTGATTTCAGCAATTTGATGATGATATATCTTGGTGGTTTTTCTTTATTGTTTTGTTTGTTTTTTCCTGCTTAGTGTTTATGGAACTCTCTTGATCTGTAGGTTTATAATTTTATCAAATTTGAAAATACTCTAGCCATTTTTCCTTCAAATAATTGTTCTGACCTCTCCTTTCTTTTCTTATGGGATTCAGTGTATGTTAGGTTGCCAGATTCTGTCTCCTAGCTCACTGGTTCTCAGTTCATTTATTCTCCTAATATCTCTCCGTCAGTTTTTCTTTCATTTAGTTTCTCTTTCTGTGGTTTCAGGTTCACCACTTTTTTTTCTTTTTTTTTTCTTTTTTATCTAGAGGTTTAGCCTTTTCAGAGTTTTTTTTTTTTTTTAATTTTGGACACTGCTTTTCATATCTACAAGTTAAATTTATATCTTTTCATATCTCCCATTTCACTCCTCCTTGTCATACCCTTTTTCTTTTTTTGTAACAGAAAAGTGTTCATTCTGTGATTAAATATATTAATAATTACAAAAAGAAAAGTCAATAGAATTAAAAATTAAGTTCATAGATTTTACAGGGATAATTTTTTTGTAAACACACAACAAAATTCCTCCCACTTACTGTTGAGGAATTAGTTACTTGAAGAGATAGTATACAATTTCTCACCAAATTGACTTGAAAGAAATACTTCTAAAAGTTTGATAAAAATCCAATGTTGGTGAGCATGTAGATAAAGAAGACTCTGATTGTCTTTCTGGGAGTGAAAATTGACTTCTTTGGAAGAAATTTTATAGTATGTGACATTTGTCCCAGCAATTTTACTCTCAAGTAATACATATTGTAACATATGTGTATAAAATATAAGTTCAAACATGATCATTGCAGCATTTTTTAAATAAAAGATTAATGATTATAAATATTAACTACACACACATACATTATTCTCCTAGTTGAAAAATAACATGTATGTGAGATAGAGAAAAGGCAGAAAGAAAGGGAGAAAAAACAAAAACAACTATGGCAGATTATTCTGTGGTGTGGTCTTAGAGTTTAGAGAAAGAGATGGCCCATTTTTGATTTGTATCATGCATTTTTAATTTGTATTGGGCTTTACAAGTCTCTATAAGACTTTGCGATTTTTATACTTCTTATAACAAGTTTATGTTTAGGAATTGTTGATTTTGTTTCTCCTTTGGAATTCAGATATCTTATACTTTTTCTTCTTTTCTCCATCTTAGATTTGAGGACATTATGGTTCTTGTTTTCTTTCGGTTCCTTTCCTGAGATTAAGTTTTTCCCCTCCCCATGAACATTACCCTGTTCTTTTAATTTAGGCTTCACTCCTCAAGCAGAATATTGTACATGAGCTTGACCTAATAGTCTTGTTAGCTTATCCTTGACTTAGAGGAAAGACCCCTGGATGAAGAGCTATGAAATCAGCCAGATAAATACAGGATGACATTTGAGTAATGTTTCTTGAATAACTCTTTAATATGAAATGCTAATGAGAAGATTAAGAACATTGATCCCGCACCATCCAGGTCAGTTGCCAAGCCCCAAACCACATATACAAATTTTGTATGTTCTCTAGCACACTATGTTTTCTTTCCAAAAAATAATAAAAATAAAATTACAGTTCAATCAGTATAAGCATCAGCACATTTTGGGGGCTGTTTGATTATAGGACTATATTAGGATGCAAAGGACATTATATAACCTGAAGTGTTTCCAGAACCATGTGCATCTACACTATATTAGTAAATAATACAACTAAAGATATCATTCCAAAACAATTAAACAGTGTAAATATAATTCCCTTGCATTACATGTGTTGGTCAGGTTTATATATCAGCTTGACCGGGCTAAGGGATGCCTAGATAGCTGTAAAACATTTCAGGGTATGTCTATAAGGGTGTCTCCGGAAGAGAATAGCATTTGAATTAGAATACTGAGTAAGGATCTGCTCTCACCAATGAGGATGAATATCATCCAACTTATTGAGAACCTGATTAGAACAAAAGGTCAGAGACAGGGTGAATTCTCTTTCTGAGTGGAGTCATCCATCTTCTCTGGCTCTCAAGCATAGGTTCTTCTGGTCCTTGGCTTTTGGATTCACACTAAGATTTAAACCATTGACCTCCCAGAGTCTCAAAATTTAAGGCTTCAACTGAATTATACTACCAGCTTCTCTGGTTTATAACTTACAGATTGTGGGACTTCTAGGCTTCCAAAATGACATGAGTCAATTCCTATAATCTCGATTTCTCTCTCTATCTAACCTCCCCCCCCCCCATCTTTCTCTCTTAGAAAAGTATGCATGTCTTGTTCTTTTCCTCACACCTTGAATCTTAACGCTTCTTTTGGATTTCTAGACTTTACCTAGTATAAAAGGCTTGGAGCCTGCTTAAGATTCTATTCCTCCCTCTCCTTCTGCTCCTTCTCAGTTGGCTTGCGTCTTCTCTTTCCCTCTTTCTCTCTCTCTCTCAAAAAAAAATTAAAAATTAAAAAAATTAAAAAGTCTGTTTTATAAGGCAAAAAAACGATATTCAAAAAAATATATAATTTAAATTTTGTGCCAGACTGAAAGACCAGGGTAATGATACTACATGAGGTAATCATCATCGCATAGCATTGATTAGCAACTTAATGGCATAGCCAAAATACTACCTAAAAAAGACACATCTAATAGAGGTACAACATTTTCAGACACTGTTTTTCTCTAGAAATGTGCTGTGGATGTGAAGGATCTGCACACACCAATTTATGAATGCATCTTTATAAATTATAAATATAATTTATATATTAATATAATTAATATATTAATATATTAAATTATTAATATAATTTAATAAATATAAATTATTTATTATAATTTATAAATTATAAATCTTTATAAATTATTCACTTTGTAATACTTTACAAAGTATTAAGCTTTATTTGTGTTTGTGGTACAAAATAAATAATATATGTGAGGCCCAGGATGTTTATTCAAGAAAAAGTACATATTTTTCTGATGGAAATATGAATTGACTTTGTAATCAGAAAGAGTTCGTTTTGAATTTTGACTTTGTTTCTCAGTAGTCATGTCCTTTACAAATAGTTTAACTTGATGCCCTGCTTTCTCATCTCTGAAATGGGACTGCTGACACTTTACCATAAGTCTGTTGGATAAAATGCATGAGATAAGGCTTATAAGAATTTTACTTTTGGGGCACTGGGTGGCTCAGTCAGTTAATCGTCTGACTTTGGCTCAGGTCATGATCTCACAGCTCATGAGTCTGAGCCCCGGGACGAGCTCTGTGCTGACAGCTCAGTCTGGAGCCTGCTTCGCATTTTGTGTCTCCCTCTCTCTCTGCCCCTCCCTCACTCTTGCTCTGTCTCTCTGTCTCTGTCTCTCTCTCTCTCAAAGAGGAATAAACATTAAAAAAAAATGTTTTAAAGAAATAAATTTACCCTAATTTTTTTTTAACCTTTATTCCTCTTTGAGAGACAGAGACAGAACATGAACAGATTAATGAGCCCTGAGATCATGACCTAAGCTGAAGTTGGATGCTTAACCAAATGAGCCACCCAGGCGCCCCTAGAAGAAATTTACTTTAATGTCTATCTGGCCATTACTTGGTGGATACTAAAAGTTGGTTAGGTAGTATTCATATGAAAAGAGTAACACAGCTTTGTAGTATTATTTAATGGAAGATAAGAGCTTATAGGTGGGGTTCTAATTTACCCTCTGTAGTAGATACATGATTCTTATATAATTATTTTATCTGACACTGTCTGCATCTACGGTTATATACATCTGTTGGTGCTCAGCACATTCCATCATTTGCTAAATCACATGCTGCATCACACGCTAAATTGATCAATTTTCCCAAATTTATCAAATTTTATTAGATAAAAATATATACATATGAGAATGTGAAAAGAAATACCTACATTAACATTACAAATTCCATTAAAAATGCAGATCCATTGGTAGCCCCAAAACTCAGTATAATCACACAATAAGTAAGAACACCTATAATCTCATTCGTCATTAATAGAACTACAGCTTCGACTTTTTATATTTTATGTTTTTTTCTATTTTGTATTGTTAGTAGATTTGTAGTTTTCCGAATCATACCATGGCACAAAAACAAGGATGAGGAAAACAAGGGTGGTGAAGAGGTATCAACTACATCATATGAAGTATGTTTGATGGTATGAAACAAGATGATTAAACATGAGAACGGAGGACATGATAGCTGATTACACATTTTTAAAACTTTTTTATTTTGTACATTTCTGAGAGACTGAGACAGAGTGTGACCAGGGAAGGGGCAGAGAGAGAGATGCACACAGAATCTGAAACAGGATCCAGGTTCTGAGCTCTCAACACAGAGACCAACGCGGGGCTTGAACTCAGGAGCAGCAAGATCATGACCTGAGCTGAAGTCACTTGCTTAACCAACTGAGCCACCCAGGTGCCCTGCTGATGACACATTTTTAAAGATACAACAGAGAAAAATTATTGAGATTATCCTGTATAGTTATAAAGGTAGAATTAGTACCAACTGCAGGAAGTTTCAGGAAAAATTTGACTAACAGCTAATGAAGGATCCCAAAAGAATGGCTCCTTTTTAGAAATCAAAGCCTAGATGTGTTAAATAAGATGAGGTAATCACCCATTAGAAAAGTCATAATTAGACTTTCTGCTCTAGGTTCTAAATTGGACTACATAACACCTATAACCCATTCAAATCAAGAAATAAGGTGTAAGCAATTAATTTAAACTCAGACTTCCTCATTCTTTGATTAAATCTTGGGAAGCCTAAAAAGTCTTCCATCTTCTGTACCCATGAATCTGAAGTAATGTAGGATGGGAAGAAGTATTATTAGCTCTCTGGAACTTGCCTGCTATATTTAGTTGTCTGCATCCTAAACAAGAGAGATCAAGATACAGAGTTACCTCCCCACTGTCTCTGATGCGCTTTCAACACACTTAGAATTAGTTTTAGGTAGAAAAAAAATTATTGGAATTACTAAAGAGTAAACTTGCTTCCTTTCGGCATTAAAAGACACTGACTTTGTCTTTATCTGTTGTGAAACCTAGACGAATACCTGTGTATCAGATCATTTCTATATATCAGCATTAATCGAGGTACCATTCATGCTCAGTAGAGATAATGCAATTCTAAACTAAAGGGAAATTTATTTTTCTTTCTTTTTTTAAGTATAAAAGCTTAGGAAAATAATAGGAAGTTAATGATTTTGGAGTAAATTATTACTAAAAATCAGTGTTTCTCATTTCCTATGATTGTAAACATCATATGATTTTCTTAGGCAAAAAGGTTTGAGTGTATATGTGAATATTTTTTATTCTTCTTGAATACTATTTCCATATTTCCATAGCTACCTGAATATTTAAAACATATCAACCCTTGACTTACTTTTAAATATAAAAAATTATTTACTATACTGAATTCATAAAAAGTGATTTTTGTTTTTGCAGAGGAGAAAATTGATTCCATATATTGAAAGAGGAGTCAGTATTTACTACTACTAATGTAACAAATTGATTTTCAAAAAGAAAGACAAACAGTTTAAATTGTTATCCTTCTGTCAGTGTTGATTGTTGTATCATCAGACCGAATATATCTTGAGGACAATAAGATAAATATTCCTAAATAAATGATTCATAATTATTTTATTATAGTGGGTGATACTGTTAAAATAATTATTATAGTAAAGTGGTAAGTTTTCAAAACATAGCAATAGCAAAAAGAATTAATATGAATGTAATACATCCATATGCATGTAAACTGTCAACTCTAAAATTATCATAAAATATTTTAATATTTAAAACTTTGTAGACTATTATAAACATTTATCTAAAAGATGTTTCTCTACTTCCTCTTTGAGTTTTTGCATTTTTTTTTCTTCCCCCCCCCTGGCAGTTTCAGGTGAGTGTCCTCCAGGAAACAGATGCCAAAACCAGCAATCTACCTGAGACACTATATTTCTTTTTGGATCATTAAAGATATAAATACAGGAAAATTTAAGTGCCATAAAAGCATTTTTCTATAAAATTAATGTAGTGGAAACATAACTGTAATTTACCAGTCTTGTGAATTACTAGTAGACAAGTTAGTTACCTTAATCTTCACAGGTTTGAGAATATACATCTATAATGAGAGTTTTGGTGCCTTCTTTGCATGTTTGTTGAAAGGGTTAATGATAAGATATACTCCAAAACACTGATTATAATTTTGTGATTCACCCGTTTCTAACATAATACCTTGTTTTGAAATAGAAAATAAAATATCGCTGCAAAAATACAACGAAGCTACACATGATTAAGCCTCTGCTTTGCCAGGATTGTAATAAGGTTGTCCACCTTTATGCACCAAAGCATGGGATGCATTGCACAGGCAGAGAAACTGAATTTAGTCCCTATGCAGAAAAATTTTCCAAGAAAAAGAGCTCTCTTATGACATGATAAATTTTCATGAGGGGTGAATAATTTATTTCCTTGAAGCTTGAATTTTTCAGCATCTATTTACAAGTAGAAAAACATGTCAATTATTTTAACAGAGTTTAAATCAAAGAATTTTTAATCAAGTATTAAGAAACTGATAAAGAAACAAACAAACACTTAGTGACAGAAATATCTCATAGGTAATACCCTCAAAAAAAAGTTACATCCCTAGAGCAGTGGGAACAAAGCGAGGAGGTCAAGCTACTGAAATATTAGGCTTCCAAGGGAGGGGTGTAGTGTTACCAATGACAAAGAGCTCGTACTTGGGTGCCTTAGCCAGTAGATGAGCCTGTCTTTTTCTTTTGAGTAAATGGTTTTTATTACTAGCAGCAAAAATAAGGATACAGGGAGATAGCTGTCAAAGCACTGTATCCCTATGGGGCTAGTATAGGAGCTTTTATTATGTATGCCTGCAGGACAGGGGCAAAAAGCTTGCATATGCACTAGGAAATTTATACATATTCTATTATTTAGGTATCTAGGTTAAATGCTCATGGTTAGCATGTCAGCATGCTATGTTCAAAAAAATGGCAGAAAATCCTTCTCATAGGAGGAGATCTTAATTTTATGAATTCAGAGGGCTTCCAAATGGGTCCTCAGCTCTAAACCGGCTCAAACTGGCTCATGTAAGGGGCTCTTAGGCCAAACACCTAACAAGGGGCTATCAGTTGAAAAACCTATCTGGGTGTCTCCTTTGTGGGAACTGCTGATCCTGCAAAACAAAACACATTGCTTTCCTGCTTTTGTCCCTCCCCTTCTTTTCTGCTGATAGCCCTCTGATTTGAGTTACTTCCTGTTGCATCCTAGCTAACAGCCATACTGTTTTTGTGCATTTTGGAAATACTGCAAACAGGAATCATCAGTTGAAGGCATGGGAACAAACTGCCATTGCAGAGTAAAAAAAAAAAAAAAAAAAAAAAAAAAGCATCACTGGAGATGAACTGGCAGGAACCAGCAGACAGAAAGGAGCAGGTGACTTCTTTCTCCGTCTTCTCTTCTCCTCTTCTGCCTTCTAAAGACAGTCTAACTGGGATTCACTAGCAAAGAAGTAGTGTAATTTGTAAAGTTTCTGTCCCACACAAGTTTATAAAAGTTGGAATTTGAGACATGATAGTATAACAGAAAGCACATGGTTGATGAGAGATCACAGGAATGTGCTAAAACATGATTCTCAACTTTCTCCATGATTGCAGCCTTTTGGGAGTCTTGTGAAAATACAGATCCCATGTTCCAGCTCCCAGGGTTTCTGATTTAGTCTGATTAGCTTGGGCATCTGCATGTTAACTAGTATTTCAGGTGATTCTAGTTTAGATGCACTTTGAGAAGGAGTTGGCGTTTCAGAGGAACTTCAAGACTGGATGGTGGCATGAGGTAAACCATTTTACACTTGATTTTTTTTTTATCATTCTAACTGTAAAGACAGAGGTTAAGCAATCCAAGTTTTATTGGTTGCCCTCAACGTATAAATCGATCTTAAGTGAAATATTAATGTTGTACCTTGGTTGTTTGTGGTACAATGTGTATTTTAAAGTCACGGGTGGTTTTGAAGTCACAGACTCTTATCAACAGTGTTGAAATTTTAGTGGTAGCTTATGGCACTTATTCGGATTGCATTTTGCGTTATACAGACGTGTCTCAGTTCTTAGTTACATGTAGGGATGAGGAATGTTTAAATTAGGCTCAGGGTTTTGTTTTTTTTTACCTTCCGTTTTCCTTTGGCCTATAGAAGGAGAGAAGGGAGGTCCCTAAATGGAGGACAAACCCCACAAATTCATAATTCCTCTAATTATTAGAGGTTAACAGAGAGAGAGAAAAGGAGCTCATTTGGCAGCGTTTGAGCCTTCAGCCGACTCCAAGTACAGGGATTCTGTCAGAAGCCCCGGTATCTTCTGCAGGGTTTTGTATTGGTAGGGAGCCCAAAGAAAGCTGTATAGATGTTGCTGGAGGCTTTTCTCATCACATGCTAGACATCTCTGAAGATTACTTAAATATCTAATTAAGTCACGGTGTTCGAATTCATAAACATCACCCTCCTAAGAATGTTTCCAGTTCATTTTAATATTATAAGGTTTCCCTTAGATGTTTTGTTTACTTTCTAAATTAATCTATGTTCTTCTCCAGCAACTACAAACCCAAGAGGATTTTTTCCTCTGGTCCAGGTTTATTTAATCCTTAAGATCTTACCCGTTTTCTGGTGAACAACACCTATACTTCTTAGTGTTCTTAGTGTGAGATACTTAGTGGGAGATACTGTTCCTAGTGTGAGATAAAGACCAAGAAAATACCATGTTTTAAGCTGTGGGGTAGGATGGAGCTTGGAATCACCACAGTGACATCAAAGTTGCTTAAAGAATCCATCTTTTCCTGATGGGCAGTCATTATGTAGCAATGTCTTTGTGTCAAGTGTGAGGAGTGATCAAATATGCTTTTAAAAAAACAGCCTGTGTAGCCTGTGTGTTTTTCTTCAAGAGCAGGAAGATTACTCTTCATTATTAAGAGGAATCTAATATGAAGGAGGGGCGCCTGTGTGGCTCAGTCGGTTAAGCGTCTGACTTCGGCTCAGGTCATGATCTCGCAGCTCATGAGTTTGAGCCCGACATTGGGCTCTGTGCTGACAGCTCAGAGCTTGGAGTCTGCTTCAGATTCTGTGTCTCCAGTTCTCTGTGCCCTCCCACACTCGTGCTCTGTCTCTCTCTCTCTCTCTCTCAAAAATAAATAAACATTAAAAAACATAATATGAAGGAGAAGTGCACATGTTAAAAATAACAAGCATTTAAGTAAATGCCATTTATAAGTGGAATAGAGTCAATGGCATATTTTGGAAAGAACATGGACTAGTAATTTGGACACAAAAGTTTAAATCTCAGCTCTGCAAACTTGGAAAGTTATGTAAAGGCTCATTGCATGTGTAATTTTTTCTAAGTTTACTCATTTATTTTGAGAGACAGCATGAGCAAGAGGAGGGGGTGAGCAGAGAGAGAGAGGGAAAGAGAATCTCAAGCAGGCCCCACACTGCCAGCATGGAGCACAGTGTGAGGCTTGAACCCGCAAATCGTGAGATTATGATCTGAGCTGAAACCACCAGTCTGATGCTTAACTGACTGCGCCACCCAGGCACCCAGAGCTCATTGTATTTGAACGTACATGAGGCTGTGGGTGTAAGGTACAGGTTGTCATCTCTTGTAAATATTAAGTGCTCAGAAATGCTGACTATAGTTGCAATGTTGATGAAGACGATGATGACATAAAGATCAAGAATTGGAGAGAGACCACTAAAACATCAAATTATTCCTAAACTATTCTGTCCTCAAAATTCAGACTGGTATGATCTAACATTTGATATCAAAGTTCCACTTTGAATTGTGATCTCTATTTTAGTACTGCCATTGTATGCTCCCTTGCCATTCTTGTTTATCACATAAAATGAAGTGCTTTCTGCAATCTGTCTTTTCTTGAACTTTCATTTTTATCATTGTTTAAGCTTTCTTTTACTATCCTCATAATATTCCCTCTAATACTTCATGTACCTTCTGGAATGATTACATCACAGATAACAAATCCAACCCATATCCTCACTCTTTTTAAGAATGCTTGCTCAATTTCTTCATACCTCCAAATTATATAAAACCTAGTTTGTCCTTAAATAACTAGAAAGAAAATATATTAACCAGTAATATTTTTTAAAGTACAAAAGAAGAGGTAGAATTGAACATTGTTTCTTTATATAGAAGACTGAAAATTCTCTAGTAAGTGATTTGAGCTATGTATCATATGTGATGTTTTAGAATATCTCAGCAACACAGAGTGACTCTGTTACTGAAAAGATTATTTAGAGAGCATACGAAGATTGGCAAAGGTTTAGAAAAAATATTCTGTGAAATTAAAGGGGGCATTGACTTAGAAATAAAGGGAGAATCAATATATTGAGCAAATTACTGAGAGTTGTATACATAAATTTGTTGGTAAACAAAGCCTTCCAGCACAGGAGACATTTCTGATGATCTCCAGGTTTGTAATCACCAATTTCCCTGAGATTCCACTCCTTAAAGATGTGATTTCTTTATCACATTTTCTTGTAGATGAATGGAAATATTATAGGCAAAATGTGGTGGAGCCTTTCTAGAAATAAAAAAAAAAGAAGAAGAAAACAACTCTGTTGATTAGTAAGAGGATTAGCTTATCTACAATCATGGGATAGATAACTCAGATGGGGATACATCACATCAGGCCTAGAAATCCAAAAGAAGTGTTAAGATTCCAAGAATCAGGAAAAGAACAAGAAATGCATACTTTTCTATTAGAAACATAATAATGAAAAAGTTATGATAGTCTTTATTTCAACAAATCATTTCATAGGAAAATATTATTTGAATTATCTTTGATTTAGAATTCTGTTGATGCTTATTGGCAATATAGCTTAGCAGTTAGCTGTCACTTGGGATCCCTGGTATATAAAATGGGACCTATATGTTCTGAGGTCATTGGGGTAAAAGTATAGCATTACCTGAACAAATCAGCTAGAACAAATGATAATTAAGTCCTACTTAGAATGTAGAAAAGTATCCCTTTATCCCCTAAACCATACATTTAAAGGGATTAGTATGTTGGCACCTTTTGTGTAGTTAGCTTGAATGATATTTATACAGAGGGGTAATTTCTTTAAATGAACATTGTACAAAATGATCTCACATTTAAAAGGTGACAGCAATTTCATGGAAAATTGCTTTCTAAAATACACAGAGAGCCAACAATAATATATTACAAGTGCACAAATTACCTGAGTTGTCTCCAGTTGCCTTTTAGATACATTTAAAAATAGGCATTTGTTTGTTTGCAATATTAAATGTTCCACTAAATTAGCTGACACCTAAACGAATATCATCTTCAGTTCACAATGGATTCCAGAAGCACTGATAGGAATTTTGGAGATTATTTCCAATTACCAGATGAGAAAAGGAGTAAAAGAATGCTGAAAAAAATTTTTTTTCCCAAGAATAAAATTGAAGTTAAAAAAAAGTGATCTTCATTAAGCATATTATCTGGGAAGTCTGACTTTGGAGCTTTTCATTATTTCTTCTGTTTTTCTCTTAGCACCAGTTCCTATCATATGGATAGGGAAAATTAGGTTCCCAGGTCTGAAATAACAAATAAAATCTGTCATATCTGTGGGAGCTCCAGCATGCTGATACTTAATGTAGAAGAAGGTGGTCGTCTGAGAATAAGGTATTTAAAAAGCTATTCATCTATCCACACTCTCAGACTGAGGGACCCAGAATGAGCAGGAAAAGCCAATGCTTTTCTCCTAATAAATATAAACATTGGTTTTCCTAAGAGGATTCCGTCTTTGTAACATGGACTTAGGATAAGGAGTTATACTCCCATAAGAATCCCCTGAGAGAATTCAACCCAGTAAAGACACATGCTTCTTCTAAGATGTAAAATGCTTAGCTATGGACTGCCATATAGTATTGGTATGGAAGTAAATTGTTAGTAACTTTCAGGATACTGCATTGCCAATTTACATCAAAGCTATAAAGGAGTGTGTTTAACCACAATTTTAGATGTTTTTAAAAAGTCTTAAACCTTGTCTTTGGCTCAAAGATACCACTTTAAGGAATTTATCCAAAAAGATTAATAGTAGACTTTTTACAAATTCATGCAGAAGGACATTTACTGCAATATACTTTATATGAGCAAAATAGGACCAACCAAAATGATCAATTAATGATGATTTGCTAAATATATTATCATATATCCATAAAACTAATTGTATTAAATTAAGAATTCTAGTATAGATATACAATTATAGACACAAAAAGTTCTTTCAGTATATTCTTGGTTGAAGGAAGCAGTTCAAAAAACAATATGTGTAATATAACCACATTTCATAAAAATAGTTGTAGATAAAAAGCTGTAAAATTAACAGCAAGGAAAATACTGGTGTTAAATCTGGATTTTGAGACTGAGGACAGTAAGTATTTACATTGTTTCCACTATCTAGTCTGATTGCAGTAAAATAATATCACTTGCAAAATAAACAAAATAATGTTTGGACAGAAGAGATACATCAAGTCAATTTAAGCAACGTTAAAAGTAAATAGTATCAGAATAAAAAAGAACAAGAGTGTTGAAAACAAAAAACAACATCTTCATCTCTCACTTAAAAGAAAGAAAACATAGTTAACAAAGGACAGAACATGAAGCAAATACGTTGGCATTGCTGCAGCTGGGGAGTAGAGTAGAGAGTGGCTTTGTAAGGGAGTAGACATATGTTTGGAGGAGGAATAGAAACACTCGTGGAGGCCACATTCCCAAGGCACAGCCTACTAAAAAAGCTGAGATATGATTGGAAGATTATAGAATACACCCCTTTCCTCACAAGCACCAACCAGGCTCCAGAATAAGAACAGTCTATTATAGTTGAAAGTGCCAGAAGATGCAGATTCACTCAGGGCACTTATAGAAGCCCTGAGTCAAGAAGGGAGATGAAAACAAGGACACCTGAGGAATTTGAAATCTGTGTTACCAGTAGCTATAACAAACATTATACACAGTCCAACTCCTAGCCATGTTCATACAAATTCTCATATTTTTTTAAAAAATTTTTTTTCAACGTTTATTTATTTTTGGGACAGAGAGAGACAGAGCATGAACAGGGGAGGGGCAGAGAGAGAGGGAGACACAGAATCGGAAACAGGCTCCAGGCTCTGAGCCATCAGCCCAGAGCCCGACGCGGGGCTCGAACTCCCGGACCGCGAGATCGTGACCTGGCTGAAGTCGGACGCTCAACCGACTGCACCACCCAGGCGCCCCCAAATTCTCATATTAAAGGCCTATTTAATGTGTTTGGCTGATACAGCATGTCTGTGTGACTTTCAACAAAAAATTAGAAGACATGGGGCACCTAGCTGGCTCACTCAGTAGAGCATGCACTCTTGATCTTGGAGCTGTAAGTTTAAACCCCCATTGGGTGTAGAGATGACTTAAAAGTAAAATATTAAAAACAAAAAAAATCAAAGCATGAAAAAAGGCCAGAATAAAGAAAGTCTGAAGAGACCTCTACCAGAACCAGACTTAAATATGATCCAGTTGTTGGATTTCTCAGCCATGAGCCCATGTTAAGGGCTCTATTGTCAAAAGTAGACAAAATGCAAAACTAGATGAGTAATGTCAGCAGAGATAAGGAAATTATGAGAAAGAATCAAAGGCAAGGCTAGAAAACTGCTTTTAGAACTGAAAAACAAACAACCCAATTAAAAAATTGGTTAAGATATCCAAACAAACATCTTACCAAAGAAGATACACAAGTGGGGAATAAGCACTAAAAAGAATGTTGACATCATTTTTCATAAGAGAAATTAAATACAAATTAAAACAACAATGAACTATAATAATGCATCTGTAAGAGGCCCTAAAAGTAAATAAATTAATAAAACTTACAATACCTATTGCTGTTAAGGATGCAAAGCAGTAGGAAATCTCATTCATTCCTCATACTATGAAAAATGGTATAGCCACTTTGGAAGAGAGTATGGCAGTTACCTATAAAACTAAATGTAGTCTTCCTATACAGTCTAGTAATCATATTCCAAAGACATTTATGTAAGTAATTTGAAATTTTATGTACACACAAAAACCTAAATACAAGTAATGTTTGTAACAGCTTTATTCATCATTGCCCTAAAATAGAAGAAACTGAGATATCCTTCAATAAGTAAATGGATAAGTTGTGGTACATGCATGCATACAACAGAGTATTGTTCATTGATACATGAATGAACTATTCACACAAAAAATGGATGAATTTGAAATGCATATTCAAAGTGAAACGAAATGGAAAAATGCTACAATCTGTATGATTCCATTTACATGACAGTACAGAAAAGGAGAAGAAGAAGAAGGAGGAGGAGGGGGAGGGGGAGGAAGGGAGGGGGAGGAGGAGGTGGAGAGAGAGGGGGAGGAGGAGGAGGAAATCTCAATGTTTGCCAAAGTTTGGGAAGGGGAAGAAGGCTAAATACATAACAAGTACTTTTTAGAAGATATTTTACTAACTCTCTTTACTAACTGTAGGTTAGTAAACACACATATATATCCAGACTGTCCACTGATAAAGCCTGGAAGCAAAGGCATCCCAGTACCAATGAAAAGATCCAACACCCAAGACTTGTTTTCTAATTCCATTCTCTGGTAAAAGGAATAAGATCTTGAGAAATGGCTAATTCTGTGGCAGGGGCAAGAAATATAAAAGATGAGCCTGGAACCACTTCTAGTTCTAAACATTAAGCGCTCAAACAAACAGAAACAAAAACAAGCCATTAGAACAATAAAGTAAATAATATACAAACAACAACAAAATGTAATATTGGACTGTAACTCAAATTATAAAATAAATACCAATGCTTCCATAATAATTTAAATAAATGACAAAATAAATTAAAAAAAAAATAAGTGGTCTGAAGCCATGACTTACAGAGTGCGATATGGAAAGGAAGGAAACATTGTAAAGTCTGGAATAACCTTGCAAACACTGTCTCTGCCACATGATCAGTATCCACATTAACAATGATGTGTCATGTTAATCACACATAGTGATAACACACATAGTCTTTTACATTTGTGGCCTTTCTCCTAAGAACCATAACTTCAGTCTAATTTTGAGAGAAATGTTTACAAAAAACTACTGAGAGACATTCTACAAAGTATCTACCCAGCACCCCTCAAAACTGCCAAGGTCATCACAAAAAATAAAAGTCAGAGAAGTTGTTTTAGTGTAGAGTAACCTAAGAAGACATGATGACCAAATGTAATGTGGTTTTATGGAAGGGATCCCGAAACAGATAAAGAACATTATGGAACAACTAAGGAAATTCTCATGAACTATGATATTTAGATAATATATCAGTATTGTTTAATTGTGACAAATGTATCATATCAATGTAATAGGTCAGTAATAAGGGAACTGGGTATGAGGTGCACTGAAATTCTCTGTACTATTTTTGCATGTTTTCTGTAAAAGTAAACCTGTCCTTTAAAATGCCTATTTTGGGGGCATCTGGTTGGCTTAGTCGGTTAAGTGGCCAACTCTTGATTTTGGCTCAGGTCAGGATCTCATGGTCATGAGATTGAGGCCTGCCTTGGGTCCACTCCATGCTTGGAGCCTCCTTAAAATTCTCCCCCTCCCTCTCCCTCTGCCCCTCCACAGCTGGCTTGAGTTCTCTCTCTGTCAAAACATACGTAATAGATGAATTACTGGGTTCTACTGAAGCCAAGAAGACTATGCTAACAATATGTTAACTAACTTGAGAATAAAAAAAAAAGTCTATTTTAAAAAGGCAAAAAATAATATTGTGAAAAAATTTTTCATGGTACACTCAAATTTCTTTCATTATTTGTTGCTTTAAATTTTATAATTATTTCTTGTTCTAGGAACAGTGATTTCTTCATCATCTGCTTCCTGTAAATCCTGAGCTTAAGGCTCATCGCCCAGTCTGTTAGGCAATTGCTCATGCTGGCTGGATTATCTGGGAAACACACACCCCAGAGTCTATTCCTTGAGGCATCATTTTCTGAGAATATCTGATGCAGTCCTTTTCATTGAGACCTTAAGGCTGTCTTTGGTATTTCTTCTGAAAGATGCTATCTCTCACCAAAGGCCCTAGCTGGGACCTTAGGCAAACTTGAAGAGAGCCGAAACCATACATTGATTTCAACTATATGATTGTCTCCGGTCAGTTTATCACAGACACTGAATAATCAGAATAAGAGAAAGCTGAATCCCTTTTTGGGGATTATAGTACATCAGGGCAGGAGTCTACCCTAAATTATTTCATAAGGACTCAGTCAATGTTTTCCCTGTAGGGAAGAATGAATTCCAGACGGCAAAAGTATGAGACAAATTTTTCAGCTTTAAAATCTATCTTACAAGGGTATGTGTAATAATGTCCAGAAATAAAGTCCTTTTAGATTAAAAACAAAAAATTAGAGTTGAGAGAGAGAATAAATTCAGCTCCCACCCTCATCTCCATTCTTGGTATTTCACTTCACCTCATCTCCTTATTCCTAGAGATGTATTTCTCTTGGTTGTTTGTGCATTTTTTTAGTGTTTGTGAAAATATAAGCCAATATGAATATGTATTTTCCTATTTCTTACACAAAGATAGCACAGTATGTGCTAGTGCCTATCCTGTAATGTGGCTCAGTTACTCCCTTCTCTTACTTCTTCAGAGCATCTTTCATGTCTTCCCTTCTTCGATGCCCGCTGCAAACTTTCTGCCTCCTGGTACCACCTGTTCATATTTCTGGACACAGAATACTTGCTTGTTTTAAAGAATTGCTATTGAGTGAGTTTGAATGGTGCCTTTACACCCAATCATCTCATAACCCCCAAATTCCCATCCCTTTAAATCAGCTGTAGTGAGATGATTGGGGTCAAATGGAAGCAGCTTGGTCATTCCTACAAAAAATGGAATCAACTACTGATGCTCCCTGAATGGAGGCTGTAGGTGTGGCTGTTTCCATCAGAAGGGGTGGTGAGCATGAGAGAAAACTGATTGGTCAAACTTTGTACATCATTTAGTTATCTCTTGTCTTCTATTACCTGTCAAATAGAAGACAGATGATTAACATGATATTTTGGGACTGACTCATTCTAGCTTTGTCACTTCTCTGAGAACCACATCAGTGTAACAGATTTTATTCCCTGAAGATACTCAACTTTTCTCATACTTTTCCCTGGCTTTCCCTTCCATGTGAAATATTCCTTCATCTTCTAAATCAATATTACTATTTCATATGTAAGCACAGAGTTATATGTTTTTATTTCTACTTTATACTGGGATTAATTATAAGCAAAGAATGATAAAAATGAATGTAGTGAACAAAACATATATAAAAGGTTAACTTGGTTCTGTGAACTCAGGAGGGCTTATATGTACTGCAAATCACTTGCTCCTCCCATGGAGACTGCTCAGAACAGTGTAGGAAATAAGTTGAGTAAGAATACATCTGTAATGGCTTGCATACTTTTTTCATTGGCATTGTTGCCTTGAAGAAATCATAAATGGGGAGGGACAGAAATTATTCTATTGCCCTGAGTAGTTTAGCTAGGGCTTTTGTCAGTTGCCTAAATATTCTCTCCCTGCCCTTAATATTTTTCATGAGGTTTGAAACCCAAAGGAAGAAGTAGAAAAGGAAGTCAATACATTACATGGGAAAAGCATTATTTTCTCTTTTTCTTTTTTTTTTTTTTTAAGTGCAAAGGAGACACATACTTATGCAAATGAGTCACCAGAAACAGCTCTATTCTGGAATGACACCCATTTAGAAATGACTGAAGCTTCATAGTTCCACCTTGAGAACCACTTTCTATTTCACTTTGCAGTTGCCAAACACAAAATTGCTTCATTTCTCAAGGAACTAAAAATGACTTCCATATCCTTTAGTTGTACAACCTACAGATGTGGTTACTTTGAATCTCTTCAATTCCAACTGATAGGTCCAGGTTTAAAATTTCAAAAAAAAAGTTAATTAGAACATGTATTTAGGGATGATGTAATCCAACTTCCAAGGAAGAAAAATATTTAAAATAATAGAATGAATGTGTCAAAATCCCTACCAAAGGAAGAATTCATTTTCAGCATTTAAAAACTACACGGACACATCTGATGTACCATGTTTGGTCAGTACTTCAAACATATCAATGTTATTTGCAGAGTAAATATATCCTTTTAGGTATATTTTATCCTTTTAGGTATATTTTCCCCAGTGGTGGGCTTATTGGTATCATAAAAATGTGCAGTTTTTGAATGTTGCATATATACATAAGGATGCCATGGCCAGAAATATACTTTTTTTTCCTGGTGAAATTTGTAAACAACTATGTCAATGAATATAGTGAAAGAATTTTTCAGACTTTGAGCACACAAGGCAATAGGACTAGTTTTGATATGACAATTTCAATTGAGGCATATACTTTTATGTTTTGTTTTGTAAAAGTATTAAACACCTTCTACCTACAATGAACTGTGACAAGAAGTAGTTTTGTAAAGATGAGAGATGAATACCTGATTTTGATGCTTGAATTTTTCACCTCTATCACTTTCCTCAACTGCCTAAAGAAGGCAGGGAGGGAAGAGATCCTTTTATTCTTTCCAATAACTAAAACGAAAGCAGAAATAATGTTTGGGTAGTCTCCAATGTTCATGTACTGATTTTTTCCCTGTGAACAAGGTTCTTGAGATATATGTAAAAAAACTAATTTGAATTGCCATTTTTATGTGCTTGCTGCTGGAATTCAATAAGCGATTAGTGGATTTTTAGTATGTTAGTTACAAATGTGATTTGAGCATCTATAGTGATACTTATTTTTTAAAATTATTTTCAAAGATGTTTGCATTGCTGGTTTTAATTAGCTACCCTTCAGATGAGTAACATATTAAGGTATATTTTCAGCCCTTTGGCTTAATGTATTTTTGACTGGTTTATTATTCTCTGAGAGCTTGACTTAAAACAAGTATTGATGCAGAGAAGCAGAAAGCAATTTTTGAACAGGAGACACTGCCAGGGAATATAGCCCGTATATAGCCTATGTAGTACTCCTTTTGAACAGATAAATTATAAAGCCTCTGGAATGGAGCTCCAGGGAGGGAAAAGAATCCTTCATGGAATTATTTATTCCATGCAGATAACACCAAGAAAATTGTGCAGGTTACACTGTTCACCTGAGTCAGCCAACAAACTTTACTTAATCCCCCTTTTTTAATGCATTTTATGCCAAAGCATATATTAGGTTCTTAACATGCTATCTTACTTATTCCTCGAATTAATCCTACAAAACAAGTAACCATTTCATTTCATATCCTACAGAAAAATTACTTGTGATGAGCAGTGAAATGTGTTGAGATCACTTCCATCCACTTTTTTTCCTAAAAATATCAGTATCATTCATTGTAGACTCCTTTGGATCACATGAGTGGAGGGAAGATAGAGCAGGAAGGGGAACCCCTCTGGAAAGCACAGGGACCTGAGACACAGAGACAAGCCGGTGAGTCTGGTAAACTAATTAATAATTTGAATTTTTATTTTGTGTACAAAATAGAAACATTAAAATATTCATAATAAGAGGTTGATATTATTTAAAAAGCAAATGAAAGGTAATGAAACATCGAGAAAATGATTGTTCTTCCTAAATTAATGGGAGACACAGCAGACCTAAGCAGGTTATAAAGGTGAAGCAATATTGTAGAAGTGATTTTGCAGACCTCTTATTATGGAAATATAAAGGAAGAGGGAAAATATAGCCAGTTATACCTGAGGACACTGCAGCTTTCTATGGATCACTGAACAGCCATCATAAATGAATTTTGTATAAATTAAATGCAAAACTTTACTTCAGAAATGTCTTCCTAATATTAATCTAAACAGTATTTTGTGAATGACGCCACTATATCAAGAAACCAGGATTGAAACCTGGATTTATCTTTGATCTCTAGTCACCAAGGCTGTTTTTTAAAATTTTTTTTAATGTTTATTTATTTTTGAAGGAGATAGAGACACAGAGTGTGAGTGGGGATGGGCAAGAGGAGGGAGACACAGAATGTGAAGGAGGCTTCAGGCTCTGAGCTGTCAGCACAGAGCCCAACACAGGGCTTGAACTCATGAGCTGTGAGATCATAACCTAAGCCAAAGTCAGATGCTTAACCGACTGAACCACCCACGGGTCCCAACCGAAGCCAATTTTTTTTATCATATCTCTTAATTATTTCCCATTTTCCATGTTTCTCATCAACAGCTAAAACATGGGGTAATCACTGTACTTTTGCCAATTTTGTGACTTCCCAGCTAGCCTGTCTCCTTGTCCATTCCAGTCTACACCTCCTCATCTTTTTGTTCTAACTTCTAAAACTTCTTTCTTTGGTCACGGTTTTTTCTTAAAACTGCAGTGTCAAAATGACACATAGGAAAAAAAAAGTTCTTAACATTCTCAACAAATGTAATCTAATCATTATAAAGTCACTAGGTCTGACTATCAATTTTCAGAAAACACGGAATAGATGAAGCTGTTATGTGTGTGTGTGTGTGTGTGTGTGTGTGTGTGCATATACACACATGTACACACATACTCATTAAGATGCAGTAAGCAAAACCCAGGCTCAGAGAAATTCTACAGACAAATGATCATTTTTATTCAACAGTTCCACTGCATAGAAGAGAAAGATTGAGAGACAGAGTGAGAAAGAGAGAGAGAAAGAGGGAGGGGGAGGGAGGGAGGGAGGGAGGGAGGGAGAAAAGAGGCTATGAGGAAGAGGAGAAATGATAAATTAAATATCTGTAATAAATATATTCAACAAAGTGAGTGCAGAAGCCTTACCTGGGTTCTGGTTGAAGCAAATAGACTTCAAATATATGAAGTAATCTGAACACTGACCAGATATTTATTGATATTCAGAATGCATTGTTATTTGTATTAGGGATCATGTTTAAATATTCATGGCAGAAATCAAAAGATATGTAAAGATAGATATACAGAGTGTGCATCAAACTAATCTAGTAGAGGGAGGGCATTTGTCTGAGTCTAGATGAAAGGCTTTCAAGCATTTTTATGCATTAGAATTACCTGAAAGATGATTGCTAGGTTCTGTTTCTAGAGTTCATGATTGAGTATGTCTAGGATGGAGCCTAAAGATTTGCGTTTCTAACAAGTTCTTGAGCGATGCTGCTGCTGCTGGCATAGGCACCACAGTTTGAGAATCATTTGACAGAGGTAAAAACATTGTCCATGAGTTGATAGTTATTGAGGCCAGGAGACAGGTGTATGGGGCTTCGTTAAGCCATTCTTTCTACTTTTATATGTGTTGGATATTTTTTGTTTTGAAAAGCTGAAAAATATCCAGAATGTATTTCTAATGTTGGAATTCAGGATACTATCTAATGGGAAAGAGAAAGAAGATAGTGATTGGGAGGGGCACTGCAGGGGATTTGGGATGCCATTGTGTGCTATTTCTTGACCTGGGAAAGGTTTACATGGTGTGCTCACTTTGTGATAATTCACTATGTCTTGTATTATCATGT
Organism: Prionailurus viverrinus; assembly: GCF_022837055.1. Classification (NCBI taxonomy): domain Eukaryota; kingdom Metazoa; phylum Chordata; class Mammalia; order Carnivora; family Felidae; genus Prionailurus; species Prionailurus viverrinus. Next base: position 98,772,755 of record NC_062563.1, read on the forward strand.
TATCCTTTAATAAATTGTCTTTTAAAAAAGAAATTCTATGGTATTTATCATTTATTTTCTGGCATCAAAGATAACATAGATCTGTTTCAGAGATAACAGAGATGAGGAAAACTAGCAAATGGCCAAAAAACTACAGTAAAGATAGATTGGATGGATGGATAGATAGATTGATAGATTTACTGTGATTTTTTTTTTTTACTTACTGAGATTCAGTGCTTTTGAGGATATTGGGGAGCACTGCTTAATTAATCCAAGTTTATTCCATCTCTAGAGTGGATAGCATCTCATAACACCGCCTGCATCTGCAAGTTTCTGAGTGAGGTGGTAAAGACATTTCCATTTTTATAAGAAAACATTGACAACAACAAATATTTCAGTCCTCATGGCATTTCTCCTTTCCTCTTTACAGCAAAGTACTTCAGAAGTGTTCATTACACTCTCATCTCTTACATTCTCCCCTGTAGTCACTCATCCCTATCATTCTACTGGTATTATTGTTGTCAAAGATAATATGGACTTCCTTGTTACCAATTCTAATGGCCATTTCTCAGTCTTCCTCTTATCTGAACTATGGCAGTGTTTGACACGTGCATTCAGTTCTTACTTTCTGGAGATATTGACTTAAAGGACACTGTTTGGTTCCCCTCTTTTCTCATTGGACAGTCCATTTTAGGATTGTTGACTAGTTTTCCTCAACTTTTTAATTTCTGAAATTTGGGGTGTGCTGAGATTGAGACCTTTTGTTTTCTCTTTGTTTTATTCTGGTGGTATTCTGGTATTATACTGATCCCCATGACTATAAATTCCATCTACATCCTGATGATTCCAACATGTATGTATATCTTTTTGGCTTATCTCTCTTTGGACCCTTGACTCAAGTATTCAGACACCTACTATCAACATTTCTGATTAGGTTCTCAGAGGTAATCTCAAATGCGTCTTGTGCAGAACAAATTATGATTTAAAAAAAAAAATCTCAGGGGTGCCTCATGGCTCAGTTAAGCATCTGACTCTTAATCTCAGCTCAGGTCTTGGTCTCAGGGTCGTGAGTTCAAGCCCTTTGTTGGGCTCCACAAAAAAAAAAAAAAATGGGAATAAAAAAATCTCAAAACTGTCCATCCCTCAGTTTTCCACATTAGTAAATGATACCACAAGCTTTCTCCGGTGTCAAGCCAGACATCTAGAATTTACCTTTGATCTCTCTCTTTTCAGTGCCAAAATGCTATAATCAGTGTTAGCAGAAAGTTTTACTTTGATGAATGGAACAAATATTGAAAATGACCCTAGTAATGAGGTATTCCTCTTTCTCCAAGTAGGAATGGACTTGGGTTCTCCTTCCCTAAACAGAAGCTATTTCAGTAGCTCCCAGAGTGAACATATGCTGGGCAGTTGGTATTCCCAAACACCTGTGAAAAGTTGGCAGCCAATATGTACTGTGTGGCATCCAGATAATTTGTTTTCCTTTTTGAAAAAAAAAATCTTTTAAGAAGGCATATTAACAGGAGTTGTGAGATACCTTCACCCGAATGCAGATCTACCCTGTGAGTTCAGCCCTGACTCTAGGACTTCTTACCATGTGTAACTGGGGAACTATGCTTTGGTTTCCTGCACAGACACTGGCTTTGTAAGTTTCACCATTCAAGTCTGTCCCTTAACCCACGTAAAGTGACACTGTAGAATTCTTCCCTTACCCTATTAAATGGGAGGTGGCTAATAGCAAATCACCCACTTTGCCACCCAAATGGCAACCATGAGGGGACCCTTCTTACAAAACCCATTTTAGTTCTGGTTCCAAAATCTATTTCAAATGTGTCTATTCTATCTCTACTGACACCATCATGTACCAAACTGCTATCATCTTCTTCCTGCATAATTGCAAGTGTTACTGTGTTTCTTGCTTTCACTTTTACGTTCTGAAATCTGTCCATCCTTCTAATCTGAGAGATGTTTTCAAGTATAAAGGCATTTTATATCACATTTCTTTTACATTCTCATTAATAGTGTCCTACTACTCTTAAGTAAAATTCATGACCTAAAATAGCATCATTTCCCTCTGCCTGCATGTCCAGTATCTTCTCAGTTCACCTGCCTCTCATGCAGTGTATCTAGTTCTAGCTTTTGAATATTTCTCATGATAAGTTAATTTCAATAAGTTTTTATTGCTATATAACAAACTATCACAAGCTGTATTATATCTGAGGGATGTTTTATTATAAAATTGGACAGAACTCAGAAGGGTGGTTCTTTTGCTCCATCTGGCATTAACTGAGGCTACTTGGTGTTTTCAGCTGGTGGATGGTCTTGTATGGAGGGTCCATGATAGATTTACTCACATGCCTGATGCCTTGAAGGATTGGCAGAAAGGCTAACTAAACTGGGTTTCTCTTTCTCTTCATGTTGTCTCAGAGCCTCTTCCCCGGTCTCTCATGCTATGTTATGTTATGTTATGTTATGTTATGTTATGTTTTTTTACAAGACTGCATAGGGTTCCAGGAGAAAATTCCAGGAGAAATTCCAGTCTCATAGGCCTGTCCCATATACTGGCTAGCATCATTTCTGCTATTTTATTGGTCAAAGCAGTCACAGAATCTCCCCAGATTTAGGGGTAGAAGAAACATACCATCTCTCATTGGGAATAGGCCATCTTTAATCCTCCACATGGAACCTTGTGTTTCTTAGCCTAGAATCTTCTCAGTAGACTGACCCTGTCACTTTCTTCAAACTTACCTAAGATATCAAATGCCTTGGCTTAAAATTCCTCACCAAACCTATCAAAACTATAATCTTCCAAAAGTATACATTGTGACAATATCTTATTTATTGACTTCAGATTTCTGAGCGTAGTCCAAGTAAATTCTGTTACTTGCATTATTCACAGTCTCCTCTACTAAATGCAATTGCCACAATAAACACAACTGTATCTTGCTTGCTATTTTTTTCTCTAGCTCTTAGCACTTTATTTACACAAGGTAGGCATTTGATAGTTTTTTGTTTGTTTGTTTGTTTGTTTTTGAATGATAAGGGCAGCGAGTCCTAGAATATGAATGATTTTCCCAAATGTAGATTATGTAGTGCAGATTTAGGACAGCAGCCTGAATGAAATATGGCCTTTTGTAGCAACGTGGATGGAACTGGAAAGTGTTATGCTAAGTGAGATAAGTCATACAGAGAAAGACAGATACCATATGTTTTCATTCTTATGTGGATCCTGAGAAACTTAACAGAAGACCATGGGGGAGAGAAGGGAAAAAAAAGAGAGGGAGGGAGGCAAACCATAAGAGACTCTTAAAAACTGAGGATAAACTGAGGGTTGATGAGGGGAGGGAGGGAGGTGAAAGTGGGTGATGGACACTGAGGAGGACACCTGTTGGGATGAGCACTGGGTGTTGTATGGAAACCAATTTGACAATAAATTTCATATTAAAAAAAAAGGGAAACCTGTAATCAGGAAGAAACCTGTCCGAAGTTTAGTCACACTGAGGGGAGGGTTAAGCCCTTTCTTACTCTTCTAACTCTTGTTACAGTTGCAATCTAGTTAAATACTTCTTGGGTATCCACAAAGATAGGAAGTTTAAAGTGATTAATACTAAAAATGTATAATGAAATCATATTCATTTCATTCTTTTAATGTAATTGCCCAATGTACATAATAAATGTAATATATACTAACAGATAAACAGGGAGTGGAATAGGGTTGCCATCTATAGAAAAGAACATCATTAATGATGGGAAAGAAACTTCACAAAGACATGGTAGAGCACCTTAACACATTTTGAAAAGTTATTAAAAGGTACCATAGATCTCAGAATAATGCTCCTTCTTTTCTCAGCCATTGAAAAAATTTAATGGATATAAATCAATGGAGACAGATTTGTATACCGAGATATTTGGTTATGTTCATGAATTATGCTGTTTAAATTTGATTTGATGCTTATTTACAAGAGGGCACTGTAGGATATTTCTTAACCAATGGAAATACACAAATTCAGGATGAGGAGATGAGAAGTATCAAAATTATTTATGGCATACTATATGAACTTTTAACAGAGGATTTAACTTAATCCAGTGATAGATAGCAAGCAAAATTTATGTTAAGTATTTTATTCATTCATTCATTCATTCATTCATTCACTTATTCATTCATTCATTGAATAAATATTTATTTATCCACTGCTTTATGCCAGGAACTGTTCTAAGTTTTAGAGATAAAGCAACAAATCAAACATTCAATGGTCTTGCTCTTAACGGAGCGTGTATTCTTGTTGGAGAGGACAGATAGTAAGCAAACATAATGCATGAGGCGATAACAATGAAAAAAAATTAAAGTTGTGTTTAATGTAATATCTGAAGAAAGAGTATAGAGAAGCTGAGCAAAATAAAGGATAGATGGGAAGAATATTCCAGTCAGAGACTATGATCATGTGTATAGTACTTGAGATTAGGACAGCATGTAAATTTCACAGACTGGTGTGGTTGAGACAAAGATTGTAAAATGGGTCAGGAGTATCACCATGGAAGTTGAAAAAGAGGGTAAGACCCTATACGATTCCAAACCTTGTAGGACAGTGTAAGGATTTTGCACTTTATCATAATAGAATTAAAAGCTACTGAGGGGTTCTAAGGATAGAAATAACATTATATTTAAAATATATATTAATATCTGGGTATAAAGACTACAATTTCTTAATTAATTAATTAATTAATTAATTTTGAGTGACAAAGTGAGCAGGGGAGGGGCAGAGAGAGAGAGAGGGAGAGAAAATCCCAAGCAGGCTCTGCACTATTAGTGCAGAGCCGGAGGTGGGTCTGGATCATGACCTGAGCCAAATGCAAGAGTCAGATGCTTAACTGACTGAGCCACCCAGGCACCCCTACAATTTCATTTTAATGGAGATGGTAAAGAAGCTTGGTGATGGAGCAGTTATATTTGTTGGTTAGGTAGTGGAAAATAAGTTGCTGTTCTACAAAGTATCTACTGTTTTAGTTATCTTCAAGAATCGTTTGATGAGGTGTGAAGGCTGGGAAGGACATTGAAAGATATATGACACTTTTTTCTTTTTAATAATTTACATTCTTGATGTTTAATTTATACATTTTGTAGTGATTTGGGAATTAGATCAACTTATGTTTTCTCTTTTTTCAAAAGGTTATTAGCCTTCATCTTAGTATAAGCCTGAGGTGTATGTTTCTTTGTGAGGGTGCAACATTACAGGCTGTAATGCCTTCTCTATATGGAGTGTCTTGTCTTAGAAATGTGAAATGTACTGTAAACCTCCAACTATGTGGCAAAATCAGAAGCATCATATTTCTGATATTAGGGTTTTTTTTCTTTTTTTAATGTTTTTATTTAAATTCCAATTAGTTAATATTAGTTTCAGGTATACCATATAGTAATTCAACACTTCCACACATCACCCTGTGCACATTATGACAAGTGTACCCCTAATACCCATCACCTATTTAACCCATCCTCCCACCCCTTTCCCTTCTGGAAAAAAAAAAAAAAGAAGATATGGTCTACATATCCACTGGAATATTACTCAGCCATAAAGAAGAATGAAACCTTGCCATTTGCAACGACATGGATGGAACTAGACAGTATAATGGAAAGCAAAGTAAGTCATTCAGAGAAAAACAAATACCATATGAATTCACACATATGTGGAATTTAGGGAGTAAAACAAATGAGCAGAGAGATACAGAGAGAAAGGGAAATCAAGAAACAGACTCCTAACTGTAGGTTTTTTTTAATTTATTATATAGGCAGGGTTTCATACCTAATTTAATCTTATGAAATAGACAAGTAATAGCAGAGAAACTTGGGAGAGTAGTGTTTGTTAATTAATTCATTTGTTACTTTGTTGTTTATTGTTCTGCCAGGATGAGAGAGTGATTTGGAAACAAAACAAAACAAAACAGGATTTTGTTGAATGGGATCAAAACAGGGAGAGGATAAGTAAACTTGCAGTAGTACAGATTTTTCCTTCAAACTGGCACTGACCCTTCTTTTCAAGCTGCCTTCTCACTCACATATCCAAACAACATTTGAGGCATCAATCATGGGACTTTTGGTTTATATTTTGTAGAAAGGGAATGTTTATCTCACAGACTATCAACAGCATCAGCCCCTGCTGCAGTTACCAGGGTGAAAGACTGTCCTTGGCAGTGGTTAAATTAATTTCTCTAATTTTACATCTCTCCTTTAGGAAGTTTTTAAATGAAAACCAACAAACCATTGCAACTCCACTATTTCTTAATAGTGTACTGCTTGATTTATTATATCAGTATAATCATATGGAATTTATACTGCAATGTAAGGAAGCCCATTTACATGTTAAGAACCCATTTCTGGCACACATAAAAGCCATGGGATTTATTTTACAATGTGCAGGCCCATTTATGATAACAGTCAATTTACAATTGCTACAATTGCATTAGCAGTAAACATGCTAACTATGGCTATTGTTAGTCTTTAAACCTATTGCTACTGGAAATATTCCTCAGTCTCTAGTCCCTGAGTACATCAAGTTGGGTATTTCTTTTCTTTTCTTTTCTTTTCTTTTCTTTTCTTTTCTTTTCTTTTCTCTTCTTTTCTCTTCTTTTCTTTTCTTTTAATAATTACTAGACTTTATTTTTTAGTACAGTTTTAGATTTACAGAATAATTGAGCTGATGGTACACAGAATTCCATGTGTCTCCCCAAGTGACCCCCGACTTTCCTCTGTTATTTACATCTTGCATTAGTGGGATTTGTTAAAATTGGTAAACGAATACTAATATGTTATTATTAACTAGAGTCTGTAGTTTACATTAAGATGCACATGCACGCTTTGCTGTATAAGCTCTATGGGTTTGACAAATGTGTGTTTTCCTCCATTAAATTTTCACACAGGATACTTTCTCTTCCCTAAAAATCCCATTTTCACCTATTCATCCTCCACCTCCCACCCCCGAATCACTAGCAACTACTGATTTTTTTTTACTGTCTTTATGGTTTTGTCTTTTCCAAAATGTGAATTAGTCAAAATCATACCTTACATAGCCTTTTCAGACTGGCTTCTTTCATTTGGAAATATGAATTAAATGTTCCTCCATATCTTTTTATGGCTTGATAGCTCATTATTTTATTATTATTATTACTCTAATACTCCATTTTTCTAAATGAAGCAGATATTGATAAAATGTTTTTTTTTTCTATAATGTCTTTTTCTTAGGGGAAAAATACCCATAGAGTCCGTACACTGTGACTACTTGGATTGTCTCTCATGTGTAGAGTTGACTGATGCTATAGTCACTTTGATGGTCAAAGAATACGTCAAAAAAAAAAAAAAAGGTATAATCAGTATGATGAAACAGAAAGGAAAGAAGAATAGATTGTAGACCTAAAGAAGCAGGAAGTTAATTAAGGAGAAGCTTGAGATACAAATATAGATTATAGAGGTCATCATATCTCAAGACCAGTATCCCCGATAACAAAAATAGAGAAGTGAGGCCAGGTAGGAAATCAAGGGCTTTCAGAGAAACTGGAAAACAAACTTGGCCTAGGAAAGAAAGACTGGAGGGGGGAGAATGGAAACTTGATAAGCTATATTGAGAAAAGAGTGTGTACTGGAAAGCAGAGTACAACTTTTAGTTTTTCTGTTTGTTTTGTTTTTTTAATTTTTTTTAATGTTTATTTATTATTGAGAGACAGAAACAGAGCATGAGCATGGGAGGGGCAGAGAAAGGAGACACAGAATCTGAAGCAGGCTCCAGGCTCTGAGCTGTCAGCACAGAGCCCGACGTGGGGCTCGAACTCACAAACCGCGAGATCATGACCTGAGCCGAAGTCGGACGCTTAACCGACTGAGCCACCCAGGCACCCCTCTGTTTGTTTTGTTTTAATAAATTTACTTCTTGAGGGCTGATGTTTATTCTATGTATAAATCCTATGGATGCTTCCAAACAGAGAAAACAGGTTGGAAGAAAAGTTGGTCAGTCTTTGCTGCTTTATATTAATTGCATTGAGAGATCATTTTTTGTTGCCTTAAGAGAAAGGGGGAGAAAAATGAATTGAAATAATAAAATTAAATAATAATATGCTTAAAGACCAACAAATGGAAAAATTATTTGGGAAGATGAGAAAATGGGAGGAATAGAAAGAAGACAAAATGTTTTTCTGTGTAAAGTTCTGGAATGGATGAGGGGATAGGGCAGAATAAAAGAAGAACAGAATGAGCTTCCCTGTCCTGTAGGTCTTCTAATGCCTAATAGCAAACAGTTTAATGCTCCTTTGACTGAGTTGGAGGATTTGGGGGCTGATCAAGGAAAATTATATGACCATGCAGTGGCAGTAATACACAAGCTTTATTTGGGTGAACTTTGACAGGGAAGGGAAACTTCCCTTTGCATGCAAGAGGTAATCCCTGACATCACAAGACCTTCCAGAGACAATGAAGGGGAAGGGGTCTAGGTAACTCCTGAGGGAAAAGAGAATTAGAGAGGAGCTTGTGTGTCTAGGGGATGTTACTCAGCATCAGGATGGGGAGTCTCTTGGTCAGAGAGCTCAGAAGCGTTCAGCAGTGGCCTGAGTCTTTATAGGCCCAAGGTTTGTGTTATTTATTGCTAACAGATGTTGGGTGCACTTTTGTGTTTTATACAAAGCAGGCAAGCACTAAATGGCTGAAATTACTTATTTGAGCTACTTTTTAAAAATCAGTTGGAGGTATAAAGTTTTGACTCTGGCACCAGTGGACTTTTGAGCTAATAGTCCTACACTGCTGTGAAGAAGTAAACAACATAGGGCCAAAATACAAGCGCCATCTTCAACCCATTTTCGTAGCATATGGGCATTATGACACATGCAAGCTCTTAACTACATCCTACTTTCTATTTTCTGGTTTGTGGGACAACTGCCTGAGGGCCTCTTGCACAGGGCTTCTTATTCCTGGGCAAAAATGTTTATTTCCAAGTTTGGTATTGAGGGCCTGTATAAATCTGGTCCAGTTATAGACCAATAGACGATAGATAAATAGATTATACTAGGTAAGTGCCATGTAACCTGGTTAAGGTTCATTAATTACAACCATTTTGAGCTTAAAAGTCACTTGCATTCAGATTATTTTTGCCCTTGCTCCCTCTCACTTGATTTGATTTTAGCTCTGAAGCTTACCTAAACTAGAGTAGTGCCATGGAATGTATGTCCACATCTTGATCAGTAGAGCTCAAGATTAATTTGCCTGTCATCGGGTAGGCACAAGTGTTCAATCTCAGCTATAGAATATATTTTTTAAAGTTATGCTTGTACATTTGTGTTTGTGCCTTGTGAAAATAATATCTGCACTGTATTTATTTTATGTCCTACTTTTGCTCCTGGATTCCTCTTCATAGGGGTGCCTGATTTCTTCCCCTGCCCCTCAGTTACCTGTAGCTACTCTGTATATCTCCAGAAGCCTTCTCTGGCAACCCAGATGCAGAGAAAACCACGTTTTGAGTTGGTAGGGAAAAAATGTTTTATCTCTTATTCATTACTTTTTATCTACTACATACTATTGTCAAACAAGATAACGTGCATTCTGTCTCCCTCTGTAACATCCATCCATTAATTCGTATGTATTTATTCAGTGCCTACTATGTGTCAAATACTGTTTTATGCACTGGGGATATAGCAGAATGCAAAAAGGCAAAAATCTCTTCCTTCTTGGAGCTTCTATTTCAGTGTCAACAGGAAGATAATGAACATGATAAATAAGTAATTATATGCAGCATGTTAAATAGGGATATGTGCTAAGGAGAAAATAATTAGACACTAAATGAGCATTGGAGGTACCAGGTGAATTTTTTTAATGTGATGACTGGAGAGGGTTCACTGGAAGGTGAGAATGAAGCAGGTGAGCTTACTATGAAGACAGCTTGGGGAAAGGCACATAAAATAAAGGAAACAGCAAGTTCCAAGGCCTGTAGGTGAACTATAGCTGGAGTTTTTGAGAAACAACAAGAATCTCAGTGTGCAGAGTGAGCATGGAAGAGAATAAAGGATATGAAGTCAGAAGGGAAGTTGCAGGGGGTAAGGGGAAGACAGATCATGCAGAGGATTTTAGAGCACAGATATGCATTTTTTATTTTGAGTGAGATGGGAAAACAAAAAAGAAGAGTTACATAATTTTATTCATGTTTTAAAAGAATCCCACTGTGCTGAGAGAAGGACAAAAGGGGACCTGGTTAAAAGAGTTGATACCAGAGTGGTAGCAGCCTTTGGTGGTGAAGTGAGGTCAGGATTTGGATATTTTTGAAAGTAGCGCCCACAGGATTTGATGGCAAATTGTGTGTGAGGTAGGAAGGAGGAAGGGGAATCATGAATAAGACCAAAGTATTTGACCTGAGAAAACAGAAGCATTTTTGTTCTCATTTTTCAACCTCTTCTCCAAAACCCAACATTTCTCATTTCCCTATTAGAATTGTATCTGATTGCCAGCTAAAGTGCCCAGTCTTGTTTGACTCCATGGTACCTATTGTCTCCCCTCTTCCTCTCACAGCACTAGAAATCTTAAACTCAGTCTGTCTAATTTGAACCATAGAGTTTTATCCTCTCATTTGGAAATGTAGCCTGTCCATTTGGTCTCCTCTTTTAGCCTGATCTCTACTCCTTTTCCAAGATACACCCAGTGCAGATGTTTGGTATAGGGATCCAATTTCAGTTAGCACCCCTGCTCCAAGCTTGCAGGTGGCCCATTGTCAGCATCAAATGCCTGTTTGTATCAGTGAGGATGGGATTAGGAAGATACAGATAGTGAAGATAAGGTACAAGAGTCAAAGGACATTTTTTTTTTTAACAATTTTATTCCCTTTCAGTAGCTGTTACATTTGAAAAGTCCCACCACCCAAATGAGGTAGCTGCACTAATAATGTGTGAACAATAAAGAATACCAATAGTATCCTTGCAGTCTATCCTGCTTTACCTTTTGCCCATGAAAAAAAGTCTTCCTGGTACACCCTTGCTTGATTGCTTCTGCTGAGATTCTCTGCACTTGTGTGAGCACTGCCCATCATCATGGGCTCAGCTCAGGCCTGCCGGTTCGTTGGGAAGTCTCCTCTGAATGCCAATAATGATTTTTGTTCCATGGATTTTTATAGGACACTTTCCCCCGAGAACCTCTTTCGTACTCTTTCACACTGCTTAATATCAGTTAGTTTTCTATGTGAGTTATGTCTGGCTTCCTCATATTTCATAATATGCTATGTGAGGGTATGGACTTTGATTTCTCCATAATGTTGTGCACAAAACCAATGGCCAATAGATACAGCTCGAAGTAAGTTCATTTCTTTGTCTCACCAGTTTCCTTTACTTCAGCATTAAAAAAAATCAAAAAAATCAATGTTTATTTATTTTTGAGAGAGAGAGCGGGGGAGGGACAGAAAGAGAGGTAGACATGGAATCTGAAGCAGGCTCCAGGCTCTGAGCTGTCAGCACAAAGCCCCACATGAGGCTCCAACTCATGAACCAAGAGATCATGACCTGAATCAAAGTCAGATGCTTAACCAACTGAGCTACCCAGGCGCCCCCTACAGCATTTTCTTTTCAATTCAAGTCTGTGAAAAAGAAAAAGTCAATTTGTGTTTACTTTCTTTTTTGAAAATGACCAATGACATGGCTTCTTCCCCTGTGTCCAGCTAAGAAAGTGCTCAGTGAAGCTGTTTTACCCTCTTGGAAGTCTGTCTATTGTTACTTGACCTTTAAACAAGTGAATACATAAATAAATCTTAAAAGTGGAAGTAACCTTTGAGGATGGATCTTTTATATCATCTAGGAAACTTCTATCACTGTACTACTGCCCAGTTTAGTAGCCACAGGGCTTATGTAACTATTGAAATCTGAGTGGTTCATATTTCAAGGGTAACTGAAATTCCCATGGAATTTCAAATACTTACTTTAAAAATATTTTTAAAAATCTCATTTTATATTGATTATATGGTATAATAATATTTTGGGTTTATGGGTTAAATAAAATATATTATTTAATGAATTTACACATTTGAAATTCCCTTTTAGTGAGACATCTAGAAAACTTACAATTATATATGTAGCTCATATCTCAGGTTCACATTTTGTTTCCTTTAGACAGTGGTGTTCCATAATATAAATTGCAGACTGAACACTTTTAATGACAAAGAGCCTACTGCTTACCTAAGCAAAAATTTCACCTCTGCCACCATTGTTAGATATCTCCAGAACTTAAATATATCTTCCTTATTGTGAACAAAATATGCTATCTTACAATTCGAATCCATGGATTCTAATGATAGTCTTTCCATTTACAGAGAGCCAGTTTCACATTTCAAATATGCCAACTTCATGCAATTTAATGTAACATATTAACAATCTGAGTCAATGTAATAAACCTGCCAAGTATTATATTTATATTTTACTAGATGCTTTAATTTAAAAGAGTAAATTTTGTTTGGACTTCTGGGACTGTTTGTAAGCTAGGATAGATAAAGCTCTGCCAAATTATAGTATATGAGTAGGAGCCCCCTGCTTTTCTGCAGCTGGGTTACTTTGTAGTCCCCACACTGCTTTCTCTAAACTTCTATTATTCCTCTCACATTCCTCTGTTTGCCCTATTGAATCCTTGTGACACCTTTTTACATTAGGCAAAGGCAAAAAACAGCCTCTGCAAACGTTTCTTCTGCATGATAAATCCCCTTATGGAGGATGTAACAAAGGTACTGTAGAAGAACAAAGGGAAGATCAATTCAATTAATTAAAAAAAAAAAAAAGCAGCTCAAATTCTACTAACAGGGTTGATTTCTCTCAACCCTGTTCCATCACATTAACCCTCTTCAAAATCACTACTCAAGGTACCTGGAGTGAATATCGACATTAGAGTTATTTTCTTCCAGTCTTAAAGTGTTCTGGTAATATAGACTCCATAGAACTGTGTGACCTCCTTGTGTGCTTTTCTGAAGACATAATCTCATGCTGAATTCTGGGTCTGACAGTCACAGTGCATTTTGGTTGTAAATGAGAGATATGCAAACTTGGTGATTTTGGGTGCTCTATGGAAATGGAACAGGATATGAGAAATTTTCTGTAATTGAGAGGAAGTGTATGATTTGGCCTAATCGTTCCCTTTATGTTCAGAACAATGCTAGGTCCTGCTCCAATATGGAGAGAAGTCTAATCTTTCAGGAGTTATCATATCCATCTAGGGTGAGAAGTAGGCCTTAACCCCAGCTAGAAGATAAAGTACATAAATGTGTGGTGATGTAAGTTTCTGAGTATAGTAGAAACAATTGAAACAAGTTGACAATTCTGTACACGTGAAAGGTGCTTTTGGTTAATACTGTGATTTTCTGTACAGAATTTACTTTGTCTATCTCAATTATTATTGCAGATAATTTTGGTATTATCATTAATAGTATTATATAAAACATTAACAGTTGGAAAATTCAACCACAAATATATTAATAGTAGGAAAAAGTGACAAAGTTAATGTGTGGTAGCTCTGTGCTGTATTAGGTGTCACTAGATCATCCTCACTCTTTGAATATGCCTCATGGGACTGGCTACTTATATTTTGGTTTATTAATTTTCTGTAGAATATGCCTAAGTTATGAAGACAGTAGAAGGATTCAAGTGGAAGCTTTGTCTAACAACTAGGATCTGTTTATTAGATTATCTGTCATTCAAAAGCAGTAACTGGAATTTAGGAGATTGGGACTGAAGATGGTTAAATGGCAGGGTGGCATCAGTGAGTGAATGGGGTATGGTGTATAAGAAGAACATGAGAGCACATTTTTTCTCTGTGAAAGAGTAAAAACATGGAAAAACAGAAGTATGATTCACCAGACAGAAGTATGGCTTCATGTTGATGCTTCTTAAAAACACGTGGATTCAGGATGAGGACATTTTCTGTCAAACCCAGGATAAAAAAAAGATTGTTTTTAGGGGAGGGGTGTTGTCTGGAGATTTTGGAGTGAGATTTGTTTCACTTAGTAGCTCAGAGATTGTGGGCAAAATACCTGTTTTGATTTCACTGAAATAATATGGCAAATAACAGTGATTTTGTACTTACAAAAGTAGTGGGACAAAATTATTTTATAGGCAGTCAGTTTCCATCATAGTCGAGGATTTTGAGGCCCCCTTCAACTTGTGGAACACATTATATACAAGGCTTCTTCTTATTCAGTTCATATTTAGCTCAAACTGATAGAAGACTGAATCAGAGGAGCTATTGTTGAAACTGGTGTCCTGTAGCCAGTGACTATCAAGTCAAGGGCGGCATGTCTGAAAAATATGTCCTATATCAAGTAGTGTCATATTGCCAAATGTGCTGAAGATGTTGCAGCTAAAATCCATGGAAAGCTGTAGTGGAGAATGCACACACTCACGAGTATGCATTTTCTCCAAGTGTCCAAGTATCCATTGATAGATGAATGAATAAAAACGTGTTAAGGTATAGATACATAGATAGATAGATAGATAGATAGATAGATAGATAGATAGATACAGATACATATTGTAGAATGTTACTCAGCCATATAAAAGAATGAGATCTTACCATTGGCAACAACATGGATGGATCTGGAGAGTCTAATGCGAAACAAAATAAGCCAGTCAGAAAAAGACAAATACCATGATTTAACTCATATGTGGAATTTAAGAAGCAAAACAATTGAAAAGCAGGAAAAAAAATACAAGCCCCAAAAAAGACTCTTAAATATAGAGAATGAACAGATGGTTACCAGAGGGGAGGCAGGTGGGAGGACGGATGAAATAGGTGAAGGGGATTAAAAGTACACACATCTTCAGACAGCTGGCCAGTTCTGGTTGGTAGAGCATGAGACTCTTGATCTCGGAGTTGTGAGTTTAAAGCCCTAGGTTGGGTGTAGATATTACTTAAAAATAAACTCTAAAAAAAAAAAACAAAACAGTACATTTATCTTGATGAGCACTTGATGAGTAATGTAGGGAATTGTTGAATTACTCTATTGTACTACACTGGAATAAAAAAAAAAAGTATGCACTGTCTCCTGTATGAAGTATCACCACAGCTAATTTTGGTTACAGAAGTATAATCAGACATTTTTGTGATTCACTGGAAGAGAAATAGAAAGCAAAGAAATATTTATTGTTATCCATGTAAAAGTAAAGCTATTTGAGAGATGCTGGTGCTGTCTTAAAAATTATAACTGGAACAAGGCAGACAGTGTCATTGCTTCCAATTTGCTAGTATTTAGAGCAAATTGACGTGGAAATGCTAATCGGTGTGCAAGTATGCACAGCACCACCTGACACTGATCACATGCAACAAGAATAAATGAATGCAGGCATTTGGGGAAGAAACAAAGAGCAGAACAGATTCTTCTCAAAGGAACTGTATCAGGCATGGAACCCACAGTTATCTGTAGGAGCATATAGCCAGGTGAAAATTATATACCCTTCCTTCCCTCTTAATAATAATATTTCTAATAAGCCAGACCTACTGTATGCCAATCATACTATCCAGGAATTTTTGACTGAAGGATGACTAGCAAAAGTCAGACCTGATCTCTAGTTCATGTTACTCTACAGTCCCATACGTTACTCCAAAATCCCATACACTTTTTTTCTATATAATCTACATCCGCAGAGACAGAAATGTTCCTAAAATGCCTACCCCAGCTCTCCATGAAAGGTAAATGTGAGGTAAGAAAAAACGTCTGATTTTCCACTTGATGGAAGAGGAAATGAAATGCTAAAATTCTATATTATTAATAAAATATTTTTGAGCCACAGACTATCTTCATCAGAAGCTGGTGTAGCTACTAAGATATACCAACAGTCTATAGCCCTACAAAATTTGTTCCTGGTTCAGCGCCCTACTTCCACTTTTTTTTTTTTAACTTCATGGGTCCCTGTATTTGCCGTCAAGTAGATTATAATCTGACACATCATTGTCATTGGACATTTTCTGACTTTATCACCAATCTTTTGTTTGGGGCTTCCAATTGACATGTTCTTCCATTTGGCATTATTTATGAAGTGGTTATATTTTACACATTAAAAGTTTAAACCATCAAACGTTTTATTTTATTCATTTTTAATACTTCTTTTATTTTGAGAGAGAGGGAGAGAGAGAGAGACAGAGACAGAGGGTGCAAGTCAGTGTAGGGAAGAAAGAGAGAATCCCAGGAGGGGCAGAGAGAGAGAGAGAGAGAGAGAGAGAGAGAGAGAGAGAGAGAGAGAAACAGGACTCACTCAAAGTTGGACTTGTATTCCCACTAAGTAGGGTTTGTCCTAAGCATGGCTTGAGCTCACCTGATGTGGGACTTGAACTCATGAACCATGAGATCATGACCTGAGCCAGTCAGATGCTTAACAACTGAGCCACCCAGGCATCCCTAAAAGTTTCAAATACACAAGGTAGATAAAGGAAAAGACAGAAAATGGTCCTGCCCTTATCAACCCTATGTTCTAGTGGGAGAGATGGAACCATATACCATACGTACATGTCAGAGTGATAAGTGTTAGGAAGAAAAATGAAGTAGACCAATGTACATGATAGAGTGCAAGAGGAACTTTTCTTGAGCAGAGACATGAAAGAAATGAGAAAATGAGAGAATGTGAGGACTACAAGTTAACGCCAAGGGAAAGTTCCTGAGTTCAAGGTAAGGTTGGCTTATTTGAGGAACCACAAAAAGCCAATGGGACTGGAGTCACATAAGCAAGGAAGAAAATACTTAGGGAGTAATTCATAAAGGCATGCCAGAGCCAGGACATGGAGGAGCCAGGACATGGAGCTCAACCCTGGGAGCTGTAAGACAATGAATACTCAGGCCTTTCCCCCAGAGAATCTGATTTATGTGGTCTTGAGTGGGTCTGGGGCATAGGTGTATTATCAGAGCAGTCCAGGTTATCTCAGTGTAAATCCAGTTTGAGAAAAATTGAGGCAAGGTGTGTAGGCTCTTTCCTTACCTTAAACTGTGATGGAAATTCCTTCAAAGGTTTGGAATGAAAGAGTGAAAAGATTTGGCTCATCCATTGAATGTGAAATTTTGGAACAATTGACAAAGATGCAGGCATTGCATTGAATATATAATCTGGTCTAGAATCAAGGTCATCCTGGAAATGGTTGAGTTTGCTTTTCATGTTTTCACAGTATACATTGTTCAGAAAGCAGTAAACAAGAAAAACAAATTGCACCACGGACCACCATGTTTTTGGAATAGTGGGCAGCAGAAATATGTTTCTCAAAATGTTGGTTGATAGTGTGATTCATTTCATGTTTTGCAGCTTAGAATTGAATGGAATTATTTTTTTACCCATTGGTGATGATTGTTGTTGCTATGGGCGTTATTTGAACTGTTTTCTGGAATGAGTTAAGAATTATAATTCAGGCATTAATTTTTTTTAATTATACATTCATTTGTACGGGCATAATGCAAAAAACAATTAATGAGCATGTGCACCAGATATCAATAACGTTGGAAATGTTTTGGTAAATAAGACACAGTTTTGTCTCCTACATTATACATAAACGGTCAAAATATTGCGAGATATGTACTGGTATCAAGGCAAGTGTGAAGGAAAGGAGAGCATAGATCATAAGGGAGTAGATAATTCCTTTAAAAAAAATCAACTGTTTTTAATGTGTAAAGAACTCTGTTAGGGTTCTCCAGAGAAACAGAACCAAACTGGGATAAAATATGTTATACTTGACATAGATAACATATATATGATATATATGATACATATATCCTATTTATAAATAATATGTAAGTGTTCCAGTTTGAGTCTGAAGGGCAGAAGCTGCTGTAGAACCAGAAAAAGCCAATGTTCCAGTTCAGTGGTTATCAGTCTGGAGAATTCTTTTGCTCCAGGGAGGGTCAGCCTTTTGTTCTATTTAAGCAATCATCTGATTGGATGAAGCCCACCCACATTATGGAGAGCAATCAGTTTTACTCAGTCTACAGATTGAAGAGTTAATTTCATCCAACAACACATTCACAGACACCTAGAATAATGTTTGACCAAATATCTGAATATTCTGTGTCCCATTCTAGTTGACATATAAAATTAGCTATCACTAGAGCTTTAAGGATTTCTTTTTCCCCCTTATTTCTTAATAAAATCTAATAAATTAAGACTATTGCTAATTGAAAGAAGTAACTATCCAGAGAACAATAAATGACTTTATTTTGAGTGCAGTGAGTTTTTTGTTTGTTTACTGTAAGGCAAGTGCAGTCTCTGCCTCCAGAAAGTGCCTAATGGCTGGATTACTGGTAGCTGGGCACAACACATACATGGTCATCTTCTCTTCCATGGTATCATTCAGATCACTGAGTATTACACATTTTAAGAACTGCATCCATGACTAGCATCCATTTATACAATGCAGTTTTTGTTGTTTCTCTCTCTCTCTCTCTCTGTCTCTGTAGGTATGTATATGTATATATACACCCACGGATGTATATATACATATCGCATACTGTGTGTGTGTGTGTGTGTGTGTGTGTGTGTGTGCACGCCAAACATCTCCACAGTAAATGTCTACAGACATTCCCAATGTTTCTGGGGAAGGAAATCACCCCAGTGGATAACCACTTGTCTAGATAGACACCTAAACATGCAGTAGGTTGTATTACAAAACACTGAGCCTGGGAAAACAACTGCTTTATAGTCTCCTGTTGGTAAGTCTATTCTTTTCTACAGAGGAGCATTATTTCATTTGTTAAGGTTGCTCATCATAAACACAGTGATGGCCCCAGACAAAGAGTAGTCTGGGTCTTGAACTCCGAATATACCCAGCAAGACAGGCTAGAATACAAGAGACTCATGGAGAAGTGTCTGACAACAGCCGTACGGTTGACTGTAGACTTTCATTCATTGATCAGTACCCAGTGAAAAACAACAACAGCAACAACAACAACAAAAAACCCAAAACACATTTCCTTTTAGTTTGCATTTAAGTTACAAAATTTAATGTCAGAGATCCTCTGTTCTCAATTTTAAGTTCATTTTCTCAGACAAAAGAGCTTCATTTAGACTTCATCTGGATTACTCCATCACTCTGGCATTTTGGGCCTCAATCCAGTATAGTGAAGTGAGCCAGTTAGGGATTCTAAACTGCTTACATTGAAAATAGGTAACCCGGGGACGCCTGGGTGGCGCAGTCGGTTAAGCGTCCGACTTCAGCCAGGTCACGATCTCGCGGTCCGTGAGTTCGAGCCCCGCGTCGGGCTCTGGGCTGATGGCTCGGAGCCTGGAGCCTGTTTCCGATTCTGTGTCTCCCTCTCTCTCTGCCCCTCCCCCATTCATGCTCTGTCTCTCTCTGTCCCAAAAATAAATAAACATTGAAAAAAAAAATTGAAAATAGGTAACCCACAGTAAAAATAATAAATGTGCCTTAGTCGTTATTTATTTGTTGTGGTTTGGATGTCTGACCATTATATATAATGGTTGTCATGAAAGGAGAGTATTTTCTTGAAGGATATAGTTGGTAATGGTCTATTTGGATGGCGGATCCACATGATTAAGACTGAAAAATGCAAAAAGTCCAATTTATGTGACTCGAATTACCAGATCTTGAAAATGGGAGCAGAAAGCACTAGGTCACCTCATTATCAATACAGAATCGACAAGACCCACATTGCTGTTGTTGGCCAGGACCAAGGCAGAGATTTAGTGTTGTTGGCAGAAAAGAAGGAAGCAGAAGCAAGGAGAACTTGTCACAGTATTCCATTCATAGAAAATCCACTTGTACTTAATAGCTACTCTCTCAATAGTATTTCTCCCAAAGATACTTTAAATGTTTCTTTCTTCTTGTGAATTCATAAATTTAGAAATCTATATTATTAGCAGTTGTGGTCTCTAGACCCTAACTATGGTTCCTTTCTTTGTGCAGATATCTCCCAGGAACTTTTAAAACCTTTGAAATTTCATCTTCCATTTGGTCTTTATTTTCTTTGTGCAAGGTGCTCAAATGAACAAGAGTTTAGTGCAGAATATGTTCTGTCATCTGAACAGGGTCTTGAAAATTACACTTGTAAGTCTTCTATACTCATCTGTGGTCTTCCCTGTTGGGTCATCCCATGTATCATTCGGCTGCACAGTCAGACTTTTAAAGGTTTAAAATTATGTTTCCCCTTTTATTTATATCGATTTTTAGCTTTAAACATTTTAATGGATTTTTGGCTCAAATAACTATTTGTGAATGTCATTTAAGTTCATTTTTTTAAATTGTCTTCTCTGTTATGTTTCCCCTTTTATTTATATCTATTTTTGGCTTTATACATTTTAATGGCTTTTTTGGATCAAATAACTATTTGTGAATGTCATTTAAGTTCATTCTTTTAAATTTTCACTTCTGTTGTCTCTTAGTGTATCTATGTATCATTATCTATCCATCAATTTATCTGAATTTTCAGGTCTACTTACTCTAACTGTTCCACAATTAAGTATAAATTGACTGATTTTTAGAGCAGGCAAATAAGAATGCATCTCCATTTTTGTACTATTTTTTTTTTTAATTCTAGCTTAGACTTTAAGTTCTTAAGCTCTCGATCTCTTTTCCTACAGATTATTTCCTCTGTCTTCTTTTACAAATATTTTTCATCTTGAGAGAGAAAGAGTGAAAGCAGGAGAGAGGCAGGGAGAGAGAGAGAATGAACAGAATCCCAAGCAGGTTCTGTGCTGTCAGCACAGAGCCCGATGTGGGGCTTGCTCTCAAGAACCCTGAGATTATGACCTGAGCCAAAATCAAGAGTCAGATGCTTAACCAACTGAGCCACCCAGGAGTCCTTTCTTCTGTCTTCTCAAACTAGGTAGGTAGGTTTTTTTTTTTCTTCTATTGCTGCTCCAAGTCTGGCGTTATCATTTATTTATCAGAATTGCATGTTGTAAAACTTTCATTGAGCTCATTCTGGACCTCATCTCAAGAAACTCATTTATCTGCTCTGTATTCAAGACCTATTATTTACTTATTTTTTAATATGAAATTTATTGTCAAGTTGTTTTCCATACAACACCCAGTGCTCATCCCAACAAGTGCCCTCCTCAGTGCCCATCACCCACTTTCCCCTCTTTCCCACCCCCCATCAACCCTCAGTTTATTCTCAGTTTCATAAGAGACTTATAGTTTAGCTCTTATAGTTTGGCTCCCTCCCTCTCTAACTTTTTTTTCCTTCCCCTCCCCCTTGGTCTTCTGTTAAATCTCTCACCCATTTTAAATGTTTTTTGTACTAAAGGTTTCCAACTATTTTTCCAAGGTAAAATTTTTTGTGCTCCTGATTTATCCAACTTGGCTTCTTCTTTTTTTTTTTTTTAAATATGTTTTTCAACGTTTATTTATTTTTGGGACAGAGAGAGACAGAGCATGAACGGGGGAGGGGCAGAGAGAGAGGGAGACACAGAATCGGAAACAGGCTCCAGGCTCTGAGCCATCAGCCCAGAGCCTGACGCGGGGCTCGAACTCCCGGACCGCGAGATCGTGACCTGGCTGAAGTCGGACGCTTAACCGACTGCGCCACCCAGGCACCCCCAACTTGGCTTCTTTTCACTCAGGGATTATACTGGGGCTTCATGTCCTACTGAATACCCATAATGTTTGTCTTTCATCATCATTAATCCTCACTTCTTTCAATTCCTCAAATGAAGAATCTAGCTCTTTTAGGTTCTGTGACATAACAGAAAATGTATATTGGTCTTTTCCCTGCCCTGCCCTGCCCTGAAACCTTTGTAATTTCATAAGCAACAAGAACGTTAGGGGCATCTTTTATTCCAGTATTTTGTCTTTGACTCCTATTCCTGACACAGGGCCCCTTAAATCCTTGTAACTTCCTGGAGGATAGAAGTATCTTTTATTCTAGTGAGGTGACTCTGGGTGGGCTCCTGGTCACTGGAAGGAACAAATCATGATTATTAGAAGTTTGGAATATTCAGCCCAGCCCCTCATTTTCTTGACAAGGAAGAAAGGCTAGAAATGGAGATAATGATGCATAATGGCTATGTGAGGAAACCTCCATAAAAATTCCAAAGTGAGGTGTTTAGAGAGCTTCCAGATTGGTGAATAAATCCACACCGGGAGTGTGATCCAACCCAACTCCACAGGGGCGGAAGTTCCTACAGTGGGGACCCTCTCAGATCTCACCTAATGTAGTTCTTCATCTGGCTGTTCATCTGTATCCTTATCCTATCCTTCAGTGAACTGGCACACGTGTTTCCCTGAGTTCTGTGATCCACTCTGGCAAAGTAATCAAACCTGAAGAGTGAGTTGTGGGAACCTCTGATTTGTAGCCAAACTGGACAAAGGTTGTAGATAACCTAGAGGCCTAATCCTTGGGATTGTCTTCTGAAGTGGGGGGCAGTCTGGTAGAACTGAGCCCTTAACCTATGGGCTCTGACACTGTCTCCAGGTGTGTAGTGTTAGAATTGAGTTAAATTGTAGGGCAGCTGGGTGCAGAGAATTGCTTGGTGTTGGGAAAACTGCCCCCACCCCCACCCCACCAGTACACACTGGATCAGAGAATCAGAATCCTTTTAGATTCCCTTCCCTTCTCCCATTGTTCTCAAGGTAGGAAAATACTCCCAATGAAGTAACAAGCCAGGTTCAATTGATTCTGTCTTGTGTCTGAAGCATTTTTATACCTTCACATCCTGAGGCATATGCTGAGTGTCATCAGCTTTTGTTCTGTGTAGTTTCTGATGTCTTAGCAAAGAAGGGTGGGGAGAAAGAAGGCCATGTAAACAAAATAGAGGGAATAAGGGGCTTCCACATGGGCTGTGATTTATTTACTCTCAAAATCCCTAAATCTAAATAAATGCATCTTGCCAGCAGAGTTATTAATTTTTGTTTCAAATTCTCCCATTTGACCTGAAAGTTTCAGATTTCTTTTTGAGATATTATAATAACTATGTCTTGTGAATTATCACACTGTCCTTATTAAATGAAGAAAACAGTAACTCATACCTCCTTAGGTTGGGCTTACTGTGAAACTCTCTTACATTAGCAAATAATGGTACATATAATGTTGAAATTTGGAAGTATTCTCTCTGTTTATTGGACCCTGGAAGTGAGCAGAACGAAATTTCAACCTAGGTTCTCCTGCCCCAATAATAACACTACCATTATCATCTAAACTACTTCCACTATCTCCTCAAAACAATGGAAAGAAAGAACTGGACTACTATATACCAACTCAAAAATGGCCTAAGAGCATTGAGCCTCCTAAACATGAATCTTGAATGTCATTTTTATCAAAGCTATAGTTTCTTCCTTTCCTTCTCCTCCTCCCTTTCCAGAATCGGTTGTAATTCTTCTCCTGAGAACCAGACTGCCGTAACAGGGACCTAGAAGTCTAGCAATATACACACAGAAATGAAGTGTTTTTTCCTGGCATTCTCTCTCCTTTGATATCTTTTATCAACGTTCTACCCAGGACAGGCTGCATAATCAGCAGGGCCGAGTTCAAAGCAAAAATGCAGGGCTTCTTCTTCAAAAATGATTAAGATTGTCCATAAGGAGACAGCAGAGCACTAAACCAAAGCTGGAGGCCATTCTGAACATGGGGCCCAATCCTGGAACCCAGCCTCAATTCTATCACATTTCCTTTGGACCTTTTTCCCTCTCTACTCCACCTTCCTCTACCTGCTCCTGCCTCCTGCTTCCTTTCTCCTTCCTTTTGTCTTTCTCCTTTACTCCTCTCTTCCTTCTTTCTTGTTCTGCTAGTGAGTAATTGTGAAGATTAACACATAAAGTTAGAATGTTTAGTAATCTAAACACCAAATAAATAATGGCAGTGAGTTTCACTGTGTTTTCCCTCCTTATACCTCTTATCTTTCTGATTTGTTATTCTTCATTGATTTTTCTCTTCTTTCTCTTCCCTTTAATAGTGGTTTACTGAGAGACTGTCAGTCTCTGTATAGTATTTCATTGTACTCTAACTATCATTTGCTAAAGGTCTCTTGTCCCAGCAGACATATGCTATGTAAAGTAGAATGGGAGTGATGGAAGAATGACAGAATTGGCAATGTTGTCTTTTTTTTTTTCTCCCCTTGGAAGCTGAGGTATCAATGGCCGGGTGTAGACTACACACATCATAAAAAGGAAACATTTTAAATGTCAACAAAATCAATATGAGTACATTGGGCTCTCTTCTGAAAGGATAAATTAAATCCAGAAAGAATTGAACCCGATTATTTTGCTTATAGATCTCCTGAAGCCAGGAAGTCACTTCTTTCCTGATAACTGCCATTACATTTGCATGTAAAACCCAACCATTATTTAAAATGGAGTTTAAATTTAGTTTTATTTAAATGTACTTTTCCAACTCAGCTCCAAGATCAATTCTATTTGCATTAATATGTCAGGGCTCTGTAAGCCAAGAAAAGAAAGTATCTGTGCTTGCTGTTTATGTGTTTTAGTGCACATGCAGGGCAGTGTGGTTTAAAGACTGGGCTTATAGAAGGGAATCCAGATAGAAAAAAAAATTGAAAACAGCTAAAGTAACAAAAGGCTTTTAACATATTTTGATTGCACACACAATGTTCTACTTACTAAGTATGGCATGTAACATGTCTTGTATTGAATTGCATGTGCATTTTAATGACATTCCTTTAGGGCCATAGCATACTGGCTCAAAGGGAATAGATAAGTTTATCCACTGGCCACCCAAAGGATTCAGGGGAGCCCCAAACTCTGATTTTAACTTTTATTTAAATATTTTAATAGTTAAGAACTCTGATTTATTCATGATCAGTGGAGGGAAGCCATCCCAAAAAAAGGTCTGGCATTTGAGCCCTAGAGAAGACATTCAGATTAATTCCAAACCTAAACTCAGCCTAATCACAAACTGAGGCAAGAATAAGCACCAAGACTCCCTGAAGAAAAAAAATTATTAAATTATTTTAATGTTTATTTTGAGAGAGGGCAATGGAGCATGAGCGGAAAAGGAGCAGAGAGAGAGGGAGACACAGAACTGGAAGCAATCAGAGCCCCTATTTCTTAATTTCACGTTTTTATTTATGGAAAGGATACACAGAGTAAAGTGTACAAAATGCAAATGGATAACTCAGTGAATGTTCACAAACTCATACACCTGCATCGCCACTATTCAACTTGAGTTGCCCCCAAATTTCAATATTTTGGAATGTTTTGTTGAGCACCTCCCAGTCAGTAGCCCTCACCCAGAGTGAACTATTTGTTTTTGCTACTGCTGACTTTCATGTAAGTGGAGTGGTACAGAATGTAGGCTTTGTTTCTGGGTTTGTGCCCATGATGTTACAGTATATAGAATGACTAAGTTTTGATAAGTGTGGGCTCCCACTAAATGAGTATATTTACCCTACTCTACTGCTGATGGACCCTTGTAATCTTTCTAATTTGGGGCTATTGTGAAAAAAAAAATTGTCACGGGCATTATATACAAATCGTATGCCAGGCCTAGTTATATGACTTATTTTATTTTTTAATGCATTTATTTTTTTATCTACACTTACTAATGGAAATGCTGAGCTCTAGGCTGTTCTTATATTTTTAGCATTAATATCTACAGTCTATCTAAGTGATTATACAAAGTGATACACTTACCATCAATGTATGAATGTTTTAGGTGCCATAAACCATAGCTTACATTTGATGTCTTAGTCTTTCCTGCCATTCTGATTGACGTCATTGTGGTTTTAATTAAGTATTTCATGATGAGAAATGTTTTTCACCCATTTTCAAGCTTGTTACCCATTTAACAAAATTGGGGGGGATGTGTATGCATGTGTGTGTATGTGACTTTTTATTATGGTTTTGTAGCAGTTCTTTATATTTTCTGTAAATGAGTTCTTTGGTACATACTTGTGAATAATCATCTCGCACTCTGTAGGTAAACATTGTATCGGCAGTGGTGCCTTTCAATGAAAAGAAGTTCTTCTTTTCTTTTTTTTTTTTACTTTTTTAAATGTTTGTTCGATTTTTAGAGAGAGAGAGAGAGAGAGAGAGAGAGAGAGAGAGAGAGAGAGGAGGGGCAGAGAGTGAGGGAGACGCAGAATCTGAAGCACGCTCTAGGTTCTGAGCTGTCAGCACAGATCCTGATGTGGGGCTCAAACTCATGAGCTGTGAGATCATGACCTGAGCTGAAGTCAGACACTTCCCCGACTGAGCCACCCAGATGCCCCAAAGTTCTTGTTTTCAACTTGGTGAATTTATTGATTTTTTATGTGTTTTGGCTAAGAAATTGTTGCTGATCCCAAGAATGT
The DNA here is from genome assembly GCF_022837055.1 of Prionailurus viverrinus. Taxonomy (NCBI): domain Eukaryota; kingdom Metazoa; phylum Chordata; class Mammalia; order Carnivora; family Felidae; genus Prionailurus; species Prionailurus viverrinus. Next base: position 98,798,960 of record NC_062563.1, read on the forward strand.
TAAGGTGCTCTTCCATGTTTTCTTTTGAAGTTTTATTATTTTACCTGTCACTGTCAAGTCTGTGATCTGTCTCAAGCTAAGTTTTGGATGTGGTATGAGGAGGGGTCAGGTTTTGGTTGATTTGTTTTGCCTTACTTCATATTCATAATATTTAATTTTTCAACACAATTTGTTGAAAAAGGCAGGTCTTGCCTTTTCCTTTTTTTAATGGAACTATCACTTTGGAAACCATACCTGGCCTATCCCTATAATGTGCAATCCCAGATTGACATAACCTTTTTCTCAAGCTAATAGTCGATAACTGAGTCTTAGCACTAGTGTTTATGTTTTTACAGTAACACTTTGTTATATTGCCCTAACTGAGAATAATTTTTCCTGCTTCATGGTACCTTTGTTTTGAAAAAAAAGGTATTAAATTAGACAATTGTTTTAATTTAAAAAATTAAAGTAGGACATGATCCAATATTTTGGAAGGTCAGTGTTAGTTGGTTCTTATAGTCTGAGGCATAGATGTTTTAATTCTCATCAGAAAAAAATTCTATTCCTGGATTAAGAATATTGTACAATTGTTTTAACCAGAGCATCTTTCCTGCTGCTCCCCATCCTCTCTATGTTGTAGTTGTCTGAAGACTAAATCTTTACTGATTAGCTGACATAGTAATTGGTACCTAATCTGATAGCTATGAAAAGTTTCTCTAAGATCCAGTGTATAATTGTCATGTTTTTGTACTTCCCTTCTTCAGCTGGTTGATATCTAACAAATGCAGTAGTAGGCTTTCTTCATTTTGGTGGTGGTGGGGGGGGGGTGTTGGTACAGTCAGGAACTGTTTCAAACATGTAAGGGGACTATGATGATTTGAAACTCATGGACAACATCACAAGCAGAGACAAATAAATTATATCTGAAGTGACAGGAGCCATGGAGTAACAAGTGATGCCAAGTAACTTAAGCCAACCAAATACCAACATAGTGCCTTAAATCTACACCACCTCCTAAAAACTTTCTACTTAATTTCAGTACACAGGTTTTGATGGACCTGCCAAAACTCTAGAAGTTTGTAGTGTTGTAAGTCACTACCAGCTGCTGGCACTTGGCTTAGAATAATTCTATCATTATTTCATCACTTATTTTATTTTTACAATATTAGATACATAGCATTATGCAACAAAGTTTCAGGAGAAGAAGATAAAAACAGCCTGAGGAAGATTGTTATCAGTGGGATTGGTATAAAAACTTGAGACCCATAATGGGCAAGGTAAGCATGATGAGAGCTGAGAGTATTGCTAAAGTACATGTTCCTAGTAAGCTGTTTTCCTATGGAAGGAAGCCCCTTACACAGAGAAATGGAGAGAATACCCATTCTTCTGTGACCTCACCTAGTTGAACTATTGTGAAATTAATCAAAGAGGATGGAGAAAATCCATCCACTTTCTACCATTTTTTGGTTGAAGAACCATATCTGTTGTTTTTTAATGGGAATAAATATCTGTTCTCTCATTATCACTATCTTTTTTTTAATAGTCCTTTTTTTTTTTTTTTTTTGGTCTCTAACCTTGCATTAAACACACACACACACACACACACACACACACACACACACGAAAACGTATTTCTCTCACTAGATATGTTCTTAATCATGCCATTTTCCAGTAAGATAATTATGGTGCAACACATCAAAAAATGGGTGTCAAAAGCTGCATTGTTGGTTTAGCTTTCTGAAGGTCAAAGTGTAGTAACTCTGTGGAGGACAGCCGTCTGGTGGGAGCACATAATTGCATCAGGAGCAGATAAGAAGATATTAGCTTCCCTCTCTGAGCTTTTGTGACTGTTCTCCTGTGCTAGAATGGGATAATCAGTAGAGGACATCTCTGAGGAAGTTAAATCAGCTTTGGCTTGGTTCATTTGTATCAGCTCTCAGAATGAGATGGTATTGCCACTGATGAGTTTCTTTTAAATGACTGTTTTCTCTAGCAGTATTTTATAAATGGTTGTTGCATTAAAGAGTAAATGAAACTTCCCTGAAGAACACACTCCACCATGCCGTTAGTGTCTTTACTGACACATCTGTGAAGACGGATGGAGTCTAAAGAGCTAGCTGCAAACTAAGTGAGTCATATTTGTCTCCTAGGAATGTTTTATATGCTGCAAAATGTGACAAAGGCCATTACAGAGATTATATTTCCCAGCAATGAATCTGCTGTCCATCCTCTACTATTCCAAACATACAGACAATTGCTATGGAATTACTCATGGCCCAGAAAGCAAGCAATCATTGCCTGGCTGCCCTGATATTTCGCCTGAAGATAGGGCAATAGCAATAAATTTCTTAAGTTGAGAATGAGTGTTGAAAAGATATTTAAAAATAACTTTCTAAATCCTAGTTTTTAAAAAATGTTTTCCAGAGTTTATGTTGATAACCAAGTATATGTTACTGACGATCAATTAAAATTTTCAATCCCACAAAATATGCATTGTTATTTTTCCTGTAAAAGGGTCATCTGTGTGCAACCTGTCTGTTTACAGATGTTAAATTGATCAGGTGAACTAAAATCCTTCTACTCTTTATTGAGAATTTGTAAGCTGGGAATGGGTGTGTGATCTTGAGGAGATTATGATAGTAAAATGAGATCCCACATATGCAGCAAAAGTGTATAACCAAGTAGTAGAATATTTGATGCATATCTGAAACCATTTCTAGTAGCACACTTACCCAGTGCAGTAATTCCTATTTTTTCCAGTAAGCCCAACTCAAGATGGTTGTTAAAAGATGAATTGATGATTTGACAGGTACAAAATTGGGCTGTGCTTTTAAGACACTTGGATGCAGAAAAATGCATGTGCTGCTTATTAAAAGTCACATCAGACCCAGGCTGTGAAGGGGGATGTTTGGCCAAACATGCCTAGTGGCTCTGTTGCTATTGGTTTCTCACGTTGCTATTGGTTCACACCCTCTGTGTGTGTTTCCAAACTTGTCAGTTTGAGAACATTCTCTGAACCATGATTTTTAATATCTCCACTATTTTGTCATGTGTATCTCCCATGAAATTTCACTTTAGACCCAAAGTCCCATTTCTGAAATCATGTACAGAATCTCCCATTTTCTCTTCATTGATCTTTGGTACTACCTTCTCCTCCTGAAATAGGGCCATATTGTACTTACTGAAAACAAATGACAAGTGGAATGTTAGAATGGACCCAAAAGTCACAACAACCACAATGAAAATAATAACAGTTCTTCATGTTTCCTACCTGTTCACTAATTCTTCTGAAATTACCTACACATATTAGAATATAAAGCCATTAAGAGAAGCCATGATGCTTAGGTCACAACCTGATGCATCTCCACCAGTGAAGTTACAAGAAAAGAACAAAAAGTAGTGAGCAAACCCACTTTCTGTCATCTGAAAATGCCAGTCAACTGCTTCCAGGAACATTCTTTTTTTTAGCTTCTTTTTAAAAAAAATTGTTAATATAATTTATTGTCAAGTTGGCTAACATACAGTGTATACAATGTGCTCTTGGTTTTGGGCATAGATTCCCGTGATTCATAGCTTATATACAACAGCCAGTGCTCATCCCAACAAGTGCCCTCCTCCATGCCCATCTCCCATTTTCTCTTCTCTCCTGCTCTTCCCCCTGCCCACCATCACCTCAGGTTGTTCTCTGTATTTGAGTCTCTCATAGGTTTGCTTCCCTTTCTGTTTAAACTATTTTTCCCCTTCCCTTCCCCCTTAGTCTTCTATTAAGTTTCTCAAGTTCCACATATGAGTGAAAACATGGTATCTGTCTTTCTCTGACTGACTTATTTTACTCATCATATATTCCAGTTCCATCCACGTTGCTGCAAATGGCAGGAGTTCATTCTTTCTCATTCCCAAGTCGCATTCCATTGTATATATAAACCACATTTTATTTATCTATTCATCAGTTGATGGACATTTAGGTTCTTTCCATAATTTGGCTATTGTTGAAAGCACTGCTGTAAACATAGGGGTACATGTGCCCCTATGCATAAGCACTCCTGTATCCTTTGGATAAATCCCTAGTAATGCTATTGCTGGGTCATAGGGTAGTTTTATTTTTAGTTTTTTGAGGAACCTCCACACTGTTTTCCAGAGTGGCTGCACCAGTTTGCATTCCCCCCAACAGTGCAAGAGGGTTCCCACTTCTCCACATCCTCGCCAGCATCTGTTGTTTCCTTAGTTGTTAATTTTAGCTACTCTGACTGGTGTGAGGTAGTATCTTAATGTGGTTTTGATTTGTATTTCCTTGATGATGAGTGATGTTGAGCACCTTTTCAGGCATCTTTTAGCTATCTGGATGTCTTCTTTGGAAAAGTGTCTATTCATGTCTTCTGCCCATTTCTTCACTGGTTTATTTGCTTTCTGGGTGTTGAGTTTGGTAAGTTCTTTATAGATTTTGGATATGCCATTTGCAAATATCTTATCCCATTCTGTTGGTTGCCTTTTAGTTTTGTTAATTGTTTCTTTTGCAGTGCAGAAGCTTTTTATCTTCATGAGGTCCCAATAGTTCATTTTTGCTTTTATTTCTCTTGCCTTTGGAGATGTGTTGAGCAAGAAATTGCTTTGGCTGAGGTCAAAGAGGTTGTTGCCTGTTTTCTCCTCTAGGATTTTCATGGTTTCCTGTCTAACATTTAGGTCTTTCATCCATTTTGATTTATCTTTGTGTATGGTATAAGAAAGTAGTCCAGTTTCATTCTTCTGCACGTTGCTGTCCAGTTCTCCCAGCACCATTTGCTAAAGAGACTGTCTTTATTCCATTGGATATTCTTTCCTGCTTTGTCAAAGATTAGTTGCCCATACATTTGTGGGTCAAATTCTGGAGTCTCTATTCTATTCCATTGGTCTATGTGTCTGTTTTTATGCCAATACTATACTGTCTTGATAATTACAGATTTGTAGTAGAGGCTAAAGTCTGAGATTGTGATGCCTCCACTTTGGTTTTCTTTTTCAACATAACTTTGGCTATATGGGGTCTTTTGTGGTTCCATACAAATTTTAGGATTGCTTATTCTAGCTTCAAGAAGAATGCTTGTGCAATTTTGATTGGGATTGCATTGCATTGTAGATTGCTTTGGGTAGTATTGACATTTTTAACAATATTTGTTCTTCCAATCAATGAGCATAGAATGTCTTTCCATTTCTTTGTATCTTCTTCAGTTTCCTTCATAAGTTTTCTATAGTTTTCAGCATACAGATCTTTTACATCTTTGGTTAGGCTTATTCCTAGTATTTTATGGTTCTTGGTGCAATTGGAAATGGGATCAATTTCTTGATTTCTCTTTCTGTTACTTCATTATTGGTGTATAGAAATGCAGCCGATTTCTGTGCATTGATTTTGTATCCTGCAACTTTGTTGAATTCATGTATCAGTTCTAGCAGCTTTTTAGTGAAGTCTTCAGGTTTTCCATGTAGAGTATCATGTCATCTGTGGAAAGTGAAAGTTTGACTTCATCTTTGCCAATTTTGATGCCTTTGATTTCCTTTTGTTGTCTGATTGCTGAGGCTAGGACTTCCAAAACTATATTAAACAACATTGGTGACAGTGGGCATCCTTGTCACATTCCTAATCTCAGGCTTGGAAAGCTCTTAATTTTTTCCTCATTCAGGATGATATCAGCTGTGGGCCTTTCATATATGGCTTTTATGATGTTAAGGTATGTTCCTTCCTGACTTCCCTGAGGGTTTTTATTAAGAAAGGGTACTGTATTTTGTCAAATGCTTTTTCTGCATCTATTGACAGGATCATATGTTTCTTATGCTTTCTTTTATTAATGTGATGTATCACATTGATTAATTTGCGAATATTGAACCAGCCCTGCAGCCCAGGAATGAATCCCACTTGATCCTAGTGAATAATTCTTTTAATATGCTATTGAATTCAATTTGTTAGTATCTTGTTGAGAATTTTTGCGTCCATGTTCATGGAACATGAATAAAGGACTTGGGGTAGGTATGGTAGGCAGGGGAAAACATAAAATGACTGAGACTGAATAGATAATTTTACGTTCCTGTGAAACCTCTAGCTCCTACATGTTCCTATTATTACTGGAAAACTCCAAACTTATTGATAGTAGACCTCAAACTACTTACTGCCATGTTGTATATCAGTTAGTTACTCAGAAGCAATTAATATAGTTGTATTTCTCCTTCACCCTTAAAAAAGTGTGTGTGTGTGTGTGTAATGTAATATGTAGATAACCACCTTCATTATGCAGTTTGGCCAATTCTGATAAGTAACTGAGAAAGAATTAATAATCAGGGCTTGGTATGGGTGGCGAGGAAAAACAGCAGTTGCCTGACTTGATTTGGAACATAGTAGAAAACTGGCATTAATGTCATCAGCCCGGAAGAGTAGAGTAAAGTTGTAATTCAGGATCTTGAATACATAATATTATTGTCAGAACACTGAATAGATAATGAAGTGGGTAAAGCAGAGCCAGATAAAGCACTTTTTAGCCAGGAGCTGTGAAGATCTTAAATTGTTAGATGAGCCTTGGGGTCCCTGGGTCGTTCAGTTGGTTAAGCATCTGACTTCAGCCCAGGTCGTGATCTCACAGTCCATGAGTTCAAGCCCTGCGTCAGTCTCGGTTCTGACAGCTCAGAGCCTGGAGCCTGCTTTGGATTCTGTGTCTCCCTCTCTCTCTGCCCCCCCGCTGCTCATGCTCTGTCTCTCTCTGTCTCAAAAATAAATAAAAACATTAAAAAAAATTGTTAGATGAGCCTTGAGTGTTCTGTTTCCCCATTTTTCTGTTTCAAAGTCAATCCAGTGTTAAAAAGAAAAAAATAAACAATTAAAAAAACCTCATAACTGGAATTTTTCCTATAAAAGAATGTAGCAGAGAAAACCAAAGTATTATTTTTTCATATAAAAATTTTCATGTTATGCTTAGCAAATATATTCATAATTTATCACTAAGTATGTATATAATATCAAAATATCTTCTTATATTTCATAATTATAAACATATATAATCTATCCACTTTTAGAGAGAGGAAGGTGAATTATGAAAAGTGAAGATTGGGGAAGTCTGGGAAATTCTGAAAAAGGGTTATGTGGGAAATCCAAATAATAAGTATTTTTGAAAACAAGTAAGTAATTTGGAAGGGATAAACAGATGACATCACAGTGGGTGTTGGTGTCTTCATCTAGGGTAGATTGTCTTCAGCAGCATATTCTTATCCCCATTCTTTTGTTAGTGCCATTAATTAATAACTAGGAAAAAAAAATTCCTATCCATTATGTTATGTTACCCGTGCCTAGCATTATCTCAGCGAATGATTACCTAATTGCTCTTTGACTTAAATCTGTTGTTCATCATCCTCCCCAACTGTAATTCTTAGGATTACAGAAGTATTTCAGTGCAGACTTGTTTTACAGTTCTTCCTCCTTGGGATGGATTTCTTTGTATTATATTAAAAGGAGTGTTGTGGGATCATCTAATATATAATGTCATTATATTATCTTTAGGTAACATTCTTTTGGTCATTTAATCTTACCTAGCACCTATTACAGCTTATTACATATAAATACACATGAGTATGAAATATGTGACCCTAGTAAATCAAGTTTACATGAAGACATTCAATTTTATTTTTTTCACCAGGAAATTAGCAAAGTGTCTCTGAGTGGACAGCAAACAGTCTTGAACACTTTGGTCTGGAGAGTCAGTAATGAGACCAGTTGGTGAAATAAAGATCAGGCCTACAGTAATAATTTTATATTATTTCCACTTGAGTGGCTTGTTTTAGTGCAGCCTGCAGCTCCCCATGATAAAAGCCTCTTCACGTGTCATTTGGGTCTCCCTGATGGAAGAGAAATCTCCCCTTTTTCTTAGCTCCCATATTGTATTTACAGTCTGCTTAGTCTAACTCTGAGGTAGAAGTGATATATTTTAGAGACCATAATTATGTAAGATTATAGATTAGAGGAGTGCCTAAAATTGTTGAGTTGTTGAGAGCCATGCTTGATTTCTCTATTGTGAACCTTTTTCTCCATTAGGAGTCCATCACTAAAGGTGTTTTCCCTTCAGTTGAAGATTTAATTTCTTTCTAAAATCAGAAAAGGATCCCATGGATTATATATCTATATAAACTGTCCTTAGTTACTTATACTACATAATAATTGAAGGATATGGAAATTAGTATTTATATTAAAGTCAAAATATTCTTTGTTGTACTTATTCCTCTGTGGTAGGGAGGGATAGACACCTATTACCACCTATACGTTCAATCAATGAATAATACTCTATGCAAAGTTGCTATAAAAAGTGTAACGTGGGGGCGCCTGGGTGGCGCAGTCGGTTAAGCGTCCGACTTCAGCCAGGTCACGATCTTGCGGTCCGTGAGTTCCAGCCCCGCGTCGGGCTCTGGGCTTATGGCTCGGAGCCTGGAGCCTGTTTCCGATTCTGTGTCTCCCTCTCTCTCTGCCCTTCCCCCGTTCATGTTCTGTCTCTCTCTGTCCCATAAACGTTGAAAAAAAAAAAAAAGTGTAACGTGGATGTCCAAGTGAGCTGTTATGTACAAAGGTAACTGGTGTTCTTTGCATTCAGCACATTAAACTTCAATGTCCAACTGATAAATCAATTTAAGCAGTTGGAAAGTAAGTGCACTATAAAATATTGAAATAGTTCTGTGTTCAGAGACACAGAAAGAATATGGCTTTCAGATTTGACCAAAGCTGTGTTGGAATCTTAGTCATCACACTGACTTTGTTACCTTGAATGCATCACTTTAATCTCAGGTTCCTCCTCTTCATCTGTAAAATATGAGGGATGATAGGCAAGTCATAGTCTGCTGCAATTAATTCTGTGTATTCTGTAGTATATGACAAGTGCTCAATGAAAGATAATCATGTGGGAAGAAGTACAATAGTGAGAGCTCAAGAAACATTTACTGTAGACAGGAAGGGCACCATATACTGTTGCAATTAGGCATATTAAATACAAATTATCATCTATACTTAAACCCCTGCATTTCCTAATTGCCCCTCAAGAGACAAAAACTGGAACTTCTTTCTTATAGTTTCAATTAGGAAAAATATTCTACACCTGCAGAGTTCTTATGAAAATAATTTTACAATATCAGAGAAACCATGCAGAGTAACACAGTAGTCACTCATTTGAGAAGGCAAAAACTTAATTGCTAAAATTAAGATTTTTTTTGCTTAATAGGAAGAAACAAAATCCATTATCCTCTTTATTATTATTCGTGATATTTTAGGAAATGTATTCTATTCTATACATTGGGTTAAGAACTCTTTACTCTCATGACAATAAGAGGTATACATTGGAATAATCTCTATTTTACAGAATTGACTGTTGAGGCACAATTCTCAGAATAGAAATCCACTGGGTATGCTGAATAAATAAAAGAGCGGGTGAATGAATTTATTAAATGACTATCTGTCAAAAACATTACCCTGTGCTACAATTTGAAGTTTGGAAGTAATTAAAACTAGGGTTCTGTGTAGGAGTGGAAACAGCATTAATACTGACCTGATTGAATGTCAGTGCTATCAATGAAACCAAAACAAAATCAACCAATGGACCTATGCCAGGCTTGGGCCTATGTGTGCACAGAGAAGGGAAGGCCAAGGATTTGAAGACAAGAGCTATTGAGGACTTTGTATCCAAGTGCATTCAGTTACACAGAGATTCTTGACAAGTTGATACCAGTGTTCTTCTGTCTCTACATTTGGATCATTTTAGACATGCTGATTCTTGGGTCCTTCTCCAAAGCCACAAAAGGAGGATGTCAGGAGGTTGTCAGGAGGCTGAACCATGTTTGATCAACTAGAATTGGTAACAGTTGAGATTCTCACAGCCCCTGAGAATAAGATGATTAATTCTCTCCTTATGTCTGTCCCATGCCTAGAGGACAGAATTCTGTTGGATCTGTTGAGTAAATAAATGAGTGTGCGAATTAATTAATTGAATAGCCCTAACATACTTCCTAAATTAACATTTCCATTTTTCATGTATAAGGTTAAACACACTGGCTTCCTACAACCACTCTGACAATTCTCTAGTATCTTTTCAGCTGGGCTCAACCTCATATCCCTTGGCGCTCACAATTCCCTAACTCCTTTTCTCTAGTCAGCATCCCATGGGCATACAGTAATGAAAGGTACCATTCCTAGATCATTGCAATTGTTCAAGTCACTTTAGCAACTAGATGATATAAATTCTTAGTCTTATCCCCCCTTATAACTAACATAGTCTACTGATACTGGAATCTTCACCCACAGACACACAACTTAAGACCTTCTAACCCAAAGCTTTTGCTCATGTTGGCTCCCCTGTAGAACTCCAGTTGTTAATGAGACAAACTGAGGCTCTCTTGTCCCACCTTCAAGGGTCTAGTATATGAAAGCTAAAAGTACTTGCATTCATTGTTTTTATCAGTCTTGACCATAATCACCTGTCACTCAGACCATTAACCACATGCTTTAAGGAAATGCTCTCTACTCAGGAAAACCTTCATGCAGCATGGTGAACTCACTTAATCACACCAGTGAATAAACAATATTTAAAAGACATTTATTTTAGGGGCGCCTGGGTGGCTCAGTCGGTTAAGCGTCCGACTTCGGCTCAGGTCATGATCTCACAGTCTGTGGGTTCGAGCCCTGCATCAGGCTCTGTGCTGACAGCTCAGAGCCTGGAGCCTACTTCGGATTCTGTGTCTCTCTCTCTGCCCCTCCCCTGCTCATGCTCTGTCTCTCTCTGTCGCAAAAATAAATAAAAAAAAAAAAAAATTAAAAGACATTTACTTTAGTTTGCAGGTTACCTCTTATTCCGGGCAAGAGTATGGTTTTAGAAACTTATTTTAAGGGGGAACTGGGGCTTAAACTACACTTTTTTCATGCTTCATCTCCAGTAGCACTGCTGGATTCTGAGATACTGGATTGTTCCTTTTTCTTTGCCCTTTGATCATAAGAAACATGGCAAAGCAAAGGATCTATACTTACAAGAAAGCAGGGCAACTGAAACTTCTTTGTATGCAGTTAACAGGATAGTTAACACATTGGAGATAAAATGTAGAGCTAAATTAACCTGGTGTAACATCTAAATCCAGACATGTTTCCTACATATCCTTTAATAGTTTGTGGGATAAAAGCATTGATATTTAGTGATGATGAGGAGGAATATGATGAGGATGAGGATGATGACGTGGGGTAAAAGCACTGATACTCAGTGATGGTGATGGTAATGACGACAATAATGATAATAAACACTATAACTTTTGGCTTCTGTACTAGGTTCTTTTACCTCAAATCTCAATGTAATTACATATTTTATAATATCCTTGTTGAGTTGAAGACTTCAATAATGCAAGTTAGTTTACTTAACTAATATTGCTGAGTTGCTCAACAATGGCTCCACAATGATTCAAATATATGACACTACCCAAAATGACCTACCATTGTATTTAATGCTCTACTTCTCAATGGACAGAAATAATAGTGATATTTTAATCTGGAAATTTGCATGGTTCCTAATCATAAATAGTTTGTAATTTGATGTCATTTGATAATTAGTTGAGTTAAAAGTCTAGTTACATTACTGGGAAATGTTTCAAAGCCTGTATCAATTAAAAAAAAACTAGTATCAAATATTAAAAATAATAGCTATGTAGAGATCTTTTTTGTAATGTCTTTGTGATTGTGAGGTTCTTCCTTTTTTGTTTTTGTTTAAATCTTTATTCAGGTGTATAATTTAGACAAACTTCTCTCAGTTTCCTAAAAATAATAGAAGATAAAATAGGAAGTTTTTTATGAGGCTGGTCTCAAATAAAACAACTTCCTTTGAGGAGTAAACATGAATTAATTTTGCTCTAATTAACTTATAAAAAAGAAAAATATCCTACTACAGTTCATGGATTCATCAAAATAAAGTGGGTGGAAAAGAATTTCACATGTTTTTCCTTGTTTTTAAAATTTTTTTTTTTCAACGTTTATTTATTTTTGGGACAGAGAGAGACAGAGCATGAACGGGGGAGGGGCAGAGAGAGAGAGGGAGACACAGAATCAGAAACAGGCTCCAGGCTCCGAGCCATCAGCCCAGAGCCCGACGCGGGGCTCGAACTCACAGACCGCGAGATCGTGACCTGGCTGAAGTCGGACGCTTAACCGACTGCGCCACCCAGGCGCCCCTCCTTGTTTTTAAACTTAGGTACTATAAAATGTAGAAATATGAATGAAAATTCTTATAGCTCTGGACTCAGGAAAAGACAAAAATAGAACAAAGCAGAATACTGCCAGTTGGTCTCACAAAATAACCTAATGTGAACTAAGAAGAAATAACTAAAATATAAGCTTTATAAAGAAGGGAAATTTTATTTCTTACTTTGTTTTATGCTAGATCTCCAACCCCAAGAGGAATATCTGGCACGTTTTAAAAAATAAGTATATCACAACTGAAGGAGTAAAATGAAGTTAATTATTACGACATATAGTTAGAAATTCAACATATTATTATAGATGAAACAGAAAATATAATTTAATGAAAGTTACCAAATTCATATCACTTTGGGTTTTTATTTTTGCTTTTGTTCTGTAAGGTTGATTATACTTTCCTGAAGGTCTATATTCTTACATATTTGAAGGGAGAAAAAGAAAATCTGGACTGACATCATCCTGATTTAGAGGAATGAACTGCTCATTTATAATGTCAACTGTGACTATTCATGCATTCTGACAAATGAATTGGTTAAAATTCTACTTATACATTCCTGTTTCTCTCATCCTTTGTTAGAATCAACTATTTCCTCATTTTAGTAACTCAATAATCTACCTAATTCTTACAGAAATCCTGAACATAAATATGTATTAGCAGATTTAGTGGCATAAGCAACTTTGGCATATGGATAGAAAATCCTTTATATGGTCTCTATAACTTAAAGCTGGAAGTGTTTAGTGGTTAAAAACATGAATTTTCACGTTGAGTATATATGGGTTTGAGTCAGTATTCTCCTATAATGTGACCTGAGGCAAATAACTTAAAAACATTAAATAGCAATATTTTCAAATATTAAAAATATGGATATCACCTTAAGCATGTTTTGCAAAAATTAAGTAAAAGTATGCAGTAAAAGTATAAGCATCTACCAAATACTATTTAGGTGTTACAGATACAACTATGAACAAAACAGATTAAAATTTCTATTCTTGTAGAGCATTTGTTTACACTCTCATAGAAGATAAACAGATAAAAATGAGCAAAAACAATATGTAGTGTGTTAGATGGTGGTGAGTACTATGGTAAAAATAAAACAGGAATGGTAGACGAGATTTAAGGAGAGAAAGAGAATGATCACAGTTAATAACATGGATAGGAAGGCTTCACTGAGAATGTAATACTTATAAATATTTATCTTCCCAATTTTGTATGTGTGTCAAAACACAAAATTTCTGATATAAAGGATTTCCATGCTATTTTATGTTTTAATTTGGTATGGAGAAATATATGTCTAATGTGAATTATTTCTTTTCATATATATTTAGGAAAACTTCAATATATTTTTATGTTTATGTGTTAACACTTTTCATGTATTATACATAATTTCAGACATTTATATATATTTTATACTTTTATTTTTATATATGTTTAGTATTTTTCACAGCATTTTCACAAACATTATCTAATGTTGCATTAGGAGTGGACAACCTGATTTCACAGATTAGTTTAGTTTTTGTTAGCCATAGTTGTTTTCAAAATGTAAGTATCAGCATTTTCCCATTAGCATTAAGGAAGTTGTAGATGTGTAATGGTGCATGTAGTAGGTACAGTGAGGCCTAGGACTGTTATTATTTGAGAAGCAAAAGTGCCCTGGGTTTCGAACATTGGTGAAATGGAAGGATGGAAATCTTCGTGAAATGGAAGGATGGAAATCCATCTGAACCAATTACTGGAGATCTAAGACACAAGTAAGAGCAAGTCATTGGAAAATCCAGAGAACATCAAGTAAAGTATTCTGAAGAAATTAAGTGCCAAGCCAGTCTAATTCAGGATAATGCTCATGGTGTTAGAAGCAGGGAGAGTAAGAGAAAGTCAAGAAGACTTTTTTAGAGTGTTGAGCCTTATCTCAAGAGAGTCTTTTTTTTTTCAGTTTATTTATTTTGAGAGAGAGAGCACATGTGTGGGTGCTCACACAAGCAGGGGAAGGGCAGAGAGAGGGAGAGAAAGAATCCCAAGCAGGCTCCCCACTCTTAGCAGTGAACCCTACGTGGAGCTCAATCCCACGAACTGTGAGGTCATAACCTGAGTTGAAATCAAGAGTCAGAAGCTCAACCACCTGAGCCACTCAGCTGTCCTTAGATGGTCTTTTGTATGACTTGCACTGAGTCTTCAAAACCAAGGACTGACTAGGTCACATCCTAGGTGGCTAACACTCACCACAGCTCAACCAGTTCCATGCCTGACAGGTAGAGGTGGGAGAAGCCTTGAGATCAGCATCAAATGCAAAAGTATATTGGTTAATTGTTTTTATTTTATTTTCAATACAAGGAAAATATCTTTTAAATTAATGAAAATGGAAAAAGAAAAGAAAATCCAGATGAAGCACTTTGCCACCAGAAAGAGGTAATCAGCATTTTGCTTAGCAAGGCAGGTTTAATTATGTTAGTTAATGTACGAGATGAAACAGGGGACTGAGGTCTTATGTTGAATTAAAATTGATTGACTCTAGAATACGTCCTTAAGTTGAAGAGAAGAAATAAGTTGACCTTTGAAGCCATCAAAGTTATAAAACTTCCTTTAAAAATATAATTTTCTCTTGGGGAAATTTGATTGATCATTTCTAAGCAGGCTGTCAGCAAATGTTATAATTTTCCAATATTTTGGACAGGCCTCATCTAAAGATGAAGATTGTTGTTCAGACACAAGCAGAGGAAACATTATTTGTGACCCCATGTAGGGGGAAGAAATAATTTCCAATTTATATGCAAAACAACAAATATGTATGTATAATCCAGTCCTTCTGGCTCAATTAGTTAAAAAATAGAGTAAGACACACAGAGTTAGCAACACTAGATTCTGAGTATAATATTGGTGTTTCCAGAGGGAGCCAGCTAATTGGTAATAACCGTACTTTGCCAGCCTAGCAAGTCACACTCGAACTGTGCCATATCTCTTACTGAAAAGTGAACAAGTCAAAGCTTATGAAAGACAATGAGAGTGGAACATTGGAATACATTCCTAAATGTGTACTTGAAGCCTTACCAGACATAGGACTTAATCAAATGTTGGGTTGGCAGTAAAAGAGAATGTAGATTTCTAGTTACATTTTTATTGTATTTCTTGGAAGAGAATATGTATCACCTCTTTAATTTTTAATTCTCAATGAAGCTGTGTCCTACTTCTTCATACTTGCTGTCTCACCCCCCATTGTCTGTCTACCTCTCTCTCTCTCTCTCTCTCTCTCTCTCTCTCTCTCTCTCTCTCTCACACACACACACACACACACACTAAACATTAAATTTGTGCTTAAACTTAGTAGAGAAATTAAATAAAAGAAACCTGATGTTCTAGCATTCATACATCTGAAAGTTAGTTTATAACGCAATCTCATTTACTTATCATATGCAAACATCCTGTGTTTAAAATTATTGCAGAAAGAGAGCATCTTTACATTTTAATGCAAAGGAATATACTTAACTATACTGAGATCAATTGGAAAAAGAAAGTAGGACATCTGCAGTTGGGAAAGTAAAAGTCTCAACTAAATAGACATCTTGAAATATATTTGCATTGGCTCCAAAAGTCTACCAAAAAGTCTTCACAATTGTGTTGATGAAACTGGCTTAAGTCAGTTCCAATGCTCTAAAATCTAGCATTGTCTTTTTTTTTTGATGTCAATCCTTTTTTAATATCTGGTCTCCCCTAACAGGTACATACCACAATGCCAAGCTTATATCTTTTTCTGCATCTATTATATGTGTATGAATGTTTATATGTGTGTGTGAGTGACTGTGTAGAGTAGGTTAGTGGATGAGTACAATGATAAAAAATTTATTGCAACAAACCTGGCTGACATGTAATATCTATACCCGGCAGTTGGCTTATCCTCCTCTGTAGTTTTATTTATCTATCTTGTATGTTATTAACATTTCTTACACTTGCTTGTAAGCTCTCTGCAGTATTTTGCCATTGTTTATGCTCTCAAAACACCAGCTAAAAACCCAAGAAATGTATTCCTTGTGTAATGGAAATAACAATGAACTTTGAGTATTAGTATCATTAAGGTGATGATACAGTTTAAGAAAACAAAAGTCTGTATAATCATAAAACTTGGAGTTGGATTTCTTCTTGTGACAACTACTTGGGGGAAATAATTTAACCTCTCCTCACCTATAAAATGAAAACTTTTTATTAATTATTGAAGTAATTTACTTAAAATATATTTAATGGGTAAAGAACATGGTATTAAATTCATCCATTAAGTGGAAGAAAGTTGCAGGAACATGCCCTTTCATTTGGCAATTTTTTAAAACCCTTAGCAAATTCAAATATACGGTAACATCAAGATGCATTTTACTTGCAAGTTTTAACTATTAGATCATATCCACAGTGCTCTCAATAACAATACAAGAAAAACTTAAGGCATTAAAAAGTCTTGTATATTTTGATGTTCTTCAGCAGTACAGCAAGATATTTAGGGTGTTTTTTTCATTTAATACTAATCTGTTGCCCTTGGTATTAAATGTATTATATGATTAAGATCTTATAATGTTATTCAGTTGTGCTTCTGTCATACCTTCTTCTGGCTTAGTCTTTTTAAGAGCTATCAGTCCTTGGAAGATAGCTAGAGATTTGCAGAGAAGCGAAATGCATTCCGAAATGGAATGTATTAAATACATTTGTATTTACTGTAAAGAAAGTACAGTTTCAAGTGTTTGCATATTAGGGGTATATTTCTAGGAGCAATATTATTATTTCCTCATAGCAGTGTTAAGGTGAATGGTTATATCTGTAAACAGTTATCTGAGTGCTTCCACAAGCATCATACCATGTAATCATAGGAAGTCAGTAGGGAAACCATGACTGCTCCCATTGAATGTGTAAAGAAAATAGTGTAGTTTCATTTGTGTAAATAATAATTTGCTAAATGCTTACTCTATGTAAGGCATTATAATGGGCACTGGGAAAGGAAAATGCAGTGGTAACAAAGCCCCCAGGCTTTCAAGAAATTCAAAATCAAAATAGGGAACATATTTATGAAAATTGTCTCTATTAGGGGTGAATAAAGTCCACCTTCCTCCAGATGACTTCATATGCATAGCGTTTTGTGACAGCAAAGCTATCTTCATCTGATGCCTTTTTGCTGAGAATTTCCCCTCACCTTCTGTTTGGGATTTTTTTTTCCTTTGTTTCTTTTTTCTGTTCTATTTTTTCCTTTCCCCCTACCCCTCTGTTTTCTTTCTGGCATTCCCTAGTTTCTATCCTTTCATTTCTTACCAAGATTCTCTCGCTTTCTTACAACAGGACCTATATTGAGTAGTGTTATATTTTCCATAATAACATGCTGGCTTTAAAAATTCATTTGTATATATAATGTACCATCATATGTATCTCAAATATTTTGCTTGAGGGGCAGTTTGCCTGCAAAGTATTTACATCAGGTATTAATATTCCAGAAATCTCTCCACCTATTAAAATTCTTTAATAAGTATACAGTTGATACTTGAGCAACATGGGTTAAACTGTGCATATCCACTTATATACAGATTATATATATATATATATATATATATATATTTAGTACAGTACTGTAAATGTGTTCCTTCTTCCTCCTGATTGTCTTAAAACATTTTCTTTTTCTCTTTTTGTAAGAATACAGTATATAATACATATAACATACAAAATATGTATTTATTGACTATGTTAACAGTAAGGCTTCTAGTCAACAGTAGGCTATTAGTAGTTAAGCTTTGGGGGCATCAGAAGTTTTAGGTGGATTTACAACTGGTGTCCCTCACCCCTCACATGAGTTGGCATCCCTAACCCCTCATGTGGGTCAAGGGTCAGCTGGATAACAGAAGTTTTGTTAATTAACATAACTAATTTTTAAATAACGTGTGTGAAATGAGCAATGCTTAAAGAGTGTTTGGTTAGAAATAGGAGGGTCTCTACCACTTTTCGTGAACTAGGTATGGAAGTTTTGCAAGCACAAAAACTTCCTGCCATTGGGCAGTCATACTGGCTCTTCAGTCTTAGAGGAGACTTTCCTTTGACCCACAGGTGAAACTTGTTGCTCCCACCATAAGAATATTGTTGTGTTTTCCCAGGAATGAGCCTTTCAAATTGTATGCTCTTTTCAATGTCTAATGTTGTATTCCCTGTGATGGCAGCAGGTGGCCACTTGCCCATTTGCTAGAGTTCGCTCTAAGAATCACTGCCATTGTTGCTTATCCATAATGAGATTGAACAGGAAGAGGAGATTTTATGGACTTCAACTACCTGCAAACATATGTGCTAATAATATTCATGAAATTATTGGTATTTCCTAATAACCAAAGGAGATTAGTTACAGATGGTCTACCAGTTTTTAAATGAATATTTTCTTGGATGTCATCCCTCCACTCCACCTCTTCCCTCCTAAAGTGAAGGGGCTGCCCTTATCTGGTATCTTGATCTGTACTCATCATTTCAGGACTTCACTTGCCTGGTGAGAGAAAATGTACAATAAGTGCTATATGGAACTAACTATACACAATGTGCTTTTGAAGTGAAAATGTAAGAAGGATTAATGAGAAGCTATAAACAGCTTCACAGATAAGTTTATTTGAGATGGGCCTTAAATAATGAATGTGATTGCTATAAGAGTAACAGTAAAGATCATTCTGGGCAGAGAGACCAGCTTGAATGTACATGATTATTTCTAAATTCTGATTAACACAAGCTTGCAGATATTAAAAGGCATGCTCGGAATCTTGTTACGTTAAGTGGCATTCCATCTCTTAAGTACAACCAGACCAAAAATTTTCCTATCTCTATAAAAATATATAATAAAATTGACTATTTTTTTAGTGTTCTCTCACATGGGGAATTGGTGTTTAGGATTGTAAGGAACTGAAGGTAGTAGACAGGATCAATGAGGATTTTAAATGATAAGAGAGAAAGGAGAGGTTTCAGAGACCTTATAAATTGTTACTATATAGGAAGCCTACCCATTCAATGATAGAAAATGGCATGGAGGAACCCACTCAGATGTGGCTCATGCTGTGCTATACATTACTAAGACCCTAAATATCTCCTGTTTTCATTTAAGTTTTACCCATCTCTCAAGGGCCCATCCAATCGTACTTTTTCTAAGCATAATGCACTTTTTAATATTATCATCATGCCCTTCAAATTAGTTTTAGTACCCCTAATGTATCTGTTTAATACATAATACCATACTTTATCACTTAAGAATTTCAGAGAACTTTTATAAACACACCCTAAACTATGAAGGAGGTATGGGCAATGGTTCCTGTGAGTATATCCTTGTAGGATAATAAGACTTCATCGAATATTTGTCTATTAACAATGATTACAGAGAATCTAGAAGGTCATATTATAGTTCTTTGCCTATTGCATCTTTAAAGTGCAGATAATTTTACAATGCAATGATACCTACTGCAAATTGGTACCAATAATTGGAATTTAATTTTAGGAAGAGAGATAAAACATAAGAAAATATTCTGAATATTTTGGGGTTTT
The DNA here is from genome assembly GCF_022837055.1 of Prionailurus viverrinus. Lineage (NCBI taxonomy): Eukaryota > Metazoa > Chordata > Mammalia > Carnivora > Felidae > Prionailurus > Prionailurus viverrinus. The sequence goes on from NC_062563.1 coordinate 98,818,684, forward strand.
ATTCAGGAAAACAGTCTCTTAGAACTGACTGAATAACGCCCCCTTTCTGTTCAGGATCACAGCCTTCTCTTATCTATTCTCAGCCCACCATCAATTAGAATGATGGATTTCTAGTGTTTCCTTCTTTTCATTGTGTGGATCCCGGTTGTGTAGGTTATTTTATTTGATGCATATAGTTACCTTTAGAAGTCAGGTGGTTCCATTATTAGAATTTTTTTTTTAATTTTTTTTTTCAACGTTTATTTATTTTTGGGACAGAAAGAGACAGAGCATGAACGGGGGAGGGGCAGAGAGAGAGGGAGACACAGAATCGGAAACAGGCTCCAGGCTCTGAGCCATCAGCCCAGAGCCTGACGCGGGGCTCGAACTCCCGGACCGTGAGATCGTGACCTGGCTGAAGTCGGAGGCTTAACCGACTGCGCCACCCAGGCCCCCCTAGAATTTTTTAATATGAGAAAAATCAGTTCTTTAAATCCATATACATAACAAGAATGGAAGATTGCATAGTTTGTACTTTAATAGAAAATAGACTTAACATTTTATATAGATTTGCTCACAAGAAAAATGATTTTGAACTGTCAGTTAGCCTGACCTTTGATTAATCACAACTCCCTACTCATTAAAGCAGTTCTTTGAATGTACGTGTTTTTCTGTAAGAGGTATGAGAGTAATTTATTCTTTAAAAAATATTCTTTAAAAAGACATGGAACTTTTATGCCCTGTCCCCTCCACAAATTTTCTTTTACATATTGTTTTTTAAATAGGGAGTATTTACAAAATAGTTACACAGAACTTTCAGAAAGAATCTCACACTTCTGTTTGTCTGTTTGATTGATGCCATGATCAAGAAGTGTGCGTTTTATTTCCTAGTGTGATGAAATTCTATCTTACTGTGATATTAATCATAGTAGCTCAGTGTTTCCCAATTTTAATGGCTAGAAAAGTTCATTTCTGAAGAATGACATAGGCAAGTTGTTAGAAACATATATACATCATTTCAACAATTCTTTGTTCAAATCGTATTTAGTGAATACCTAACAGGAAAGAGGCACTCTACTATGCATGTATAATACAAAATAAAGCTCAGATGGTCCCAACCCTCATGGAACTTTGTTTCCTACCACTTGCCAGTGCTTTGCAACAACTGTCTTAATTGCCTGAAAAAAATTGCATGTACAAATTTAGGAACAAAGACCAATTTGGCAAACTAATTGTTATGCTTGTGAGTATAAACCATGTATCCCTAAATAAATTGCATACATGCAGTTCTCCTACATGGTAATAGTTTAAAAAATTTGAGGGAATTTGTTGTGTATGTTAAAGTAGCTATTGGTTGATCAAAACATTAATCCATGTAGTATTAATTCAAAGCCACCTCAGAGTTCATGTAGTCCAAACCCCAATTTTACTATAAAATTATTGCCCAGAGAAGCAAAGTGAATCATTAAACTTCATAAACCAGATTATTTGTGACTAAATGTGGCCACTTTGATGCATTACAGTGGAATGCAGTGAGAACTAATTACATCCATAATATTTGAATGACACATGATATCAGTTTATATTCCTGCTGTTGTGTATCTTAGCCCTCAAGTAGATAATGCAGAATTTAGTATCATTTTAAGAAGCTTGTTTTTAGCACTGATGACTTGACTCAGCAATTTGTGTTAAACAATATTTATTTAAATATATAACATTGATAATGTGCAATAAAAAATTTACTTTTTAATTTGTTTGAAAGTTCTAAATACAGATTTTTACAAATTCTACACCAGCGTATTCCTCAAACAGAAAGGAAATTCAGCCCTTATGTGCATGTATTTCCCAAGTAGAACATCAGATAACACATTTTTGTGACTTCTTAGCTCTGTAGACTCCTGATATTAAAGGAATGTGACTCTTCTATGAGCCTGCTGTGATATTACTATGAGGTTTCTATGATGGCAGGTAAGAAGCATACACACTTTTACTTCCCTGAACAATGTCTAAGTCAGAGATACCGCAGTCATCGTTGTTCTCTCCACTACTTGGTCAACCTAAAGACTCTTGAGACTTTTGCAATAGAGTGGGCTTGGCAGCCATTGTTAATGAATCATTTTAATGATAGTTTTAACATAAATTACTTGTTTCCCTCTTTTCTTTCTGATTTTTCAGAATTTAGCACTTAAGTGCTAATTTAGCACGTGTGTGTGTGTGTGTGTGTGTGTGTGTGCGCGCGCGCGCGCGTGCAACTCACATGCCTTTTTTGTGGCCACCATGGTGCAATATATGCAGTAATTTATGTTCCAGATTGATATAAAAATCAGATTAGCAGGTTGTTTTGTGTGCACTTAGTATCTATAAATTATTGTGTACCTTTTTTTAACATGAGAGATCTGAATTTGGGCTGAATGTGGGGAATAGACTTAGAGTCTACAACAGCGTAATATGTGAATATACGTTGAGTTAAATGCTAAAATTAATTTCAAGGTGTGTAAATTTTGTAAAAGTTCGAAGGTGGGATCAAACACCTTGGCTTTAGCAACTTCAAAGACTTTATAGAAGATATGGCACTTACATTAGGGAAGGTTGACACATTTTTAATTTTCTAAAAAGGTGATAAGAAAGCATTGATGGTTGAGAGAATACTGTACCTTTTTTTTAATATAAAGTAACTATATTCTTCTAGTAGGTGATTTTGGAGATATATATATATATATATATATATATATATAATTTAATTTTTTCAAAAACAACAGGAGATGAAAAAAGGCATTTATTCCATCTTCACATGGGATGACCTCATTTATAATAAATTTAGAAAAACTAGAAAAATCGTAAACACTTTTTTGAGTGTAAAGCTGTTTGTTCCTATATTATACACTTCTTCCTAACCTTTATGTACCCCCCAAATATGAATTTAGGTAAAACTAGATTAAATAAATGGTAGATATGAATAATGGAAGTAAAAGCAAAATATTTTGAGCAATTACTCTTGGCTAGATACTGTTAAGTAATTTCATGCATATCTCCATCTTCATAGCAGCTGAAAAATTTGAGAATTAGAGATTAAATGGCATGACCAAAATCACAAACTTAGTAATTGCCAAACCTGGGCTGGATTTCATGTTTTAGTAATTACAAAAGTATCATGGGGCTAGATACTGAATTAAGGAGGTCTGGTCTTGTTTTGGATCACCCTTAGTCTTGTTTACAATCTGAGTGACCTTATATGAGCATCATCTTTGCTTCCCACCTGTCATCAGCAGTGTTTGCCTCCCTGCATCAAAAGCAAATACTAGTCATGATTCACTCTAAGACAAGGACCTGTAAACATCACCATGCTTGTTATAATTGATGATTGTCAATCACCACATAGCATCCATAGGAATTATTAGAAGGGAGGGAAGAATGTATCAGAATTAGGAGTCTACGACTGTTGAAATCATTCTTCTTTGACAGAAGATCCTGAAGCATTGGCTATGATGTTGCGTTTCAAGCATATTAAAATTTGTATAAAAAGCTAAAGTTTTCAAGCATATTTTAGAAGCCATTAGTTTTTAAAATATTTTTAAAATTGAGGTATAGTTGATACACAATGTTACATTATTTTGAGATGTACAACATAGTGATTTGACAACTGGATGTGTTATGCTATGCTCACCGTAGGTGTAGGTACCATGTGTCACCGTACAGTGCTATTAAAATACCATTGTTTAATATTGCAATTATCATACCATATATTCCCTATGCAATACCATAGAAGACATTAGTTTTTATAGAATTATCCTACTTTAGGGAAAACCAGTATCATTTGTGTTTCCTTGTTGGAAACCTGTAGTGTTTTTAAAGTTCTATTTCTAATGATTTTACTATAAGATGGTGCTGATTTAATTATTCCCAAAGAAAGAAGAAATTAAAATTCATGAAAAAAAAAAGAGTCATCTCAAAGGACCAGAATTAGGAGAATCTCAATTTGGGAACTGGTTTCTAACTGTGTCTAACTGTGTCTAACTGTAATGCTGTGCTTGAGTTCATTGATCTCAGTCTCAAAATTAAGGAGCAGTACCTATAGTTCATGATTGTTCGTTTGTTGTGTCATTGAAGAGAATCCATTAAGAAAACAACTTCTATCAGCATGTCTGAAAATGCCTAGTAGATGTAATTTCTTTTTTTTAATATGAAATTTATTGTCAAATTGGTTTCCATACAACACCCAGTCCTTATCCCAACAGGTGCCCTCCTCAGTGCCCATCACCGCCTTTCCCTCCCTCCCACCCCCATCAACCCTCAGTTTATTCTCAGTTTTTAAGAATCACTTATGGTTTGGTTCTCTCCCTCTCTAACATTTTTCCCTTCCCCTCCCCCATGGTCTTCTGTTAAGTTTCTCAGGATCCACGTAAGAGTGAAAACTTATGGTATCTGTCTTTCTCTGTATCACTTATTTCACTTAGCATAACACTCTCCACTTCCATCCACATTGCTACAAAAGGCCATATTTCATTCTTTCTAATTGCCAAGTAGTATTCCATTGTATATATATGCCACAACTTCTTTAGCCATTCATCAGTTGATGGACATTTAGGCTTTTTCCATAATTTGGCTATCGTTGAAAGTGCTGCTATAAACATTGGGGTACAAGTGCCCCTATGTATCGGCACTCCTATATCCCTTGGGTAAATTCCGAGCAGTGCCATTGCTGGGTCATAGCATAGTTCTATTTTTAATTTTTTGAGGAACCTCCACACTGTTTTCCAGAGTGGCTGCACCCGTTTGCATTCCCACCAACAGTGCAAGAGGGTTCCCGTTTCTCCACATCCTCTCCAGCATCTAGAGTCTCCTAATTTGTTCATTTTAGCCACTCTGACAGGCATGAGGTGATATCTCAGTGTGGTTTTGGTTTGTATTTCCCTGATGAGGATTGACGTTGAGCATCTTTCCACATGCCTGTTGACCATCTGGATGTCTTCTTTAGAGAAGTGTCTATTCGTGTCTTCTGCCCATTTCTTCACTGGTTTATTTGCTTTCTGGGCATTGAGTTTGGTAAGTTCCTTATAGATTTTGGATATATCATTTGCAAATATCTTTTTCCATTCCGTTCCTTGCCTTTTAGTTTTGTTGATTGTTTCCTTTGCAGTGCAGAAGCTTTTTATCTTCACGAGATCCCAGTAGTTCATTTTTGCTTCCAATTCCCCTGCCTTTGAAGATGTGTCAAGTAAGAAATTGTTGTGGCTGAGGTCAGAGAGGTTTTTTCCTGCTTTCTCCTCTAGAGTTTTTATGGATTCCTGTCTCACATTCAGGTCCTTTATCCATTTTGAGTTTATTTTTTGTGAATGGTGTAAGAAAGTGGTCTAGTTTCATTCTTCTGCATGTTGCTGCCCAGTTGTCCCAGCACCATTTGTTAAAGAGACTGTCTTTTTTCGATTGGATATTCTTTCCTGCTTTGTCAAAGATTAGTTGGCCATACCTTTGTGGGTCCAATTCTGGAGTCTCTATTCTATTTCATTGGTCTATGTGTCTGTTTTTATGCCAATACCATATTGTCTTGATGATTACAGCTTTGCAGTAGAGGCTAAAGTCTGGGATTGTGATGCCTCCCACTTTGGTCTTCTTCATCAAAATTACTTTAGCTACTCTGGGTCTTTTGTGTTTCCATACAAATTTTAGGATTGCTTGTTCTAGCTTCAAGAAGAATGCTGGTGCAATTTTGATTGGGATTGCATTGAATGTGTAGATTGCTTTGGGTAATATTGATGTTTTAACAATATTTATTCTTCCAATCCATGAGCATGGAATGTTTTTCCATTTCTTTGTATCTTCTTCAATTTCCTACATAAGCCTTCTATAGTTTTCAGCATACAGATCTTTTACATCTTTGGTTAGGTTTATTCCTAGGTATTTTATGATTCTTCCTGCAATTGTGAATAGGATTAGTTTATTTGTCTTTCTGTTGCTTCATTATTAGTGTATAAGAATTCACCCAATTTCTGTACATTGACTTTGTATCTTGTGACTTTGCTGAATTCATGTGTCAGTTCTAGCAGACTTTGGGTGGAGTCTATTGGGTTTTCTATGTATAATATCATGTCATCTGCAAAAAGTGAAAGCTTGACTTCATCTTTGCCAATTTTTATGCCTTTGATTTCCTTTTGTTGTCTCATTGCTGGTGCTAGATCTTCCAACACTATGTTAAACAACAGTGGTGAGAGTGGACATCCCTGTCGTGTTCCTGATCTCAAGGGGAAAGCTCTCAGTTTTTCCCCAATAAGGATGATGTTAGCTGTGGGCTTTTCATAAATGGGTTTTATGATGTTTAGGTATGTTCCTTCTTTCCCGACTTTCTTGAGGGTTTTTATTAAGAAAGGATGCAGAATTTTGGCAAATGATTTTTCTGCATCGATTGACAGGATCATATGGTTCTTATCTTTTCTTTTATTAATGTGATGTATCACATTGATTGACTTGTGAAGGTTGAACCAGCCCTGCAGCCTAGGAATAAATCCCACTTGATCATGGTGAATAATTCTTTTTAAATGCTGTTGAATTTTATTTGCTAGTATCTTGTTGAGAATTTTTGCATCCATATTCATCAGGGATATTGGCCTGTAGTTCTCTTTTTTACTGGGTCTCTGATTTAGGAATCAAAGTAATGCTGGCTTCATAGAATGACTCTGGAAGTTTTCCTTCCCTTTCTATTTTTTGGAACAGCTTGAGAAGGATAGGTATTGTCTCTGCTTTACATGTCTGGTAGAATTCCCCAGGGAAGCCATCTGGTCCTGGACTCTTGTTTTTGGGAGATTTGTGATAACTGATTCAATTTCTTCCCTGGTTATGGGTCTATTCAAAATTTCTATTTCTTCCTGTTTGAGTTTTGGAAGTGTGTGGGTGTTTAGGAATTTGTCCATTTCTTCCAGGTTGTACCGTTTGTTGGAATATAATTTTTCATAGTATTCCCTGATAATTTCTGGTATTTCTGAGGGATTGGTTGTAATAATTCCATTTTCATTCATGATTTTATCTATTTGGGTCATCTCTCTTTTCTTTTTGAGAAGCCTGGCTGGAGGTTTATCAATTTTGTTTATTTTTTCAAAAAACCAACTCTTGGTTTCATTGATATGCTCTACTGTTTTTTTAGATTCTATATTGTTTATTTCTGCTTTGATCTTTATTATTTCTCTTCTGCTGGGTTTGGGGTGTCTTTGCTGTTCTGCTTCTATTTCCTTTAGGTGTGCTGTTGTTACATTTTGTATTTGGGATTTTTCTTGTTTCTTGAGATAGGCCTGGATTGCAATGTATTTTCCTCTCAGGACTGCCTTTGCTGCATCCCAAAGCATTTGAATTGTTGTATTTTCATTTTAATTTTCACTTGTTTCCATATATTTTTAAATTTATTCTCTAATTGTCTGGTTGATCCACTCATTCTTTAGTAGGGTGTTCTTTAACCTCCCTGCTTTTGGAGGTTTTCCAGACTTTTTCCTGTGGTTGATTTCAAGTTTCATAGCATTATGGTCTGGAGGTGTGCATGGTATGAGCTCAATTCTTTTATACTTATTAAAGGCTGTTTTTTGACCCAGTATGTGATGTATCATGGAGAATGTTCCATGTGCACTCGAGAAGAAAGTATATTCTGTTGCTTTGGGATGCAGAGTTGTAAATATATCTGTCAAGTCCATCAGATCCAATGTATCATTCAGGGCCCTTGTTTCTTTATTGATCCTGTGTCTAGATGATCTATCCATTGTTGTAAGTGGGGTATTTAAGTCCCCTGCAATTACCATATTCTCATTAATAAGGTTACTTATGTTTGTGAATAATTGATTTATATATTTGGGGGTGCCCGTATTGGGCTCATACACATTTATAATTGTTAGCTCTTCCTGATGGATAGACCCTGTAATTATTATATAATACCCTTCTTCATCTCTTGTTACAGCCTTTAATTTAAAGTCTAGTTTGTCTGGTATAAGTATGGCTACTCCAGCTTTCTTTTGACTTCCAGTAACATGATAGATAGTTCTCCATCCCCTCACTTTCAATCTGAAGGTGTCCTCAGGTCTAAAATGAGTCTCTTGTAGACAGCAAATAGATGGGTCTTGTTTTTTTATCCATTCTGATACCCTATGTCTTTTGGTTGGAGCATTTAGTCCATTTACATTCACTGTCATTATTGAAAGATCATGGGTTTAGAGTCATTGTGATGTCTGTAGGTTTCATGCTTGTAGTGATGTCTCTGGTACTTTGTGGTCCTTGCAACATTTCACTAACAGAGTCCCTTTTAGGATCTCTTGTAGGGCTGGTTTAGTGGTGACGAATTCCTTCAGTTTTTGTTTGTTTGGAAAAACCTTTATCTCTCCTTCTATTCTGAATGACAGATTTTCTGGATATAGGATTCTTGGCTGCATATTTTTCCTGTTCATCACATTGAAGATTTCCTGCCATTCCTTTCTGGCCTGCCAAGCTTCATTAGATAGATCTGCTACTACCCTTATGTGTCTACCTTTGTAAGTTAGGGCCTGTTTATCCCTAGCTGCTTTCATAATTCTCTCTTTATGCTTGTACTTTGCTAGTTATACTATGATATGCTGTGCAGAAGATCAATTCAAGTTACATCTGAAGGGAGTTCTCTGTGCCTCTTGGATTTCATTGCCTGTTTCCTTCCCCAGATCAGAGAGGTTATCAGCTATTATTTGTTCAAGTACACCTTCAGCCCCTTTCTCTCTCTTCTTCTTTTTCTGGAATTCCTATGATATGGATATTGTTCTGTTTGATTGCATCACTTACTTCTCTAATGCTCCCCTCATACTCCTGGATTTTTTTGTCTCTCATTTTCTCAGCTTACTCTTTTTCAATAATTTTATCTTCTAATTCACCTATTCTCTCCTCTGCCTTTTCAATCTGTGCTATGGCTGCCTCCATTTTATTTTGCACCTCATTTATAGCATTTTTTAATTCCTCATGACTATTTTTTAGTCCCTTGATCTCTGTAGCAATAGACTCTCTGCTGTCCTCTATGCTTTTTTCAAGCCCAGCGATTAATTTTATGACTATTAGTGTAAATTCTTGTTCTATTATATTGCTTATATCAGTTTTGATCAATTCGTTAGCTGTTACTACTTCCTGGAGTTTCTTTTGAGGAGAATTCTTCCGTTTTGTCATTTTGGGTAGTCCCTGCGGTGGCTCCAAACTGCAGGGGACTTTCCCTGTGCTGTCCGGAGAAACTTGCATTTGTGGGTGGGACCTCAGTCAGATCCGATGTCTGCCCCCAGCCCACTGCTGGGGCCACAGTCAGACTAGTGTATACCTTTATCTTCCCCTCTCCCAGGGGCAGGACTCACTATGGAGTGGTGTGGGCCCTGTCTGGGCTACATGCATACTGCCAGGATTTTGGTGCTGCTTTGATGGGATCTGTTCAAGGGCATATTAGAGGGGTAGATCTGCAAGGTGCACAGGGATGGGAGGGGCAGGCTTAGCTAGCTTGGCTATCAGTGGTCCCCTATGGGAGGGGCGCTGCAACACCAGGAGGGAGGCAGGCCCATCGGAGGGATGGATCCACAGAAGCACAGCGTTGGGTGTTTGCGCAGTGCAAGCAAGTTCGGTGATGGGAACTGGTTCACTTTGGAATTTCAGCTGGGGGATGGGAGAGGGAAATGGCGCTTGCCAGCGCCTTTGTTCCCCTGCCGAGCTCTGTCCTTCCTTCCAGAGCTCAGTAACTCTCCTTCCCAGTGTCCCAGAGCAGAGCTGTTGACTTTTAACATTCCAGATGTTAAGTCCCACTGGCTGTCAGAACTTACGCAGTCCAGCCCCTCTGCTTTTGCAATCCAGACTTTGGGGGTTCTTCCTTGCCCTGCAGGCTGCCCCTCCACTGCCCTGTCTCCCTTCCGTCAGTCCGTGTAGCACGCACCACCTCTCTCCCCTTCCTATCCTCCTTCATGGGCCTCTTGTCATGCTTGGCTCCAGACAGTCTGTTCTGCTAGTCTTCTGGTGGTTTTCTGGGTTATTTAGGCTGATGTGTGTGGAAACTAAGCAATCACCAGGACGAGGTGAGCCCAGCGTCCTCCTATGTTGCCATCATTTTCTTTAATTTCTTAATTTGTGGACATCATTTTAATTTGAAACTTTTTTTTTATAATTTTGGCTCTTAACACTTCTTGAGATGATGAATTCAATAAGGCTATACTCCTTGCTATGTAAATGTTTGTTTAGTTATACTCTCAATCTTCTAGATGCTTGAGGTAGAGGTCTATGTAAGGTTTGCTCTGATAGGACATGAAATCATGTGTAATTTGGTGAATGTCAAATGAATGGCAAAGATACTAAGAGGTATAGAATGTCTGATGTTGTATATTAGCAAGAACTTTCATCTCAGTAATAGACTGTGATAAATTAGGTCTTATTTACCAGCTACTTTTTCCTGTTATTTATCTTTTAAATGAGGAGTCTGCCTATCTTCAAAAGATAGATAAGTGAAATTATCTAGTTTAAATTATTTCTGTATAAACTTAAACACTAATGTTGAGATTTACTAAATGGGTAATACCATATCATACCAAGGTTATGGCAATGCCTAGACTCCAAAGATTCTATCTTAATTTTATACTTTCCTGGAAAACCAAAGATTCTTAATTATTTAGTCTGTGCTTAGAGAGCAGCATATATTTGCTCACAACTCAGGTCAATTTAGTTATTTAATTGTGTGTGTATGCATATAATTGTATTACACCTTTATTTTTCCATAAGAACTCTCTTGATATCAGGTCACAAGAACTGAATAACATTCAAGATAGGAAATATCATAATGTATTCTCATCCATAACATCCTGCATAACATATAATAGATATTTAATCAATATGTATATCATTATTTTAAAAAGGATGGCAATTTATTTAGTTGCATTTTCCTTTGTTCTGTTTGAATATGTAGAAGGAACTAGAATGCAAGATTCCTTGTGAGCAGCCTACTCAGAAAACAGTATGCATGTTTCATCCAGAGAGACATAAAGTGGGCTACTTTAAGCTGATAGGATCCGTGATCCTATAAAAGGAAATGTCCTTTTAAAACTCCAAGATTGATTTTATTTGTTCTAATTATAATTAAAAATAATCAATTCACAAGAGTGGCAGGTTTATTACATATTTTGTAGTCCCAGGCACTACTTATTAAGCATTCCATTTTGCAGTGCCATTTAAAAATTCTTAGGTTAGATATGTACATAGTTGCTTTGCATTAAATGATGTTGGTATTTTAAATCTATAATTTTGAGTTAAGAATTAATCCATTGAAATGATAGTTGAGAAAAATCCAATAGTAATTCCCTTAAAATAAAAAGAAGAAAACAAACTCAAGCATTTTGTTTCATCTCTTCTGTGGGCTCTATGATAAAGTAATTATGCAATCAGTAATTAATCACTTCTAGCCAACAAAAAGGGCATTGTAATTCTGGAAAATAATGCATTCTGCTAAAATGGTTGGATAATAACCAACTAAGCTTAACACAAACATGAGATAATAGAAAAGAAACAATGAAAATAAGTTGTGCTCCTCTGGGAAAACAAAAACAAATAAATTAATATGCAAATATGCAAATTAGAGGATGTGACTCCTGGATGTACATTAAAATATAGAGAGACCTGGATAAAAATGTTTAACTTGAGTATCCATTGGGAAACTCCTTTCCCTTCTCCTGTTATGGATTATTATTATTGTTTAATAAATTAAATCTCTCAGTAATATTTTAGATGACAAAACACCATCAGCTAAAAGAAAACAAAACTGTATAGACAAAATTAAATGAACTTATGGCCTACAGTGATTTTATTTTTTTTAACAATTTTTTTTAACATTTATTTTTGAGACAGAGAGAGACAGAGCATGAACGGGGGAGGGTCAGAGAGAGGAAGACACAGAATCTGAAACAGGCTCCAGGCTCTGAGCTGTCAGCACAGAGCCTGACATGGGGCTTGAACTCACGGACTGCAAGATCATGACCTGAGCCGAAGTCGGCCGCTTAGCCAACTGAGCCACCCAGGCGCCCCAAGTGATTTTATAATAAAATAAAACATTACCCCATGTACGAAAACAATTTTCATTTTTCTACCTACCTACCAATTTTGAAAGGATAACTTCATTTAATTTCTGCATATCCCATTTTATAAACACAGGAAATAACAAAAGAATAAAAGAACCTACCTCAATTCAACCTTTACCCATTTACTTGGTATCTTGCACAGTTTACTAAAACCTTCATCATTTTAGAAGATATCCCACAGTGTTTTTGTTTGTATCAAGTGTGATCATTTGTATGTTGAACCTCAAGATTAGGTGATAGATAATGGTTAGATAGATAGGTAGATAGATATGTTTATTTTCCTCATTTATTTCTTCTACCCCAAAACTAAGAACTTTCCTGTCTACCATATTTGCCTTAGCATAAGAGCTTATAATTTTGGTGGGCACTGAGTAAGAATTTCTTTAGGATCAGAAATCTTCACAACAACAGACAAAGGCCAGGGAAATAACATTCCATATAAGAGGTACTAAATGAATTGATTTTTGATTGGAAATAATTATAGTTTAATATATGTACATTTTTTTCTGGTAAAAAGTCCTTATTAATTGATCCAAGGGTTCTTAGTTCATGAGAATGTTAATTTTGTTAACATGAAATATTGAACAAGAAGAAAAATATTTTTTATATCCACTAGAATTCCTCCTCTTTTCTCCTACCACTGTCACTCCCATAAGAAGGTGTGGTGATGGGGCGCCTGGGTGGCGCAGTCGGTTAAGCGTCCAACTTCAGCCAGGTCACGATCTTGCGGTCCGTGAGTTCGAGCCTGCATCGGGCTCTGTGCTGACAGCTCAGAGCCTGGAGCCTGTTTCCGATTCTGTGTCTCCCTCTCTCTCTGCCCCTCCCCCGTTCATGCTCTGTCTCTCTCTGTCCCAAAAATAAATAAACATTGAAAAAAAATTATTACTTTTCAAGCTGTTAATGTTACTCGTAGATAGGTAGGTGGATTGAATCAAAACTCTTTCAGTACTAGACCACAGTGAAAAAAAGTTGAAAGGGTTCGTACACCAATTAATACCAGAAAGAGATCAATATTAGGCAGCCTGTGTCCTTGTTGGTAGGTTAGAGGACCATGGTAGAATTTAAAGATTAGGTAGCCTGGTCTTAAAGCAGTTTCTAAAAGATGATATAGAACTAAACTTTTTTTTTTCAACGTTTATTTATTTTTGGGACAGAGAGAGACAGAGCATGAACGAGGGAGGGGCAGAGAGAGAGGGAGACACAGAATCGGAAACAGGCTCCAGGCTCTGAGCCATCAGCCCAGAGCCTGACGCGGGGCTCGAACTCCCGGACCGCGAGATCGTGACCTGGCTGAAGTCGGCCGCTTAACCGACTGCACCACCCAGGCGCCCCATGTCAGAGAGAATTTGATATGATATGACCTCATTGAAAATCAGTCAGCCGTTCGTGTAACAAACATCCCTGAGCACTTAACTTTCTAGCTAGGTGTGCTGATACAAATGACTGTTATCTGAATTTCTTTGGAACTGGAGTCCAAACATGTTCCCATTATTGTACTTCTGAAGACATGTGCTCTTGCCTGATCATAAAGAGAGATTCCTGATTAGGAGCCTATGATTAATGAGATTTGGTTGAGTGTCACTTTTTGCATTTTAAAGTTTTGAAAATGCCGTTAAATCTGGTTGTAAGTTGAATGGTGAGGAAACTGATGATGTGGTAAGGAACTTAGTTAAAAATTTGAATTTCTTTTTCTTGCAAGACTTTACTTAAATTCAGGTTAATTAACATATAATGCAATGTTGGTTTCAGGAGTACAATTTGGTGATTCATCACTTGTGTATAACACATATAACAGTGCTCATCACAACAAGTGCCATCTTTCATGCCTATCACACACTTAGCCCATCTTCCCACCCAATACCCCTCCAGCAACGCTCAATTTGTTATCTATAGTTAAGGGTCTCTTATGGTTTGCTTCCCTCACTGTTTTAATGTTATTTTATTTTTCCTTCCCTTTCATTACATTCACCTCTTTTGTTTCTTAAATTCCACATGAGTGAAATTCTGTGTTACTTGTCTTTCTCTGAATCATTTATTTCACTTAGCTTAAGACACTCTAGCTCCATCCATGTTGCAAATGGCAAGATTCCATTCCTTTTGATGGCTAAGTTATAGTTCATTGTGTATGTGTATGTATATATATATATACATACATACATACGTACATACATACCATATCTTCCTTATCCATTCATCAGTCAATGGACATTTGGGCTCTTTCCATAATTTGGCTATTATTGATATCTCTATAAACATTGGGATGCATGTGTTCCTTCAAATCAGTATTTTTGCATCTTTTGGATAAATACCTGGTAGTACAATTGCTGGGTTGTAGGGTAGTTCCATTTTTAACTTTTTGAGGAAAGTTGAGTTTGTAATTGGGTAATTGGTTGATCAAATTTGTGTTCTGGTAGAGTAATGGAAGTATTCAGATTCCACTCCAACTTCTGGAATGCCTAGAGTGTTATAAATATCCCTGGATAGTTTCATATGCATGCAACCTCTGAAAAAGTTATTATGGCCTGTACTTTTGTAAAAATAATAGTAATAACAATAATATTCATCCAAATAAAATGCACCAAATAATGGCAGAGCTATGAGTTAAACAGTTGCCTTTCTAATTCAGGTACACAACTAAGACTACTTTCAGGGAAGGACTAAAAGAAGGGTTGATTAGTCAAGAGATTTTCAATAGGACAAAGCTTGGAATAAGTCTGAGGATGTAAACTAATAGCAACATTTCAATGATTTGTGGTGAGGATATTTGATTAATTAATTACTGAATGTAAGGGTGAGAAAGCAGGAACAATTAATGATCATTACAAGCTCTATGAGTTGGAAGACTGGGGAGTGAATGAAGGAACATAGAAAAACATGTTTACTAAATACAAACATACAGAGATTCATTTGGGACGGGATAAGTGGCCTGTGGAAAATACAGTTGGAGGTCATATAAACCTGACAAGTCCATGTTGCTGGATGCTTGTAATAAATAAAAATCATTTGAGGATTTAATCTCACTCGGACCTAACACCAATGAAACCCTAATTGATATCAAGGATATTTGGTGTTCATTTTGTTAGTCATTGGAGTTGTGAAATAGTTTCATCTTCAGCTGTCTGGTTCCTATGGTCTGGGTGCTTTGAAATAAACAGAAACCCAATTTAAGTAATAACATTGTATAGTAACCCTCTTACTTAGAATCTGCTTGACAGATTAGCCTAGCTTGCTTTTATGTCTGTAGCCCAAGTAGTTTAAATCCTCTAAATTCCATCACTTTGGTTCCTCTGGATGCTCTTACCCTCCCCGGAGTGGGCTTGAAATGTCATGTGGTTTCAGACACTTCTTTCAAACTATTAGTTCCTCCTTGAAAGTTAGTGTATTTCCCTCCAGTATTTTAATCTTACTTTCTGGGAGTCCTTACTTTGTCCCATGCCCATTTATGTAGGCATAAGGCATTACTCAGGAAACCTGTATACTTATAACAAAATTTGCAGAAGTCAGTGAGTGATACAGATTTTGCCTTTCAGAAAAGAGGTAGCACAATTTAGAGGTGGTGTGCTAGGAGCTGGTACAAGTCATAAGAGGACTTCCAAATTATGACAACAGACTAAAAGAAACTAACTGAAAATCCATAAAGTCAGAAATTGCTCTTTAAAAAATTAGATCATTTTTATATTAAAGTGGCACAAAAATATCTTGAATGTTGTGATTGTTATATTCTCACTTAACTAAAAAGCCGAACTGCTTAGCAACCCTTTTCTTTTTTCATAATGGCTTATACATGGAATACAAACCTTCAAAACCCATTCCCAGAGTGACTATACGTACATGTCAAGCAAGTAGGAAATAATGTTTATTTTATTAGCATTACTTTATATTTTTAATAGTAATATTTTCAAATATTTTCAACTCTACTACTTTATACTATAGTATATTCCATGGTCCTGAATATTTTCTATTGGTCATAATACAGGGAGTCGCTAAGTTTTTATCAATGTCCTTTATGGATTAGAGCAGTGAATCCTCACGTAACAAAGCAATTACATAATTTGGGTAAGTTATCACATTTCCCTGCCAATATCATAGACTGATACTGATGCAGGAGAAAGTTATCACATGAAAAAAGTATTCCCAAGAAAATTGTACATAGATATAGGTAGATTTTAATTACTATTATGCAAATGGAGTGAGGGTCACAAGTTTCAGATACTGTGGAATAAAGGAAAGCAGTGAGTCCTGGGGAATAAGAAAGTATAATTTTGGAATTCAACAAATTTTCATTCTCATTCTGGCTTTGCCACTTTCTCCTTGGGTGATCTTAGACAAGCACCTTAATCTCTTTGAATCACAATATCACTGTCTTTAAAATTAGGGTAATAATATGTATTATTTTATATAGTATGAATATATATGTTTTTCAATTTTCATATTGACTTGAGAAAATATATATTATATAATATATACATTGTATATATTATATAATATATATAATATAACATATATAGCTGTATATATTATATAAGCTATAAAGCTTAATTCTGTTTCTGACTTAAAATGCTTAATAAATGGCTATTTCATATTATCTTTGCTTCCTCTGGGAATGATGTTTTAACATGTGAGTCTAGAAAAATAGGAAGATAACCACTGAGTGGATAAAGTAAACTGGAGAGGATGTGGGAGGGAGACTAATAGGAATATACAAAATAAGCCACACCCATTTCACAGTGCTAACTGGGGCTGCCCTTGCCTATAGAAATTCTAATTGCATCTTTTCAAAAAGTTGTCTAATATACTGATTCAATTTTGGTCATTTATATAAAAATATATTTCTTCAGACTGTTAGTGTACAGTTAATTAAAAATGCAATAAGCTGACTTCTTCCTCATTGTCTTACTGGTCATGTTAAGTGTATATGAAAAATAAAAGATGGGCAAAAGAAGAATAAAAAAAATAACTGCAGTTTCTTTCTCTGGTTCAATTAAACTCTAATCTGACCTGTTTACCACCATAATTAGAATCATCACTCTGTCCTTCAGTGAAGGGTTCTGTAAATGTCACTATTATTCCTTCATTATTCCCAGATACTGAATGAATTTAGATGTGCAACATTTGTGTCTAAGGTAAGTAGCCTCTGACATTCCCCATCTCTGCTCTCTCCTGGACCAAGGTTGAGGAATAGTCACAGGAAGAGACATTGTATTGAGATGCAGTGTAAGTGAGTAAAAAATACAGTGTAAGAATTATTCAAGTTTCAGCCTGAATTAGGTTTTTACACCTCTTAATAAGTTTCTCTCTTACAAAATTTGCAAAGTATGGTGGCAGTTCTAGTTTGGGAAGTCCCAACCTGAAAATGTCTAAGGTGAACAACTTTCCTTTGATGCCTTAATAAAATTATGTCCTCAGACTGAATTATTTACTTAGTTGACTTACATGGCCTGCCATGTTCTTACTGTATGCTGGTAAGTTGCAGAGGATAATAGATTAGGACCTGGGCTAATTAGTAAAAGGTACAAGTTGTCACCTCAACCCACCTTTGAACTGGCCAAAATGAATCTTCCACTCGGCCTGCCCAGTCACTCTCCTCTGGGACAGCATATTATAGTTGCATGAGGACCATTACAAAAAATACCCATTCCTAGTCCCACTCCCTAGAAACCAGTATTAAATCAGAATTTATGGAGGTGGAGCCCAAACATGGATATATTTTTGTAAACATTTCTTTGTTTATTTTAATATGTAGTCAAGCTTGAGAACTCTTGCTATATAGTCTTCGTTTAGGTTGTACACTAGGATTTAGGGCTTAATCCAATTTAGGGCTAATATGGTGCTCAGCTTAGGCCTCTGTGTACATTTCTCTATTGTGTCTTTCTGAAGTGAGTGACAGTCATTTGTGAATGTGATTTGAGTGTCCAGGTTCCTGAGTTCCTGACACCCCATCTTTATATCTCACATAATTTATCTTTTAGAGTTCAAGCAGCAAAGCAGAACCAATGGAGGGGGATAATTGAAATAACATAATTGCTTAGCAACGCTTTTCTTTTTTCATGATTGGATTACTCATGGGATGTAAGCCTTCATGTGCAGGAGAGAAAGATAAAAAAGAAAAAAAAGAAAAAAGAAATTTGTATTTATATAATCTCTTTATGTATATAATATATATTTATTTATATATTTATTATCTATAAAAATTAATATAGAAGTTTATATATGTATAATATATAAAATAAAATATATATTCATATTTTTAGGAAATTGTGGGGCCTGGCAAAGCAGTCATAACTGTCCCCACATGACTAATGCTGTAATCCAGAGGCATGACAGGTAGGAAAAGAAGATTAAGTGTAGCCTGGACCCCCATGAGCATGAGCAGAAACCCTAACAAGGATGGACTAAAACCTATGCCAATTCCTATTACTTCTGACCTAGCAAGGTATCCTGCAGAATCTGGGAATGTCTGTCATGGAGCTAAACACACATATACACCTGGCTCAGGAGTCACAGGAACTGAAGAAAGTTACAGGGGGAAGACAGAGAAATTGTAGGTCCAGCTGCTACTTCATACCACTAAGGGGAATCAGATAAGCAGCAATGAGGTGAGTGTGAAGGTCCCAGAATGAAGAAAGATTCTGCAGTTTTCTTTCCTCTCTGCCTTGTGGAGTCTCTGACCTCATGTAGGGGGCATTAGTCTTTTTTTTTTTTTAATGTTTATTTTGAGAGATAGAAATAGGGAGAGAGAGAGAGAGTGCATACATGTGTGCATGTGAGTTGGGGAGGAGAAGATAGAGAGGGGTAGAGAGAGAATCCCAAGCTGGCTTTGCACTGTCAGTACAGAGCCCACAGCAAGACCCGAATCTGTGAACCCATGAGATCATGACCTGAGCTGAAATGAAGAGCCTGACACTTAACTGACTGAGCCACCAAAGCTCCGGGTGTTAGTCCCTTTTTAAAGGCCTTTCACTTAATTAAGTCAGGAGCATCCATGATGTTCTTCCTTTTGATTAACTCAAAATAGAGGATTTTAATTACATCTACAAAATACCTCTGCAGTAGCACCTGTACTAGCCTTTGAATGACTAGAAGAGGTGTGTGTATACTGCAAGAAGGCTGCTGCCTTGCATTGGCCACCAAATCTCATGAGAGAATCTTCTCTGTAGTTTACCCTAACAAACATACTAGGAAGAGAATTCTGGGGAATATATTTTAGCCTAACCAAATTGACATATCATAAAACCATCATTCATAGTTTTTATGAATCAATAGATTATTATAAACTTTTTGGATGTGAAAGAAATCTCTGGTTTAGATCTATAACCACTCAAGAAATATCTGTACACCAGAGTACTTAAAAGGTACTGCTAGTATTTGGAAGCATTACTTCAAAGTTAGTAAGTGCTGCCCTTCTAAAGAGAAGTATCTCATATTGAAGTCTTACTTATCTCTTATCCCTTGCTTTCTTGTTTATGTTCTTTGTGTCTTCTTTTATACAACTAATTAATAGAAGCACTGGGACTCAAAATGCCCTCTTGGGACTTAGTTTAGTTTTCTTTCCTTTATGCTTCTGTCCCTGGAACAAGGAAATCAAAATGCTATTGGTTTTATAGAACATTTGTAGACTCATCACAGAACTCCTGTGCTGTGCTTAACTCCACTGATATGAGAGATCTGGCTTTTTTGAAGTATGGTCAATTTGCTTCTGGGATTGAATCAATTGTGCAATGATCTGTTCAATTGCTCACTCACTGACCTGCAAAGAATCAATTTGTTAGTCATGTAGATATGCCTCCCACTCTCACTAATTACTGTAAATGAGTCCAGTTTCTATTTAAGATAGCCATAAAGAGGAGGATTCAGTGAAAAAGACAAGAGCAATTTGGAAGGAAATCACTCATTCTCTCTCATTCGTACAGTTGCTTGAAATGCAATTACAACTGACTAGTGAATGTGTGGTAAAGATAGGGCTGCTTATATGTCCTCAGAAGAAAATGATCCTAATGAAATTTATGAAATGACATTAAATTTTCCTTTAGTGTCCCCAAATCTAAATCTATCCTTTTGATAACACTGGCAAAAAAAAATAATAATTCAAATACAGTCTGACAGATAGTAGCTAAGTATCTTCTTCCATCTTCTCATGTTTTTTTCAAAACTAAGTGTTTCAAATCTGGTAGGAATATGTTCCAGCTGAGTCTGAGCACATTTAAATCTTCATGTCCTGAAAGAACTTTTTGTAAGGTGGACAAAATACTTACTAGGATAAAATTAATAAGATAAAATTTTAGCGGTGGAGTTTAAAGCATAATTAGTAAGTGGAAACAGAAAAACAATTTGGTAGGCAGAATATATTTAAACTTTGCTAAGCAAGCATTTAGATACTGGTACTCTATGATTGCCTAGAATTTATAAAATTGTTCTAAAGTCTCATGTACGTACTTGATAGGAGGTATGTATCTTTAGATTTAGCAGACAAAGCTGTGGGAGAAGTAAAACACTGAAAAAGTCTTTAACATGTATTTAAATTAGGTCCCAGAGTTGTATGGCCTGAGATAATTTATCTTAAAGTCAGCTATTTACTTCTGTGGACTTAAACTGGAGTATAACATTTTATTTTCCTTTTGGGGTGTGGGGTCTATTTCATGGCAGTTTTGTTAGCCTCAAAAACTCTAATACAATGATACATTGGAAAGAACTATGGATGTCACATTGCGTGGTATTTTAATGTTTTGATGTGATGTTTTAATATTTTTTTTTACATTTTAAGCTGTTAGAAGAATATGTACAGATATGGTGTATGATTTAATTCATGCATTTTATTCTTCCTAGGTCTTACACAATCAGTAAGAAAGTCCTATTAACTATTGCCCTTAATTGTTTTAATGAGAATCTATAAACTAGAAGTAGTATAATTTCCAAGGACAGGCTCTATTTCTGCAGTTTTAAGTGAAAATGAAATTTGCTATGGCTTAAGCTCAGCACAATACTTGCTGCTTGGCACCCAGTTTCTGAAAACAGCCAGCTGTATTTAGACTATTTGAAGCTGTCATCTCTCCCCTAAGTTGGGGACACGTTTTTTTTTATTTTTTTACTTTTTAAAAGCTTATTTATTTATTTTTAGAGCGAGAGAGAGCAGGTGAGGGGCAGAGAGAGGGAGAGAGAGAGAATCCCAAGCAGGTTCCATGCCATCAGTGCGGAGTCCAACGTGGGGCTCAAACTTATGAACTGTGAGATCATGACCTGAGCTGAAATCAAGAGTCAGAGGCTTAAACTACTGGGCCACCCAGGTGCCCCAGGACACATTTTAAAAGAATGAAAACAAACCTATGAACCTAAGGGAAGAGAATCAAAAATAATACAAAAACAGGGAGGGGGGGACAACATATAAGAGACTCTTAAATATAGAGAATAAACTGAGGGTTCCTGGAGGGGCCATGGGTGGGGAGATGGGCTAAATGGGTAAAGAACATTAAGGAAGACACTTGGAATGAACATTGGTGTTATATGTAGGGAATGAATCCCTGAATTCTACTTCTGAAATCATTATTGCACTATATCATAGCTAACTTGGATGTAAATTAAAAAAAAAAAAGGAAAAATATCTGGGAATATGTAGTCTAAAGCCTTAAAGGAGAATCAAATATGTATTTCCTGTTAGCCTAAATATGAGTCAGGAATACCATTTTTTTTCTTCCTATTACAATTCTGTGCCATAAAAATGACCTTAAAATATTACTTTCCCCATATAAGATTATATCTGGTTTTCAAGTGTTTGATTTTGGGTAAACTAGGTGAAAGAGGAGTAATCATTCCTCTGAACTACATGTAGAGAATCTGAATTGTGTCCAGTATATTTGCATCTCATAGCACTTTTCAAATAGATGCTGTATTGAGGTATAACATACATTCAGGCAGTTCTTAAGTGTAGTATTGCTGATCTTCACAAATTGAAATAATCTCAGTAACACCCAGATCAAGAAAGAACACTTAAAGGACATGTGGGTGGCTCAGGCAGTTAAGCATCCAACTTTGGTTCAGGTCATGATCTCACGGTTTGTGGGTTCGAGCTCGAGCCCTTCATTGGGCTCTGTGCTGACAGCTCAGAGCCTGGACCCTGCTTTGGATTCTGTGTCTCCCTCTCTCTCTGCCCCTCCCCTACCCACATACTCTCTCTCTCTCAAAAATAAATAAGCATTAAACATTTTAAAGAAAGAAAGAAAAATAACAAGCAAGAAACCATACCCTTATTGTTCTTCTTTCAGCCATTACCCTTCTCCCTCTCAAAGAGTGACCACTGTCATGACCTCTAACACTACATATGAATTCAGCCTGATTTTGAACTTTGTATACATTAAATCATGTAGTATTATTTTTTAGGAGACGGTTCTGCCTTCTTTTGCTCAATATGTTTGTGAAATTTATCCATGTTGTTACATTTAATTGTGGTTCCTTCATTCCCTCTGCTGTGCAGTATGCCATTATACAAAATATATCATAATTTATACATTCTATTGATAGACATATGAGTTGATTCCAGTGTTACTGCTACAGATTGTGCTAACATGAACATTTGTTTGCATGTCTTTGGGTAAACATATGCAGACTTTTCTGTTAAGGCGTTTACCTAGGAGTGAAATTGCTATGTCAGGGGATAAGCATATGATCAATTATAAAATACACTGTGAAGCAGTTTTCCAAAACAAGAGTACTAGTTTATACTTCTACCAGCAATGAAGAAGAATTCTTATTGCTCTACATCCTTGTATCACTTGTATTATCTGCCTGTTCCATTTTAGCCATTCCAGTGGGTACACAGTAGTTTTACATTGTGGTTTGAATCTGCATTTTTTTAAAATTTGATTTATAAAATTGAATCCCTTTTCATAAAAAGAAAAAAAATAAAAGAAACCTCAAAGCCAAACAGAACACTCTGTTATGATTATTGACATGATTATGCATGTTTGTCTCCTTTTCCTTCTAAGGCTATACTAAAATAATGCAAAAAATTAAAAGGTGCAAATCCACCAAGATATGAAAACAAGATGGGGGTCATCAGCTACTAAGTGATTCAACAAATTTCCACATCAGGACAGAATAAATGGAGGCATTTTGATAAATCAAAGGAGAGGAAGCCGTGTCCTTGAGCATGTGATATGATAGATCAGAGCCAATGGGAGAAGTCAGCCCAACAGAAACCTGAGAAAATTCTGAAGTGCCAGGTCCCAAAGGGTGGCTGAACACAAGACCTGGGATAGGAAGGAGAGTGATTACTTAAAGGTCTTGTATGCAGTAGTTGTCCCTTAGCCAGTCTTTTTCTTTACCTGGATGGGCTTCTAGGCAAGTATACCTGAGGTGAAATCTCCCATTTAAAAAAACTCTTAACAAACTCTAGAGACCTCTGTTATCTTTTAATAGATTTGTTTTGAAACATACACACATGCATGTACATACACATTGGTGGACACATATTCATATCCAATCAGAAAACAAAAAAGAAGATATTTTAGGACTTCATGAGGGATAAAATATAAAGAGCATGAAAAATATTACCTATCCTGGAGGAAACAAATGATTTGAGTGAAATTAACTTCATAATTATCCCAATAAATATATTCTAAGAGAATCATGAAAACACAGCATCCATACAAAAATAATTCTATAGGAAAGAATAACATAAGGCTTTTGGAAACTTAAACTCTGATGTCCAAAATGGAAGAAAATTAGTAGAATCAGAATAAAGTTGGTATTTGAGATATAAATATTTGGAGGCTATGGGAGAAGTATAAGTGAAAAAAAAAGTAATTATCTTTTATAGATATTATCTCAGTGATTAAATCAATAGGTAAAAAGGACATAATGGATATAACAGTAACTACCAGAAGAAATGGCTATTCTATAGAGAAACCTGAAGTGTTGCTTTTCATTGAAAGCCTTTTTGAACTATTCAGTGTTTTAAATAAGCACAATATATTGTTTTCATTTTAAAAACAAAAAATCATATACAAAACTTAATAGCATTTCTTTAGATATCTATATAGTACATCATAATTTAGGTTCTGAGATAAGAATTGAAACAGTGATTGACCTCTATATGTGAATCAAATTTACACCAATTTTAATTTTCTGGTGGTTTGTTTGTTTAAGTACCAGAAAGTCATGACTGTGAATTTAAGACTATATAACTGAGCTGGGTAATAGAGTTTATATTAACAGCATGTCACAGAAGCTGTTGTTATAACTGAATTGTTGAATTCATTCAATTTCTTCCCATCCAGCAATCTTCCTTAAACTTGTAGGATAGATCTATTTTCTGCCATTACAATGAGGTGTAGAAACAAAAGAGAGAGGGACATATATGGTTCCTGTTTCCTCTCTGTCTGAGAGATAAGAGGAAAAAATGATAGTTTTCCATATACCAGAATGAAGTAACTGAAACATGATATAGTTCTAAGAAAACTCTGCTAAAGAAGAGAAATTGTGTTCCAGTCAGGAGAAGGGTAAACTTTTCATTCGTTTCCCAACAGCAAAGAAGACAGCTGCCAAATATTGTTCCCTAAGACCAAGAATGAGAGTTTCTAGATCAAGCCCAGCTTTCTCTTTGCACTGAAAATTAGATTTCCAACAGATTTTATATACTGTTATTTTGCTTCACCAGTTTGCTGTGATATTTTAAAATATACTGATTGGAAGCAATTTAGCACATCTAACATGTAGACAATAATAGTAAAAAAGAGAGAAGAAAAAATACGTTAAAAATAACATTAAGTTCATCTGAAATGTATTTGTCATTTAAAGTTAATAATAAAAATAAGTGTGATGTGTGGATATCCTTGCCCAAAGTTATCTGCATAAAAAAAAACCAAGTTGAGGGGCACCTGGGTTGCTCAGTCCGTTAAGCATCTGACTTTGGTTCAGGTCATGATCTTGCAGTTCATGGGTTCAGGCCCCACATTGGGCTCTGTGCTGACAGCTCAGAGCCTGGAGCCTGCTTCAGAGTCTGTGTCTCCCACTGTCTCTGCCGTTCCCCTACTCATGCTCCCTCTCTCTGTCTCTCTCTCAAAAGTAAAAATTTAAAAAAGTTTAAAAAAAAACAAAAACCAAGTTGAGCAAAAAATGTAAAAACCCTAAAAGAAGTGTGCATTAAGATAATCAAAGTCATTAGATCTGTATCAGATCAGTTAGACTAACTGGACAGACAGGGAAATGTGTAATTTTGTTATTTATGTGGTCCTCTCCAAAGAACATGGAAATTCCAGCTAAATCAGAAATGTATGGAATACCTACCCCATGGCCTACATGTTTTCTGATATTATAGAATTATGAAAACAGCTAGCAGAGGCTTCTTTAGGGCCTGTCTTATCAGATTTATTCTCTTACTAATTTATTTATTTGACTATTTAAACAACAAGTAGTTATACGGATCATCCTCTATGCCGGGAACTGTGCTAAGCAATCAGAAGATAGATGTGTTCAGTCAACATTGATTGAGTTTCAAACACTGCTTTTATCATTCTGGGGAGACAAAGAGAAGTATGAATATCCTTTGTTCCCAGTCCAGTAAGCATTCCATATAGGCTTGCAATGGCCAGTTTGTGTTGCATGAATTCATATCAACTCGTTTAGGGATCACTGTATGTTAGACTTTGTGTCTGGGCCTGTCAGGTACCTAAAGATGACCCATGATACTTTCCAAAATGTCGTCCATCTTATCTCTTTCACAAAGATGCTTACCAGAAATGTTTAAATATATTCAAGTCCTTCCCATTTCAAATCAAAGTTAAACAAGGAAAAGATGAAACAACCAAAGAAACATACCACTTTCACAGCTCTGCCTTATTTGCGGGGGAGTAGGGTTAAGGCTGGTAATATTTCTTCTCTCGAAGCCAAACTTGTAAAAAAATATATATTTTTCTAGACTTAGTCCATTTTTTTTCTTCTCTTACTTGCTATTCCTTACTCAGTCTACCATCATTCCCCTTTGGCTCTGGTCATGAGGAACACAAGTACTCCTACCAAAGTCATTAGTTAACTATATGTGGCTAAACCCAAAGCGCATATGTTGCTTTCCTCCTAACTTATCAAAAATGCCTGAAATATGTCTCATTATCTATTTCTTAAAATTTTCTTCCTTTAACTTCCATGACAGTGTAGCCTCTTCTTCCACTCTTGAGGCATTTCTTGTTCTGTGTTTTCTTCTTTTTTTTTTAATTTTGGAGAAAACGCATGAGTAGGGGAGAGGGGCAGAGAGAAGAGAAGAGAAGAGAAGAGAAGAGAAGAGAAGAGAAGAGAAGAGAAAATCTTAAGCAGGCTCCACACTCAGCATGGAGCCCAATGTGGGACTCTATCCCAGGAGCCTGTGAGGATGACCTGAGCCAAAATCAAGACTCAAACACTGAACCAGCTGAGCCACCCAGGCACCCTGTGTTTCATTATTCTTCACCATGATGTTTAGTAATGGAATATCTAAGCCTCCCCTCCGGGACTCCATCTTTTTTTCCCACCCTTATTTTTCTCCCTACTCCATATTGTCTATGCCTGTGGTACAGATTACTCAGTGATAATAACTTCTAAACTATTATTCCCTGCACAAACCTTTTTCCAACCTGAAGAGTCATGTATATAACCTGATAAAATATTTTTTCAGACATTTTAAGAAAACTTCCAAAAGGAAAAGGCCCCAAACTGAATTCATACTTTCCTATAAGCTTTGCTTCTCTCTGTCCATCTTTGTAAGAGGCACCAATATTCAACTAATTGCCAAAACTGGAAATATGAATATCCTTGAAACTTCTTTTTCCCTCCCTGCTTGCACATAACACATAACAAAGGCCTATTGATTTTGTCTCATGAAACTACTTTGAACCTGACCACTTCTTATCCATTGAGACCACTTTTATATGTGGTAATAACTATATTACTGTTCTTGTCATCCAGTTCCATCTTGTTGAAATTTATTATCCATTTTGTAGCCAGAGGGGGCAAATGCATATGGAAATTTTATTGTAGTTTCCCTGCTTAAAATATTTAAATAGTGTCTCAAGCTCCTAAACAAAGCCTACAACTTTGCTGTATGAATCTTGGTGATCATGGGAAGCTTGTCAAATATCTGTAAGCTGCTTTATTTATCATCTCTCTATGAACTTCACACATCCAATAAGTAATTATTGAGTTTCTGATACATGAAAGACACTGTACTATGCACTAAAACACCGCTGAAAAAGACAGCATGTGAAAACTGTCATGAAAATTATATTCTCAGGTGGGAAGACGTAGTGGTGCTGGTAGAGATGTCACTTTTGCAATCGTGATAGAGGAGAATGCTATGGAAATGGAATCACTTTACTTGCTGTCATGAGACATCAGCTCCAAATATAAGTGTGGTTCCTCAGAACTAAGGAGAATACACTGAGTCAACTGTGAAATGAGAATTCCCTTTAGGTCTAGGCAAAGGCTTATTACTTAAGTGACCTCTATAGATTCTCCATTCCTTGGGGGCCAGTTTGGCTTCTGCAAAATAAGATGTACTTCCCAGTGAAATTGAGGTGACACCAAGCTTGTTTTTCCCCATGTTCCTAGAAAGAGAAAGCAAATAAGACAACATAATTTTAAAGAGAGGGAGTTTGAAGAACCAGATTCTAAAATGGATGGACCCTACAGACAAAACACTATTTAATAAGTTTCTTTTTATACTCAAACTCTGTCTTGTAATGCCCCAATCTTTTTAATCTTAGAATCATAAGTCTAAGAGCTCTTCCTTGCAAACACATTCATACACAGAGAAAGAGAGAAAGAGGTGGGGGAGGAGGAGAGTGAGGAGGAAGAACAGGAGAAGTAGGAGTAAAATATTAAATACAAATATAAGAAAGATGGGAAGAAAATCATCAATCAGTATGGAGGCAAGCCCACACATGGAAATCTAGGAGAAAAAGGAAATCAGTATAATTGGAGTAGAGATGAAGAGATTTTGTTAGACATAAAGATTGACTTGTACTTAGGGAGCTTATCATTATTATTCTGAATGGCACATAGGAAATATGGATTTTATTCAAAAGGCAATTATGAGGTTTATAGATTTTTTAAAAGAATGTAATAAGATAAAATCTAGGAAAACTGTTTAAAGCTCAGAGAATTAATATTTATATTAGGAGAGCCAATTGAAATTTATTTGGTTCCATTAGGGAAGCCAAGAGGCAAAGTTTCAAATTAGAAGATGATTTTGTAAGTAGCAGAATTAGAAATACTAAAGCATTCTATCAGTCTGTTCTTGTCATAGTTTTTCAATTTTACTGCTGGCTGCACCAGCCTTCCTTCCCCAAGCAGATCTTGAAAAAGACTTCTCAGTTTCACCACCTCTACCTTACTTTCCTTCTTGCTCTTTGTATCCCGGACATCTCCATAGTTGTATTTTAATCAAGGAATTCTCCTCCTGTTTTTACTAATCAGTGGGCTTTTTCAATGCCTGACTCAAGCCACATTTTTTTATAGAATATTTTGACTAGCTTCATTTTGAATATTATCCTTGAGGTGTTTTGTGTTTGTTCTTGTTTCTACTTTAATTATTTTATACCTTCTCCTTATGTTCACTTCTCCATAGCAACTCTTACAGTGCTGGACACAGAAGAGTCACATAGCCTTGCAGTAAATGATGCACAAGTGATCTTGTTTCCAAATTGACCATTTATTTCACTATGTTTGGGACACTGTATGATGTCCAAAAGAATAGATGTTGTCAGGATCTTTGAGGAATTTAAGATAGGGTTTCATGAATAAATGAATCAGGAAGCAAAGAAAGGAACAATGAGGAAGCTTATTGCATTGTGTAAATCTCTTCCTGGGGGTAAATTAGACTCTAAGAAATGCTCGTGAAACTTTATTTTCTATTTAGTAACATAAAGAAATTGCATAGATGCCTGTGAGTCTGCCATGATATTGTTTCCTTACACACTTTAAAATACCAAAGAGAAGTTTTGTTTTCAATCTATAGTATTCAAAGAGGAAATTTTAAAAATACTGTTTGTTTCTTTGTTTGCTTATTTATAGCACTGGAGCCTCTGTTCCTCCCTTTATCTCTGTTTTCATAGTATTTAATGCACTCACATTTTAAAGATACATCATTTCTTATATATCCTGGTAGAGGCTAAAAGAGGACTAAATTATAGGACCAGAACTGTTAATTAATAAGTACTTGTTTCTTAACATCTTCATTGACTAACAGCTGAAATACCATCCTACCCCATTTGCTACGTTTATCTGCCATACATTTTAAGGCCCACCCTTCCCTCTGTACTTCTTCTGCCTTGCAAAAGGACAAGCTAAAAAGAAAACCCAAATGCCCTAGAATTTCAAAATATGCAAGACCCTGCTTTCTCATGAGAACTAGCACTCCAGCCCCACAACCCTAATTACCATCGTTACAGAGCATTAGAATGTATTATTACAGTACATCACATTATAGGCATTGTAAGTCCCAAACCAGATTTTGGCTGGAGATTCATAACATTTCTGTGGAGTGACTACAACATGACCTTTCTCAATTTTTAGACCTTTCTTCAAGAATGCTTATTTAAAAATTTTTCTTAAGATCTATGAGATTTATAATCAGGTTTGTTTTAACTTTCTTTTAAAAAATCAAAGAGAATGAAAAATAATTTCACAGGATATAGAATTATTATATGTCAATTATATTCCCTCAGTAGCTGAGGATATTATTATGCTGTCTTCTGATAGGCTTTCTTTCTGCTGAGCATTTAGCTTTCATATAATTACCGTTCTTTTTAGATATATTTTATCTCAGGCTATTTTTTATAATTATCTTGGTGTCGTTGGTTTTCTATGGTTACATTAACTTTTTTCTCAGAGAGAGAGAGAGAGAGAGAGAGAGTGTGTGTGTGTGTGTGTAATTTAGCTTTGGATGCATTAAACTTACTGAAGTAGAAATTTGGCTATTTCATTCATCCAGACATTTCCCAGATATTATTTCTCCAAATATTGCTTATGCCCATTTTTTGTCTATTGTCTCTTTTTTGGGACACAAATTACATGTATGCTGGACCTTTTTATTATATACTCTATATTTTAAATGACTGCTAAAATATGTGCGTATATGTATATATCTTTGCTTCATTCCATGTAATAGCTTACTGTCTTACTACAAATGTCCAGGTCACTAACTTCCTCAACTGTGACAAATCTGAAATTTAAGCTCAATGTTTTATTTTTACATAACTTATTTTATTTTTTAACCCTAAAAT
The DNA here is from genome assembly GCF_022837055.1 of Prionailurus viverrinus. Lineage (NCBI taxonomy): Eukaryota > Metazoa > Chordata > Mammalia > Carnivora > Felidae > Prionailurus > Prionailurus viverrinus. The sequence continues at coordinate 98,848,994 of NC_062563.1, forward strand.
TTATTTAATTTATTTTCAATTCTGTCAGATTTGTTAGTGTTTTACACCTTTATCATACTTTCATTTTATTTTCTATTTCCTTAAATATATAAAACCTGTTTGTATTATACTCTGTAACTACAGTATTCAGCTTAGTTTTTTTTTGTTTTGCGTGCATGTGTGTGTGTGTGTGTGTGTGTGTGTTGTTGGTTTTTATATTGTTATTGTTGTTTCACTGATGGCTTCTGTTTATGGCTGCAGATCTTCAGGTATTTAGTTGTTTTTGAGTGCGAACCTCTATTCCTTGAATTCTGTTTTGAGAATTATTTGAAATTGTGATTAAGGGTATCTTAATCTAAAGAGGACTTGCATTTGTTTCTATCAAGTGCCTGTGGACTCTACCAACTTTGAGCTCTTCAATCTCAAAGTATTTTTGGTGGGGGGAGGGGGAAAGTGATACAAACAAATATAAACCTGTGTGAATAGAGACTTAGAAATTCTCCAAGGATGCCTTCTACTCTGACTCAGGACCAAGGCTTAATCACTTGGGCATCCTCCCCATTTCCATAAAATTGGATTTTCTTTCAACTTCACTTATTGAGAGAATTGCTTCTTGAATTATTTGATTTTATGTGGGGTCCTTCAATCTGAACTCCCATTCTTTTGGGCCTCTCTTTTTGTCCCCCAATAACTTAGTTGTATAACTCATTCAAATTCTGACTCTAGGCCACCAGGAATTGAATATAAGCCCAAAGGAAATGCTGACCTGACGTCCCTGCTTCCAGTCAGAACTCTCATTTTCTTGTAGTTTCTGTTCTCTCATGAATCCCATTATTTGCCGTGAGCTAAGCCAGGCATTAAGGTTTTCTAAAAAAAAAATAATAATTTATACTGAAAACTTATGTGTTACTTTATTTGGAATGATTTCTTTAAATAGCCAGTTTGTTCTATGACCAGAAATAGAACTTCCCTTGCCATTGCTTCAAAAAATAGTATAGTACCCTCTATCATTGGTGATACAAAAGTATTTTAGAGTACATGAGTTAAGTTTTATATATATATGATGAAAATGGCCAATTTGGAAGCAAGATCACTTATGCATCATTTACTGCGAGGCTATGTGAATCTTCTGTGTTTTATTTTTTGAGAAGAGAGAGTGTTAGCGGGGAAGGGGCAGAAAGAGAGGAGAGAGGACTGGAAGCAGGCTCCATGTTGACAGCACCAAGCCTGATGGCGGACTGGAACTCGTGAACTGTGAGATCACGACCTGAGCCGAAGTTGGACCCTTTGAAAATCTATTTTTAAATACTCCAGCCCTGTCCTTTCACTTTAAGATGTTCATTGATTGCTTGTTGCCTTTCTTTGAAGTTTAGACCTGTTAGTGTGCCCATGAATTTTTTTAAATAATCTCAATTTTCCTGAGCCTCCATTTTCACTTCTAATTTTTCCCCTCAAAGATCTGCATTCTAGTACAGATTTACTTACAATTATTAAATGTGTTATAGACTGTAAAGCCTTTGGTTTATATTATTCTCTCTACTGAATAATCAAAATCCTTCCTGTTTCTGCCCTAATCAGTTCTGCTCATAATTAAGCTTTTGACCCACTAGGCACTTGAGAAGAGGGATAGTCCCAGCATTCTCTCCAGCAACACTAGCTGTCTCCTTTGATATGTGCAAAAAGCAAACCATGTCGTCCTCTGGTGTAGCCTTGCCAGATTACAATGTCATTATTTCTCTTAAGTCCTAATAGGAAGTCCCTGTTTCACAGGTATCATTATAGACTTTAGCATGTGCCTTGTACATGGCAGATAGTCAGTAAATATTTGTAGTATTAAGAGTATATCAAAGATTCTACTTTAATGTAAGAATTATTTGGAAATCATTTATCATTCATAGTAAAAACTAACTTTTTTTTTTTAAATTTTTTTTTCAACGTTTATTTATTTTTGGGACAGAGAGAGATAGAGCATGAACGGGGGAGGGGCAGAGAGAGAGGGAGACACAGAATCGGAAACAGGCTCCAGGCTCTGAGCCATCAGCCCAGAGCCCGACGCGGGGCTCGAACTCCCGGACCGCGAGATCGTGACCTGGCTGAAGTCGGACGCTTAACCGACTGCGCCACCCAGGCGCCCCAAAACTAACTTTTTAAATGTTCTGCAAAAAACACCCAGAAGGTCGTCTTTTTTTTTTTTTTTCTTTGAGGGTTTCTTAATTGAAAATGGATCTACTTAATATAAGGCTAACATAATACTTACTAGGTTTTTTCTGTAGAGTTACAAATCAGTTTTACAATTTTTCTTAATGTTTATTTTTTGAGAGAATGGGAGACAGAGCATGAGTGGGGAGGGGTGGAGAGAGAGTAAGACAGAATCTGAAGCAGGCTTCAGGCTCTGATCTGTCAGCACAGAGCCGGACACGGGGCTCAAACTCATGAACTGCGAGATCATGACATGAGCCAAAGTCAGATGCTTAACCAACTGAGCCTCCCAGGGGCTGAGGGTAGCCGCTAAGGACTATAACCTTTCCCTTCTATGCAGAAAACAGTTATAATAGAAAGCCTGACTGCTATTCTTTGAAAGTTCTGCTTATAACTTTGCCCCTTAGCTAGCCTTGGGAACTTAGATTTCGGGAGGATTCCCACCATCCCCAGAACTGACAAGAGTGGCTTATTTACTATGTCTAAACTATTTGTATAAATAGTATAAATAATACTGAACACCTGATTTATGCTGGATGTCTAGAATTTTTGTAAGTGCTAGACAGAAACTGCCTACATGACCAGACCCCAACAAAGACCTGGATGCTGAGTCTTAAAAGTGCTTCCTTAGACAGATTTCATAAATGCTGTCACAACTTGCCATTGGGGAATTAAGTGCATCCTCAATGACTGAGAACCTTTGGAAATGTGAACCTGGTTTACCGAGGACTTCACCTCGTGTGTTTTCCCTTTGGTAATTTTGCTTTATAGTCAGTCACTACAATAAATCATAGTCAGGAGTTAGACTATATGTTAGATCTATTTAATGAATCACCAAACTTGGGTTGGTCTTGGTGACCCCCAGTGCACCTTCATACCACCTCTTTCTCAATATTTTCCCTCTTCCCTATGTAAATCTGCCTTATGTCTGCTTACCATTCTTTATTGCCACTTTCTTTCCATTCCCTTATTCTTGCTTCTCTCCATAGAAGACAGCATCTGCTAGCTATACACTTTCCTGCAACTTAATTAATTTGCATATTAAATCTTACATTCCACTTTGAAAACTCACTCATTCAATCAGTAAGCATGTAACAGGTATTTCCCATATGCCAGGTTTCATGAAACAGACTTAGTAAGAGAGTCATCTAAACTATTCAGTCATCTAAACCTTACATTCAAATGGAGAAAACAAATTAGCAACGAGGCAGTTATTTGGTCCTGGCTATATAGTGCATTATGACAAACCACTCAAAAGCTATTGGTTTAAAGCAACAATTTCATTTTGCTCACATTTTGTAAATCAGAAATGTAGAACGAGCTCAGGTGGGCGATTTGCCTGTGATGCACATAGTGTAAGATACCGTGTCAGGCCTGGCAGATCCACCTCCACAGTGGCTTCTTCATTCATGTGGCTGGTGTCTCATTGCTCCTTCACCCCCTCTCTGTGCAGGACATCTCGCTCACCATGGATGGCCTCATCATAAATAGGCATTTTAGGTAATAGGCTAATTAATACCTGATGGACCCATAATAATGACAATTCTTATCCGGATACTGGCTTCAAAATGGCAGGAGTCGAAAGCCGCCAGGCCTCATAAGGGTATTCTCATATCTGTTATGGTGTTAATTCTGCCATAATATACTAGTCAAGTCAGTTACTAGTCCTGTCCAGATCCAAGAGGTGGAGATATAGGCTCTACTTCCTCACAGGAATATGGCGAGTCATAGTGCGGAAGAACATACGAGATATCGTGACAGCCATTTAGGAAAATGAAAACTACTACACATTCTATTGCACAACAAGTACTATACAGATTGAAAGATGACAGTTTGTCAGAAAACCAAACTGCAGCTACTCAGAACAGTGAAGTTCTGTAAAGTTTTTCCTGGAAGGTAAATTGATTTTGAAGGAAGAAAGGGCTTATCCAATGAGGAAGATAGCAGAGGTAAATGTTTCAGACTTAGAACTGAGGTAAAGCCCAGAGGTGAGAAGGAACATTTTATTTTCTAAAAATTCAACAGTTTCCAGGGACGTCTTGGTTAGAAAATAGGTGTCAATGTTGTAGTAAGAGGTAAGGCTAATGCAATGGTAATGGTGTATGTAATGGGCTCTCCACAGGTTCCTAGTACAGGGGTCTGCAATCTTCTTCTATAAAGGGCCAGAGGGTAAATATTTTTGGCTTTACAGACCAAGAGGCATAATCAAACACATTGTTTAAGTAACCATATAATTATTTAAAATATAATCAGCGTAAAAATCATTTTAGCTTACAGAAATAAATAGTGGACTGGATTTGCCCCATAGGCTATAATTGTAATTGATGCAGTAGATATTTTGAACCTTATAGGCAATGATTAAAAAAAAGTTTTATTTAGGAAAAACACGTATCAGACAAAATCTGACAAAATCTGACAGCACTGTGGGAAGAGAGGCAAAACTAGTGACAGTGAAACTAGTTAGGACTTTGTTGAAGCGATCAGTGGATGTAATAATCTCTGAGCTAAAGAAGTACAGTAAATAGGCTGGTATTTCCTTAGAAATGCTATGAATAAGTAGTATGGAAAAAGAGAGGTAAAGGATAACTCTTTATTCTGTTACTTGTGAAATCAGCTACTACTTGTGAATTTGATGATGCCATTTAAAAAGAAACAAAATAAGCAGAATCAGACCTGTAAATACAGAAAACAAACTGATGGTTGCTGGGGCGGGGAGGGAGCGGGGGAGTAGGGGGAATGGACGTAATGAATGAAGGGGGAGTGGGAGGTACAGGCTTCCAGTTATGGGATGAATAAGTCATGGGAATAAGAGGCAGAGCATAAGGAATGTAGTCACTGAGATTGTATAACATTGAATAGTGACAGATGGTAGCTACACTTGGGGTAAGTATAGCATAATGTATAAACTTGTCAAATCACTATGTTGTTCACCTGAAACTAATATACATTGTGTGTTAACTGCACTCAAGTAAAAATTTAAAAACACAAGAGGGATGCATGTAGAAATAATGAATTATGTTTTAAATAGAATTAGTTTAATATAGTAACAATAATTGAAACTATAATCCTAACTGGGCTTTACCAGCTGTGAATATGTAAACCTTGACATTGTTAAACATGAATATTTGTATATAAGAATTTCTTTTTTTAGAATGTCCTTTTGTAGCCTTCTTGTAGTTCTCCCTGGTAGTAGCTTTATTTTTTTCATAGCAATTATTCTTAAACTTCCATTTTTCACATTTAGACAGTCCCGTCTTTTAGTGATCAATTTAAACTCTTCCATTTAACATAATGCACTTAAAATTTGGTTAGTTCTATGTGATTTCAGGATGCCTAGATTAGGATTGATAAGGGACCTCATTTTGTTTCATATATCTTTCATCTTTGACTTTTTGAAAAGATTTTAGCTAAATGGCTCAAATCATGATTAGTTCCAGATTGCAAATAATTGTCCCCAGTTACTTTCTAAAAATGCTCTGTGTGACTCAAAATAGCGGAAATCTCAGAGTTTACAGTAGCTCTTTCTCTTAAAGAAAAGATAAGAATTTGTTAAAAAATAAATGCATCACTTGCCTGGTAAAAAACATCTAGCTCCTCACGGTGTCAAATCTCCTAAGTCTAATATCCCTATATGAGTTGTAGGGAGATCCTATCAAATTAATACTGATACTAATTTCAACAAATACTGATAAGTAAACTTCTCTATTAGCTTTACCACATCATCATAAATAATTTCACGGGGTCAACCTTATATATTAAGTTTTTGGTTTGTTTGTCTATAGCTGCTATTCGTAATGTAATGCACGTTATACATTATCCTCACATCATCCTTGAAAAAAAAAACACAAAGCAGGTAGAAATTTATGATACAGAAGTTGTAATTAACTCATCGAACCTATAGGCCCTGCATATATTCCCTTTGATCTTTAGACTTGCAAGTTGATAACCAAAGGCCATTCATTCCTTCTTTGGCGCTGAAGTATATTCTGAGTTTAAAGATCGGAGCTTACTCACATGGAAGAAAATGAGCCAAATATTGGAGAATACAAAGTAAATACGTATCTGTAGCCTAAGTATAATTTTCATAGACGAGTGCAATTTCCCATAATGAAATGATCTTTTCCCTTTTTTTGCAACACTTGGAGCAATCACCTTCACTAGTAGTTGTTGGGTGGAAGACCGTGTATCATTGGAGCAGTTAATTGATGCAATGAAAAATAGATTTGACCTATTTTGCTCAATGAAACTAAATGGAGATACTAAAAGTGCTGAACTAATCAAATAATTGTTTTAGAACTCTTGAGGAAGTCGGTAATTTATTTATTTTTATAGTCAGGACTAGACTAGTATGAGATTTGTTTTACAGTATTAAGCATATTGATGTATTACATTTCTGTAGTAAGACATAGTCGATGTAAGAATATCAAGGATCATATAAGAAGTCATGTTTCAGAATTATATTTATCTTTCAATTTTTATTGGCTACTTATTATGTTATTAGTCATCACCCATATTGAAGTTTGTCGCTTTCTCCTTTGGATCATTGCTAATTGATATTTCTTGTCTCCCTTTCATTTAGTTGGGACAATGTAGTGTGTCCTATTAACAAAATGTTCCTCTGGAATGAAGTGATTAAAAGCAGGCCTACCTTCTCCTCTCGAAAGGCTATATGTATAGTATTAAGGGAAAGAACTGCAGACACTAGAAGCTACTACATGAAAGGATATTAGTTTCTGAATGACCCATAACAAATTGCAATCTGATTAAAAAATACACCTTTATTAACTGAGCCATTGACATTTTGGGGAATGCTTATTTCAGCAGTTTCCATGATTTACATAAACTAATGCAGCTTTTCACTTGTCACCATTAGATTAGAAATTGAGTAACCACCAACCATACTCATTTTGAGATGTGTATGAGATTTACCTGGAAAACTTCTTTTAAAATGAATATCTGGCCCAGTCAATTTAGGTTGATGGTGAGAGCAGAGCAGGCATGTGTACATCTCAAAAAAATTACATATAATTCTGATGTTCACTTTTAGTTAAGAATCACTCTGTAAGATTCTCATCTTATGAGAAGTATATTATCCTTCACATAAATCAGTCCATTCAAATTCATTACACATGTATCTATATCACTGCCAGATTTGGAGATTTGGTATTTTCACAATTTAAAATAATTATGACTGATATCTTCCAGCTCAAAATTCTGAATAACTTATTCTGTGAGTACAAAATGCATAGGATCTATCAAAAGTAACTTCTGAGTAGATAGTTTAGACAAAAGGCAGATCTAAGCTCTCATGGTCACGTAGCTGATACTTTGCTGAAAATTACTCAGTTTCCCAAGATGTGATTTAGACTTACATATCTTGCATTTACTTTCAGGAAATATCTTGCACTGATGTCCAAAGGGGGAAAAAAACCCTATTTATCGTCTAGAAATATGTATTTTTAAAAAAAAAAATTCCCACAAAAGCTGCAATTCTCGCATTTCCCCATCTTCTTCCTCTTCTTCAACACCCCTGATATGAAGGACATTATTACACCCTGTTATAACTTGACTGAAATGTCCAGACGATGATCCATCTATGTATTTTTCTGCATTTGCGAGCTGCATGTTCATATAGCCGTCTGCAGATACCAGGTGGTCTTTGTACTCCATTCTGGACTTGAGTTTTGTCGTTACTGGCTTTCCTGTTAATCCTTTCAGGAAGGTTTTGGGATTTAGGGGCAAACTCATGGCAACTACAATCAAATGCTGCAGGCTACTTGCCACAATCTGAACTGCTTGCTGTCTGTCCCTCATGACTGGAGTAGTTACAGCAGGCACATTTGCTTTCACTTTCTTAATTTCTACAAAAAAATAATAAATTCAAACATGTTTGGTATGATTTAACAGAAGGCAGTTTTCTTTATTTAAAAAATTTTTAATGTTTATTTAGTTTTGGTGGGGAGGGGCAGAGAGAGAGACACAGAATCCAAAGCAGGCTCCAGGCTCCAGGCTGTCAGCACAGAGCCCAAAACCAGGCTCAAACTCAGGAACCATGAGATCATTACCTGAGCTGAAGTCATATGCTTAACCGACCAAGTCACCCAGGTGCCCCCTAATTTATTTTTTAATATTTATTTATTTTTAAAAGAGAAAAAGAGTGTGTACATGTGAGTGCATCTACTCTCAGTGCAGAGCCTGATGTGGGGCTCAAAGTCACACACTGTGAGATCATGACCTGAGCTATAGTCAGTTACTTAACTGACTGAGCCACCAAGGTGCTTCCAGAAGACAGTTTTCTTAATCTCACATTTCATCTCAGAAACTGAGTATATTTGTTGGGGACATAAGAAGACTTGAGTGACAAGACTATATAAAACATCTCAGATGGGTCAGCAATACCCAAGGTATTCAAGAAATACCTAGATAATATACACAGACATGCAGATACATAATCCCAGAGTGTGAGCTGCTTACTAAATCATGAGAAACATTCTTTATTCATTTACTTGTTTATTTATTCATAACTCAACAAATATCTGTTGGGAAATCCTTCAATCCTATGTTTGAAGCCTACACACTGAAAATAAAAATGACTATGGTATCTTTCTTTTATAATAAAACAGAGTTCACAGTGTCTTTACCATCTGCTTTCAGAGAATAAGCATTATTTTCACTGTAAGCTCAGTGGTCTAGCTTCAGGTTTGGAGGAAACAAGTCATGGATTCTGAACCACATTGGCGATAGTCCCTCAGACAGCAAGGCAGGAACTCAAGCTAAGACAAGTTGAACAAGAACTAAAATGCTTATCCAAATAATGTTTTTTTCTGTTATTGGTATTATGGTTTTATTTTACAAGTAATAAAAAGAAAATCCAGCATTAGAAAAGAAACAAAGAATTTGGAAACAAATAGAATTTGGGGTAAATTTGTGTGGGTAGTTTACTAAGTGACTCTAGCTTTGTGGGTTGAAGTGCTGTGAAACAAGTTTCAATCAAACTACAGTTTGGAGGCAAAAGGAAAATAGGATGAAATGAAGGAGACTTTTTAGGAAAATAGGATGAAATGAAGGAGACTTTTTAATTTATTTTACTTTATTTTTATTTTTATGTTATTCTATATTTTTAAGAGTAACATTATTAATGAGTTTCAGATTAGTTTTATTCAAAGACATATTAAGCCTGAGGTTATTTCATTGATGAACTTTTCATGTCAAAGTTATCAGTAGAAACTTCATATTTTCAGAGTGTAGGACAGAGGATAAAAATGGTCAAAAAAGGCTTTTAGACTATGACATATGTCAACAGTATATCCTGAACAGTGTGGTGGGTTCTTCACCTAACTGTATACAAAATCAGTAGGTTTGTGTCAATTTAATTATGTTAAGTAAAAGCTTGAGCATTAATGACATACTACTTTACATATTTTGGGACTTGTCTGGAACATGGTCATTGACTCCACCTGCTTTTTCTCACAGTCTTTGTTTCTGTCATTTTATCAGGCCAGAATATGTGATGTCCTATGACATGAGATTAAATGGGATAATTCATGTAGAAACACTCTGAAAGTTGTAGACTGAGTATTAGTCTATCTACTGCATTATTCATGAATAAATGCGATGTTTCAGACCAGACAAGCTGTGTAACAGATCACATTGTTATTTTGTTGGCAATAGGAATGAATCCCTGCCTAATATTCTTCACCACAAGTTGCCATAGGAGTCTATAGTTTGAAGTTAGATATTATCCCTAAAGGGAAAACAAGTGTCCTATTTGAAAATGGCATGCTCTTGGGGAAGCTAACATACCAGGTTATGGTCATTTTCATATTAGTAAAGAAGCATATTTTTCTTTCATTTTGATATTTTTCTTTGATAGCAAAACACTGAAAGAGGGTAGATCTTGTAGGAAAAAAATTGAGTAAGAAGGCATAGCATAACGGATTTCTCTAGGGAAAAAAGGATAATGTCCAGGACAGCAGGAGGAAATTGGAATGAGTGAGTGCTGATCAAGGAGTCCAGAGAATCCCGTTTGCATCTTGGCTTTGTTATTGCCTGTTTTCATGACCTTGGACATCTGTAATTTATTCTAAATGTTTATATTTTAATGGCAATATTGTAAAAGTTTTAAAATTCTAAATAGTTGATATGTGAGAACATTTTAGAAAGCATTTGCCTCTGTGCAAAAGATATGATCATAAATAGATTGAGGCTTAAGTATTTCCCCTAAGCTTTCCTCTACACATCTATTAGCCTGAATAGTATATGGATATTTATATATTTATTTTGTCTTTTTAAAAATTTATTATTCATTCTAAATTCTAAAGCAAAATTTATACCAAGCTTATTATTAACATTTCATTGCTTTTATGTTAAATGTAACCAAACTGTATTGAATGGTAGTAAAATCTTATTTTTCATGTAATTATTAAAAAAAAAAGAGGACTCAAAGGAACCTCAGTAAACATTGTTTCCATGATTAAATGCACATGAGTAAGAAAAATATAAATTAGGTGACTTTAAAGAGAAATAGAATCATTGCAGACAAAACACTTTTTGGTTGGGCAAAATGTGTAGAATTTAAGATGTAGATAATACTAGATTTATTTGGGTTAATCTGTGCTTTGCACACATTAATTTTTAGGGAGTATCTTCTATGTGTCTAAGGATTCATTGTTTAGATTTACTATGAATTATCTATCTCTGTCCACTTAAATTATCTATTATACCCCAAGCCCTAATATATTTCTTAAAATCAGTGATCTGCCTTCTTGAGCAAAGACACAGCCTACATGTCCTTCTACAAGGGCACCAAGTACTGAAGGTTTGACAATGACCACCTGCGAGTGGAACTGGACTACCCCAAATCCACCCTGTGGGACTTCACAGGCTGCCAAGAGCGTGTGGACACAGGACTCCAATGGCCCCACGTGGCCTGTCTGCCCTTCAACCCTGATGGGTGTGCAGAGCCCGGGGTGGGCAGTGACAGTGAGAGGGCAGCGATGAGGGCCATGAGGCTGGCCCAGGTGGCAGAGAGGGGAACTTTTTTTTTTCTTTTTGTTTGCCTGAACTACTTTAAACCAGTGTGAATATAACCTCTGGGCAACAAAACCCCTGTTAAGAAGTCAGTTCACTAATACAGAATGCACTGAGCATCATGGGAAGAGGAAGCTCCTGTTGTCTATCTCCTCATAGTCTTAGTTTCTGAAGGGCTGTCAACAATACCTTCCACATACCTCAGTCATTTCTGCTATTGACCACGAATTCAGGTCTTCTGGTTAATCCTCACCTCATATGTTATAATTTGATAGATTTTTTAAATTTTTTTATTTATTTTTATTTTTTTAGGATTTTAAGTCCACTTAGCTAGGATTTCATAGAGACTTCACTAACAGTCCTTAAAAAGAAATATAGTCTCTGCAAAAATAATTGAGAAAAGTCTCTAATTTAAAGTCTTTAGTAATTTAAAAACAGAGAAAGAGAAATCTTGAGTAAGTATAAAAATATGATTTCCAGAGTCACCACGTTATAATACTCAGATGTTCAGTTTTACAACAACAAAAAATTGCGAAGGATTCAAAGATACGGGAAAATACACCTCTTTCAAAGAATCAAAATAAGTTGACAAACTCTTTCCAAGTGAACTCAGATATCAAAATTACTGGAAAAAGACTTCAAAACAACTATCTTAAATATGCTTAAAGAACAAAGTAACATAGACAACTACAGGAAATCAAGAAAACATTGTATGAACAAAATAGGGATGCTAATAAAGAGATGGGAATTATAAAGAAACAAAACAAAAATTCTGGAACTGAAAAGTATAACAATTAAAATGAATTCATTTGGGAGTTCAACAACATCTATAAGCAGACAGAAGATAATAAATAAACTTGAAAATAGGATAACTGAAATTATCCATTGTGAGGAAAAGAAAGAAAAGAATAAATAAAAGTGGACCCCTGGGGGATACCATACAAACATACACATTATGCAAATCCCAGAATGGGAAGATAGGAAGGGGCAGAAGGAATATTTGAAAAAAATAGTGACCAAATCTTCCCAAATTTGGTGAAAGATACAAATCCACACATTCAAGTTCAATGAATAAACTCAAATAGATCCTTTCTGAACACATTATAATCAAATTGTTAACAATCAAAGACACAATCTTGGAAACAACAAAACAAAATTGACTCATCACATATCAGGAATCCTCAATGAGATTAACAGCTTACTTCTTATTGAAAACCATATATATCAGAAGGCAAGAAAAAGTCATATTCACAGTACTGACCAGAAGACTATTAACTAAGAAATTATGTTCAGAAAAACTATTCATTAAAACAAAGGAGAGAAATTAAGACATTTCCAGATTATCAAAAACTGAGAATTTGTTGCTAGCTGACTTGTCCTGCAAAAAATACTAAAGGGAGGCTTTCAAGATGAAATCAAAGGACATTAAACAGTAATTTAAACCCACAAGACAAATAAATAACCTGATAAATTTGAATACATAGTCAAATACGAAGATAGGATAAGGGTATCTTTTTTTGTGACTTTTCTTCTCTTATCTCAGTTAAAAGGCAGTTGCATAAAACAATTACCAATTATGTTTCTAGGCTCATAATATGTAAAGATGAAATTAGTTTATTCATAATTTTACAAAGGGCAGTGAAAAATGTAGATATGTTAAAACTTTTGCATAACAAAGAATGTAAATTGATATTAATCCAAACTAGATTGTTATAAATTTATATGGGAAACCATGAAGTAAAGTAATTTCTAAAATATTGCCAAAGCAACAAAAAGTAAATTCAAATAGTATGGTATGGAAAATCTGTTTATCACAAAAGAAAGCAGTCATGGAGCAATAAAGAAATGACAAAAGTGTATGGAAAAGAAATACCAAAATGCAGACATATATCCTGTCATATCAGCAACTGCATTTAATGCAAATAGCCTAAACAATCTGGTAAAAAATAATATTGGAAGAATGGATTTTAAAATATCATTTAATTATTCATTGTCCACAAGGAATGCATATTAGATATACAGACACAAATATGTGGAGTACAAAAGGACAGAAAAAGATTACCATACAAACCAAAAGTATCCTAATAACTGACAAAATAGACTGCAAGACAAAAATCATTACTAGAATTAATTTCAGTTATAAAAGGGCCAGAATATTAGGAGGACATAATTGCCAACACACATGCAGTTAAAAACAGAACCCTAAAATATATGGAGCAAAATTGACAGAATTAAGGGAAGTAATAGATAATTCAACAATAATAGTTGGACATTTTAATACTCCTCTTTATTTTTATCAGCTTTATTGAAATATAATCAACACATAAAAATAATGTGCGTTAGGGTGTATAATGTGAGTTTTTGAAATATATGTAAATAGTGAAATGATTGCCACAATTAGCTAATGATTGACATAGTTAATTAATGTATTAGCATAATAATATCACTTTACATTTTTGTGTGTCTGGTGAGCACACTTAATATCATCTCTCTCTCTCTCTCTCTCTCTCTCTCTCTCTCTCTCTCTGTCTTTTTGAGAGAGAGGGGTTCGATCTCAAGACCATGAAATCATGACTTGAGCCAAAATCAAGAGTTGGATGGTTAATTGACTGAGCCACCCAGGCACCAGGCACCCCTAAGGTCAACTCTTTTAGAAACTTTTAAGTATATAATACAATATTATTAACTACAGTGAACATGCTATAGGTTAGATCTCCAGAAGTTATTCATTCTACCTAACTGAAACTTTCTGATGTTTGACCAACATCCCTCCACTTCCCCCGCCCCCCAACCCTGGCAAACACAATTAATTCTATTCTCTGCTTTCACGAATTCATCTTTTTTAGATGCCGCATATATAAGTGAGGTAATGCAGTATTTGTCATTTTGTAGCTTATTTCTCTTAGTATAATGACCTCCAGGTTCTTCCACGTTCTTGCAAATGACACATTTTCTATATCCATCCATCTACTGGCAGATAATTAGTTTGTTTCCATGTCTTGCCTATTGTGAATAATGCTGCAGTGAACACAAGTATGCAGATGTCTTGTTGAAAAGTGATTTAATTTCCTTTGCATATATACCCAGAATACTATAACATAAAGTATCTCTGTTTTTAATTCTCTGAGGAACCTCCATATTGGCTGACCTCATAATGGCTGAACCAATTTACATTATCAAAAATAGTGCACAAGGGTTTCCTTTTCTCCCCATTCTCACCAGCACTTGTTATCTTTTATCTTTTTTTTTAAGTTTTTAAATGTTTATTTTTGAGAGAGAGAGAGAGAGACAGAGAGACAGAGAGACAGAGTGTGAGTGGGGGAGGGGCAGAGAGAGGGAGAAACAGAATCTGAAGCAGGTTCCAGGCTCTAAGCTGTCATCAGACTCAACTCAGCGCAGGACTCAAACTCACAAGCTGTAAGATCATGACCTGAGCCGAAGTCAGACGCTTAACTGACTGAGCCACCCAGGTGCCCCTATCTTTTATCTTTTCAATAATAGCCATTGAAACAAATGTGAGATGCTATCTTATTGAGGTTTTAATTTGCATTTCTCTAATGATCAGTGATGTTGAGTAACTTTACATATACCTGTTGAAGATTTGTATGTCTTCTTTTGAGAAATCTCTATTTAGATCCTGCACCATACTGTTGATTACTGTAGCTTTATAGTGTATTTTGAAGTCGGAAAATGTGATACATTCAGCTTTGTTGTTTTTGCTTAAGATTACTTTGACCATTTGAAGTCTTTTCAGGTTCCATAGAAATTGTAGAAGTGTTTTTGTTTGTTTGTTTGTTTTCTTTTTTTCCATTTCTGCAAAGAATGCCATTGATTGGAATTACGATGGGCATTACATTGAATCTGTAGATACTTTTGGGTGATAAGGATATTTTAACAATATTAATTCTTAAAATCCATGAACATGGGATGTCTTTCCATTATCTGTGTGTCTTCTTTAATTTTCTTCCTGAATGTTTTACATTTTCAGTGTATAAATCTTCCACCTCTTTGATTAAGTTTATTCCTAAGTATTTTATCTTTTTGTTGCTATTTTGAGTGGGATTGTTTTCTTACTTTCATTTTCAGATAGTTTGTTTATGTGTAGAAACACAAATGATTTATGTGACTTTGTATTCTGCACCTTTACTAAAGTCACTTTTTAGTTCTAAAATTTTTTGGTTGATCCTTTAGGGTATTCTACATATATCATCATGTCATCTGCAAACAAAGATAATTTCACTTCTTCTTTCTTTTTCTTCCAAGTCTAAGTTATACTTCCTCTTGCTTAACAATTCAGCATTTAAGTAATTTAAGTCATCAAGAGGAACCAGGATGCTCCTTCAAAATTTTGTGTAGGTATTTTCTCAAATATTCACGTTTTTTTTCCACTCACAAATTTAGCCTTCCAAAAAACACTAGAATACGGAAACAATTCATCCAAGATTTTTGCCAATTTATAATAAGGATGGCTTCTTCTCCATTGTCTAATAACATATTTCTCATTTCCATTTAAGACTTGACCAGAATGACCTTTACTATCCATATTTCTACCAACATTCTGTTCAATTCTTAATTGGTTCTTTAAGAAGATTGAGACTTTCTCCGCATCTCCTCTTTTCTTTCTGAGATCCACCAGAATTGTCCTTAATGGTCCATTTACAGCAATGTAGGCTTTTTCTACCATGCACCTCCAAAGTCTTTCAGCCTCTGTTTATTTCTTAGTTCCAAACCACTTCCGCATTTTTAGGTATCTGTTATAGTAGCACCTGTATCTCTTGGCATCAATTTTCTGTCTCCGTTTTCTGCTAAAACAAAAATGCCATACACTGAGTTACTTGTAAACAATGAACATTTATTTCTCAGGTCTGGAGGCTGGGGAGTACAAAAACAAGGCACCAACAGATTCAGAGTCTTGTGAGAGTCAGCCTTCTGGTTCATAAACTGTTTACTATGACCTCACATGGCAGAAAGAACAAGAGAGCTCCCTGGGGTCTCTTTTTTAGGGGCTCTAATCCCATTCATGAGGCCTCAACCCTCATAATCTAATTGCATCCCTAAGCCCCAACTTCCAAATACCATCACATTGGTTTCAACATATGACTTTGGGTGGTACACAGATATTCAGTCTGTAGCAGTTATTCAGGGTGGCTAATTCAGGGCATATTGAGACTCGGGGCAGTCTAAAAATTTAGATCTCTATTTCTTTCCATCTTAAAGTTTTTATTTCACAGTGCTTTCCAGTATCATTATTACTATAGGTTGTTCAGATGTATTTGATATATTACAGGAAAATCAAATTCTTACCAATGTCCAAATTAGTTTTCACAATTTATCTACAAATATCTTGCATTCACACTATGAATTATATACCATATTATCACATAAGACAAAGCAAATTCTAATCCTTGTGGTTAGAAGGCAATTACCTTTAGAAAGAAAAGAGGGTCCAGGTTTGGAGTAATTTGGAATAAGATGATAGCAGTGGTCATATGTGGATCTTGAGAAACTTAACAGAACACCACAGGGGAAGGGAAGGGGGAAAAATAGTTACAAACAGAGAGGGAGGAAACCATAAGAGACTCTTGAATACAGAGAACAAACTGAGGGTTGATGGGGGGGAAGGAGCAGGATAGAGCGGGAAATGGGTGATGGGCATTGAGAAAGGCACTTGTTGGGATGAGCACTGGGTGTTGTATGTAAGCAATGAACCATGGGAATCTACCCCAAAAACCAAGAGCACACTTTACACACTGTATGTTAGTCAATGTGACAATAAATTATATATAAAAAAAAGAAAAGACGGTAGCGGTGGAAACAGAAGAAATAAGATATGCAATAGGACTTTGGAAGAAGTGAAAATCTAGTTTAGATAATGTATATACAGCAGTGAAAGGATCTGCTGCTCATGATCATTTTAGGAAGCTCCAGGGTCCACATAATGCTTTAAAGCGTGTGACTTTCAGACAGCAGCTTGCTGTTTGAGGGGGAGACACTCTCTGGAGCAAAAATGATTGCAGAAGAGGGATGCCTAGAAGAAGGGATGCTAGGGTGAGATACTTCCCACTTGATATCCCAGCAGATGTTTCAGAAACATAGTCCCTACAGAACTTTTACAGTCTCCCAAGTGTAGACTCATAACTATAGAAAGAGGGTATTTGTTGTTATTTTAAAACATTCATTGCCTCCTTGGTTATAAAGTTTAAGCTGCAGTATTTATTTATTTATTTATTTATTTATTTATTTATTTATTTATTATTTATAATTTAAATCCAAGTTAGCATATAGTGCAACACTGATTTCAGGAGTAGATTCCAGGGATTCATCCCCTATGTATAACAATCAGTGCTCATCCCAACAAGTGTCTTCCTTAATTCCCCTTACCCACTTAGCCCATCCCGCCTCCCACGACCTCTCCAGCAACCCTCTGTTTGTTCTTTATATTTAAGATTCTCTTATGTTTTGTCCCCCTCCCTGTTTTTATATTATTTTTGTTTCCCTTACCTTATGTTCATTTGTTTTGTATCTTAAATTCCTCATATGAATGAAGTCACATACTGTTTGTCTTTCTCTAATTTCACTTAGCATAATACCCTCTAGTTCCATTCATGTTCTTGCAAATGGCAAGATTTCATTCTTTTTGATTGCTGAGTAATACTCCATTGTATATATATACCAAATCTTCTTTATCCATTCATCTGCCGATGGACATGTGGGCTCTTTCCATTATTTGGCCATTGTCAATAGCACTACTTTAAACATTGGGGTGCATGTGCCCCTTCGAAACAGCATACCTGTATCCATTGGATAAATACTTAGTAGTGTAATTGCTGGGTTGTAGGGTAGTTCTATTTTTAATTTTTTGAGGATCTTCCATACTGTTTTCCAGATGGCTGCAACAGCCTGCATCCCACAAGCGGTGCAAAAGAGATCCTTTTTCTCCACATCCTCGCCAACATCTGTTATTGCCTGAGTTGTTAACTTTAGCCATTCTGACAAGTGTGAGGTGGTAGCTCATTGTGGTTTTGATTTGTATTTCCCTGATGATGAGTGATGCTGAGCGGTTTTTCCTGTTTCTGTTAGCCATCTGGATGTCTTCTTCGTAGAAGTGTCTATTCATGTCTTTTGCCCATTTCTTCGCTGGATTATTTGTGTTTTGGGTGTTGAGTTTGATAAGTTCTTTATAGATTTTGGATACGAACGCTTTTTCTGATATATCGTTTGCAAATATCAACTCTCATTCCATTGGTTGCCTTTTAGTTTTGTTGATTGTTTCCTTCTCTGTGCGGAAGCTTTTTATTTTGATGAGGTCCCAATGGTTCGTTTTTGCTTTTGTTTCCCTTGCCTCTGGAGACATGTTGAGTAAGATGTTGCTGCGGCCAAGGTCAAAGAGGTTTTTGCCTGGTTTCTCCCTGAGGATTTTGATGGCTTCCTGTCTTAAGTTTAGGTCTTTCATCCATTTTGAGTTTATTTTTGTGTATGGTGTAAGAAAATGGTCCATGTTCATTTTTTTGCAGGTCAATGTCCAGTTTTTCCAGCGCCATTTGCTGAAGACACCTGTCTTTATTCCATTGGATATTCTTTCCTGTTTTGTCAAAGATTAGTTGGCCATACGTTTGTGGGTCCATTTCTGGGTTCTCTATTCTGTTCCATTTTTCTGAGTGTCTATTTTGTGCCAGTACCATACTGTCCTGATTACAGCTTTATAATATATCTTGAAGTCTGGGATTATGATGCCTCCAGCTTTGGTTTTCTTTTTCAGGATTGCTTTGGCTATTCGGGGTCTTTTCTGGTTCCATACAAATTTTAGGATTGTTTGTTCTAGACCTGTGAAGAATGCTGGTGTTGTTGTTGATAGGGATTGCATTGAATTTGTAGATTGCTTTGGGTATTGTCGACATGTTAATGTTTGTTCTTCTAATCCAGGAGCATGGAATCGTTTTCTTGTGTGTGTGTGTGTGTGTGTGTGTGTGTGTGTGTCTGTGTGTGTTCTTCAATTTCTTTCATAAACTTTCAATAGTTTTCAGTGTATAGATTATTCACCTATTTGGTTAGGTTCACTCTGAGGTATTTTATGGATTTTGGTGCAACTGTAAATGGGGTAGATTCCCTGATTTCTCTTTCTGTGGTTTCATTATTGGTGTATAGAAATGCAACCGACTTCTGTGCATTGACTTCATATCTATCTTGTGACTTTGCTGAATTCCTGGATCACTTCTGGCATTTTTTTGTGGAATCTTTTGGATTTTTCATATAGAGTATTATGCCGTCTGTAAAGAGTGAAAGTTTGAATTCCTCCTGTCTGATTTGGATTCCTTTTATTCCTTTGTGTTGCCTGACTGCTGAGGCTAAGACTTCCAATTTTATATTGAATTGCAATGACGAGAGTGGATATCCCTGTCATGTTCCTGACCTGAGGGGGGAAAGCTCTCAACTTTTCCCCACTGAGGATGATATTAGCTGTGGGTCTTTCATATATGGTTTTTATGATCTTGAGATATGATCCTTCTGTCCCTACTTTCTTGAGGGTTTTTATCAAGAAAGAATGTTGTATTTTGTCAAATGATTTCTCTGCATCTATTGAGAGGATCATGTGGTTCTTGTCCTTTCTTTTATTGATGTGTGATGTATCATGTTGATTGTTTTGCAGATATTGAACCAGCCCTATATCCCAGGTATAATGTTTTTCAGATATTGAACCAGCCCTGCATTCCAGGTATAAATCCCACTTGGTTGTGGTGAATAATTCTTTTAATGTATTGTTAGCTCTGGTTGGCTACTATCTTGTTGAGGATTTTTGCATCCATATTCATCAGGGAGATTGGTCTGTAGTTCTCCCTTTTAGTGGGGGTCTTTGTCTGGGTTTGGAATTAAGGTAATACTGGCTTCATAATATGAATTTGGAAGTTTTCCTTCCATTTCTACTTTTTGGAACAGCTTCAGAAGAATAGGTGTTAACTCTTCTTTAAATGTTTGGTAGATTTCTCCTGTAAAGTCATCTGGCCCTGGACTCTTGTTTTTGGGGAGATTTTTGATTACTAAATTTGATTTATTTACTGGTTATGGGTCTGTTCAAATTTTCTATTTCTTCTTGCTTCGGTTTTGGTAGTTTATATGTTTCTAGGAAATTGTCCATTTCTTCCAGATTGCCCATTTTATTGGCATATAGTTGCTCATAATATTCTCTTATTATTGTTTGTATTTCTGCTGTCTTGTTTGCTATCTCTCCTCTTGCATGGTTGGTTTTATTTATTTGGGTCCTTTCCTTTTTCTTTTTGATAAAACTGGCTAGAGGTTTATCAGTTTTGTTAATTCTTTCAAAGCCTGGGTTCATTGATCTGTTTTATTATTTTTTTGTTTGGTTTGGGTGGTTTGGTTTGGTTTTGATAGCATTGATTTCTGCTCTAATCTTTATTATTTCCTGTATTCTGCTGGTTTTTGTTTTTATTTGCTGTTCTTTTTCCAGCTCTTTAAGGTGTAAGGTTAGGTTGTGTATCTGAGGCCTTTTTTCCTTCTTAGGAAGGCCTGGATTGCTATATACTTCCCTCTTATGACTGTCTTTGCTGTGTCCCAGAGGTTTTGGGTTGTTTTTTTATCACTTTATTGGGCTTCCATGTACTTTTAAATTTCCTCTTCAACTTTTTGGTTAGCCCATTCATTCTTTAGTAGGATGTTTTTTAGCCTCCAAGTATTTGTTATCTTTCCAAATTTTTTCCTGTGGTTGATTTCAGATGTTGTAGCATTGTGGTCTGAAAGTGTGCACAGTGTGATCTAGATCTTTTTGTATTTGTTGAGGGCTGATTTATGTCCCAGTATGTGATCTATTCTGTAGAACGTTCTATGTGCACTTGAGAAGAATGTGTATTCTGCTGCTTTAGGATGAAATGTTCTGTATATATCTGTTAAGTCCATTGGGTCCAGTGTGTCATTCAAAGCCATTGTTTCATTATTGATTTTTTGTTTAGATGATCTGTCCATTCCTGTAAGTGGGGTGTTGAAGTCCTCTACCATTATGATATTATCAATGAGTTTCTTTATGTTTATGATTAATTGATTTATATATTTGGGTGTTTCACGTTTGGAGCATAAAGGTTTACAATTGTTAGGTCTTCTTGGTGGATAGACCACTTAATTATTATATAATGCCCTTCTCCATCTCTTGTTACAGTCTTTATTTTTTTTTTAATTTTTTTTCAACGTTTTTTATTTATTTTTGGGACAGAGAGAGACAGAGCATGAACGGGGGAGGGGCAGAGAGAGAGGGAGACACAGAGTCGGAAACAGGCTCCAGGCTCCGAGCCATCAGCCCAGAGCCTGACGCGGGGCTCGAACTCACGGACCGTGAGATCGTGACCTGGCTGAAGTCGGACGCTTAACCGACTGTGCCACCCAGGCACCCCACAGTCTTTATTTTAAAGTCTAGATTGTCTGACAAAAGTATGGCTACTCCAACTTTCTTTTGTTGACAATTAGAATGATAGATGGTTCTCCATCCCCTTACTACAATCTGATGGTGTCTTTAGATCTAAAATGGGTCCCTTGTAAACAGTATATAGATGGATCTTGTTTTCTTATCCATTCTGTTACCCTATGTCTTTTGATTGGAGCATTTAGTCCATTGACATTTAGAGTGAGTACTGAAAGATAGGAATTTATTGCCATTGTGTCGCCTGTAGAATTGGAGTTTCTGGTTGAATTCTTTGGTCCTTTGTAGTCTTTGTTGCTTTCTTGTTTTTGTTTTGTTTTGTTCTGTTTATATTTTTTTGTTTGTTTTTTGTCTTTTCTCCCCTCAGAGAGTCCCCCTTAAAATTTCTTGCAGGGCTGGTTTAGTGGTCACTCACTCCTTCAGTTTTTGTTTGTCTGGGAAACTTTTTATCTCTCCTTCTGTTTTGAATGACAGTCTTGTTGGATAAAGAATTTTTGGCTGCATGTTTTTCTGATTCAGCACATCAGATATATCCTGTCATTCATTTCTGGCCTGCCAAGTTTCTGTGGATAGGTCTGTTGTGAACCTGATCTGTCGTCCCTTGTATGTTAAGGACTTTTTTTCCCTTGCTGCTTTCATGATTCTTTCCTCACCTGAGTATTTTGTGAATTTGACTATGATATGCCTTATTGATGGGTGGTTTTTGTTGAATCTAATGGGAGTTCTCTGTGCTTCCTGGGTTTTGATGTCTGTGCCTTTCCCCAGGTTAGGGAAGTTTTTCTCTATGATTTGCTCACATAAAACTTCTATCACTATATGTCTCTCTTCATCTTCTGGGACCCCTATGATTCTGATGTTATTCCTCTTTAATGAGTCATTAAGTTCTCTAATTCTTATATCATGTTCTTTTGCTTTAGTCTACCTCTTTTTTAATGCTTCATTATTCTCCATAAGTTTGTCCTCTATATCGATGATTCACTGCTCTGCCTCATCCATCCTTGCCGCCATGGTATCCATTTGAGATTAAAGCTCAGTTATAGCATTTTTTATTTCATCCTGACTAGCTTTTACTTCTTTTATCTCTGCAGAAAGGGATTCTAATCTATTTTCAATGCCAGCTAGTATTCTTATTATCGTGATTCTAAATCCTGGTTTAGACATCTTGCTTGTATCTGTGTTGATTAAGTCCCTTCCTGTCATTTCTTCCTATTCTTTCTTTTGGGGTCACTTCCTTCATTTCATCATTTTGAAGGAAGAAAACTAATAAGGTAAAAAAATAAAATTAAAAAAATTTAAAACAACACAAAAAATCAAAAAAAGGATGCTAGATCTTAGGTGTGTTTTGGTCTGGTTATTAAAAGAAGCTTGATAGAATAGAGAAAAAAGGGAAAGAAAAAAAGGGAGAAAAAAGGAAAACATTTGAAAATTTGAAAAAACAAATACAATAAAATAGAATGAACTGTGGTGATGAAAGTAAAATAAAATTTAAAAATTTACAAAAAAGTGAAAAATATAGTAGAAAAAATTAAAGGAGAATCTTTTTATACAAAAACAGAAAATAAAAATAAAAATTTTGTCTTTCTGTATTCAAGAATAAAGAAAAAGGAAAAATAATTGAATAGATGGACCATTGCACAGAATGAAATATGATTTAAATTACCTCCAGTTTCCCCTAGAAGGTAAACTAGGAAGCACTTTATAATCCATAAACTAAGCTGATGGAGAGACTTTTGGTGTTCCTCAAGAGCACAGTTAGCCCAGTTGGACGTGCTTAATGTAATGGCTCCTTTCTCCACTAGATGGTGCTGCTTAGCTTACTGGGGTGGATTGCCCTGGCACTTGCAGGTGTGTATGCACATGTGCGGGAGGGGTAAAAATGGCATCACCCAGCTGTCCAGTCTCCACTATTGGAACTATGTGCTCTCCCCGTCTGGCAGTCAAGAACCCCTCCTTTGTCTCTGGCCTCTGTCCACTCCCTGCTTCTTCACTGTCCGGGACCAAGCCATCAGTCTGCCAGGTGCAACCTGTCTCCAGAGTTTTATCTCAGATGGGGCTGTGTTTCGCAAGCCCTCACTTCTGAGGGACTGCATCCTTGACCTGTTCAGACCCTCTGGGGGAGGGTCTAGCCAAGAAATGCCAGCCCACCCCCAGGAATGTTCATGTGACCGTGGTGCTGCCAATGTGTAGAGACTGCAGCTTGGTGCCAGCCTGCGTGAAAACGTTCTTGGGATCGTGTAGCATCAGCATTTCAGGGACTATGGCAAATCACAACACACATCTGGCACCAGGTTTCACTTCCAATGTCCTTGTTCCAATACCAGCGAATGTTGCTGATCTCTACCATCTGCTGGGACCCTTGCCTTTGGTGAGGCCACACAAATTCTACCAAATGTCCTCCCAGCAGAGGAACCACCACTCCCCATGTGGCCCACTGACCCCTTGGACCTTGCTCTCTGCTCCTGGCGATTCACCCTTCCTATCAGAGCACCGCCAGGTATTGAGCTGCATAGTTTCAGACTCTGTGATCCCTCTGTTTATAGAGTCTTAATGGAATTTAAACCCTCTGCTTTCTCCTTTCTTCCTTTTTTGTTCAGTCCCTTGCAGCTGTTTCCGCTCTTCTTTTTTCTCTCCAGCTGCTTTTGGGTGAGGGGTGCTTTTCCCATACTCTCCCCCGTGTCTGTCCTCTCTTGGCAAGCAAAAACAGCTCCCTGCCCTCCATGGCTTTTCTCTCCCCCAGTTCACCTCTCCATGCTGTGTACCTGCCGAGTTCTTTGGTTCAGGTTGTGCAGATTGTTGTGTTAATCCTCAAATCAGTTTTGTAGGTGTGCAAGGTGGTTTGGGGTTGATCTCAAGCTGCAGTTCTCTCATGGTAATATAGACCTGGCATAGGAGGAGGAATGGAAAGTGAGTAAGAATTAAACAAGACACAGTCCCCAATATCAAAATGCTTACTGTCTAGAGGGTGTAACAGTAAGCCATCATGATGAAGCAGGATAACTATTATAATGGAGGTGCTTCCAAGGGCAAGGGGAGCATGCACTGGGGAAGTCAGCTTGACTGAATCAGTTGAGAACAAGGACAGCGTGTAGATGATGTTATCTAGTGAGCAACAAGAGCTCTGTCAAATCTCCATGACCTGATAAAAAAGAACCTGTTCAGCAGCTATAGATGGGAAAGGTAGAGTTGGTAGCAGGGAGACTCTCTGACAAAATCTGGTCTGTTGGGTATTGATGCCAAGAGTCTTTGGACTAATCTTTTTTTAGAATACCATATAATAAATTTATAAGAATAAGATTTTATTAAACTTGACAACAATTATTAATCCACCAATATGTGCACTTGTTTTTTTAACCAATTAAGAAAAAAATATTGATTTCTTTGGATATACCAAAGTATTATCAAGGTTCTACAAATATTTAAAACTCCTCTCCTTTTAAAGGCTGTCATTATTGCCTAAATGTAGTGATTTATTTGAAAATGATGAAATACTTATAACAATTTCATAGACGGCTAATGCGCGAACTCTTCCTATGAGATGCTAAAAGTCAAATTCCTTTGTTCATATTGTTAAAAAATCACTGATGCAACAAACCTTATTGGCTATAGAAAAGCAAAACTGAGACCCAGAGAGGGAGAGTGACTTGGTAAAGGTCATAATGCTAATTGGCAGACATGACATTTAGAGTTTAAGGTTGACTTCACTGAGCCTTTTTTTGAGGAAATGGATTTTTGCAGAAATCAAACAAGTAATGTGACAGCATAGAGATTTTGCTGGTGGTGAAAAAGGGCTTCAGACAGGAGAGTGGGAGAGGTAGTGAAAGAAGCTGCAGAGACAAGAGCAGGTGGTCTGTGTGATGTGCCTATTAGAGGTTATTTATAACCTCCTCTGTCAGCCAATGAAGTAGGATGGCATAGTGCTTAAACAGATGCTGGAGTTGCCTAGCCTCTTACTATTTATGTGACCTTCATCTATGCACCTAAACTCTCTGTGGCTCAGATATCCCATCTGAAAACTGAGAACAATAAATTATCTCTTAAATCACTGTGCAGTTACAATATGTTAATTTTAGATGAAGTGCATGGCATATTGTAATCCCCAAGTTAAGATTACTCTCAGTAATTGTGGCAGTGGCCTCCAGGAGGACTGTGTGTGTCCTGATCTTTCTGGTTCAGTGGAGAATTAAGAATTATTGATGAGGAAAGCTTGAATGAGGAGGATCTCAGAGATGAAATGTTCCACATGTAAACTTGGGATTCTGAGGAGAAAGAAAGTTGTGGAGTACATGCTCCTCTGTGTCACTAGGAGATCAATTGCATACACATGAGTGGATATAATAATACAATCTGGGGAAGTATTTGTAGCGTAAGTGGAAGAAAGATGAAAAACACAGTGTCCTTGTTTTCTGTGGTATAATTGTGAAACTCTAAAATACCAGTCCTGCTAATATTTATTATAAATATATTAGAGCTTATTTTGTCGAGCAGACTCACTTTACAGATACAGAGCTCAATATTCAGGAGAGTAGTTTTATCAATATCACATCTTACTTAACTCCTAGAAGAATTGGAAGAGTGTGCTCAGCACTTGGCT
This sequence comes from Prionailurus viverrinus, assembly GCF_022837055.1. Taxonomy (NCBI): domain Eukaryota; kingdom Metazoa; phylum Chordata; class Mammalia; order Carnivora; family Felidae; genus Prionailurus; species Prionailurus viverrinus. Next base: position 98,875,216 of record NC_062563.1, read on the forward strand.
CCCAGTCTAGTGAACTCATAGAAATACAGCTGGCTCTATCTAACTGGCATTGGCAGTATTAGTTTATTTTCATTTATGTTGATTTCCTTTCTCCTTGCTAACCCCATCCTGACCCAACAGTCTGAATTTCTTTTTTAGAGAATGGACCAAACTAGGAGGTATCAGAAGCTGGTAACTAGACAGTATCTATGGACAGGACAATAGCCAAGAATCCCTGGAGTTGAGCCTTCTACATGGAGCAGCAGGTTCATCAGGCAAACGGGATGCCAGCACAGCCACTGGAGCCCAACCTGAGACTAGCAAATAGAGTTTGTGCTACAGCATGATATTATAGAGATCTAAGCAGAAGCACAGCCTTAGAAGAATTGGTGTACTGGATTATGAATAAATAATGAGAGGGTGAGACTAGCAAATAGAGTTTGTGCTACAGCATGATATTATAGAGATCTAAGCAGAAGCACGGCCTTAGAAGAATTGGTGTACTGGATTATGAATAAATAATGAGAGGGTTACCCCTTCTTAAAACAGCAGAACTGTAGAAAGTTGTAGGAATAAGAAATAAAATAAGAACCCGGTAATTAGTAATGGGCCATAAATAACAGTAGAACCAGCTAACAGGGTCAACTAATGCTGAGCCTCAAGACCCAGCATTGGGCCTTTACATTTCTCCTTATTTTAAGGATAGGTTGCTAAACCCAGGGAATATAGGAAATGGCAGTGGGTGATGGGCCCTCAGCAATGTCATTTTAAGTGTGGGCAGAGTCAGGAGTATATGGGCAGAGTCAGGAGAGCCATTAAAGCTGTAATGCACCTCTGGTTGGATGTCCTATGAGTTTATGATCTTGAGTGCAAGTTAGTTCAGTGATTTACAAACTGAGTTGCATACCTGTAGAGTTTCTTGGAAATACTCATGGTCCTAAGGCAAAAGGGTCAAACACTTGGAAATCTCCTTTTTCATTCCTCTGTTATATGTTTTATAGAGTTTTATATAAATTTTATTTAAGGGCTAACAGCACTGCCAAATATAATAATCAAATTATAAAACTGTTACTGAATATCTTGACTTCCATCTTCCCTATCATATCTTTCCTGCCCCAAGTTATGCTTTTTTCAGGGCTTATTTAAAAACTGGAAAATTTTATAAATTTACTTGATCTCAAATGTTCTTAAGTGATAATAGCTTAATTCATTCATTTATTCATCCATAATGTGTCTAATAATCCTTTCAGCAACCACTGAGGAGATATAAAGCACATAAGAGTAACAATCCTGTGTGGAAATTGGTGTGCAAAAGAACAGTATAGCATTGTATAAAAAGAGACAGGAATTCTATGGAGGAGCAGGCTTGCTCGTGGGGAGTTGATGCTAGGGGACAGTCAGGAACTTCCTGGAGTATATACATTGTGAGGAGGGCATGTTTGTATTAATCACACAATAAGTAACTTAGGATCTAAGAGAAAAACATGTTCAAGGGCACATTGGGGTTAAAAAAAATCAGTAACTGAATGTCTTGTGCTGGTTACTACATTTACTCTGAAACGATGTTCCTCATCATGACTGGGAAGCTAGGTTTTGAGAATGTGCAGGTACTAATAGTCTTTCTGGTGGGCTAGTGGGGAAGCTGTCTTGGGTATAACCATTCCCACTAGTCTACCTCCCTTGTCTGTGTTACAGCTAGCCCCAGACAGTACAACATCTTGGCTCTTGTACCAGTGAAGTTTTCCTGATTTTTCTTTTTTCTTTTTTTCCTTTTTTTTTTTATATTTTTTTTTTCAACGTTTATTTATTTTTGGGACAGAGAGAGACAGAGCATGAACGGGGGAGGGGCAGAGGGAGAGGGAGACACAGAATCGGAAACAGGCTCCAGGCTCTGAGCCATCAGCCCAGAGCCTGACGCGGGGCTCGAACTCCCAGACCGCGAGATCGTGACCTGGCTGAAGTCGGACGCTTAACCGACTGCGCCACCCAGGCGCCCCATCCTGATTTTTCTTAAACACATAAACTACCACTTAATGTTATTTTTAAAAAACAATTTTTTTTAGAACTGTATCAGCCCAAGTGAACGTGAATATTCTGGAAAAAGGCCTTGGACTATAATCCTTTAACAATAGATCAAGTAAATTGTTATAATCACAGATATTGTGCAGTTGGTACCATCACATGGACAGTTCCAGAGGGCATCATTTACATTATTTTCACAGCAGTATTCTTGGGCCCCAGCTTCAGAAAGGACTCATCTGACAGGCGAATTAATACCTCGTACCATTCACAATGGGAGATTGTATGACATTTTGTTTTTAAAAAGTAGCAAGAATGTTCATGAAAAGTCTGATTTGGGAAGGGATGAATTCATTTATAGACATACAAAAAAGGCAGAGGAAGCTTTAAAGTAGAAATTTCCAAGAAGAAGAACAGAATGGAACATACTAAGATAAAAATGAATTTTAAGAAATAAAAATGCAGAGCTGTTTTGTGGCTTGAGATGCCATCTCATCACAAACAAGGAAAATAATCCAGAAGGTGCGTGCCCCTCCTTTATGCTTTTCTTTCCCTTGGGAGCCCACTTAACATTTGTTGGATTATCAGGGATGAGCTTCACTTACACACCTGCATAGCAACTTGTATTACTGATGAAACCCATGAGCAAAAGTCTCTCAGTGGAAGAACAAGACAAGTCAGCAGTGATAATTAAAGAGCAAGAATGGAAGAAGTATGCACCTGTGATTTATGACTCAGTGGCTTTGGAGTAGATTGTTTTCTGAATGTTGTTTTGTTTTTGTGTTTTGGTTAGTTGCTACTTTTTTTTAATCTCCCCTGTAGTTTGAATCTTATTCATGATATTTGTAATGCCTTTTGGTCTGTGATTGCTTAGCTCAAAGAGTTAAAGCAAGGATAGAATCCTAATGGGACCAATTTAATGTGGTTAGGCTTCTGTGAAATAGACTCTGTTAATTATACCACTCCCTTGGTCCCTGGTCTCCTAAACAGTGTAACATGGTCAGGAGGATGATGGGTCTAGGTGATGAATTAAAAATCAGAACAAAAATGTCACATGAACCAGAAAACATGCACTAAAATAGCTTCTCTCCCCCCCCCCCCACCTTTCAGAAACAAATGGGTTTAGGAAAGACATTACCTATAGCAGCAATGCAGTGAATATTGTTAGCCCACTCTGATACTGAAAAGAGGCAATAAATGTCCAACAGAAGTCTACTGAAACTGCCTTTGCTATGTTCTCAACTATCTTATGCTTCTTTAGTGTCAAGTCATGGGAATAAAAGGTGCAGCACAGGGAACATAGTCAATGATACTGTAATAGTACTGTATGGTGACAGATGGTAACTATACTTGTAGTGAACATAGCATAACATATAGAGAGGTTGAATCAGTATGTCGTACACCTGAAACTAATGTAACATTGTATATCAACTATACTCAAATAAAAAATTAAAATTAAATTTAAAAAATTAGCATTGTCCTGACTACCACCAGAGAGTATATTTTGATTTTATCCTCAGAGACTTCAATCGGATCATAGAAAAAGAAACAAAAAACAGCAACAACTTGAAAACTCAAAACAACACGTACTATGAAACTACACAATGTAAACAGGTCACAAAAGTGAATTTGGAATCAAAATAACATCAGACTTGCAACTATCAATACCTCACAATAGAGCAATGCCTTCTACATTCTGAGAGAAAATTATTTTGAACTTTAAATTCTATATCCAGCTAGGCGTGCCTGGGTGGCTCAGTTGGTTGGACATCCAACTTCGGCTGAGGTCATGATCTCTTGGTTCCTACGTTTGAGCCCCGTGTCAGGCTCTGTGCTGACAGCCCAGAGCCTGGAGCTTGTTTCAGATTCTGTGTCTCCCTCCCCTCTCATTCTCTCTCTCTCTCTCTCTCTCTCTCTCTCTCTCTCTCTCTCTGTCTCTCTGTCTCTCTGTCTCAATAATAAATAAACATTAAAAGCAATTTAAATTCTATATCCAGTTAATCTGTCAAATAGAAGGGCATGAATATACATGCATATTCTAAAAAAGAAGAAAAAAATCTTCTTGAAACTTAGGAAAGTAAGAAGGTAGGGTGTAGTCCTTAAAAATCAAACAAATAAACCACTCACAAAGAGCTCGTGTTGTATGCAAAACAGGGAACTGGAGATAGAAGTGAAGTGTGTAGACTTCACATGTCCACAGCTCTGCAGCTGGTCAAGAGAACAGTCCATCCAAAATGGTACCAGAGAACTTAGGCTCCATCCCCAAACAGTAACAAAAAGGGGATGATTAACTCTCATGTGTTTGCTTTTATGGATAGTAGATTAAGACTCCTGTCAAAAAATTTATGCCTGTAATAGTGATAAGCATATAGAAATCTTTTTTAAATGTTTTATTTATTTTTGAGAGAGAGACAGAGTGCAAGTAGGGGAGGAGCAGAGAGAAAGGGAGACAGAATCTGAAACAGGCTCCAGGCTTTGAGCTGTCAGCACAGAGCCGATGCAGGGCTTGAACTCGGGAATGGCGAGATCATGATCTGAGGTGAAGTCGGATGCTTAAACGACTGAGCCATCCAGGCACCCCTAGAAATCTTATAAAATAAGTGGTAATTATTAACTGCATGTGAAAAATGATCAAGAAAAAAAACCATATATGTAGCTCATAACGGACTCAGCAGGTAACAATAGCGCACACTCACGATAATATAAAAAGAATATGCATTTAACAAAATAGTGAAATGCTTTCAAGGATATAAGAAAGGTCACCTGTTTACATGGATATAGTGTGTGTGTGTGTGTGTGTGTGTGTGTGTGTGTGCGCGCGCGCATGCACGCGTGCGCAGTTTTTGGGTAAACTGAATTTGGTTTCAAAGTGGACACTGGGAGGAAATTGCTATTCTTCATTCTAGCCCTATTCTAAGTTTTAACTTTATGATTTATGCATGTTCTACATTGATTAAAACATAAAGTAAGACACTGGGCATTTCTTCAGAAGGTGTTGACTCATTCAGACTGTGGTTTTCTTGAGTTGAGGTTTTGAGGGAGTTGTATGTAGTCTCTCATGTTACATAATGTTACCAAAGACACCTGAGAATACTTGTAGAAATGGAGAGGAAAAAGGAGGAAAGAGAATGCTGATTGCCACTTCTGTGTTTATTATAATCAGCCTCTGCCATTCTAGCATGCTTGCTACAAATTGTTCATCACTGATTCCCAAATGTGTGCAGCCCAATAGGATCTTTTTTTTTCTCTCTCTCTCTCTCTGTTTCTCTCTCTTTCCCTCTCTTTCCTTTTTTTTACTGCTGCCCAGTGGTCTCCCATATCATAAATAACTTCTGGAAAACTCTTCATTGGTCCCCTTTTAAAAATTCTAAGACAGTTTTGCTTTTCTATGCAATAACTTGCTTGTTTATTTTCTATATAATTTCCTTTTATTACATGTATGTTGGTTATTTTTAAAAGACAAGTTCCAAAAGCTTTGGTAAAGTTGTGTGGCTTGGCATTTTTAGATAAATTTGCTTGTATGTTACAGCAAAGAATTTTCCTCTTGGGAAATAAATTATACTAGCAATATTAGGATTAGCCGTTTTGAGGCTATTTCTGCCTTACACTTGGGCCTTTCAAGTTGCATTATTTTTTTTTCTTTGAGAAATGATAATCTTTAAAATGTGATTGTGGTTCTTTCTTGAAAATTACAGAGACCCGGACACCCAATGTATGATTTTGCAATGGGTTACTGTAGACATATTTTAGAACTTCATTTTAGGCTTCTGGCTTCAGTGATTCACTAGCTTTCTAGTTGTTGAACATGTCACTATGGTAACAGTTCATCTGATTTGTTATAGAACTGTGTGACCCCCACCGTCATTAACTCAATTTGAGCAAAACAGATTTGTGAGGATTCAATTTGTTAAGGACTTAATGTCTGGTGCACAATCTATTGTGGGAAAATATGAGGAACAACCCCATTTGTAAGTGAGATTGTAGAAGATGTGTTCAGCTAACTGAGAGGAACAAAATATCTATTGTCTCTAACACAGTAAGTGTTTCTATGAAGATAGGTTCTGCTGCTAATGAGACCAATAGATATATTATAAAGAGTCCTCCTTGGAAACAGCTCCTAAGCAATGTGTTCTGGTTATCACATGATTTTGAAAGTAAAGTTGTCTTTTATCTACAAAATGTTTCCCTTCAGCTGGAAATGAGTTCTCTTTCTTTTATCCGTCAAATTTTTAATGTATTTATTTAACACAAATTTATTTGGTGTTGAGGTTACAAAGATGAATGAGACATGCTGTGTTCTGAAAGTCTGTAAAACTCATTAGAAAACAGATATGTAAATGATTGGAACCATTTGTTGTAAGTACGGCTGTTTTAATTAATTAAGGTATGATATAGCTCAAAGGAAAAAAGTGCTAAGATTTTTTTCCAAAAGAGATAGATGATATAGTGATTGCTCCAGATAGGTGGGATAGCATCTACAAAACTACAAAGCCCTAGAGAACATATTTCTTTCTTTTCCTTCCTATTCTTTTCTTTACTTTTCTCTTTCTTTCTCTTTTTTCTTTCTTTCTTTCTTTCTTTCTTTCTTTCTTTCTTTCTTTCTTTCTTTCTTTCTTTCTTTCTTTCTTTCTTTCTTATTTCAAGGAAAGCCAAGGAGTCTTTGGCATTTTTTAAGAGTGTATTTATTTATTTTGAGAGAGAAAGAAAGAGAGAGGGAGAGAGGGAGAATACCAAGCAGGCTCCTTCCACACCATCAGCATACAGACCAATGTGGGGATCGATTCTTCAAACTGTGAGATCATGACCTGAGCTGAAATCAAGAGTTATCTAACTCTTGGTTAGGCTTAGCCTACTGAGCCACCCAGCCTCCCCCAAGGGAACACATTTCTTTCTTTTTGTTTTTTACACATTTCTTTTTTCTTTTTTTCAATGTTTATTTTTGAGGGGGGAGGGGTAGAGAGAGGGAGACACAGAATCTGAAGCAGGCTCCAGGGTCCAAGCTGTCAGCACAGAGCTCAATGTGGGGCTCAAACTCACAAACTGTGAGATCATGACCTGAGCCAAAGTTGGCCGCTTAACTAATTGAGCCACCCAGGTGCCCACATTTCTTAAGTGGAAAGTAAGTACTGTACAGTGAGTAGAGAGGCTAGAAATAGTGTTGTATGTCATATCAAAAAAGGTCTCATAATAAATTCTAAGACATCTGAAAATGTAAATAACAAGATGGAGATCTATTAAAGGTCTCAAATAGATTAGTAATATGAATAGAAATTCAGTCAGACAGCTCAGAAGAGTGGCTACAAGCCTGGACACAGGGGAGTAGATGGAGAAACTAAGTAAATCACATAAGAGAAAATGTAAACCAGACCTAGGATAGCAGAAATCTGATAAGCAATTATGTCGACACAGTTAATACAAAAAGATTTATTGACTTGGGATGTAGGGATATATTTATGTGTATTTGTGTATTTGTGTGGAGGTGTAAACTGTCAGGGAGAGGGGATAAATGGTGAAGAAAAATGTCATTGATAATTACTATAAATTATAGATTACCTTATATGTCTCCGTCTTTTCTTCTCAAATAAATAGCAAGTTCCTTAAGTCAGTAATTTTCACCCATTTTTAAAAATTGTGGTAAACTATAGGTAACAAAACCATGTTTAACTATTTTTAAGTGCGTTTTCAAAGCTTGTCATCCCAAACAAAAACTCTATAATCATTAAGCAATAACTCCCCATTGCCTGCCTCCCTCCAGCCTCTGATAACTTTCTAATCTACTTTCTGTCTTGATGAATTTGCCTACTGAAGATATTTCATGTAAGTGGAATCATATAATTTGTCTCATTTCACATAGCAAAGTTTTCAAGGTTCATTGATGTTCTTATGTATACTGGAACTTCATTCCTTTTCTAGCTGAATAATATTCTATCCATATATATCCATATATATGTACATCCATATATATCCATATATATATATATATATGTATATATACATGTATATCCATGTGTGTGTATATATATATATACATACACACACCGCATTGTATATATTCATGTATTGATGGTCACTTGGATTGTTTCCAGATTTTGACTGTTGTTAGCAAAGTTGCAAAACTGCAGTGAACATTGGCATTCAAGCATCAGTGTGAGTCCCTTTTTTCATTCTTTTGGAGATATAGGAATAGAATTGCTTGGGATAATTCTGTTTCACTTTTTAGGAAACCACTAATTTTTTTTTCCCGTATAGCCTACATCTTTTTATATTCCCACCGACAATGTATTCAGGTTCTAATTTCTCCACATTCTCATCACCACTTGTTTTTTCCCTTTAAAAAAAATTATAGCCATTCTAGCAAAAGTGAAGTGGTATTTTTTGTGCTCAAGGTATCTGTCTTGAATTCAGCATATCGAATATGTATGCATATAAAATTACATGTGTGTACAAATTTATATTTTATATACATGTATCTATATGTATAAAACTATATATTCAGAATTATATACACATGTATACAATTTGATCTTTAATTCAAATCAGACTAATTCTTATGGCCCAGAAATTCTTCCCCTATGTGTATGCTCAGAACTAATTTGTAACATTTTTAATAAGCAGCAAAACTTTTCTGGCTGTTGAAAACTAAATTGTGGTTATTCATGGAAGGAAATGCTACACAAGAATGAACTAGGTACTGCTACTATAACTTCAAAACAATGGGGGAAACAGCATGCTGAAAGTAAGAAGCTACATGTGAAATAGTACGGGCAATGTAATGCTACATACGTTTCAAAAATAAGCAAAAATATATCATGTTAGAAATAGGGACAGATTTTTTTTTTCTTTAACCTTAGGTGGCTAGAGCCCGGAAGATGCTATAATGAGTGTTTTTGGAGTGCTGGTCATGTTCCGTCCTTTGATCTAGGTGCTGATTCCTTCGGTGTGTTCACTTTTCAATATTCATCAAGTTATGCACCTAACAATTTTTGCACTTATCTTTATAGACTTGTTGTAATTAACAAAAGAAATAAAGAGACAAAGATGCAATAGTTTTCTAGTTGATACAGGAAAATTTTCATGGACTTTTTAAAAAATTGAGTAACATGAATTCAAACCTTCGCCCAGTCCTACACCAGACATGGGCATGGAGTATTGTATATCAAATATCAATGCCTCAGTCAGTATAACTGTAAGACTGGGGAATATATATTTCCATGAAGTGTGTTTTAATGATCCATATGATGTATAGATCTTATTTATGCCATTAATACACATTTATAAATGCTGTTTCCCTCTCCACCCACCATATTTGTTATGCTGCAAAGCTGAGGTTATTGTGTTGAGTAGTTAAAATGATGAAATTATAATATCATCTTGCAATCAGATAGAAGATTAATAATTTCTCTATTTAACAGGAAATTCAGAGAATCTTTTCATTTTCTTATTCAAAATAGCCAAAATATGTGCATATTCTTTTTTAAATGAAAGGTTTTTTTTTTATGATTTCATGAAGTATCATTAACTATAACTTATAGAAAGAAAAAAATTTATATTGGGAATTTGACTTAACATAGTGAACATACAGGTAATAGATGTTAAAAATACATTAAAGAGAAATTATAAATTGAGTTTCAACTGAAAGATACTAATCCAGTATTATTTTCTCCACAACTGTTATTGTGCAAAAAAAAAAAAAAATTGGTGTGTTACATAAAATGTAAGTTTAAAAAGTCCAAGAAAAATCATGGTTATAGTAACTAAAATATGGTCAGTATATAAAGGTGGCCATATAGTATTGCCCCAAGAAACCAAATAAGGAGCTTATCATAGTAGAATTGAATTTAATTTGGTTGTTATAGATGATAGGGCTCCTGAAAGCACTTTTTTTTTTTTTAAATTTTTTTTTTCAACGTTTATTTATTTTTGGGACAGAGAGAGACAGAGCATGAACGGGGGAGGGGCAGAGAGAAAGGGAGACACAGAATCGGAAACAGGCTCCAGGCTCCGAGCCATCAGCCCAGAGCCCGACGCGGGGCTTGAACTCACAGACCGCGAGATCGTGACCTGGCTGAAGTCGGACGCTTAACCGACTGCGCCACCCAGGCGCCCCCTGAAAGCACTTTTAATATTCTAATTTCTAACATTCCACACTGTCTCATTTAACTCACACACAGACCTATACTGTATATATGACACATGATAGTGTTCCAATTTTTAGATATAAAAACTGAGACCTGGATAATTAAATTTTCAAAGACTCCACAGTCAGTAAGGCAGACTTTGAGCCAAGGTCTTCTTCTTATTCCTAAGCAGTTTCTAGTCAGCTGTAATTCCTGAGTTTTCCTATTTGGAGCTCAAACACCTTTTGGCTCATTAAATATGCAGGTTTTTAAATCACACTCAGTCAGCCCCCATGGATTCTGAATAATTAATGCAGATTTCTGCGACAGGAATCTGAATTTTCACCAGTTGTTGATTCTGTAGTGGTTACTCTGTGGATCACATTTTGAGAAACAATGTTGATCTGGTCTTCATTTTTTTTTTTTTTTTACCTCAGTTCTTTGCCTTGTGCTGCCCAGTGCTGCAGACACTGGCAGGAGATTACATGGTGAGAGGAAGAGAAAATGGAGTGTCCTGCTGCCCCACCTCACCCTGTGGCCCTGACAGTCCTGGTATATGTTTGGGTAGGGTCTTCACAGTTCCACCTCCCACCTGAGGGCTACACACTGTTTCCATCTTCTACCAGTTGACTCTTGAGCCCTGGGCTCTAGGAACTCCTTCCCTTTGTCCTTATATTCCTAGGAGTGAAAGTTTCCCTTGCTGTTGCTCGTGTTTGGGTTGCGATACCCTCCCCTTTTTGGCTTCTTTGCTGTTCCCTCACGATTTGAACCAACTCCCTGTGCTAAGTGTCATCTATTTTAAATACTAAGAGTGAGTTTCTCATTTCCAGTTTGGACCCTGACAGATACAAGTGCCATAATTTTTGTCCAAATGAAGCTAATTTATGATTCTAAATGCCAACTGAGTCAGTTATGCTACGTGCTATTCCAAATCCAGGCTATACCTGTTATCTACCAGCAGGGTCACGAGAATCTAATTGGTCACGTGGAGCCAATCTAGGAGTATAAGGGTTAAACAGAAATGTTCCTAAGACAGATCCTACTGAATTAGCAACTACGGACTTTATTTGTTCATTTACATGTGTATTTATTAAAGTACAAAGTTAGTACTAAGGTGGATAAAAGACCAAAAATATGGTGAAAGTCCTGGTTGATTGTTCTTGCTCACTAGGGTTGCTACACAAAAGCAAGCTAATGAGAAAAGATTGAAAGACTGGAGGAACTAGGTTCATTAAATCTTTCAGGAGTCCACCATCATAGTTTGTCTTGAGACTCCATGGAGGAGACAAATTCAAAACCCCAAGCCTTTTATTTTTAATTTCTATTTTATGCAGCAGAGAAGATACTAGACCAGAAAAGTGAAGTTCTTGCTTCTTGTCCCAATTGTGTCACCAACTCACTGAGTGACTTTGGGACTCACTTTCCCATGTATAAAATGAGTATGGAGTAAGGAGATCTGTTCCTATTACAGAGTATGATTCTTGCTTCTTTTTTGCCTCCTGGGGCAACAAGAAATATTTACCATAAGATCATTCAGTGTTTGTGAAATATGAGACTGTTGAAAATGCCAACAGAAACAAATTAATTAGCTAAATATCCAGTAGCAGATATGCTCTTTACATTCAGAGATATCTTTCTCTATAGTAATCAGTCCTTTCCCTACTACATTAGCCAGACAACTTGAATTGAGCAGACTACTGATGCAAATTCTTTGAGAGATGATTATATTACATTTGCGCCCAAGATGTTTTATTCTAGAGTAAAAGGACTGAGCTTTATACATGTTCATCTTTGAAATGCATTTTTAGGAAATATATTCAAAGCAAAGCTTTGAGAAGATTTAAAGTTCCCTTAGTTTATTAGTCATGGTGCACAAAATGTAACTAAATGTAAAATAGTGAGTTTTCTCATTTATCGTTTGGATTCACATATCGATTTTAATTTTTTTGAGTGAATTCTCAAAATTAACAGTGAGGAGAGGACTGAAGAACACGTGAAATATTCTTCTGTATAGGGAGAAACCCTATATACTGTCAGCTAACCCTGTGATTTCCCTAATCTGACATTTTACCTGGTTTAGGTCTCTGGAATTTTCAGAGGGTCTGACCCATTCAGCATCACTGTTCATTTTTCTTATTGAACTATCAATTTCCTTTGGCTTCTCTAGAGCTTCCCTTAACGAGATTAGTTCCATCATCCATTATTATTCTACATAGTTTCTCATTATTATTTTACATTTATCGTCTTGCTTTTCATGTTCTTTAAATCTCTACCTGTTATTATCTTCTTCTTAACATTGTAAGGGGAAACCACACTGCACTATTGTCCCAAATGCTCCACTGTTCACTCTCCACAACTGCATCTTCTAGGTAGTGAAACTGTTTATACTCCACTTGGAGTCAATTGTTAACATTTTGTCATATTTGCTTGAGTGTCATGTGGGTAAATGTCACTTTTCATAGGCCATCTATTACTACTTAATTATTAATTTTCAAAATGTAATGTCACTGTTCATCAAATCTGTGTGTGTGTGTGTGTGTGTGTGTGTGTGTGTGGTCACTTTTGAGTGAATCTTATTCCTTGTAACTCTCTCTTCCTTATCTCCAATTCTGTTGCCCTTATTTGATACTGACCTCCAGGAAAAGTTCAATGCTCTACTGTATTAAACTCTAAAATTTACGTAGTCACCTCATGATTAGTTTTAATTTTTCCGTGGACACACTTTGATGAGCTAACTAGAAAAGAATTGCTGTGGACCTTTGGGGAATACCTTCTCTTGTGCTGTTTTGTGTTCCTTGGTTTGCTTTTTTTTTTTTTTTGCATTTAACTTTCCTCATCATTGGATTAGCAAAATCTGTAGTGTCTAAAGTAAGACCGAAGCAAGCATACTAAGAAGGAGATGTGACATATAAAAGAAGGAATTCCTGTAACTCTATATGATTCATCACTGTTACCTGAAGACTGGATTATGGCCTGGGAACACTGTCTTATGGCAACATTTTTAAGTAATTTTGTTTGTAGCATCCTGTCAGCATGCCTCTAAACTTAAACAGGCACGTAAGCAGTTTTTCAGTGTCATGGGTTCTGCCAGCAGCCAAACATATTTTGACTAGAGTGCTTACCTCTTTTGTGTTCAGGTGTGTTCATTTTTGTTGATGTTTTTCTCCAGGATTTAATCCTTAAGCGCAAAAGTAATATCATCTTCAAAATTCTAAACTTAATTTTTTTGTTCTTTGTCCCATACTCACTGAGTGACCTTATTTGTTACCACTTCCTCAACTACTATCTCTAGGTCATTAAATTCAAAATCTGTAATTGTAATCTGATAACCCTCCCATGAGATAAACTCCTTTCATAGTGCCTACTGGACATTTCCATCTGCAAATACAGTAACATTTAATATTTCAGTAAGAGAATTTAGTCTTTTGTAAGTAATGTACCATTTCTCCCCCAGTTCTTGTATTTATTTATATCTTAATGATACTACAGTCCAACAAGTACCTTAGAATTACAAACAACAAAAAGTAGCAACAAAAAACAATGTACAATATGTCTCTCAACCCTATGTAAATAGTCACATATTTGGTCAGTTGTATTTTAGGTGTATCTTTATTTTTCTTTTCTTTTTCTTTTTTTATTTTTTCCTCCATTTTGTCATTTGATACTTTTTTTAGTGTGAAAGTTATTGTCAAATTGGTTTCCATACAACACCCAGTGCTCATCCCAACAGATGCCCTCCTCAATGCCCAGCACCCACTTTTCCCTCCCTCCCACTCCCCTTCAACCATGAAGCCATTTATTCACCAAGGGTCTTCATTTTCTTGTGCTTGAACCTCTTAACTCCTCTCCATAGAAATGGATTTATGCCCATTCCAAACCATCTGTCACATTGCTTCCATTTTTTTTTCTAGATTAAAGGTTTATCACATCACTTTTCTGCTTAGAAAGAAAATAAAGAAATAAATGAATACTTCTTTTTGGCTTTCCATTTCCATAGTCATAGGATAAAACCTTTATTCCTGTTCCTGACTACATTTATATTCTCATTTATTATTATTAGTATAACAGTGAATTTCTCTTCATCACATTGGATAAATCAGACTAACTTTCAGATAAGTAGCTTTGTAATTGCAATGACATTTGCCCTAAATGTCATTCCTCCCTTATATTTATGGCATACTCATATACATTTTCCAGGATTTAGATAAAAGTAGATCTTCAAAGGATTCTTCTTTAGCAATTGGAGAGAAAGTTAATAGCTCACATATCACATTCAACTGATTTCATGCTAATGACAGATCATACTTATTTAAAGATATTTGGAAATTTAGGGGCACCTGAGTGGCTCAGTCAGTTAAGTGTCCAACTTTGGCTCAGGTCATGATCTCGTGGTGCATGGGTTTGGGCCCAGCGTTGGGCTCTGTGCTGACAGCTCCTAGCCTGGAGCCTGCTTCAGATTCTGTGTCTCCCTTTCTCTCTGCTCCTCCCCTGCTCACACTCTGTCTCTGTCTCTGTCTCTGTCTCAAAAATAAATAAACAACAACTACAAAAACCTTTAAGATATTTGGAAATTCAGATGTAAAGATACCACGTCTTCCTTCAACCCATTTACCCATCCTGGATTTATCCAGTTGTAGCAAAAGTCTATTACATAGCCTATACTAGATAGAATATTTATTTATTTATTTATTTATTTATTTATTTATTTATTTATTTTTAATGTTTATTTAGTTTTGAGAGACAGAGAACACGAGCAGGGGAGGGGCACAGAGAGGAGACACAGAAGCCCAAGCAGGCTCCAGGCTCTGAGCCATCAGCACAGAGCCCGACGCGGGGCTTGAACGCACGAGCCGTGAGATCATGACCTGAGCCGAAGTCAGAGGCTCAACCAACTGAGCCACCCAGGCGCCCCAAGATAGAATATTTATAACCACACACCTTTAAGTAGAGAAAAGCCTATTCTATGACCAAAAGGAATTCTCTTTAATCACAGAAGTGAAGATACATTTAAACAAACTTTAAAAGCGTATATATACACAACATAACATCATACAGATGGTATCAAGATAGCTTGGAAAAGAGAGTAATCATCTCTCTTTGGAGTATGACCAGGGAAGGACACCTGTCAGAGGTGATTTCTGATGATAAATATAAAGGATGAATGAGCTTGAACCAAGTATAGGGGACAACATATAGGATATCCCAGGGACAGAAGCAATATCTGCCTGTTGAGTTAATTGTTATTTTCTATTCAGTCCTTCAACCAACATTTTTGATAGCTATTATATGTAAAGAACATGTGATATTAAGGATTTAGACATACTCTTGAATTCAGAGTTCGCTGTCTAATATCATCACTTAGTATCTAAAAGATATATATCATTCAGTAATGCCCAAATGGTGGGAAGCAGCTTTCTTCCCTCCTAATGGTTGGTATGATTTAACAATGAGGCATCAAACGTACTGCAAGCAATTCATTATATGATTGTCTCCCACATTAGCTAACATGAAATTATCGGAAAAAGCTCTGAAACACCCAAAACACACTAAACTACCAAAACAAGAAAGTGATATCCTACTGGTTGAAATCCCCAAAAGGTTTATTTTCCCCTGGAAGCATGAAGATGAATGGGCTTTCTGATTTTTATCCCAGCACCTGTTCATTCCATTCACCAAGCTGCTTAATCATGTGCTTCAGCCAAAAGAATGACAGGCCATATTTCCTAATATGTTTTAGTAGTTAAAATTACAAAATAGTAGATGTGATTTATTTGACATAGCAACTATAATTTGGGACATTCCCAAATGTTCTCTGGGTTACTTTAGGCAAAAATCATCCTCTGGAAGGTGGAAATGCTTTTGTATGAATCCAGTCAAATTTTAACTGGATGCTCTAAAAGCTAGGAAAGAGAAACCGTTGTTAATAAAATAGTAGTTTGTTTGTTTGTTTGTTTTTGCCATATGCATGTATCTACTGTGTTTAACAGTGAATTGCTTCTTATATTTTTTCATTGAATAGTTAAGCTGGTTTGCATTCCCTAGACAAATGCTTACTCATTTGAAACTACCTTTTTAAATGTGTGAGGCAGTCACTTTGGCCTGGTAGGAATTAGAGCCCATGTTTGGTTTTATACATTTCATTGTCTGGTCAAGTTCCTGTTGTATGTGGAGTTTCTCTTGAAGTACATGAGAGCATCTATATGGGAACTGACATGGGAGTGCCTGGGTGGCTCAGTTGGTTAAGCAGTTGATTTCAGCTCAGGTCATGATCTCACAGTCTGTGTGTTCAGGACCCACGTTGGGGTCTGTGCTGACAGCTCAGAGCATGGAGCCTTTTTTGGATTCTGCATCTCCCTTTCCTTCTCTCTCTCTGCCTCTCCTCTGCTTATGCTCCATCTTTCTCTGTCCCTTAAAATAATACATCAACATTGAAAAAATTTAAAAAAAGAGAGAGAGAGAACTGACATGGCTTAACAGAGAGAACACCAAAGGTCATAGGCAAGATTCTGCTCATGGCAGGCAAGTACTTTCGGTCTCTGAGAATAGCATGCCAGTAATATTTAAAGAATGAGAAGTAGACACACCAAATAAGCACAAAGATGTTCAGTCAGTCTGGTGGGCTCTGATGATTTGTCCCCACTCAAATTGTCCCATTATAGTTGAGCCAAACTTTTATCAAAATGTCTAAACACAATGAATAAAATATCCTGTTGCCTTGTCAGATGAGTTATAATTCAGTAGTAAACCTACTGTTTAGAGCACATAAGAAATTTTTTTTTAACTCCCATTCTTTTGCATCATCTTTCTTGCTGTATTACAAACCTATGTTCACTGTACTTTCAAGGTGACCTTCCTATAAATTAATCATTGTTTGTCTAACTCCTCGACCTCATTAAAATTCTGAAAGCTCCAGTCTAACCAAATTTTGATAATGCCACACAGATTGAAGTAGGAGTTAGAGGCAGTTCTAAGTATTCTTTTATGAGGAGCAGTTAAGGATAAATGTCACATACTTACCAAATCATTGCAAGTTGCAAGTATCTTTAGCAGCTACAAATTCACCTACACACACACACACACACACACACACACACACACACATATTGGAGTGGCTATTGTTATTTTTTTAGTAACTTTGTTTTGTCAGATGAGAAAATGCCAACAAATTAGAATATAACCTACAACTGTACATTATAAACATCCCAAACTTAATAATATTCAACCTATAAACAACATGTCAGATTTGATTATCTTATAAAGGGTAGTGATTCCTAGGAGGCCAATCCGAAAGCTGTCTTCTCATTATTCTGACGGATAAAGGTGATAGACGGTTAGTACTGGTTTTGTCCTCTCAGGTGACAAAGGGAGGGCTTGCCATTGCAGTCCCTTCTTTTCCACTACTATGATTTGGCCTGTTATTTCAAAAAGGGAAGTCAATTAACTCAGTGGTTACACAGCATTAATGAAAGGTTTCTGGACAACCTTTGCAACAAAGATGTTTTGATTGCCTCTCTACCTAAATATATCAGTTTATTTGTATCTTCTTTATAATTCCCCATAAAAAGATCATGGCCCAGAAATTAGTTGCTTATCTAAAGTTAATCTAGGAGATTTTATGGAAGAGAAAACATGTGATTTTTGAAATCTGAGACTGGTGCCTGTATTCTCTATCCCCATCAAACACCAAGTGATCTTTTTGTTACTCACTCTCTTGTATACAGAGGTAGATATAGAAGAGAGATTTGAAGAAGAATGAATTGACAGTGATCTCTCTGCAGGTCCTTAAAAATGCATTATACCTCATACCTAAATGTGATTGGTATTGACCTTCAACAAATAGGATTAAATTCATGAAAAACGAGCTCCTTCCTTCCTAACAAAACCTGTTCACAAAGAACTGACCTGTGCTGGAAAGAGGCGTAAGTGCAGAATTAGATATTACCAATCTGATCCAAGTTGTTGAATGTTATGACCTTGGACACATCATTACATCTTTCTGAGGCTCATTTCCTACATTAGTAAAATCCAGATATTGGTCTAGCTCCCTTCTATCTTCAACTTACTATGGCTATGTAATTATATGAACACATTTTTACATGGGCTCTCAATTGATATTTTATGCTTCTATTATCACATATCAACTCACAAATAATGGAATGTGATAAATTATATTATCTGTTAACAAAAATTAAAATAAACTTTTGGGGCATGTGGGTGGCCCCATGGTTTTGGCTCTGGTCATGATCTCATGGTTCATGAGTCTGAGCCCTGCATGGGGCTCCATGCTGCCAGGACAGAGCCTGCTTGGGATTCTCTCTCTTCCTCTCTCTCTCTCTATCCCTACCCTACTCACACTCTCTCAAGATTAAAAACAACGACAACAAAAACAAAACAAAACAAAAAACAAAACAAAAAAACCACAAAACTTAAAAACAAAGAAACAGACTTTTAAGGGTTTTGCCCACCACCATCCTTCCCCACCAAGAATGCTTAAATCTGCCCACCAGTAGTGACATTGGGCTTGGTCACATGACTTTCTTTAGCCAGTGAAATGTGAGTAAGGATAACATTAAGCTTTCCATGTGAAATTTCATAAGCTTTATAAGCCAGCATATAGTTTACCATGTCCCTTTTTTCTCTGCCAAGAGACCAGTACATTCCAGATTGAGTATGTTTTTTCAGCCGAGGACTAGAGTGAAGTCAGTTGGAGCAAAGCCACATCTGACAGGCAGTGGGCACATGATTAAGCAGGAAATAAGCCCTTGTCATTGTAAACCACTGGGATTTTGGTGTTATTTGTTTCCATTGCATAATGTAACATAAGGTAACTAATCTATAGTTGTATATTTGTAAGTAGTGTTCTGCATTTTCTACTTGTCTCAGATTACATAGACATGACTATTTCAATAAATGTATTACTCATATGTCATAGTTAACCATTATTTTTATTATATTAGAAATACCTGTGGTTCCTGTTTAGGATGTTTTCCCCTTCTCTACCATCCATGCTTCTTGGCCTGATCCACTCACTCCTGCCCCATGAATATTTGTTGGGTTTGGACAGTGGGTTAAAAATAGCAAGAGCCAGAAATGCAGGAAGAGTAAGAGGTCAGTCAGGTAGGTGTCCCCTCCCCCAGCCTTCTCCCTCACCATTATGACAGAGGCTGCATTCCACAGGACAAATCCTGTGAGATGGCCATCCCTATTCTAGGGAGATGAGCTCTGTCTAGGCTCCAGTGACCCAGTTCCCTCTCTTCTTCTATCAGGCCTAAGGTGGTAAATGGCTTCCACTGCTGCCAGTCTCTGGTGGCTTCACTACCCCATGTCTATGACTTCACCTGCTCATACCTCCTGAATAGCTCCTCAATAATTGAGTTTGATCTTCAAGCCTGAAGTCTGTTTCCTATGGGAAACTCAGTACTGTAGTGCCCTATGGATAGTTATTCTTTATGTAGATACATAAATAGTAAGTTCTGTTTAAGAATGAAATTGGTTTTGAGGTGCCTGGGTGGCTCAGTCAGTTAAGCATCTGACTCGGTATTTGACTCAAGCCATTATTCCAGGGTCATAGGATCAAGCCCACATCTGGCTCTATGCTTGGTGTGGAACTGCTTAAGATTCTCTCACTCTCTCTCCCTCTGCCCCCCTCACCCGCCTGCGTGCTTTCTATCTAAAAAAATTTTTTTTTTCTAAAGAACAAAATTAGTTTCTGCTATCATTATTCAAATGGTATATTTGAATAATATCCATATTTAAACTTTTTAATCAACCCACTCAAATATATATCACCATTATGTGTCTGCTTTAATCAGATATGCATATTGTCTCTCAATAAAAATTTCTGCCTCTTTTTCACTAGGATTATGTTTTAGATACGTCCATATATCTTTCTATGTTCTATTGTAGTGGGAATAGGATTTCATTAAATTTTATTTTCTAACTTGTGATTTCTGACATAAAGACACACTACTTTATATAACTGTATTGTGCCCAGTCACTTCCAAACACTTTCCTAAATCATTTTATATAAAATAATTATGGCTTTATTTCTGTTCTTGTTTCCACGTCATATTTACATGGGCTAGAACTTCCACAACAGTGACATTTAATGTAGATGCTTCATAGTGATTAAAAGAAAAATCTTAATCTTGCCGTAGAAATGGGAACTTCTGTGTTCCTACAAAATCAAGGTCCCTTACACTCTTTTCACTCTTTCCTTGAGAGGAGTAACTTTCCCATTATGTGAAAATAGTAAAACCTTCATATTCCTTGGGCTGTGTTTCCCAGATGACAGAGTCTCATCGTTGAGAAGGCACTGGGGGCGCTGCCCTGGTAGAACATGGATCTGTAAAGCAGACAGTGACCTCTGGGCAGCTGGCTGGTTAATGTATTAACACTGCATTATGACCTAGATTTCTCCATATATAGGTACTAAAATCTAAGATGAGAAAATAAGATGTCCCTACTTTGGCATTGGTCCCAGTTATATCCTCCAATCCAGTTTAAATTTGGTAACCTATTCTTTGAGAGTCTTCATTCAAAGAACCAATACCCCATCCACATTTTATTCATGATATTTATTTTCTTTATAAACACCAATCCAGCCTGAGAGAAGTAGTAACTAATTTGTTCCAACACACAGCTGCATTGTTATATGTCTGATTTTAATAGACAGGTCTTTAGCATTTGACTGTTCAGCACAAAATGACTGTAGTGTAGCCTGGATTCAAAGCCCTTACATAATTTCCTATGGTAAACATCTCATACTCCTATTACTCTGCCTTGCCAAATGATCTCTTTAGGTCAGATGCACCATTTTGTACATCTACATTTATTTTTCCTCACCTTCTACTCCATCTGTCTGGCATGTCATCCCTGATATGTTTGAATTTTTTTTTTCAAAATTTTTTCTTAAAACTTTCCTTAATTATTCTTGTAAGGTAATTTGCTGGGTCATGTTAAAATTCCAGTGAAGTCTGAAGTAATACCACAGGTACACAATAATTACAAGAAAAAAACAATTACTCTATCTAAGGTATATGAAATGCTTAGTATGATGCAAATGGTGGCTAAGGAATATGTATGTGTATTTATATACACATATGCCTACACACATCTGTGCACGTACATGTATTCATTTGCAAATACATATACAAACACAGATATTACATATAATCACATTTGGTATTTACAACATAGCTGCAAGGTAGATAATTTTTTTCTATTTTGAAAAATAGAAACTTAGATTAAAATATTAAAATTAATCATTATATGTGATTTAATTTAATCTATTGACCAAAACAAGCGAAGTGTAAGAAGTTTTTCTTTTTTTATGCTAGAAAAACAAGTTTTACATTATATGCAAATGGAATATTTAAATGCATTTTTGGTGCACCCCACTTTACCTGGTAAACATTTATCATAAAGTTGTGCAAAGTTCTGTTTGAGGAATTTTAAATGATTAGTGATATTTCTTGGGCCAGAGAGATATTAATGTATTAATTAAGATATATTAACAAAGTTGAGAGTATCTCTGGGAATAGAAGGGATAGACACAACAAAATGTAATCTGTGTGTTGATATAAAATGCATAATGATTTTATTTGCCTGCTTTATAAAAGCCATTAGGGAAGTGGCCAGTGAAAGATGTTGACTGCCTCGAAGGGAGAAATGGACAGAGGGTCCATTTACCGCTGTCTCCAAGGGCTAAATGAGCAAACATGTCTAGGCAAATCCATTTGAAAAAAAGTGCTTCAAGGGAAGACAGGCAGTTACCTAAAAGTTATCAAAAACAAAGTACTCACTGCTGGTGGCATTTTCTCCTCTGGAATTCTGTGTTCTGGAACTATTATTTTGACAGAGAAGACCGTGTCCCTGAAATCATTTAGACTGATTTTCATAGGACTATATGTAAATGTAGTTATGAAGGGATTAATCAGCCATGTGCTCAGAGAATTTGAGGGCAATCCTGGCTGAAGGGTCTCTGTGCAGCTGCCTGGGCAGATTCCCAGGTTGCCAGTGTATGAACCAATTTTCATTATTTAGTAGTACATGTCTTTGCTGTTCCTAAAATTCCAAAGGATCTGGAGAAATGAGAGATGGTTTATTGAGGTGATTCTTTGAATTTCCCCTTTTCTGTGGACACTAAATTCAAATACTCTCTAAAATCTGTCATTACAGCAATTTTTAAACAGTGTTCTTGAATATTGCAAAACAGGCAAACATGAAATAGTTTACCACCTTAAATTCTTAAGAGAAATGAAAAAATATATGAAAGACAGAATTGCTTCTCTCCTTATACAGCATTAATAATCATAATAAGAAGTATTCCAATTTGGCATGCTGATGTGTTTTTTTTTTTTTTAGTTTTTAAATTTTTTTGTGTTTTAGAGAGCACGTGATCAGGGGAGAGGAGCAGAGAGAGAGAGAGAAAGAGAGAGAGAGAGGGAGACAGAATCTTAAGTAGGCTCCACATTCAGTGCATAGCCTGATGTGAGGCTTGATCCCACAACCCTGAGATCATGACCTAAGCTGAAATCAAGAGTCTGATGTGCAACCAACTGAACCATTCAGACACCCATTTATGCTGATATGTTTGAGGTGAGGAATCAAATTATTAGCTTCTGCACTGATGAAATGAAGGGAATATTAGCCCTTAATAGTTTGGTTGGATACGCATTGTCATCTGTTTAAGTAATTTGTTATGATCACAATTACCCTGGCTGCATGAATGACTTTGATCAGTGGGATGGTGGCTAACATGACCTTAATGTCCCCATCAGCTTGACTAAATTTTAGATAGGTTTCTTCATAATTGTAGGTTCCTTCCTCTCAGAGCATATGCTTTAGAATACTTGAAATGCAAAATTTGTTCTCTGCCCCTGAGAAGTATAAATCTTAAAAGCCAGTTGCCAGTTTTAAGATGTAGGAATATCTTTCTCAAAGACCTGGGAGCTTTTTGAAACCTAATCAAGGAAGATAGTAGACCTACCTCCCAAATCTCTGTGAATGGGTTGGAACCTAACTTAGAAGAGCAACAATTAACAACCACAGGTGGCCTAATCACACTGACCAACCTCCCAGCTAAAGCACTCTAGTACCCTTCCACTAGCTCACCCCAACATTTAAATATGCTTCTGCCTTTTGTTTCAGTAAAATTGAGTTTGGTTTCTCTCCCTTATTGCAATACTCTTAAAGTTTCCTTGCCTATTTAATTCTGTCCAGGGCAATTTCTTTGACAATGGCTAAATGACGTGTAAACATACTTTAAGAATAAGAAGGGAGTCGATTCTGGCACCTGTGATTTCAAAATGGAGTTTCTTTTGCTTTTCAATCTCTGAGCACCTAGTTATAAATATTTTTTCATTCTTTCTACTCTTATACTGACCATATAAAGGCTGAGAACTTACTGTTGATAATTGAAATCAAATTTTATAGTTAACTTGGTTCTCATGACCAAGCGTAATCTTAGTGATCTAGTCAAGCATAAGATGGTCTTTATACCTGTAGAAGTTAATTCAGGTCATGCGTACATCTTTCTTCTAAAATTGAGAAAAAAAATAATCATAATTGAACTACTATTCTAATTCACATGGTGACTATTCTAATTTTGACATGTAAAAAATTCAGGTTACATATATTGGCTTGTGTTTCAAAGAAGTTTCCCTCGTTCCTATAGACTCAATGAAATAAGGTGGCAGAAAAGAAAAAAAATGTATAAGTGATATTCTGAGCCCAACATATACGTAAACAAATCTCTTATCCAGCATGATTGCCAAGGATTCTTAAAGGTCACAAACCCAATGTACAATCTGCTAAGGCCTGACTTTTTTACTGCCAGGTTTATTAGCAGAAGTGACAACAAAATCTGTGAATCCAGAAAACCTTAGTTAAAATCATAGTTGGTGGCTAAGCAAAGTTTTACCAGAAACTTTCCACCAGAATGAGACCATAGAAGAGAGATCCCAGAGGCAGATTGGGAAGGGAAAAGAATAAGACTCTAATGTGGGGAGAAGAGTAAATTAGCTGACCCTGAGCAGTGGAGTTTTAAAGGATGTCTATTACTGTCTTTTTATAAACTATTAAAATTTGAAATATAGGGATTGAAACTCATGAAAAGAGAGGTTGATAAATTGTTGGAATAATAGTCCTGAATTTTAAAATCTCTCTTCTAGTTCACTAACAAGGGAGTCTATATGTTTCTATTTTAATTTTGTTTACTGTTTATTTATTTTTGAGAGAGAAAGAGAGAGAGACAGAGTGTGAACAGGGGAGGAGCAGAGAGAAAGCGAGACACAGAATCCGAAGCAGGCTCCAGGCTCTGAGCTGTCAGCACAGAACCTGACATGGGGCTCGAACTCACAAACAGTGAGATCATAACCTGAACCGAAGTCGGATGCTCAACCGCCTCAGCCACCCAGGTGTCCCTATATGTTTCTATTTTAAAAGACAGAAGATAGACTAATTCACCTTAAGAACAGCTATTTCTTGGGATTATCTAGTTAATGGATAGTTTCCTCACTTTAAAGAGAAAAAGAGTAGGCTCTGTCCTCTGACCCAGGAGGGCCTTACACAGAGAATATGGATTCATCATGTATGAGCAAATCCTCCTCATCCCAAAGGGGAGAGTAGAAAGGTCCTTAGCCAGAAACCAAAAAAAGAGTTGTAACTGTAAGCACATGTAGAAGGCAAGTAAAATCAAGAAAGAAAGGAAGCATTCTTCCATAGGTTTGCCAGACCCTGGGAGTACTGGGTTATCTGAGATTAGGTAGGGGAAGACAGAAATCCCACAAGTGGCTTCTGCCAACTAACTGCATGGAAACAGAAATGAACACGATTCCTATTACTTTGGATTGCATTGGGAAGAGGACCAGAGAACTTCATTTATATGATATTGACTGAGTGTGGTTTTAACTCTTGTCTACAGCAGCCAATTCACAGTGTTGGCTGTTCAAGCACAGACAACCTTCCAAATCCCTCAAATGAAATCACTAAGAACCAGTCATACTTCTAGTTAAACATTCTATTTGTATCTAAATTCAAAAATAAAAACATCATTGTGTCATCCTGTATATATTTCAAGACCAACAGGCTTCATCAAATTTAGGAGAAAGGATGGCAACCAAAGAAACAAAAACATCATTATCAGCCTTTGCTTGGAGAGTCCCGGAACCAGGTGCATCTCTCTCGGGGTGGACTAGGGATGCAGACCTCGATGGCAGTGATGATCAGTGTCAAGCCCAGACCTCATATTTCCTAGGTATTGTTGCAGGTGAAGTCTGTCCCTCATTTTTTTTATCCTAATGTATGACTTCCTAGCACCAAATGCTGACTCTTGGTTGTCGTTGTTGCTGTTGTCTATCATGTGTAATACTTCCAACCTTGAAACTGAAAGAGTCAGCTTCAGAAGTCTGATTTAATATACTGCCTACATTGTTAGCCAAGAATGGTCTGTCTGTAGCCAACGTAGACCCGTATAGCTGGTGCTGATTGGAGTATAGAACTTTTGCCTGAAGTCATGCTAAGGGCAACAGCATGTCCAGCCTTGTTTCCAAACCTGATCCCAGGTGGCCAGAGCAGACTCTGCCAACTCTAATCTCACCGTTTCAAACTGCAACTTTGGCCTTAGAAGTAGCACCAGATCTAGCAGAGTCTCAAAATAGGATTCTATTTTTCTGTTGTATGGTTGGCGAACAGCTGTTAGACAGATTTGTTTCAGGCAGTGACAATAAATCATTTTTTTCTGTTTAAAAACAATTTAAGTTCTTATTCTTAACTCCTTTGTTTAGGAAGAGAGACTGAGCCTTTAGGAAAACCTTCTGGCTTAAGCTAATATGTTTGTGAATCAAATATCCATGAAAATAACACATGTTGAGTCTTCTTATATTTACATTGTTTTTCTTTTAAAGTATAAATGAATGCAAAGATGTACTGATATCTTAGTTGAAATTTTGAAATTTGAGTTTGGAGTTTCTGATAAAATCAGGAGTTTCCTTGGGAGTGACCAGTACCTCCTTTCTGTAGCTTCCAGTGTTTAATGTGGAATAAAGTTTCCTTTAGATAAAAACTTACAGATAATAATTTATGTTACTGCTGCTCTGAAGCAGCAGACCAGGAACTTTAGTTTCACGTTCATGAAAAATTTTCATAATAATATTCTGTACAGTAAGTTGAAGTATGGTAAATTGTCATACTTGAATATTTTGACTTTCAAAAACAGGAATTTCATACTCTTCAACCTAATCAATATCCCTGAATCCATTTTGCTGAAGGAAAAACTAAGGAATAGAGAGTCTAAGTAGCATGCTCCAAAAATACAAAGCCTGCGGTTAATACAACTAGTGTTCAACAAAGTCTCTTTTGAGTTCAAACTCTACCAACTTGAGGATCCACTGACTTGAGGTTCAACCCTGAGTGTCTATTTATTTCAGAACCCTCAAGCTGTCATGGTTTCTGTGTGGGGGGCCGGGCCCCGGTGCCAGGCTGAGACCGGGTCGAGCAATGTTCCCCGTTGACTCAAGCCAACCCGGTGGTTCCCCCTCCCATTCATGTGGGAGGCTGGGCCCCGGCGCCAGGCTGAGACCGGGTCGAGCAACGTTCCCTGTTGACTCAAGCCAACCCGGTGGTTCCCTCTCCCATTCCCCCATTTTCAAGGGCATACGAAAGCCTTGTCAAGGCTGAGAAAGTTAATTCCTGAAGACTGTGGTCTGCAGGTGTTGGCAGTAATGCTACCTCCCTTTTTCTACCCCAAGTCAGATAGAAACAAACATGGGAATTGTGTTTTGCTAGCAATCTTATCAACAAGGTCTTGTGACCCGTCTAGAAAATGCACAAGAAACACAGAACTAAATGTTTTGGTGGGCAGCAATTATGTGAAACCTGTTTATTCTTAGAATGACCTAACCCATAAGAGTCTGGTTATAAAAGATTGTGTACAGCAACAATAAAGCCGTCACTTGGGCCATCAGCCCAGGGGACCCTCCTGTTCCCAAACTTTCTCTTCTCTCTTTTTTTCTTGCATTCCCCTACCCTCAGGACACTGACCTCGGTGTTTGTTGTGCCGGCCGCAACATTTCTGCAATCAAATCAATTTGGTAAAAAATTCAGCCTTGCTAGAGTAAGAGTCCTGAGTGAAGGTTAGATTTTTTTTTTTTAATTGGAGTATAAGTGACATATTAGTTTCAGGTGAACAACATAATGATCTGATATTTGTATACATTGTGAAATGATCACCATGGTAAGTCTAGTTAACATCCATCAGTATACATAGTAACAAAATTCTTTTTTCTCTGGATGAAGACTTTTAAGATTTACTCTAGGTAACTTTCAAAAATGTAATAATAGTAATATTAACTATAGTCGCCATGCTGTACATTACATCCCCAGGCCTTATTTTGTAACTGGAAATAATGCCTTTTGACGTTCTTCACCCATTTTTCCCTTCCTTCCATCCGCACCTCTGGCAACCACCCATCTGTCCTCTTTGTATCCATGATCTTGTTTTTTGTTTTCTTTTTATTTGTTGGTCTTTTTTAAAAATCCTTTTAAAGTTTATTTATTTTGAGAGAAAGAGGAGAGAGAGAGAGAGAGAGAGTGTGTGCACCAGTGGGGGAGGTGCAGAGAGAGAGAATTCCAAGCAGGTTCTGTGCTATTATTAGTCAATGTGGGGCTCAATCTCACCAACTGTAAGATAATGACTTGAGCTGAAATCAAGATTTGGACACTTAACCAACTGAGCCACTCAGGCGCACCTATTTCTTGATCTTTTAAATTCTACATATAAGTGAGATGATGTTCTATTTGTCTTTCTCTGACTTACTTTATTTAGTATAATGACCTCAAGTCCATCCGTATTATTGCACATGACAAGATTTCATTCTTTCTTTATGGTGGAATAATATTCCATTGTGTGTATACATCGCAACTTCTTTATCCACTCATCCATCAGTGGACACTTAGGTTGTTTCCGTGTCTTGGCTATTGTAAATGATGCTACAGTTAACATGTGGGTACATAAATCTTTTCGAGTTAGTGATTTTATTGTTTTGTATATATTCCCAGAATTGAATTGCTAGATCATATGGTAGTTCTATTTTTAGGTTCTTGAGGCATCTCCATTCTGTTTTCTATAGTGGCTGCACAAGGGTTCCCTTTTGTTCACATCCTTGCCAACATTTGTTATTTCTTGCCTTTTTGATAATAGCCATTCTAACATGTATGAGATGATATCACATTGTGATTTAGATTTGCACTTTTTGATGATTACTCATGTTGAGCATCTTTTCATATACCTTTGGCCATTTTTATATCTTCTTTAGAAAAATATCTATTTAGATTTTCTGTTCATTTTTAATCAGATTGTTCTTTTGCTTTTAAGCTGTATAAACTCTTTATTTTTTGGATATTAACCTTTCGTCTTACTCTGTGAACTACATGGAGTCAAGCCTTTCTAGTTTGGCTTTAAGGCAGAGAGCAACTCCCTCCAGGATCAGAGAAGGGAAAACCAATATTCCCAGAGAAAACAGGCAGAAGGCTTCTTGGGCTGCCATCTTGCTGGGTTTTGAAAAACAGATAGGAGTTTGGAATGTTGGGGTGGGGAGTTTATTCTTGGTGCACCAGCCTTTCTGAGTGTTAGTGTGATCTGATCTAAATAACATTTAAATTAGCTTCCTCAGTGCATACCTTTGGCTTTTCATATTTTCCTCTTTTCTCTCTTATCCCTTTCAGTTCTAACTTGAGGCCTTTTTTATCATATTCCTACATTATCACAGTTAAATGTGACCAAATCTGAAAACTACCAATTGAACAAATCATACAACCAACTACATATGAAATATTGTAAAAGGAATAAGTATGAATAATCCAATATATAATAATAGCAGTAGACACTTTTAGTTATCTAAACAGAATGTAAAGATAATAAGATCATCTAAATCTGTCTTTCTACAAAAAAATCATACTCTCTTTGGATGGTTTTTATTTTAAGGCTGCAAAATATTTAAATCTTTGTGTTCGTTAAAAATAGTATATCATAAAACCAAAAGATTTATCTATTAAAAATGGATTAGATGTGTGATTTAGCATACAAATTGGGAACTGATAAGGTTAGATCTATTTGTTTCTTTAGCTGTTATCTCTGAGCCAGTTCCTAATGAACAGATTTCCCAAATAGTATTTATAGCATGATACTGTTCATGTGGAGATTAACAAGTGTTTTGTGTGGGGAAACTAAAAATGGCCCTTATGTTTGAGAAATACCAAATAACTCACCCCCCCCCCTTTGAAAGATCCACATTATATGACATGTTAAAGTCTTTGAAATTCCCCAGAGGGGAAATAAACTGTGTAAAAGAATTTAACCCATGGTGTACTACATTCTTATTGCCGAATCTCTGTCCTTGGTGATTTATTTTTTCCTTCATAGAAGATTTATTGAAATTTGTTGAACCTTATTTTGGGTTAACACTGAGTCAGGAGAGGAAGATTCGAACCATGATCAATCAGAATATTTATTAAGCAATGATTATGTTTAAAGCCTTCTGCTACCTGCTCTCAGTGAAACATATGTTTAATAAAATGTTCTTGCTCAGAAGTTGTTTACTTTCTCAATAGGACAGGTAGACCTTTCTATGGTTTAAAATGTGTCATCCAAAAAAGTACTGAAGTTCTAACATTCAGTATCTGTGAATGCAACTTGATTTGAAAATAAGGTCTTTTCAGATGTTCTAGTAAGATGAGATCATTAGAAAATGCCCCAGTCTAATACAACTTTGTGAAAAGGGGAAATTTGGGCATGTACACAGGGAAAACACCATGTGAGGATTGGAATTATATTGCCACAAATTCAGGAAGTATCAGAAGCTAGGAGAGAAGCCTGGGACAGCTTTTTTTCCCAGTACCTTCTGAGACAGTGTGGACTTGGCAGCACCTCGACCTCAGACTTGTAGCCTCCAAAACTGTGAGGCAAATAGCAGTTGTTTCAGTCTTTCCGTTGATGGCACTTTGTTACAGAAGCCCTGAGAAACTAATGCAGACATATTCACAAAACAGAAACTAAAAATATCGTTCATTGTCTCTGTCAAATGACTCAAATAGGCAAAGGTTGTGAAAGGAGTTCAGAGGAAGGATTCCAGTGCGAAGAGCTAGGTGGAAGGCTGAGGAAGGGAGGAAGAGAGGAAGATGCTATTGGTTACCTACTAAGAACTCAACTTCATCCTTTTTTTCCTTGCTGACAGAGCCTGTCTTCCCCAGTTAGTATTGAAAACACTGAATATTTGCTTTTTTACCTACTACCCTCCACTCTCTACTCTCTCCACTTGCACCCAGAACAATGGCTTATGATTCCCTGCTGGCCAATGGGAAGTGGTAAAAAGTTTTCAGGGGCTCTGGAAAGCCTTCCTCCCTAGCAAAGGGATATATTGAAGGGAATGCATTGTTTCTTCTTTGCTCTGTATGGTTATAATTACAGGAAGCTGGAATCTCCATACTGTTTGTGCTCCAGTGGGGGAAGAAACGGCTGAAAGACAGATGATAACACACATGAGAAAGCACTAGAGTTCTTGGAGATACCAGTATGTGATGGCCCCCAACTCTTGGCACACCTTGCAGCCAGACTCTTTTTTTTTTTCAACGTTTATTTATTTTTGGGACAGAGAGAGAGCATGAATGGGGGAGGGGCAGAGAGAGAGGGAGACACAGAATCGGAAGCAGGCTCCAGGCTCTGAGCCATCAGCCCAGAGCCTGACACGGGGCTCGAACTCACGGACCGCGAGATCGTGACCTGGCTGAAGTCGGACGCTTAACCGACTACGCCACCCAGGCGCCCCCAGACTCTTTATTCATAAGTTAATGTAACCCCTTAACCATTTTACTTTTAGTTAAATATTATATTACTTACAGAGATAAAGATATTCTTAATGATATGAAAGAAAAGAAGGAACACAGAACAACAGGAGCATGGTGTGGTCTGGAGGTAAAGGGCTCAAACGATCTTCAGAGTCCATGTGAAATTTCTTAAAAAGTTTTCCTATTTGAGGATCTAACTTGAATGCCCCACCCCCTTTGAGACCATTGCTGATTTGCATCCCTTCATTTTTTGAGCTCACTCCCTCTTACCAAACCTGAGTTACCAAAACACTTAATCTCTGCCTTCTTAAAAGTTCGTTGTCTTTTGTCTGTGTGTCATAATTGCTAATGTATGAATTCCTTATCCAGCTATCTGTCACATAACTCAGTTCAGCCTGGTACCATGTAGGAACTCAATAGACTTATTGTGTGAATGAATGGATGAGTGAATAAGAATGAATAGAGGTTTCTTCATTATTTCAATCATATAGATCTAGACAAAATTATTCCAGTCCAAATAATTTCATGTTTCTGTTTTCTGTACCAGGCACATTCCTATGTGTTAGGGATAGAGCACTGATTTCTGGCTCTATATATAGGGGAAAGCTATTGAGTACCTCCAACATGACTAACTTGATCAGATTTTGGCAGAATTGTTGAAAATGGTTTGCTTGTGGGACACCTGGGTGGCTCAGTCAGTTAAGCGTCTGATTCTTGGTGTTGGCTTAGGTCAAGATCTCATGGTTTGTGGGGTGCCTGGGTGGCTCAGACAGGTAAGCATCCGACTTTGGTTCAGGTCATGATCTCACAGTTCATGAGATCTAGCCTGGCATTAGGCTCTGTGCTGACATCTCAGAGCCTGGAGTCTGCTTCGGATTCTGTGTCTTCCTCTCTCTCTCTGCCCCTCCTCTGCTCTCTCTCTCTCTCTCAAAAGTAAACAAACATTAAAAAAAAAAAGATCTCGGGGCGCCTGGGTGGCGCAGTCGGTTAAGCGTCCGACTTCAGCCAGGTCACGATCTCGCGGTCCGGGAGTTCGAGCCCCGCATCAGGCTCTGGGCTGATGGCTCAGAGCCTGGAGCCTGTTTCCGATTCTGTGTCTCCCTCTCTCTCTGCCCCTCCCCCGTTCATGCTCTGTCTCTCTCTGTCCCAAAAATAAATAAACGTTAAAAAAAAAAATCTCATGGTTTGTGAGATTGAGCCCCACATCGGGCTCTGCACTGACAGCAGGGAGCCTGCTTGGGAGTCCCTCTCTCCTTCTCTCTCTGCTCCTCCCCCTGCTCGCTCTCTCTCTCTCTCTCAAAATAAATAGAAAATGGTTTGCATGAGAACTGGTTAGGAGAAAGGAAGGAGCATGATTTCATAATAGTGTTGATCATGGATGATGGAATACTATCAAGAATCAGTAAAGGGGTGCCTGGGTGGCTCAGTGGGCTAAGCGTCCAACTTCAGCTCAGGTCATGATCTCACAGTTCATGAGTCTGAGCCCTGTATGGAGCTCTGTGCTGACAGCTCAGAGCCTAGAGCCTGCTTCAGATTCGGTGTCTCCCTCTCTCTCTGCCCCTTC
Organism: Prionailurus viverrinus; assembly: GCF_022837055.1. Lineage (NCBI taxonomy): Eukaryota > Metazoa > Chordata > Mammalia > Carnivora > Felidae > Prionailurus > Prionailurus viverrinus. The sequence continues at coordinate 98,907,739 of NC_062563.1, forward strand.
CCTGATTGCACTCTGTCTCTCGCTCTCTCAAAAATAAATAAACATTAAACAAAATTAAAAAGAAAAGAATCAGTAAAAAAGGTGCTAAGAATAACATAAAACAGGTGAAGGAGGTAGCATGGAGTTGGTGAATAACTGGAGACAGAAAAGAGAATTTGTCATTGTGTATAGATTTTTTGACTCCGGTTACTAGATAGTGACTAGGTGAGATAAGTAGAAAAGAAAGAGTAAAGTTTTTATTACAGATGGGGAAGATAGGAAGTTCAGTTTCGGACATGCTCTGTCTGTGTGCCGGGCTGAGGCTAGAGCATTACATTGCTTGACATCAAAGAACACTGGATATCCAGGCAAAAGTGCCTCGATACTATTCTTCAGGCAAGAGGGAAGAACTTTTCATGGAATGTTTGGCATGTAATTCTCTTACCTGAGTTTTTAAGTAAAAGACACTTCCAATTCTTTAGGGATATGTTAAAGGAAACACATAGGTCATCTGAAAGATAGTGGTAAATTTCATGTTATTAAGAAAGTTTGGTTTCATTGCTTCCTACAGCTAGTGGATGATGTGGATTAATATATAGAAGCAAAACAAAAAAAAAACTATATGGCTTTGTTATTAGATATATAACATAGTTAGGGCTCTTTCCTAGTGAATATTCAAAACAAGTTCTTCCTAATAACCTCAATAGAAGAAAATGAACATGGATATCTTTATAATATCCCATTTCTGGTATTATAACTAAAGGTCAGTTGTCATATTAGCTAGCATCTGATATTTCAAGGGTTTTTAACTTATCAAATAATGTTCATCAAAAATTTGCTATGTCGTTTTTCGGCTTGATTGTAAAATGTTTTTATTGTATGGAATATGTATACTATGTTGAGTTTCTATATGTGGAATATGTATACTATGTTGAGTATACTATGTTGAGTAAAGAGAATAATGCCATCCGAAACCTGGAAGAATTTGGGGATAGCCTCTTTTTTAAACACTTAAGTCTAGAAGAAGCACTTCACACAGATACTTAATTCATTTTAGCATTTGTCATTTAAGAATTATAATTGCACATTCACAACAAATTCCTGGTAGATCATCCACTAAAGGCATTACTGTATGAAATATTCCCTTGTAAATGTTAAAAAAAAAAGTCATTTCTGTAACTCCAAAGGAAACTGTGTTCGAATAACAAAGACAGTCATTCAAATGAAACTCAGATGAAATAAACTGATAGTTTTTCAAAATGAAATCCCACTTGTCCAGTCCCTCATTTTTCACATGATACAAAGTATGAGGGTGGTAACATGCTGAACTCAAAAAGCCAGGATAGAAGAGCTGGATTAGAAATCTTGTATAAATTAGTATATAAATTTAATATAATTTAGATAACAGGTTGGAAAATTAAGTTCTTGAGAACTGAAATGTTATGCCTGGAATCAAAACACATGCAGTACGTACACGGAGGGGATGCAAATACCACCATAGCACAGTACATCAATAATGCAGGGTTGCAGGGGGGATTTGCAAACAGAGGATCAGCAAAGCGCACATGGTCTCCTGAGCCCTTATCCTCTACGTAGAATGATCCAAGCCAATGTCATATTTTACTTCACTGATTAAGCTGGAAGTCGAAGGGCGGCAGGGTCACCCAAACATTATTGTATAAATTTAAATGAGAAGACCTCACATGGTTGAGCATATTGCCTCATTGGCAAGATGAACATACTGCTTGAAGAGGTCAGTTGTATTAGGAATTTTGCATTTCAGGGCTAATATCAGCTGGAGACTAGCCAGTTCATTTCTAGGCTCTCTGAGAAGTGAGAGAAGTCTTTTAGCCAACAATAATTTGGTCTCTACACTAGACTCTAGGAATAATTTTCTTTTAAAAAGTTTCATATCTCCCTCATCTTTCCACCTTTGTGCCTACCATATCTTTTAGAAAATAATTCCTCATTAAATGTTAATATGAAAAGTAAAACAAGCTTTGATACATACAAATTTAGAGAAACAATTATCTGATTATGGAGTTGGCCTCAGACTAGTTCCTTTAAAGAGTAAAAAAAAAAAAAAAGAGAGACAGAAGAATAGATAAAAAAAATAAATGATGCTTTCTTGTCTCTTCCAAGATAATACACAGGTAACAAAATAAATTATTATAATTTTTAATGTTTACTTATTTTTGAGAGAGACAGAGTGTGAGCAGGGGAGGGGCAGAAAGACAGAAGGAGACACAGAATCTGAAGCAGGCTCCAGTCTCTGAACTGTCAGCACAGAGACTGATGTGGGGCTGAAACTCATGAGCCATGAGTTCATGACCTGAGCCGAAGTCAGCCACTTAACAGACTGAGCCACCCAGGTTCCCCAAATTATTATACATTGATTGCATGGTGGAATAAGAGCTAGGCAAGGAACTTGTAGATAATGAGACCAACATGAGAAATCATGAGTATACGCGAGGAACAGCAAGAGAGCCATGGCTAGAATCAGTGGAAAATAACACTGGAAACTTTGGGAAGGGACATATAAAAAGCACTAAAAGCCCTAAGAAGAGTTAGGATTTAATATGTATGCATTTGAAAAAAAAAAAAAAAGAAAGAAAGAAAGCATATGACATCCAAGCAGAGACATGGAAAAATATAAGTGATATATGAAAACATCTAAAACAAGGTGGGCAAAATATTAAATATAGTGTAATACACACATAAAAATGTAGTATATACATGTAAATGTATTACATGCAATATACTGTATACTATATGAGTATAGAGTACACAGTATCCAAACTAACTTTATATATGAGATATATATATATATATATATATATCGTGTGTGTGTGTTTGTGTATGTGTATATGTATGTGTGTGTATATATATACATATATATATACGTATATATATATATATATATATATACACTAGTGTAAAAACATGTATATGCTGGGGCACCTAGGTGGCTTAGTCGGTTGAGTGTTCGACTTTGGCTCAGGTCACCGTCTCACAGGTGATGAGTTTGAACTTTACATCAGTCTTGCTGCTGTCAGCACAGAGCCCACTTCAGATCCTCTGTCCTTCTCTCTCTCTGCCCCTCCCCTGCTCATGAGCACAAGCTCTCGCTCTCTCTCAAAATATAAATAAACATTTTAAAAAATTAGAAAAGAAACTTGTATATGCTATAATTTATACTTTTTGTGTAACATCTGTAGCCATATATATATATATATATACATAATACTGTTATACTATCCAAGAAAAACTACATAGTAGATAAATTGCAATTATATGTATCCAGGCTTCAGAAACCAGAGTGTACAAAATCATAATGAATAGCACAGTGCAAGAAATGAGACCAGCTTGTTTCCCTGCATTTCTCCTAAGATATTTACTGATTAAGAAATAGTGGCTGGGGCACCTGGGTGGCTCAGTCGGTTCAACTCCCAACTCTTGATTTCAGCTCAGGTCATGATTTCACAGTTCATGAGTTTGAGCCCCACATTGGGCTCTGTGCTGACAGTGCAAAGCCTACTTGGGATTCTCTCTCTCTCTCTCTCTCTCTCTCTCTCTCTCTCTCTCTCTCCCTCTCCCTCCCTCTCCCTCCCTCTCCCTCCCTCTCCCTCCCTCTCCCTCTCTCTCCCTCTCTCTCCCTCTCTCTCCCTCTCCCTCCCTCTCCCTCTCTTCCCCCCCGCCCTCCCTCGCTCCCTCCCTCCTTGCCTCTCTATCTCTTTCTGCCTCTCCCCTACTTGTGCTCTTTCTCTCTCTCTCAAAATAAAGAAATAAACACCAAAAAGTAGTGGCTAAGGGGCCAAGCTCAACAGTATTAAGGAACTGAGGGGACAGAGACTCAACTGAAGACTAAAATATCTGGTAAACACGTACCAGTAACAGTTGTAACTGTCCAAGAATTACCACCGGAAAGGGTTAGGCCAGAACTACATAAGCACTAATAATGATGTAACCCAAAATATGAATTTCACCATACAAATTTCAACACGAATTTCACCATAGTAGTGTATTCTTATCTCAACTTGTGCCAGAACAGGAAACTGTTTCTGGGAGAAGGTAGCACTATATAACACTTTATATTGTTTCCCCAATTTGATAGACATCTAACTTTCAATTTAAAAAATGCATACCTGGAAACAAAAATAAATAAATAAATAAATAAATAAATAAATAAACAAACAAACAAGTAAATAAGAGAGTAAAAATATGACAGAAATAGGCCTATGGGAGACTCAGATAATGAAGTGAATAGATAAAGATAGTAAAATAATTGATTAACTTTATCAAGGAATTAGATGAAAAATTGAGAATTAAGCAGAAAAAGGAAACTATAAAAATGATACAAAGGAAAGTTTGTATGATCCAAACAAAAGGAACATAAAGTTAGTGATATTTAAATTTCTGCAGCTGTATGTAATAGCAGATCAGACAAATATGAAGAGTTAATATGCAGAAATATGAGTTAGATGTTAGTTGAAAATGTTGGATTGAAGCTTGGAAAAAACATTGTGGCAGAAGTATGAAAAATATAGATAATACAAGATATCTGTACATATGGCATTGTATTTCTGTAAGGAGATGAGAGAGAATACTGTAGAAGCCTATTTATGAAAATAACTTACATTTAGAACATGAAAGGATATTTTTAAATCATAAAGACAACCAAATTATTTACAAAAACTAATGAAAATTGAACAATTTTGCTACTTTGAAATTTAACAATTTTGAAAAAAAATCATGAAAATACAAAACAAAACAAAAAAATAGATTATAGAATAGGAGACTACATATTCAGTGCAGCTGATACCAAAGGATTCATATCCAAAATATATACAAAAAAGAACTAAGAGCAGAGGAAAAATAATCAAAACTAAAACAATCTTTGGATTTTCACTGAGATTCTAAGTTTCATCAGTTCATGCCTTTTACCAAACTGTAAAAAATCAGAAAATACAGTTTCCTTTCTTTTTTCTTTCTATGACTCCAAATGTAAATATTTTAGACTACTTGGGAATGCCCCGCACATCTTTGTGGACTGTCCTTTTTTAAAAAGTATATAGTTTCTAGAATTAAAAGAATTTCCATCAAATATAACTTAAAATTTACATTTTTAACCGCTTTGAAGTGTAGAGATTATTAGTATTACACTTCATCTTAGCCAAAAGGCAGGGAAGTAATAGAGACTGTTAGTATTAAGTACATTCACATTATCATGCCACCATCACCGTCATCTATCTCCAGAACTCTGTTGCTCTTGCAAAACTGAACTTTGTTCCAATTACACAGTAATTCCACACCCCTTCCCTTTAATGCCTGCATCCAGCATTCTACCTTCTGTATCTATGAATTTGACTACTTTGGTAACCACATAAAGAGAATTATGAAGTCTTTGTCTTTTGGGGGTGGGCTTATTTCACATAGTATAATGTCCTCCGAGATCACCCATGTTTGCAATTTTGTCACAATTCCCTTAATTTTTAAGGTTGCATAATATTCTCTTGTATGTATACACCACATTTTGTTCATTGATTTGTTGCTGGATATTTGGTTTGCTTCCACCTTTTGGCTATGGTGAATAATGATGCTATGAACATGGGTATTCAAATATTTTTAGAGACACTGCTTTCAATTTTTCTGGATAATATACCAGAAGTAGAGTTGCTGCATCATATGGTAAATATATTTTTAATTTTTTAAGAAAGCATCATATTATTTTTGAATCATAGTGGTTTCACCATGTTACATTCCCACCAGCAATGCACCAGGATTCTAATTTCTCCAAATCCTCACCACCAATATTGGTGTTCTGATTGTGTGTGTGTATGTGTGTGTGTGTTTTAATTTTTGATACTAGCTGTCCTAATGGGAGTGACTTGATATCTTGATATTCATTGTTATTTTGATTTGCCTTTCCCTAATCATTAGGGATGATAACCATATTTTCAGGTGGACGTCAGCCATTTTATGTATCTTCTCTGGAGAAGTGTCTGTTCAAGTCCTCTTTTAAATTGGGTTATTTACTGCACTTTAAATTGGGTTATTTACTACATATTGTTGTAGGATTTATTTGTTTCTAGATATTAATCCCTTGCAAGACATACAATTTGTAAATATTTTCTCCCATTTCATGAGTTACCTTTATACTGTTGATTGTGTCCTTTTGTGCACAGAAACTTTTAAGTTTGATGTAGCACAATCATTCTATTATTTCTTTTTATTCTTGCGCTTTTGGAATTATATCCATGAAATTATGACTAAAGCCAATATTATGAAGTTTTCCCTTATGTTTTTCTCCAGCAGTTTTACTTCTTGTTTTTAGACCTTTGATCCATTTTGAATCATTTTTTAAAATATAGGGTGTAAAGTAAGAATGCAACTTCATTCTTTTACATGTGCATATGCAGCTGTCCCAATGCCATTTATTGAAAAGACTTCTTTCCCCATTGAAACGTCTTGGGAACATCGTCAGATTATTTTTAACATACATACGTGGGCTTATTTCTGGGCTCTCTGTTCTGTTTCATTGGTCTTCATGCCGATATCATGTTGTTTTTTTGTTTTTGTTTTTTCTTACTGTAGGTTTGTAGTAAGGTTTTTTTTCCAGTTTTTTTGAGACACAATTGACATACATCATTGTATAATTTTAAGGTATACAGCAAAATGGTTTGACTTACATATATTGTGAAATGATTTCTCCAGTATGTTTGGTTAATGCCCATCATCTCATATAGATAAACGGAAAAGAAAAAAGAAAAAGAGAAAAACATTCTCCTTGTGATGAGAACTCTTAGGATTTACTCCCTTAGCAGCTTTCATATGTATCACACAGTAGTGTTACTGTAGCCAACATGTTGTACATTACATTTCTAGTACTTATTTTTCATACAACTGGAAATTTGTACTTTTTTCCACCTTCCTCTAATTTGCCATACCCTACCTCTTGTAACCACAAATTTGATCTCTTTTGCTATGAGTTTTGTTTTGTTTGCTTTTGTTTTCTTTCCGTTTTAGATTCCACATATAAGTCAAATCATACAGTAGCTGTCTTCTTGCTGTATCTGACTTATTTCACCTAGCATAGTATCCTCAAAGTCTATCCATGATGTTGCAAATGGCAGGGTTTTCTTGTTTTTTATGGCTAAATAATATTTGTGTGTGTGTGTGTTTCACAACTTCTTTATCCATTTATCTATTGATGGATACTTAGCGTATTTCCATTCCATGGCTATTGTGAGTAATGTTGCTATGAATATAAGGGTGCAGATGTATTTTTAAGTTAGTGTTTTTCTCTCCTTTGGATACATTTCTAGAAATGGAATTGCTGGATTATACAGTAATTCAATTTTCAATCATTTGAAGACCTTCCAAACCATTTTCTGCAGAGGCTGTACCAGTTTGCAGTCCCATCAACAGTGCACAAGGCTTCTCTATTCCTCACATCTTCATCAGAAATTGTTATTTCTTGGGGCATTTGGGTGACTCAGTCGGTTGAGCATCCGACTCTTGGTTTTGGCTCAGGTCATGGTATCATGGTTCATGAGAACAGCCCAGCATCAGGCTCCATGCTGACAGGGGCTCTCTCCCTTTTTTTTCTGCCTCTACCCCACTCTCATGCTCTCTATGTATCTCTCTCTCTCTTAAGGTGCATATAATAAATATAATAATGTAATACTTATATATATTAAGTATATATAATAATATACCTAATATAATAAGTATATATAATAAACTGAAAAAGAAATTGTTATGTCGTCTTTTTTGATAATGGCCACTCTTAATCAAGATGAAGTGATATCTTGTAGTTTTGATTTGCATTTCTCTGATGATTAGTGATGTTAAACATCTTTTCATGTGTCTTTTGGCTACCATCTGTCTTCTTTGGAGAAATGTCTATTCAGGTTCTCTGCCCATTTTTTTAGATTTTTTAAAATATTGAGTTGTGTGAGTTCTTTATATATTTTGTATATTAACCCCTTATCAGTTATATCATTGGCAAATATATTTCTCCATTCAGTAGGTTGCTCAAATGGTATTTTAAAAAAATATTTGTCCAAAGAAGGAACTACTTGCAAGATGGTTGGTCTGATGCTAACTTCTCCACCATTAATAAAACAATGGTGTATTAAATATAACTTTGCCATTATATGGAACAGCCCAAGTAGAAATTGGGAGTATTCATGTACTATGGGAGTACAGGAAATATTCTGAAAAAATATGGTTAGTCTAATTTTCCTAATGTTTATGATTGTCATTAAACACAAGTTAGTTCAGATGAAAGGACAGTTTAATTTGCTGATGTTTTCCAAATTATTTGATTCCAGATAACAAAATATTCTTGATGTATATATAATTATAATGAAGGAAGGAAGAAGCTATACTGATTTGATTTTAAAACCAGTACAATTTAACAAGACTTTATAATTACCATAAAACTTCTACATCCTTTTGAAAATATAGTAGTGAATGCATTTCTTGATAATAGAGTAATCATATGGCTAGAATTTTCTTTGTATCCTGAAAGTGCTTTAATGAAATGATGTCCATATCAACTTCAAGGCATCAAAATAAACATTTCCAAGAAGTGTAATACAGGGATGATCTAGGTTTGAATTCATGGTTTCTGGAATAAATGTATTTTCCATAGAGCCCTATGCTAAAATTCAGATGTCAGAATGTCAGTGAGCTTGGTTCACACTATAGTTTTGATTTGTAAATATAATCAGCAGTTGACATAAAAACTGAAATTTACTATTTCTTACTACAGTTCTAAAGTGTCACTAATAGTTACATCATGCAGTCTTTTGACCTGATTTGAATTTCATTTCTTCTTGCTGATTGTGTTTGTATGTAAGAAAGATTTTTTTTAATTTATTCTAAATGAAGTAACTACATGTGTCATAGTATTATTTTCTGTCATCAATTTTTCTGTGGAAACTTAGGGAAAAGCCATTTTCTACTATTTTGTTTGTCATATAAAAAAGAATTTTTTTTAAATTGATAATGATAGTCAACTTTTCCAAGACCATTTTTTTTAGCTGTGGTTGCCAAAAGATGCCTTTCTAATTTTTAATTTTAATTTTTTTTTTAATTTTGGAAACAGAGCATGAGCTACAGAGAGGAGAAGAGGGAGAAAGAGATAATTTTTTTTAATTAAAAAGTATTTTTGTTAATGTTAATTTTGGAGAGAGATAGAGACAGTGTGTGAGTGGGGGAGGGGCAGAGAGAGACAGGGAGACACAGAATTTGAAATAGGCTCCAGGTTCTGAGCTGTCAGTAGAGAGCCTGACATGGGTCTCACTCTTGGAAATGGTGAGATCATGACCTAGGCCGAAGTTGGATGTTTAACTGACTAAGCCACCCACGTGACTTGAGAAAGAGAGAACCTTAAGCAAGCTCTACACACAGTGTGGAGCTGGACCTGTGGCTGGATCCCACGATCTTGGGTATGACTTGAACTGAAATCTAAACTGAAATGCTCAACTGAGCCACCAAGTCTCCTCAAAAGATGCCATTTTTGACACTTGGAAAAGCTGTGGAAATTGTTTTGTGGCTATACCCACATATGATACCATAAATTGTTGCCAAACTGAGATTGCTTGAATAAATATGATGGGCAGATATAAAGCATTCATTGAATACTTTTGTTTGCAAAATATTAGAATTGAGAGTGATATCAGACAGAAGTCTTCACTGATGTGTGGATACTATAGATTGGAAAAACACTTGTGGAGATTAAATGTTTAAAACACCAATAATTTTTAAGTCCATAGGAAATGAAGAAAAATATAATTACAAATTTTAATAAGTACATTTAGAAAACAGAGAATTATGTAAAACAAAGTATAACAAGCTTGTTCCTTCCTTGCTCTACACAATAATAGGATTAAGAAAGTCTTCTGGGAAGAAGTGATCAGCTTTTTTAAATTAAGTTTTAATTTTTAATTCCAGTATAGTTAACATACTGTGTTTATTAGTTTCAGGTGTACAATATAGTTATTCAACAATTCTGTACATTGCTCATCATGATAAGTGTACTCTTAACTCCCTTCACCCATCTCCCCTCTAGTAACCATCAATTTGTTCTCCATAGTTAAGAGTCTGTTACTTGGTTTATCTCTCTCTCTCTTTTTTCTTTTATTCATTTGTTTCTTAAACTTGATATATGAGTGAAATCATGTAGTATTTGTCACTTACTTCACTTAGCATTGTACTCTTGCTCCATCAATGTTGTTACAAATGGCAAGATTTTGTTCTTTTTTATGGCTGATTAATAACTTTATCTCTGTTTACTTATTTTGTTATGAAGGAACACATGAGGTTTCTGGAACAGAGGCAAAGATGTTACTTTTTAATAGCAATACATGCATCATCTTCCCATGCCTCAAATTTTCACTTCAAGGCAATGAGTGGAGGGAGGGCAGATGTCACTCTTCCTATGAAACATGAGTTTCTTGCACCACAGGAAAGTAACACAGAGAATATTAATCTGGAAGCATATATGGAATCTGGACACCTGTCCCCTCCCTACTGAAGAGAGTGACAGAAACTTTTGTTGCCTAATATCTTACATTTCTTTGAAGGATAAATGTATGCCTTTGGCTCTCATTACCCTTTGAAATATAAGCACATATCTCCGAGGAGATAAAAATCTCCCCAAAGCTGTGTTACTATAATTTGTTTCCATGCTTTTTAGTCATCCTTTGACTTCCAAGACTTGTCCTTTATTCCAGATTGCTATTATTTTTTTGCTGAGAAAGCCCTGACCATGAATCAGCTTGAAAATATTCATATATTTCCCATAAGAGGTGATAATGTAAGATTGAAATAATTATAAGGACCTAATAAGTTGTGTGAAAAGCAAATCCTTCCACGATGCAATAAGTTCAAAGGCCTGATGTTAAAAACAAAAACAAAAACAAAAATCTAGGTGTTTTCAAGGAATGTAAGAACACTAATGTAGTTAAAGCAGAGAAAGTAAGTATATTGAAGTGACCCTAGTGAGAGCTAAGTTACTAAGACCTGAAGGGGATGTGTATGGACAGAATGAGATAGGTAGAAGATAGAATGTCTTTCTGATTACCTATAGGATATCTCCCATAGTAGAAACCAGTGGGGATCCCAATTAAATATATCTAAAAATAAATATATATATTTCTGTCCCCAAATTCTAATTCACTTAATAGCTGTAGTCAAATAGTACCCGTTCCCTCCCTGCCACCACTCTATAAAACTACAGCAGTGTATAAAGATACATAAATATCCTTCAGAAAAAGTTAACCACCTGCTTGAAATCCTTAAAATCTATGGTTTTTATACTTTCCTGCCTTATTTGATTGCTGCTAACCTCACTTACATTATCTGCTTTTATGCCCCTTCCAGCCAGTGCCCAGCAAACATTTATTGTTCAAGTGATACAGTTTACCATGTGTATTTATTATTTAAATGGCATCGATCTGTTAAGATTTTAGGCTCTACTTGAATCATAGCTTTTCCTCTGCTTAGAATATATTCCACTTATATTAATCTAAACAATACGTTTCAAATTTTAGATCAACTACCACAGCTAGCTTACTGTGTATAGTGGAAAATCAGGGTTTCCTGATTTCCTAGCATGTTCGTTGCTGTATTTTCTGAATATTCAACTAGACATGACCTTTGTGAAAGTAATATTCTCTTATTTATTTTAACTTCAAGACCATTCTCACTTCCAGACACATAAAAAGTGTCAAGAAATGTTTGTTGAATGAGAAAGTAAATTAATATCTAAATAAAATTTTCAGTTGGACAAAGGATGGATTTATTAGACATCTAATCTCTGCCATCACTGTGTGAATGGCACTGAGAGATCAATATTTTTTAATCAGAAAAATTAATGGTGTAAAACACCTTTTACCAACAGCTTTTGTCAATAATTTATGTGTTGATGAAATCCTGAACTATTCGTTATTCTGAATAAAAATATGATTAACTTAGGTGTTTCACCTATTTTAATAAATAATATGAAATATCATTGCTCTTTGTACAAATACACTACAGTTTATTCATTCAGTTGTTGGTACACTTATGGGTTACATTTTTTTGAAAGCTATTACAGATAATGTTTTTTATGACCAAGGTTCTACATATATTGGTGGACATGTGCATGATTTTCTGTTGGCTATTATCCTTTGGAGTTCCAACACTAGGTCATAAAGTATCAATATGGCCAACTTGATATATAACAAAAGTGTTTCCCATGATACCATGCATGTTTATGTTCCTGTCAGTAGTAGAGGAAAACTCATTTATTTTAATTCTCAATTTTCTAATTACACTAATGTTTTGAGTAGATTTAATGTATCTCTTAAAGTATTTAAATATCCTGGGGCATCTGGGTGGCTCAGTCAGTTAAGTGCCTGACATCAGCTCAGGTTTCATCTCACAGTTTGTGAGTTTGAGCTCTGCATCAGGCTCTGCACTGACAGTGTAGAGCCTGCTTGGGATTCTCTCTCTCTCTCTGTCTCTCTCTCTCTCTCTCTCTCTCTCTCTCTCCCCCTCTCCCTCCCTCCCTCCCTCCATCTCTGCTCCTTCCCCACTCACACTTTCTCTCTCTCTCTCAAAATAAATAAATAAACTTAAAAAAAGGTATTTAAATAGACTCATCTTTGAACTACCTGTTCAGTTCCTCTTCTATTTTATACTTGATTTTTCCTTAACTTTGTAAATATTTGTATATTCTAAATATTTCATTTAATTTTTCCCATAACAACAACCCTTGCTATTTATTTCTTCTAAACTTTTGCTTTTATATTTTAAGTTTTTTGTTTAAATTACAGTTAGTTAAGATACAGTATAATCTTAGTTTCACGTGTACAATATACTGGTTCAACACTTCCATACAACACCCAGTGTTCATCACAACTGTACTCCTTAATCCCCATCATCTGTTTCACCCATTTCCTATCCACCTCTCCTCTGATAGCCATTAATTTGTTCTCTATACTTAAGAGTCTGTTTCTTAGGGGCGCCTGGGTGGCGCAGTCGGTTAAGCGTCCGACTTCAGCCAGGTCACGATCTCGCGGTCTGTGAGTTCGAGCCCCGCGTCAGGCTCTGGGCTGATGGCTCAGAGCCTGGAGCCTGTTTCCTATTCTGAGTCTCCCTCTCTCTCTGCCCCTCCCCCGTTCATGCTCTGTCTCTCTCTGTCCCAAAAATAAATAAACGTTGAAAAAAAAAATTAAAAAAAAAAAGAGTCTGTTTCTTGTTTGCTTCTCTCTCTCTCTCTCTCTCTCTCTCTCTCTCTCTCTTTCTTTCTCTTTCCCCCCTTTGCTCTTTTGTTTCTTAAATTCTGCATATGAGAGAAATCATGGCATTTGTCTTTCTCTGGCTTATTTCACTTAGCATAGTACTGTATAGCTTCATCCATGTCATTACAAATGGCAAGATTTCATTCTTTTTTGTGGGTGAGTAATGTTCTATTGTGTGTGTGTGCGTGTGTGTGTGTGTGTGTGTGTGTTTCACATTTTCTTTATCCAATCATCAGTTGATGAACACTTGGCTGTTTCCATAATTTGGCTATTGTAAATAATGCTACTATAAACATTGGGATGCACAATCCAGCAATTGCACTACTACATATTTACCCGAAGAATACAAAAAATCCTAATTCAAAGGAATATAAACTTTCACTTTTAAAATAGTGATGGATTAATAGGAAGTTGAAACAATAGTACATGTAAGTCTGGTGTACCTTCACTCAGTTTTTCCCAGTGATTACATCTTACCTCATTACAGTACAATATCAAAAACAATTTAACATAGTACAATATATGTGAATAGTACAATGTCATTTTATCACATGTATAAATTTATTGAAATACCACCACAATCAAGGTACAGAACTATTTTATCACCATAGCAGCCTCATTAAAACTGAGAAGTAGTTGGAGTGCCTGGGTGGGTCGGTCGGTTGAGCTTCTGACTTCAGCTGAGCTCATGATCTCACATTTGGTGAGCTCGATCCCTGCATCAGGCTCATTGCTATCAGTGCAGAGCCCACTTCAGATGCTCTGTTCCCCTCTTCTCTCTTCCCCTCCCCTGCTTATGCTCTCTCTGTCTCAAAAATGAATAAACATTTATTAAAAATAAACCCTGAGCTGTTAAAAGCTCAAAATCTCCACTAGACCTCCTCTGGCCTGCCACCCCAAGCAAGGAGGAGAAGGCTGCTTCATTTTCCTCAGGTGAAGTGAAAGCCCAAGTTCCTCATCTGGTCTCATTGACACTATGGGAAGGAACCCTTTTTATTGCCAGGATGAATGGAAGTCCCAGTTCTCTACTTGGCCATCTCAGACACTAGCCTGGTGAGGAAATTGGGTTGCTTTATTTCACCTTGCCAAGTTGGATGACTACACTCTCCACTCAGCTTTTGCTGGCATCACTTGGGTTAGGATCACCATTTTTTCCATTGGATTTGGTTGGAATAGAGTACTTTTTGTATAAAAGTTTTGGCTGTCCCCTTTCTGTTATTTTTATTTTTGTTTTTTTTTTTTTGGCTAGAAAGAATATGTATTCAAAACACCATTCTCCGAGTACCTGGGTGGTTCAGTAATTAAGCATCTGACTCTTGATTTTGGCTCAGGTCATGATCTCAGGTTTCCTGAGATCAAGCCCCATGTTGGGCTCTGTGCTGAGTGTGGAGCCTGCTTAAGAATCTGTCATGGGGTGGGGCGCCTGGGTGGCTCAGTTGGTTAAGCATCCAACTTTGGCTCAGGTTATGATCTCACAGCTTGTGAGTTAGAGCCCCGCATTGGGCTCTACGCTGACACCTCAGAGCCTGGAGCCTGAAGCCTGCTTTAGATTCTGTGTCTCCCTCTTTCTCTGTCCCTCCCTTGCTCATGCTCTCTCTCTCCTTCAAAAATAAAGAAACATTTTTAAAAATTTTAAAAAAGAATTCTCTCTTTTCCTCTCTCTCTGCCTGCCTCCTCCATTTGCTCACATGCACATGCATTTTCTCTCAAAAATTTTTTTAAATTAATATTATTACAAAAGACCATTCTCACACCATCACTCTGCAAGGTCAGTTTTTCGATGATAAACTCTCCAACTTTTTTGCTTCATTATGTTTCTTTGGTCTATTTATCTATTTTATATACATCTTACTTTCTTAATTCTTTAATAAATCTTGACTTCTCTGAAATTCCTTATATTAATTTTAATCTAAATTTTTTTAATTTCTCTCAATGTTTTCAGTTTAAATATCCAGTACACTTTTCTTAGAATGACTCTTAGTCCACTTAATTCCTTCTCCTTTGTGCTTATTTTCCATATTGAAGTTATTGGCAATATGAGAAATACATTTATGGAATGGAAACTCAATATTATAAACATTTTCCCAAGTTGATTTATATGTTCAATGAAATCACAAACAAGATATAATAGATTAACTATTCTATACCAAGACAAATTTTCAGAGGAGGAAGATTGAGAGTTAGATATTCAGTTTTTCCCTTAATAGTATGAAAAATAATAAACATCATTGAAAATGTATCCTTTCATATTTCAAATCATCTTTTGAAAATATCCTTGTATTTATTGGTATTTTAAATAGAGTTTGGTTTATTTTGAAATCTATATTGACGGGTTGAGAGAGCTTCACTTTTTTTGTTAAATAATTTATCTGTTCCCCACAAATGAAATTAATGATGAAAAAAATAAAGCTTTATGAAAAGGAGAGTTAGATTTTGGAAGTAAAGACTCCTTCTTACTTCTACCTTACTCACTGATGTGAATAAGGTTTTTTGTACTTTTCCTGGCTTTGGGGTTCAGCTGATGTACTATAAAGGTGCACTCTGATGGATGAGAGTTTTCAGACTCCAGCTGAGAATAGATGGAGAGAGCAGTGCTTAACAAGAATATACACTTATGTGGAGAGCCAAGACAGTACCTCAGAAAAATAATGACCATACTTCAATCCAATTTGATGTTCATTATGTAACAAGGAAAAGTATTTTTAATAGAAACTCAAGTAAGATATAACCTTATATTTTTTAGCTTTCTCTTTTAACAATTCTTAAGTTTCTCTGGGATGAATGATTTCTTCCTTTAGATTTGTGCTTTTATAATGGATAATTCACTATTTAAACCTAGATATACACATGAATACATTATGGGAAATGTCATTGGTAAGACAGACAGACTGGAATGTAAGCCAGGATATCAAGGTTTTGGTATCACCATTGTACAAACTGTATGTTCCAACATACAATCCTTACAAACCATGTTGTATGGGTTTGAGCTAATCAGCTAGTATCCATGGGACTCACTATTCCAATGTATAACATGAGAACTTGGATGATATAAACAACAAAGTACCTTCTGCTTGAGAAAATCCATTTTTTCACTTCCTTCTGAGAGTTGTAACCATCATTCCCCAAATTATTTGCTCCCAGTTTAAAATAGTACTGTTATATGGATAGGAATCAGTAATGGATTCTTTTATTCCTTTTACAAATTTTAAAATTAAAAAAATGAAATCAGTAAATCATGGTGTAGCATAAATAATGCTGAATCAAGATTATAATAGGAGTAGACAATTAATAGCTCCAAATAGATAATTGAGAGAAGCTTGACCTTCTTCTCTCTCAGTTTTAGTATGGTTTCTAATCTTCCTAACCTCTAATACTACTGTGCACAGTTTGCCATCGAGATCTTTATTAATTCTTTCACTAGTCAATTAGCCATTTTTATCAATTCATCCAGAAGTAGTTCTTGAATCAACCATTTTTTAAATTTATAGCATATTCATAGAGTTCCCAGCATTGCCAAAGAAGATTAAGGTAGAGGGATGTGTGTGTGTGTGTGTGTATGTGTGTGTGTGTGTGTGTGTGTGTGTGTGTGTGTGTGTGTGTGTTTGAATGAGAGAGAATTAATATAAGAGTAAGCTACAGGTATGGAGAAAAAAAAAAAGGAAATTGATCTCATTTATCTTCCTTCCCATTCTGTCCTAGCTCCTTCATCTTCCTCCCACCAAAATGTAATAGTAGTACAATTTAGTGTTTCCCAGTAGGAAGAAATGTAGTTTCACATTCAAATTCCTCAAACCAAGAAGCAATCAATACACTATGGCAGGTATGTTGTTCTAGAAGAAAATTGTTTTTGTGCTTCTTAAAGGAAGAGCAATGAGTATCTGTATAAAGAAAAATCCAGCCTTGGGAGTAACCAGATTTATCTTTCTTCAAGAGGGAAATTAAAAAAAAAAAAGTTAACTTTAAAAAAATGATTAACTTAAGACTCGTTCATTGCCATTTTATATGGTCCTTCTGAAGAAAAAAAAAAAGTCAGTAACCTACAGAGAAGGTAAGAAAATGTCAAGTTAAGCTCATGAAAAATGTGGGTGTTGAGTACATTTGAATCATATACACAAGTTGGTTTTGAATTTATGTATGGGTGCCTGGATTATTTTGTGTGCTAAATATGCAATAGGATGAGTAGGAGTGGAGACCTAAAGTAAAGTTAAGGCATAATAGTTTCTAGCTTGTTAACACTAAATTGACCTATAAAAAAAGCATTGTGGGGCGCCTGGGTGGCGCAGTTGGTTAAGCGTCCGACTTCAGCCAGGTCACGATCTCACGGCCTGTGAGTTCGAGCCCTGCGTCGGGCTCTGGGCTGATGGCTCAGAGCCTGTAGCCTGCTTCCGATTCTGTGTCTCCCTCTCTCTCTGCCCCTCCCCCGTTCATGCTCTGTCTCTTTCTGTCCCAAAAATAAATAAACGTTGAAAAAAAAATTTTAAAGAAAGCATTGAATCTTAAGATGAGGTAGGACCCAGTCCTTCAGGAACAAAAGCATCGTTAGGCCTTTTGTGATCTCTCTAATACTTCCCTATATGCTGATATGTGAGAGATTATTAGATAAGTTTGCATATGGGTGAATGACTTCAGGGATAAACAACAATTTTTAGAAACGATGTGACAAGTTGAGAGAGTCACAACTGAATTTGAATTTGGGGTAAAAATCTTTCCCCAAAGTAGAATTCACCCTGAGGAAATTGTGAATCTGGAGCTTCAGAATTTGGGAACATGGCTCATTCTCAATACTGTGTGCTGGTGATTATAATGTATTTCAACACCCAATCACTTGAAATGGGCTTATATTAAAAAGATAATACACTGAACAGCATGTTTTCAATATCATATTAAGTGTATTTGGGTATAACAAACGTATAGTAAATCGAAACAGCTACACACCATTAAACTTTTTTTTTCTTTTCCCTAAACCACATTGGGCATGTAATGCAAACTGACAGAGTTGGAAGAGCTTAGAGTACTGGAACAGTTTGGGATGGGGGGTGACGGAGGAGTGAAGGCCATCTCAAGAACTCCCTGCTAATAGAAACATATGAGGGGACTTTGATAAATTACTCTGACTAAAAGGGAAAGAGAGAGAGAGACAGAGAATTTTTTTGTATTTCTTCCTCAAACTAATCAAAGAGATGATACCATTAGTTACATGGGCTTAATCTGATTTATTAGTAATGCTATGTCCTAAGTAACCTAGTTCTGTTTCATAGATCAGCATATAACAAGCAGGGCCAGGATTAGGGTGAGGTTGACAGATGTATTTCCCTTGAGTACAAAATTTACGCAGGAATCTAGATAAATAATATTTAACACATTTTTAATGCAAATTAACGCAAAAATCTCAAGATGAGCAAAAGATCACAATTTGAATTAAAGATAAGATCAGTATATGCTTATGTATGCATTCTAAAGTGCCTCACCTGTCTGATTCATGAGCTTGCTGGCCAGTGATCAAGCCCTCATCCTAAATGGTTTTATAACTTCAGAACATAAAAGCACAATTTAAAATTTGATATAATTTCACTGTTTCCTTATATGTATGTTCTCAGAATAGCATGCCTGATCTTCCTCCATTACAAAGAATCCACTCTGTTAGCTGCAATTTTAAGGCATATTTAGGGAAAATCAAGGCACTTGAGGAACCTCTTAATATGCTCCTTTTCCTTAATTTTCCTTAATTTTATTTCTTTCCCTTCTGGCTTCAGTTATTGCTGTTTATTTTTTTTCAATATATGAAATTTATTGTCAAATTGGTTTCCATACAACACCCAGTGCTCATCCCAAAAGGTGCCCTCCTCAATACCCATCACCCACCCCCCCCTCCCTCCCACCCCCCCATCAACCCTCAGTTTGTTCTCAGTTTTTAAGAGTCTCTTATGCTTTGGCTCTCTCCCACTCTAACCTCTTTTTTTTCCTTCCCCTCCCCCATGGGTTTCCGTTAAGTTTCTCAGGATCCACATAAGAGTGAAAACATATGGTATTCATCCTTCTCTGTATGGCTTATTTCACTGAGCATCACACTCTCCAGTTCCATCCACATTGCTACAAAGGGCCATATTTCGTTCAAAACCACAGTCAGATATCACCTCACGCCAGTCAGAATGGCCAAAACGAACAAATCAGGAGACTATAGATGCTGGAGAGGATGTGGAGAAACGGGAACCCTCTTGCACTGTTGGTGGGAATGCAAACTGGTGCAGCCACTCTGGAAAACAGTGTGGAGGTTCCTCAAAAAATTAAAAATAGACCTACCCTATGACCCAGCAATAGCACTGCTAGGAATTTACCCAAGTTATTGCTGTTTAGAATACTTTTTCATTCTAATTGTCCTCAGTTATAGAAAATATCAGTACATGGTCTATTTTTATCTCTGACTGCTATTATACTTATTATTTTGGCTTTTGTGTTTAGCAGCTTCATAGACTTGTGGATAGATTTGGATTTGTTTTATTTATCCTGATTAGGGTATATTATTTTCATGAGAAATAAAGATTCATACTTTTCAAGTGTTCTGGGATGTTTCCAGTTATTATCTCATCAAAATGTGGTTGTCCTCAGCATTTTTAACAGAGCCAGAACAAATAAATAGTAACATTTATGGAACCACCAAAGACCCCAAATAGCCAAAGCAATCTTGAAAAAGAAAATCAAAGCTGATGGTATCACAATTCCAGATTCAAGATTCATTACAAAGCTGTAGTAATAAGAACAGTATGGTATTGGCACAGAAATTGACACATAGAGCAATGGAACAGAACAGAAAACCCAGAAATAAACTCACAGTTATATGGTCAATTAATCTTCAGCAAAGCAAGAGACAATATCCAATGGGGGACAAACAGTCTCTTCAACAAATGGTGTTCGGAAAAGTGGAGAGCTACATTCAAAAGAACGAAAGTGGACCACTTTCTTACACCATACACAAAAATATACTAAAAGTGAATTAAAGACACAAGTATGAGACATGAAACCATCAAAATCATAGAAGATAGCACAGGCAGTATTTTCTCTGATACTAGCTATAGCAAGATTTAAACAAAGCAAAAATAATCTGCTGAGACTACATAAAAATAAAAAAGCTGCACAGCGAAGGAAACCATCAACATAGGCAACCTACGGAATGGGAGATGATTTTGCAAATGACATATCCAATAAAACAGTAGTATCCAGAATATGTAAAGAATTTATACAAATCAAATAATCTGGTTAAAATTGGGCAGAAGACATAGACACTTCTCCAGAGAAGACATACAGACGATCAACAGACACCCAAAAAGATGCTCAGCATCACTCATCATCAGGGAAATGCAAATCAAAACTACAATGAGATGCCACCTCACATCTCTCAGAATGGCTAACGTGACAAAAGGCACAAGAAACAAGTGTTGGCAAGGATATGGGGAAAAAGGAATCTTCTTGCACTGTTGGTGGGAATGCAAATTGGTATAGCCACTGTGACAAACAGTATGGAGGTTTTTCAAAAAGTTAAAAATAAAAACTACCCTATAATCCAGTTATTACATTACTGGGCATTTACTCAAAACACAAAAAGAAAAACCAGTAAATCAAAGGGTACACGCACCCCTATGTTTATAGCAGCATTAATTACAATGGCCAAATTATGGAAATAGCCCAAGTGTCCATCAATAGATGAATGGATAAAGAAGATACAATGGAATATAATTCAACCATAAAAAAGAATGAAATCTTGCCATTTGCAGCAACATGGATGAGCCAGAGAGTATACACAAAACAAAATAGTCTTAGAAAAACAAATACCATGGGATTTCACTCATATGTGGATTTTAAGAAACAAATGAGCAAAAAAGAAAAAGTGACAAACTAAGAAATAGACTTTTAACTCTAGAGAACAAACTGATGGTTATCAAAGAGATTTGGGTGAGGGGATGGGTGAAATAGGTGATGGGCCTTGAGGGGACACTTGTGATGAGAACTGGCTGATGGATGGAATTGTTGAAGCACTATATTGTATATGTGAAACTAACATAACGCTGTATGTTTTTTTTTAATATGAAATTTATTGACAAATTGGTTTCCATACAACATCCAGTACTCATCCCAAAAGGTGCCCTCCTCAATACCCATCACCCACCCTCTCCTCCCTCCCACCCCCCATCAACCCTCAGTTTGTTCTCAGTTTTTAACAGTCTCTTATGCTTTGGCTCTCTCGCACTCTAACCTCTTTTTTTTTTTTCCTTCCCCTCCCCCATGGGTTCCTGTTAAGTTTCTCAGGATCCACATAAGAGTGAAACCATATGGTATCTGTCTTTCTCTGTATGGCTTATTTCACTTAGCATCTCACTCTCCAGTTCCATCCACGTTGCTACAAAAGGCCATATTTCATTTTTTCTCATTGCCATGTAGAATTCCATTGTGTATATAAACCACAATTTCTTTATCCATTCATCAGTTGATGGACAAGAGCCTAAATGTCCATCAACGCTGTATGTTAACTATACTGAAATCAAAAATTTAAAAACAAAAATAAAATTTAAAAAAATGTGGTTGTCCCTGCTTCTGTTTTATTGTTTCCTTCTGGATACACACACACACACACACACACACCACACACACACACAGAGATTTTGATTTTTTCATCTTATAATCTGTATCTCTTTAATTTTTATTCATATCTTCATGTTTCTGTGAAAATAATGACATAGTCATTCACAGTTTATTGTAATCTCTCTCTAATCTATTCATAATAAATCCACTAAGATTTGATTTCTAACAATTAAAATTTTCATTTCTGTAAGTCTTACTCTACATTATATTTGCCAGTTCGTTCCTGATGGTCTCTTATTTTTTATTCACTTACCTAATTTCATACTTTACTTATTTTAGAAATAGTTCATGTTCTTTATCCTGCTTTAAGTATGCAAAGTTATTATTTCTTCTCCTCCTTTTCCTCCTTCTTTTTTTTTCTCCGTTTTCTCCTTTTTCTTCTGCTTCTTCTTCTGCTTCTGGTTCTGCTTCTGCTTCTGCTTCCCCCTCCCCACTCAGCTTTTTGTGTGTGCTTGATTGTTTTTGATTATGACCTGAACCTTTTTGGTTTTTTTTCTCTTTAAATGTTTACTTATTTTTGAGAGAGAGACAGAGACAGAGTGTGAGTAGGGGAGGAGCAGAGAGACAAAGGGAGACGCGGAATCTGAAACAGGCTCCAGGCTCTGGGCTGTAAGCACAGAGCCTGACGCAGGGCTCAAACTTGGGAATGGCTAGATCGTGACCTTGGCTGAAGTTGGAGGCCCAACTGACTGAGCCACCCAATTGCCCCTGAACCTTTTTCGTTTTAATCTGTGGAGTTCCTGTGGGTCTATCCTGGAGAAGAGTATTTTCTTCTGGGAACCACAGAGGACTATTAGCCAGGAACTACTCTACAGAGAGTCCAGATCTAATGTGAAGGCCCCAGATTCAACTGTCTCTTGTTGCAAACCCAATTCTGCATGACACAAAGGTTTATAGGCCTGTTTGTCCTCTGGTTGAATCATCTCTTTTCATCTGCCTACAATTTAGTCTTTAGGTCTTAAGAATGTATATTTTGGAGGGCATCTTCTACTATCTCTCAGTACGAAAATGCTACAGAGAATGTGTCATATCCATGACAAAGTTGTTCTATAGTCAGAGGTGCCTCCAGGATACCTGGCATAACATAAATAAGTAGAAGACTGTTGATGTTCCCTATATCAGATTTGGCTATATTTAGTTCATTTTGTTTGTTGGTTTAGTGGAAATTCCTCTATTGAATAATTTCAGTAAGTTTGAAATTCAGTATTTCTCAACATGCTTAGGTATCAAAATCACCTATGCTGGAATTTATTCCAAGGATAGTTATTTAGTGAAAGTCTAATTCTTGAAAAGTTAATTGGTGGATTTACATTCATAATATTTTATGTTTTCAGCCTAAGTAGTTTATCATTCAGTAAATTATTTGTGTCCTTGAGACTTCAAACACAATTCTGTATATTTGAGAACATTGTGCATAACTTTTCTTCTCTAATTTTTTGTATTTCTGTAAATTTCTCAACCTTAATTATAATTTTATGGGTTTTTGTGATTTAAAAAAATTTTTGGATTGATTGAAAATTTGCCTATTTATAGAGTTGATGCTAAGCTTTGTCAATCCCACACTTCCCCTCTTTTTTTAAACTAGTCCATATACTCTTTAGTAATTTATTTTTCCAGCTACAAATACAATTTGGTTTACTTTCCATTATCTTGTTTTAAATTATTATTTAATTATTTTTTTTCTGAGCTTTTCTGAAGTCAGGCCATCTAAGCTTTAAGTAGCAGTACAAATCCTGGTTCCTCTACCCACTGTTTCTGTGACCTTTGGCATAGTACCTCTCTGTTCCTCAATTTACTTTTCTGTGAAATGTGATTGATAATAATATAACTACCTCATAGGGAGGTTATTAGGATAAAGTAACTGAAATATAGTACTGCCTGACAAACAATAAAATCTATATAAATACTAAATTTTATTATTGTTATTACCATTATTTTTGTCCACATGTTATGGACATGTTATTTTTTTGAGACACAGAGAGACAGAGTATGAATGAGGGAGGGTCAGAGAGAGAGACACACACAGAATCCGAAACAGGCTCCAGGCTTCGAGCTGTTGGCACAGAACCCGACGCGGGGCTTGAACTCACAGACCACGAGACCTGAGCTGGAGTCGGACGCTCAACCGACTGAGCCACCCAGGCGCCCCTATTATGGGAATCTCTTAAATAAGTATCTATAGTTTAGCTTTAGTGTTTTCTGTTTTTGCTATTAGTTGCAGTGTTAATTGCACTGTGGTTAAGTAATGGATTCTATGCTATTCTTTTTAGCTGTTTATTTTGATTTTTAAGTTGTGCTCATGTATGATGTTTTTTAAACGTTAGTTTTATAGGAGCTTGGAAAGAATGTACTGTATATGTGTGTAAATCTACATAATTTAGATCTTGTCTATTACTACATTCTTTGTGGTAAAGTTCTGCTTACAAATACCCTGTCTCCTCAGTTTCAAGACACATGTGGCATGGAGATAGGAGTAGAATTTGTACAACTAGCTCAGGTCTATAAGCTTAGAGTTGTGGTGATGTAGGTTATGTAACTATTAGGACCTCATCAAGATAAAAATCTTCTTCTTCACAGTGAAGGAGACAGTTAACAAAACTAAAAAGCACCTGACAGAATGGGAGAAGATATTTGCAAATGACATATCAGATAAAGGGTTAGTATCCAAAATCTATAAAGAACTTACTAAACTCAACACCCAAAAAGCAAATAATCCAGTGAAAAAATGGCAAAAATACATGAATAGACATTTCTCCAAAGAAGACATCCAGATGGCTTACAGACACATGAAAAAATGCTCAACATCACTCATCATCAGGGAAATACAAATCAAAACCACAATGAGATACCACCTCATACCTGTCAGAATAGCTAAAATTAACAACTCAGGCAACAACAGATGTTGGCAAGGATGCACAGAAGGAAGATCTCTTTTATACTGCTGGTGGTAATGCTGGCTGGTGCAGCCATCTGGAAAACAGTATGGAGGTTCCTCAAAAAATTAAAAGTAGAACTACCCTATAACCCAGCAATTGCACTACTAGGTATTTATCCCTTGCATATACAGGTGTGCTCTTTCGGGCACATGTACCCCAATGTTTACAGCAGCTGTATCAATAGTAGCCAAAGTATGGAGAGACCCCAAATGTCCATCGACAGATGAATGGATAAAGAAGATGTGCTATATATACAATGGAGTATTACTGGGCCATCAAAAAGAATGAAATCTCGCCATTTGCAACACTGTGGATGGTACTAGAGGGTATTATGCTAAGTGAAATTAGTCAGAGAAAGACAAATATCGTATGACTTCACTTATATATGAAATTTAAGATACAAAAGAGATTAACATAAGGTAAGGGAAGCAAAAATAATATAAAAAACAGGGAGGGGGGCAAAACATAAGGGACTCTTAAATATAGGGAACAAACTGAGGGCTTCTGGAGGGGTTGTGGGTGGGGGGATTGCCTAAATGGGCAATGGGCATTAATGAGGACACTTGTTAGGATGAGCACTGGGTGTTATATGTAGGCAATGAATCACTGGATTCTACTCCTGAAGTCATTATTGCACTATATGCTAACTAACTTGGATGTAAATTAAAAAAAAATACAAAGACTTAAGCTTAAGTCACTCAAATTCTCTAGCCTTCACTTTTCTTCCGTAAAAAATTAGAGGAATTTTGTATTAAAATATTAAGTCAAGATATCAAACAGGCTGAATCACTGAGTCAACATATGGGAAACTGTGGCTTTGGAGAGTCACCGGGTCCACAGAGGACTGAATGAAAAACAGTCTTTTGTTTTATTTAAACCAGAAATATTTTGGAATTGTTTTCTGAGGTAATATAATCTGAATATACTCACAGCTTGAAATAAAATGAAGTAAATATACTCACAGCTTGAAATAAAATAAAGTAAAACACAACTTGAGTTGGAACTTGAAGACACAGCATATTAGCATTCCTGAGATGAGAGGGACCTGTTCCTTAGGGCAGAGGGTACAGGTAAAGGTGCTGGGGAAAGGCTGTACACATCAGCCTGGCAGCATCCTAAAGGATAAAAATTTGTGCTGGTCAAAGGTGGCAAGAATACTGACCTCCACAAAGGACTTTCAGGATTTTACCTCGACAGTTCTGCTGGACAGAGAATACAGTGGAAGTCAGCTGCAAGAGATGAGCACAGGTGTGATAGGATGGACAGGTTTCCTGTCTTTACTCTCATCTAACGATATGATTTAAGGTGGTTGATTATAGCTTGCTAAGGATTGCTGCTTTTCAGAGAAAAGCAAAACTATACAATTACTACTGACTATTGATTTTAGTACTGCAGTTACCAAGAGAAATTATAAGTCATAAGTCAACTATTCATCAAAGCCCTAAAGAAATATTCTACACATATCACATATTTAAAAAAAAAAACTGTGAGGTTTCTTAACCAATTATTTATGCATTAATAACCTTTATCCCAATCCAGAGAAAAATACACAGAAAAGAATACCGTGAGTCTGTCTCCTTTCTGAATCTAGATATAAACATCCTAAATAAAGCATATCCAAATTTAGTACAAACAAACTAAAACTGATGTCCTTAATATCATCTAAAGTTGGGTGCCAGTTGACTTTCCAAGGTCCTTACTGCTTCATAGCAACCCTCCAAAAGGCCACTCAAATGCCAGATGACCAGGATATTCAGGAGAGTCCAGTGCTGCTGTGGATTTTTCTACTTATAAAATTCTGTGGACTAAAATTGTTAACAAAACAAAACCCATTAAACTAACAGGTCTTTGAATAAATAATCATCTTCCATATAGGTGGACTGACTTAATGTAGGAATGTTGAGTTTGTTAAATGAACAGTGAAATTGCCAGGAACTCTCAAGAAAGACATAATTACATGGGAATATGTCCAAAAAAAGTGGTATTTAAAAAGACAAAGAGGATATTAAAGTTTATAAATAAGGAAGAGCTCTTCGTTCCAGAAAGAGATGGCCAAGAAGTGTATGATCTAAAACTTTGGATTAAAACAAAAAAATTGTACAAAATGAATACCAAGTTGTAAATTATAAATTTATATTTTTCTTGCCTTTAAGTATAATATGTTTTAATATTTGAAGTAAATTAAAACAAGATGTAAGGGTAAAGGAAAAAATTTTTCGTGAAAAATGATTTATTGCTTTTTGTTCTACACGTCAGACTCCAAAACTTTCTGTGGATAGACATAATAATGAGCACGATTGAGAGTCTTTGCTGTAAGGGTGGCAATAAAGGCAACACCTAACACATTCTCAGAAACATGGGCATGTGCCCCACCTTTAAGACATGCAGAAATATCCACCCAGAGCTGGTTGTTGAACCTTTAATGAGATTCTACTATAAATGTGCTTTGGATTTAAAAATTTTTCAAAATCAATCTTTTGTTCTAAGATTAACCAGATTGTAAATCTTTAGCTCTTCCTCATATATGTAGTATCTTTGTATTGGGTTGACATCAGTCTTTTGAATAAACACCTTAGTCTCTAGTTGATGGCTACCAAATATAACCTTGGCTGAGTTAGCTCATAGTGAATATCCCAATATTTCGCCCAAGAAAGGAAAGTAAATTTTTATAAGCTGATTTAAGTAGAGCTCTTACCAGGGTGCCTGGGTAGCTCAGTTGGTTATGCCTCCGACTTCAGCTCAAGTAATCATCTCACCATTCATGAGTTCAAGCCCTGTGTTGGGCTCTGTGCTGACAGCTCAGAGCCTGGAGCCTGCTTCAGATTCTGTGTCTCCCTCTCTCTCTTCCCCTCCCTCACTAGTGCTCTGTCTCTCTCTCTCTCTCTCTCAAAAATAAGTAAACATTAAAAAAATTTTAAAAATGTCTTGAAGGAAAGGAATTCTGTCAATCAAAACCATTAACATTTTTGAGACAGACCTGATCTTATGGATAAAATATTCATGAGCAAACTTAGCATTGCTCCTTACTTTCTTTGTGATCTGGAGTAAGTCATATAATTGCTCTGAGATGTCATCTTATTCAGTTGCCTTTGAGATTGCATGCTATAGCTGAAAAGATTTTATTTAAATTATTTTATGGCAACTTTGAAAGAAAAAAAGAAGAAAGGTATATTTAAGGGAAGTGACCTTTAATATGCCATATAAATACTCACCCCAGTTAACCTTTAATGTAATGCCAACAAGTGATTATAACATTCTAGTATAATTTTATTGTATTCTAATTTTAGTAATATGATACTCTTCATTGTTCCTATGATTAACAGTAATCTCTTAGGGCAATTGTTTGAATTTTATTAAAAATTAGGGTTCTTTTTAAATTTTTTTAAAATTTTTATTTCTTTTGGAGAGAGAGACAGAATGCAATCTGGGGAGGGTCAGAAAGAGAGGTGGACACAGAATCTGAGGCAGGCTGCAGGCTCTGAGCTGTCAGCACAGAGCCCCACATGGGGCTCGAACTCACGAACCTTGAGATCATGACCTGAGCCGAAGTCAGACGCTTAACCAATTGAGCCACCCAGGTGCCCCTAGGGTTCTTTTATTTTCATATTGTATACAGAGCTAAAAGAAAGAGTTATATGTGAACGTATGTGAAAGTCTGTGAAAAGAGTATACAGGTGGAAGATTTGAGATCATTATTAACCCAAGAAAGCTTTGAAACACAAATAGGAATACTTTGGTTTAATGCCTCACTTGGGAGCTATGTGCCAGAATGCCCTAGCAACAAGAGACTTAATGTGTGTATTTGAGGTCACCTAGCAGTGTGTTGTATCAGTGAGCTTCTGCTACTAAAATCTCCCAACAAGGGGGAGGAATACATAGCATATGAATTATTATTTCCAAACATAGTTATGGATTACTCAGAGGTTCAAAATAAATGTGCTTTAGGAAGGGAAGTATAATCTTGAAAAAGTTGAAGTAGTATATGAGTGCTGTCAATAATATTTTATTCTTGATTTACTTCTTTGTCTCATTTTACCCAGCCCCTTCCCTTTCCACTGTAGATGATTTGCCTTGAAGCCCCAAATCTATTAAATCATGGCCAATATCTTACCAGCTGTTCTTCTTGCCAATAGGAAACAATGGGTGCAATCCATTAAAAGCAAGACATTCAAGGTGCTTCTGGGTAGTTCTGTCAGTTAAGTGTCCAGCTCTGGATCTCAGCTCAGGTCATGATCTCACAGTTGGTGAGATTGAGCCCCACATCCTCTCTGCACTGACAACACATAACCTGCTTGGGATTCTGTCGCTCTGTCTCTCTCTGCCTCTCCCCCACTAGTTTGTTCTCATTCTCTCTCTCTGTCTCTCTCTCAATAAATAAATAAAAAAAGCAAGACATTCAATAAATAGAGCTAGCTATTAGATCAACTCCCAGTGATGCCAGAAATGGTGCTACTCCCCAGATCAGTAGATAGTTTTCTCAGGTTCTTCTTCCACTCCATCTCTGTCTCATACTTTGAATATATTTTCCCTCTTTGGCATAGTTTTTAATTAAAACTGTTCCCCACACCATTCCTCCCTATTCTTACCCTCAGGAATCTATACTCTATAAGCTCCCTCATGCATTGGCCCAGGAACCTTCCAAAATCTGAACAACTTGATAAATTCATCATTATGGGGTACTTAAAATAATATTGTCTCAAAGTTAATGTATAAAAACTTTGGTTGTGATGTGAAGTATCAAATTATAAATGTTTTACCCATAGAAGGTTTATAAGACTTATAAAGGGGTATTCCTTAATTAAGGAGCCAGTGTAGACTTTTGAAATAAATGTATATGAACATAAGTATAGCTGTGTGGTTTTGGATGAGAATTTGTATACAACTTTCTTAGCCAAACTCTAAAAGAGAAATGGATTGTGTTATGCTTCACTTACTGATATGCTTTCTCAGTGTTGGTGCCACTTGAATAAGAACACTGTTGATGGTAATACTGTGTCTAATGTGATTGCTTTTCTAGTTAAACCAGCATATGGAAGCACCATATGGAAGTCAATACTTCTGTCAAATAAATCCTACCATCTCCCCATTGAAACTGAGAAAAAAATTGAAATATCAGATCTAGTATAATTTTTAATGTAGTTAGAACAACAACAGAAAAAGAATATTCCTAGAAGGTTCTCTGTTGACATAGTCATAGAAATTACTTCACACCAGAAAAAGTATTTGAATACTCTAAATATCCCCAAATAGTGTGACCTTCGAACTCTGGCATGCTCAATGGAATAGTATACAGACATTAACCAAATGATAACATTTTGTCTCATAATGGAATATGACTAAAGTATGACTGCACTTGAAGAACACATGTATGCATTTAGAAAAATAAATCAAAGAAAATCAAACCTTAAAACTTTGACCTGATTAATCACCATGGTCTTTTGGACTCACGCACTGTGTGTCACCACCTGCCTTAACATGACCTAGCTATTAGTAACATGAATTGAGATGGCCCGTGTCAACATGGCCATTTTAGCTATTGTTAATTATTTGGTCCAGGTAAACTTTTCCTGGGAAAGACAAATCTTGAAACCAATAAATAACTGTTTGCGTTAGGAATTTCATATACATCGGTTACCTTATATAGCAGTCTCCTTGGAAAGCAGCTCACGTAAGAAGCAACACTTTAATTTTCAGGACTAACTTTATTTAACAGCCTTGTCTTACTGTGTCTACCAATCTTAAAGTATTGCATCAGGAATTTCATCCAATCCCCAGTAGTTCCTCTCCCTGCCTTAAATCGCTAAGCCCAAATTTCAAATCCTATAAGTATTCCCTTTGGCTCCCCATTTCTTAGACACTACTGAGTGTCTTTCACTCTGCCAAGGCCTTATTCCTAGTAGCTATAGCAAGTTCTAACAAATTCAGTTCTGTACTACTATGTTGCATGTTTGGAGGATCTCAGTACAATTTTTTTTGAGACCAATTAAAAAATTTATTCTGTTTAAGCTTTGAGATATAATTGACAAATTAAAATTGAAGATATTTAGGGTTTATAATGTGTTGATTTGACATTCAGCATTGTGAAATGATTACCATAATCAAAGCTAATTCACATAAACATAACTTCACATAGTTACTTTTGTGTGAGAGAGAACACTTAAGATTTGTTCCCTAGGAAAATTTTAAATACACAGTGCAACGTTATTAACTGTGGTCACCGAATTGTACAATTAATCTCCAGAACTTATTTATCTTGTAAGTGAAATTTTGTGCCCTTTGACTAACATATCCCCATTTCTCACACTCTCTCAGTCCATAGAAGCCCCTGTTCTACTCTGCTTCTGTAAGTTCACCATTTTTAGATTCAGTATGTAAGTGAGATCATACAGTAACTATCTTTGTGTGTCTGGTTTATTTCATTTAACATTATGTCTTCCAGATACCATCCATGTTGTCACAAATAACAGAATTTAATTCTTTTTTATGACTTTAGATAGATAGATAGATAGATAGAAGATAGATATAGATATATATGTGATATGTATATCACATATATATCACATGTACATACATTAGCACATGTTCATATTTTCTTTATCCATTCATTTGTTTTTGGACACTTAGGTTGTTTTTCCATATCCTGGTTGTTGTGAATAATGCTGCAATGAACATGAGAGTGCAGATATTTCTTTAAGATACTGATTGCATTTCCTTTGAATATATACTCAAAGATGTGATTTACTGAATGTAATGGAAGTTCTGTTTTCAATTTTTTTGAGGACTGACATATTGTTTTTCATAATGACTGTACCAATTTACATTCTTACCAGCAGTGTATCAGGGTTCCCTTTTCTTCACATCCTTGCCAATACTTATTATTATCTCCTGGTTTTTTTTTAATATTAGACATCCTAATATATATGAGGTAGTATCTCATTGTGATTTTGATATGCATGTCTCTGATAACAAGTGATGTCAAGCACTTTTTCGTATATCTGTTGGCAATTTGTGTGTCTTTTTTTGGAAAAATGTCTACTCAGGTACTTTGCCCAGTTTTGATCAGATTTTATTTATTCATTCACTTATGTATGCATGCAGGCTATTGAGTTGTTTGCTACATGGTTTGGATAATAATCCCTTATATGATATAATGTTTTCATATGTTTTCTCACATTCCATAGGTTACCTTGTCATTGTAGATGGTTTCCTTTGAAGCATTTGTGCAGAGGCTTATTAGTTTAGTCCCATTTGGTTTTTTGTTGTTGTTGTTTTGTTGGTGGTGGTTTTCTTTCTTTCTTTCTTTCTTTCTTTCTTTCTTTCTTTCTTTCTTTCTCTTTCTTTCTTTCTTTTCTTTCTTTTCTTTCTTTCTTTCCTTCTTTCCTTCTTTCCTTCCTTCTTTCTTTCCTTCTTTCTTTCCTTCTTTCTTTCTTTCCTTCTTTCTTTCTTTCTTTCCTTCCTTCCTTCCTTCCTTCCTTCCTTCCTTCCTTCCTTCTTTACTTCTTTCTTTCTTTCCTTCCTTTCTTTCTTTTCTTTCTTTCTTTCTTTCTTTCTTTCTTTCTTTCTTTCTTTCTTTCTTTCTTTCTTTCCTTCTTTCTGCCTGCCTGCCTGCCTGCCTGCCTGCCTGCTTTTGTTGCCTGTGCTTTTTGGTCTTGCCCAGAAAATCATTGCCAAGACCAATATCAAGTACCTTTTCTCTATGTTATCTTCTAGGAGTTATATGATTTCAGGTCTTATGTTTAAGTCTTCAATTTTGAATTTTTGTGTATGGTGTAGGATAAAGTTATAATATCCTTTCATTGCATGGGGATGCCCAGTTTTCCCAATAACATTTATTGAAAAGACTGTCTGTTTCTCATTTGTATTCTTAGCACCCTTGACATAGATTATATATGTCATTGATTATATCTGTATGGCTTTATTTCTGGGCTCTCTACTTCCTTGGTTAAATTTATTCTTAAGTGACTCTTAAATACAGAGAATAAACTGAAGGTTGACAGGGGTGGGTGAAATGGATGACTGGCATTAAGGAAGGCACTTTTCGAGATGAGCATATGTGTCATATGTAAGAGATGAATCATTGTGTTCTACTCCGGAAGCCAAAACTACACTGTATGTTAATTAACTTGAGAAAAAAAATTCTTAAGTATTTTATTATTTTAAATGCTCTTATAAATGGGATTATTTTCATAATTTCCTTTTCATATAGTTCTTTGTTAGTATATAGAAACACAACTGATTTTTGCAGATTTATTTGTTTCCTGCAACTTTACTAAGTTCCTTTATTCTAACAGTTTTTCAGTGAAGTCTTTAGATACTATTTATGTATATAACTTCATGTCATCTGCATACAGAGATAGTTTTACTTCTTCCTTTCTGATTTGGATGCCTTTTATTTATTTTTCTTCCTAATTATTCTAGCTAGAATTTCTAGTACAGTATTGAATAGAAGTGGCAAGAATGGACATCCTTATTCTGCTCTAAGAGGAAAAAAATTCAGCTTTTCACTATTGAGTATATTATCTGTGGGCTTGTCATACATGGTCTTTATTATGTTGAAGTACATTTTCTCCATACCTAATTTGTTAATGGTTTTTAGCATGAAAGGATGTTGAATTTTGTCAAATACTTTTTGTGCATCTATTGAGATCATCATGTGAACTTTATTCTTCATTCTGCTAGTATGATGTATTACATTTATTGACTTATATGAGCTGAACCAACTTTGAATCTCAAGGATAAGTCCTCCACTCAGTCATGTTGTATGATCCTTTTAACATGCTGCTGAATTTTTTTGTTACTATTTTGTTCAGGATTTTTAAAATTTGTATGCATTAGGGATAAAAGCCTGTAGTTTTCTTATAGTGTCCTTGTCTGGTTTTAATAAGAGGGTATCACTGACCTCATAAAAGGAATTTGGAAGTGTTCTTTTGTTCATGTTTTAGAAATTTTGACAATAATTGATATTAATTCTTCTGTAAATAGATGGCAGAATTCACACTTGAAGCCATTTGGGCCTAAACTTTTCATTGTTAGAAGGTTTGTGATTAAGTCTTCTTACTCATTATTATCTTTTTAACATTTATATTTCTTTGAGTTAGTCTTGTTAGGTTATGTATTTCTAGGAATTTATCCATTTCTTTTAGGTTATCCAATCTACTCATGTGTATTGTTCATAGGAGTCTCTTGAGTCTCTTATGGTTTTTTAAAATATAATTTGTCAAATTTGTTAACTTACAGTGTATACAGTGTGCTCTTGTCTTCAGGAGTAGATTCCCATGATTCATGGCTTACATGCAACACCCAGTGGTCGTCCCAACAAGTGCCCTCCTCAATGCCCATCACCCCTTTTCCCCTGCTACTGATCCCCCCATCAACCCTCAGTTTGTTCTCTGTATTTAAGAGTCTCCTATGGTTTGCCTCTCTCTCTGCAACTATTTTTCCCCTTCCCTTCCCCCATGGTCCTCTGTTAAGTTTCTCAAATTCCACATACGAGTGAAACATGATATCTGTCTTTCTCTGACTGACTTATTTCAATTAGCATAATACCCTCAGTTCCATCCACATTGTTGCAAATGGCAAGATATCATTCTTTCTCATTGCCAAGTAGTATTTCCTTGTTTATATAAACCACACCTTCTTTATCCATTTATCAGTTGATGGACATTTGGACTCTTTCCATAATTTGGCAATTGTTGATAGTGCTGCTATAAACATTGGGATGCATGTTTGTTTGTTTGTTGTTGTTTTTGTGTTTTGTTTGTTATTTTTGTATTTCTGTGGTATCAGTTGTAATGTTTCCTCTTCCAGTAGAAATTTTATTTATTTTAGACCTCTCACTTTTTCCTTGCTAGTCTGGCTAAAATTTACTTCTCATTGTGTTCAACTTTTCAAAACAGTTACTATTAATTTTGTTGATTTTTTCTACTTTTTCCTAGTCTCTAGTTCATTTATCTCTGCTCTAATCTTCATTTCCTTCTTTCTACTGACTTTGGGCTTAGTTTGCTC
The DNA here is from genome assembly GCF_022837055.1 of Prionailurus viverrinus. Taxonomy (NCBI): domain Eukaryota; kingdom Metazoa; phylum Chordata; class Mammalia; order Carnivora; family Felidae; genus Prionailurus; species Prionailurus viverrinus. The sequence continues at coordinate 98,942,591 of NC_062563.1, forward strand.
TTTTACTAGTTTCACTAGATTTTCATTATTTATATGAGAGTCTTATTTTTTCTTAAAGTATGCATTTGTAGCTCTAAAGTTCCCTCTTACAACTGATTTGGGTATATCCTGTAAGTTTTGGTATGTTGTGTTTTCATTTGTCTCAAGATTTTTTTTTTTATTTTCCCTTTGATTTATTTTTATTTATTTATTTTTTTTTCAACGTTTATTTATTTTTGGGACAGAGAGAGACAGAGCATGAACGGGGGAGGGGCAGAGAGAGAGGGAGACACAGAATCGGAAACAGGCTCCAGGCTCTGAGCCATCAGCCCAGAGCCCGATGCGGGGCTCGAACTCATGGACAGCGAGATCGTGACCTGGCTGAAGTCGGACGCTTAACCGACTGCGCCACCCAGGCGCCCTCTTTGATTTATTTTTTGATCCACTGTTGTTATTCAGGAATGTGTTGCTAAATTTCCATTTGTAAATTTAAAAATTTTCAATTTTTGTTAATTTCTAGTTTGATGCAATTATGGTCACAAATGATACTTCATATAATGTCAATCTCATTTAATTTGTCCACATTTTGTGGCCTAATACATGATCTATCCTGGAAAATGCCATGGATACACTTGAGAAGAATTCTGCTATTGTATGCGATGCTCTGTATATGTCTTTTAGGTCCATTTTGTCCATAAGGTTATTCAAGTCAGTGTCACTTTATTGATTTTTTAGGTCTATAACTAAGATCATATGAGCTTGCTACTTGAGCATGGGACTGTCTTCTCATAACAGTTCTTCGTCAGTTGGATTCCACCAGGGTTTCACAACTTCTTAACTATTTCTCAAAGATCCCATAAAGGCAATTTTACCTGTGGATGGCTGCCAACTTATTGTTGCCATGAGAGAAGACAGGTAGAAAACTCCCCTCCTCTGTCTTGCTGACATCAACAGAATGTTGAAAGCTAATCTGCATCCACTATCTGGCCTTTAAAGCATTCTTTTAAGTAAACTTCATGTCCAGTGAGGTGTTTGAATTCATGACCCCAAGATCAAGAGTCCCATTCTCTAACTACTGAGCCAGCCTGGTGCCCTGGACATTTAAATCATTTGATCAAGGTTATCAGTCCCATTCCCTCACACCTTCCAAAATTTCCTGATTTTATTTCATTATATTTTTGTGTCCTTGGTCCCAACTCTTTGCTCTGTATCCAAAGTCAATCTCTATTTTGGTCCAAATATATTTAACTTTCAGTGTGATTATTTATCTATCATGTATTTTTTTTCAGTTCCACATACATTTTTTCAAAGCTCATTCCTCTGGTCTCTGCAACTTTCATTGTCTTTGATGAAACCTAACTTTATAATCATATCTTTGGATCCAAATTCCATTATAATATTATTTTTTCTTCCAGTCTGTTCATGCCAGACATATTGCTTAAAACAAATATTGCAGATAATTTTCACTAAAGTGAATGTTGACAATTAGAAATATAATTCAGATAATTAAGCCTGTACTTTCTTAAAATTAATTTCTCCATGGATTAAGGAACTCTTCCACACTTTGCATGTTTCAGCCACAACAGTGTAATTATCCTTGTAAACAATACAAGTTCCTTTATTGTTTACATAATGAATTTGATTCTGTGATTTGGTGATGAGTTTTTGTGTCTGATTATGCCACAGTGCCTTGCTTTCATTACCATTTAAAAGATTGGACTATTCTTCCTTCCTGTCTTTCACCTTTAATTCTCTTATTACTTGACCCTTAAGTTCAAACAAATGTGACTTTTTTTCTGGATAGTTTTATTAGGGGATAGAAAATATACCTGCAACAATTCATGCATGTCACAACTTTACACTCAAAATGAAAAGTTCTTGAGAGCATAGTGATGTCTTATTATGTCTTGACTCTCCCAAAATAAACTACCTGTTAAAGCCTATGCTGGATGTACATGGAATTGATTAGGCAGCACAACTCATATATAATTATAACACCATGAAAGAATACTAAGAAGATTCAGAAACAGTTTTTCATGACTGCTTCTAATTTTATTCTTCACTCCACCAGCCACCCCTTCAAAGTTCCCTGAATAAAAGAGAATGAAACTTACTGTATCTTGTCGGCATAGCTCCTACCTTCCACTTGGCCCTTATCATGGAAACTTTCATTTAAGAACTTCTATATTTTTATAGAAATTAATTAGTTCTCAAATCATTGTAGTAGGACTGGTAAGACACTAATGGAGATATGTGTAAAACACTAATAAAGAGCCATTAATTCACAATGCTTGGCCTAACATTAAAAGAGCCAGAAATCTCACTTCACCCTCCTGATTTTTAGTGATAACCACCCAGCTTTTTAAATGAAAGCAATATATTTTTTTCTTTTCATGAAAGGTCTTCAATTTTTTCTATATTTGGGAATTAATATAGTGTATTCCAGACAAAAATGATGTTTTAAAAACTTACTTACAATTAGCATAAAATCAAACACAAACCAGCCAGAACTAATCTTTGTTCATTTATTTCCTTAGTATAATTTAGAAGCTAAACTGTGTTTGTTGTAACTTATGAAATTGAACAATAGACAAAGCTATTTGTTTTCAAATTTCATTTAAAAATGAACCAAGTATGGATTACTATGCAGGGCAGAAAATTGGTCTTCTCTATATGAAACTTGAAATAAAAGTTAGTAAAGTAATTAGTCCTTACTTTAATAGCCAGTGAAATCAGTTTTGGAAAGGGCATTACTTTTGTGATTTTATGAACTCAAATTTTGTTTTAGTTATAGTTCAGATTTGCAAAAATGCACTGCCAGATGACTATGGAGAAAATGGAAATGAAAAGAAAGATGTGGGGCCATTTCTAGATATTTTGCACAAAGATTTTCTGCTTAGTAGAATTCCACCAGTATATTTATAGTTTAAAGTCAAGACTGCTTCCACGAATATTTGTTGTAGGCACAGGTATTTGTAAAACAATTTTAATATTAAATTTCACCAAACAGAAAGATGGTAATGACCTGGTAATTATCAAATAGATATAAAATTATTTTGTAAACTAAAAACAACTTGTATTATGATTTAATACATGCTTTTATATGCATTATAATCCCCATAAAAATTACTAAAGTGGATATCACTTTATTATGACTATTGTCTCTAAAATTAACTTAAATGATGATTATTTAAGAATTAATATAGAAATATTGCCTTCTATACATGTAAAACATAATTTATGTCCAAGTAATTCTTTTTGTCTGTATGATACACCTCTTTTCTTCAGTGCCAGTTGGACCTGTAACAAAATTTCTGTAAATCTAGACTGTACCTAAATATGAGTTATAAAATGCAATAATGCATAACCGTAAATCCTTACACATTATTTAGCTTTTTCTAGGTTTTTAAATGTTGACACAGACATATGCAGACTGTACCACTCCTCCATCCTGAGCAATTAAAGACTGTAATCCTTATATCTCCAGAAATGCCTTCAGACATAAATATTAGATGTTTCACAGATTTCTTTACTGGGATTCTGTTAAGTCCTTCACTTTATTTCAGTTCCTACCAAAACTGGAGTCTGTTCTTGACCACGATTTAATTATCTGAGTACAGTGTCTCCCCTCTTTGACCCAAAGCTGGCTATTGCTTTTAACCAGATAGATGATCTTAACTCTTACCACCAGTGTATTTCTACTCACCTGTAGACATGAATGATCACTGTCTGGAAAGCTCATCTACCATTACCACATGTCCCATTAAATTCTTTAGGTATTAATACCAGCTTGGATTATACCCTCATTTGCTACACATACTTTCTGACCTTTACCTCCAATACTTGGTTACAGCAAAACTACTTTTCTGATGGCAGTCCTTCCTAATTTTCTAACTTTTTCTCTTACCTACTCTATCTTGTCCATTCAGTCAATTTGACCCATTTACTATATGTCTTGTTCTTAAAACATAAAGCATTAATTTTTCTTTACTGGACAACAGCCTTTTACCACTCTATACATTTTCTGTCTGCCCATTTATTCTTGTTATTTTCTTCTTTCAAATTAGATTTCTAGTTTCATAATCAAATATCTTTTTATACACTGGATTCTTTTTTTTTCTCAATATCTTCTATTTCTCCCATTTCTTTACTGAGCTTTGTCTCCCTACTTATTATTGAACCTGTTATTATTTCAATTTTACTATTGTAGAAGGTCACTAGCAGGGAATTCCATACTTCAGAATTTGCTCCATAAAATGTCACTAGTTAGACTTGCTCCTGTCATCCATGGTGGAAAGGGTTTATGACGCATTGCCTAGAGCCCAGGTTTTCTGCTGCTTGCTATCCACTGAATGGTAGAGGTAGCAGAAAAACTCATAGCTTTTATTTAATTATGGTAATACTTTTGACAAGCAATGTGAAATCCTTCTTATTGTTTTTATCTAAGAAACTAGAAAAAAGTAAGAATAAGTAGGTGAAGTATCTTCTATTTAAATGGAAGAAGTGAATGAAATGGTGGAAAAGCTATATTTCATGTTCATCTTGCTGTTTCAGCACTCATAAATGATAATTTATAGTCTTTTCTGTGATACACGTTTTTCTCAGTAAAAACAGTATACTTGTAGGATTTGAGTGGTCACCTTTGAATGAAGAGGTCTTTATATGGTGATAATTTTCTAATATGAAAACTTTGAGTTTCCATCAAATGTTAGCAGTTGTGAACTGTGGAATCCATGTTTCCTGCTGGAGGAAGAGTCATGAATCTGCACTGTTCTGGATGCCTCACTCTTCCCTCTTTACTGTCTTAATTATAAGACTCAACCCAACTTCCGTGTTTCACTCTGATATCGTATATTTCTGAAAACATAAGCTTATATGAGAGTAGAAATTTTCGGAAAAGTACATTAAAAACTTGCCCTGTTTCCAGAACTTTTTTCTTGCCAAGTTACAAAAATAACTTTCTGAAACCAAAGCTGAGGCCCTTCATAGTTATGGATCCTCATATTAGTGGCAAATATTTGTCATATCCTTAACATCTACCACTCTTGTTGGGAATAAGAAAAACTAGATTATATTGCTGGGCCTGAAATGCCATAGGCCTGAAATTCCATGTGATCACAATTTCAAGTATCAGACTATTCCAATGACAGTATATTACACTACATCAATTTACATGAGATATTCAAAAACCTTACACACCTGTTTGATTAAGAATTTAGGAGGCTTCAGAATCCCAGCCAGATAAATATAGTCTGATTCTATTTGACCTGTGCAATGTCTTCCATTTTTTATCCTTGTAGCTTTGACACAGGATTTGAATAAGCTCTAAACCAAATCTTTGCCATATTCTTTTGTAACATCTTAGTGTGTGCTCTTCATTATTTTTTGCTTCATATGAGCTCTCAGAACAGAGAGTTAACTGTTCAGTAATAGAATTCTGGGCCCCTTTTCTTTTGGTTAAGACACCTGTTATGTTTGCGTTCATATCAAATGCCTTAGGTTGTAATACTCATCACCCCAGGACAAACAAGGGTATCCAATGTTCACTTCCTCTGGGAAGAGGTTCATATCTATTATTAAGATGCTGTGGTACTTCAAACCCTATGCGCTTCTACTTTGATTGTTAATCATACAGCAGTTCGAAAGCAGTTGTACATCATAATAGATTGTACTGAGATTTACTTCTACAGAAAGAATATAACTCAGATCTATAACTTTAATCTGAGTTAAAGTCAATAAACCTGAGTTAAAGTCAATAAACTAAGTGTAGGAATTGTTAGAAATAGACTTATTTTCAAACAAGGAAGGGACACCTCACAAAAGATGGCATTTTTGGGTAGTTCTGTCTGATTACTCTAGCAGAGGATTTGGGACAAATATAGAAATTCAATTACTAGATGAGGTGTGGCTGAATTAAATGAAATATTTATTGTCCTAGGACAATGGTAATCAAATGGTAATCAAATAAATATGTCATGCCTGCCAGTGGCTGCTTGATTAGAGGGAATCTCCCAACCCAACAGTGATGGGAACATGCATGCATGATTAACATAATAATTATGGAGCTAAACCTGGCCAGTCACAATGACCCTTCCAGAGAAAGGTCAGTACCCAGATAAGAGAGCCTGACATGATGGAAATATTGACTTCATTAAAAAATCATGTCAATAGCCAAGTGATCTTAATTAGTCCAAGAAAACTGTGTTAGTAGAAACTAGTTGGGAGAAATATCTGCATCATGGCAACTTAATATGCCCCTCCTTACTATCCCCTTTTTAAATGACTGATTAGATATCCATCCACAAACAAAAGTGCCCCTGGGAGTTGTGGGATCCAGCACCATACCCCAAGGAACACAGGAGGAATCTTGCCCACCTGTGTATCTAGTAAGAAGCAGACAGACCTTGGTAAGGACTGAAAACTAGGAGGAGCTGTGAACAGGCCCTAACCCTTCTTGGTTGTGACTGAGGAAAACCTGGAGAGTCTGACTTGGGCAGAAACCCACAGATGGAAGAGAGTTTGTAGAAGTCCAGCCTTCTTGAGTGGTGATTCCAGCCTGCCATTAGAATGTGTCATCTATCTATCTATCTATCTATCTATCTATCTATCTGTCTAGACATGGCAAGATAAACTACCAGCATCTCCTTTGCCCCAAGGTGACACTGTATGAGGCTTATCTAGGAGGTGTCAACCCCTTCTATTGAAGAAAGAACAATAAGTGCCTGGCTACCCCTGCTGTATGGGATGCTTTTGGAGAAAATTGTTTCTTTCTGGCAGCACCCATAGCACTGAGGTGGGACCACCATGACTGGTTAGAGAGTCAGATAATAACATCAAAGGGCATCAAAGGGATATGATTCCCCCTAATTGCACCTAAGATTTCAGCAGGAATTCTGCCCACATGCCTCTGAGAGATCTCACCCAAGTATTCCCTCACTGGGACTATTCCCTATACACAAAGTTTTAAATCCACACCTCCCCTCCCTCTGTAGCCAGTTCCATATATGCACTCTTGAGTGTGAAAGCAAAAGCAAATTCCAGTAAATAGGGAGTTCCTATAGAAAAGAGACCAGAGGGGCGCCTGGGTGGCGCAGTCGGTTAAGCGTCCGACTTCAGCCAGGTCACGATCTCGCGGTCCGTGAGTTCAAGCCCGCGTCGGGCTCTGGGCTGATGGCTCAGAGCCTGGAGCCTGTTTCCGATTCTGTGTCTCCCTCTCTCTCTGCCCCTCCCCGTTCATGCTCTGTCTCTCTCTGTCCCAAAAATAAATAAACGTTGAAAAAAAAATTTTTTTTAAATAAAAAAAAAAAAAAAAGAAAAGAGACCAGAGTCTTTGGACAAGTGATAAATGACAAATTTAAGCTGTAGTGTCACCTTCTGGAAGACAAGAGAGATTTCTAGTAGCCAACCAGTGAGCCATAAGAACCAAAGAAGATATAATAGCTTAAGAACTCTGCTATAAGAGGCACCTGGGTGGGTCAGTTGGTTTTGGCTCAGAACATGATCTCATGCATGGTTCATGAGATCGAGCTCCATGTTGGGCTCTGCACTGACAGCACAGACCCTGCTTGGGATTCTCTCTTTCCCTCTCTCTCTGCCTCTCCTCCGCTTATGTTCTCTCTCTCTTTCAAAATAACAAAATAAATAAACGTGTAAAAAAAAATAAAAAAGAATTATGCTATAAGAGGGAGTAAGAAGTGAAGAGCAGGTGTATCCATAGAAGGTTGGGGTAAACCCTAGATATAAGAGAATGAATTAATAGTATATCCCACCTGAAGACAACTAGGAAAGATTTGAGGAGGTATCTTTTTATACAGATGTGAAAACAGCAATGCAAAATGATGAGAAACATGAAGAATCAAGGAAACATGTCATTATTAAAAGATAATAATAATCCATTAACCAAACTCAAGGGCATGGAGTTTTGTGGCCTAGGTGATAATGAATTCAAAATAGCTATTTTGGAAAATTAAACAGCCTATGAGAAAGAACAGAAAAATCAGGAAAAATGAAAAATTTAACAAAGAAATAGAAATCATAAAAAAAGAACCAAACAGAACTCTGGATCTGAAAAATTCAGTGAATGAAAATTTTAAAAATGCAGTAGAGAGCATCTATAGTATAGATCAGTGGAAGAGAGAATAAGTGATCTAGACAATAGTAGCTTTGAAAAAACCCAATCTTAGGAAAAAAGAAAAGAATGAAAAAGTGAAGAAGAACTAAATGATTTGTGGAATTCCATCAAACATGCAAATATTTGAATAATTAGGATTCTGGAAGGAAAAAAAGAGAAAGTTTACTTAAGGAACTAGTTGATGAGACTCACATCCAAGTTGAGGAAGCTAATAGATCACCCCATTATATTAATGCAAAAAGAGCTTTTCCAAGACACATTGTATGAAACTTTTATTTTTTATTTATTTTTTCAACATTTATTTATTTTTGGGACAGAGAGAGACAGAGCATGAACGGGGGAGGGGCAGAGAGAGAGGGAGACACAGAATCAGAAACAGGCTCCAGGCTCTGAGCCATCGGCCCAGAGCCTGACGCGGGGCTTGAACTCACGGATCGCAAGATCGTGACCTGGCTGAAGTCGGACGCTTAACCGACTGCGCCACCCAGGCGCCCCTGTATGAAACTTTTAAAACTCAAAGTTAAAAAGAAACTTAAAAGCAGCCAGTGTTGGGGGCGGGGGGAGATTCTAACCAACAAAGGAAGCCCTGTTAGGCTATCACGGACTTCCCACCAGAAACCCTACTGTTGAAAGTAGAATGACATATTCAAACTGTCAAAATTAAAAAATTGTCAGCTGATAATGCTCTATCCAGCAGTTATACTTTAGATAGACTTTCTCAGACAAAAGGTGAAGAGTTTCATTACCACTAGAACTACCTTGTAAGAAATAATGAAAAGAGTTCATTATGAAATGAAAAAATGCAAATTAGTGACATGAAAACATATGAAAGCGTACAACCCATTGATAAATGTAAATATACAACCAGATTTAGAAAACTTTAATTCTGTAACAGGTTAGTGTGTCAACCACTTAACCTATAGCATAATGGGTGAAGGGAAAGAGTATTAAAATAACTATAGCTACTGTAACTTTTTAATGAATAAACAATAAAAAAGAGGTAAATTGTGACATAAGTATATGAAAAAGGAGAATAAAAGGGTGGAGCATTGGCATATAATTGAAGTTAACTTTCTATCAGCCTAAAATTGTCTATTTTATTTATAAGATATTTTATGTAAATCTCATGTTAGCCACAAAACAAAAACATACCGTAGATCCACTAAAGAGAAAGAGAAAAAGAGCATGGCATCAGGGAAAATTACCAATTTACAAAGGTAGGCAGAAACAAGGGAAAAAAGAAACAATGGAAATATAAAACAGTTGGAAAGGAATTAATAAGTTGGCATTAGTAAGTCCTTACATACTAATAATTACTCTAAATGTAAGAGAATTAACTTTAAATTTTAAATCTAAAGGCATAGAGTGGCTAGATGAAATTAAAAAAAAAAAAAGCAAACAAGACCCAACTATATCCTGCTTATGAAATACTCACTTCATACTCTGGGCACATATTAGCTCAAAGTGAAGGGCTAGAAAAAAATATTCCATACAATATTTTTGGTGGAAACCAAAGAAAGTACAGTAGGTGTCCTTATAGCTGATAAAATAGACTAAGCCAAAACTGGGTGAAGACACAGGGAAGATCTTTATATAATGATAAAGTGGTCAATTCATCAAGATGTAATAATCATATACTATGTAGAGAAAACCATAAAGACTCCACAAAAAAAATTAGAACTAATAAATAAATTCAGTAAAGTTACAGGATGCAAAATCAATATACATAAAATCTGTTGCATTTCTGTACAGTAATAATGAACTATTTTGAGGGAAAATTAAGAAAACAAACCCACTTACAATTACATCAGAAAGAATAAAATATGTAGGAATGAATGAAACCAAGGAGTTAAAAGACTAGAAAACTATAAGATATCGATGGATTGGAAAAATTAATATTATTTAAGTGTCCATAATAACCAAAGGAACTTACAAATTCAGTGCAATCCTTATGAAAATACCAATGACAATTTTCACAGAACTGGAACAAATAATCCTTAAATTTGTATAGAACCATGAAAAATCCCAAATAGCCGAAGAAATCTTGAGAAAAAAGAACAAAGCTGGAAGTATCACATGCACTGATTCAAAACTCTACCACAAAACTGTAATAATTAAAACACTATGGTACTGGTACAAAAACAGAAACCTAGATAAATGGAGGAGAATAGAGTCCAGAAATCAACCCATTTTTATTTCAATTTTTGTTTTGTTAATCATCTACAAAAGAGGCAAAAATGTACAATGGGAAAAAGGTAGTTTTGTCAATAAATGGTACTGGAAAAAAAACATGCAACAGAATGAAATTGGACCACTTATTATATCATATACAAAAATAAACTCAAAAAGGATTAAAAACTAAATGTATGACTGTAAACCATAAAACTCTGAGGAAAAAACATAGTAAGCTCTTGGACATTGGCCTGTGTACACACACACAAACACACACACAATCTTTCTTAGGCAAGGGCAACGAAAGCAAAAATAAACAAATGGGACTATATCAGGCCCAGACCCTTTTACACAGTGAATAAAACCATCAACAAGAAGAAAAGGCAACCTACTGAATAGAAGAAAATATTTGCAAATGATATAACAACAAAATATAAAATAACTCACACAACTCAATAGCAAAAAATAAATACCCAGTTTAAAAAATGGGCAGAGAGCCTGAATAGACATTTCTCCAAAGAAGACATATAGATAGCAACAGACACATGGAAAGATGCTCAACATCACTCATCTTCAGGGATGTGCAAATTAGAATCACAATGATATATCACTTCATACCTGTCAGATTGGCTGTTATTAAAGATGAGAAGCAAGTGTTGGCAAGCATGTGGAGAAAAGGTAGCCCTGGTGTCCATGCAACCCTGGTAGGAATGGAAAACAGCGTGCCCCCCCCCCCCCGAAAACAATGGTATGACCACTATGGGGATGTTCCTCAAAAAATTAGAAATAGAACTACCATATCATCCAGTAAATCCATTTCTGAAAATTTATCTGAAGAAATGAAAACACTAATTTAAAAGATGTGTGCACCCCTATGTTCATTGTAGCATTATTTACAGTAGCCAAGATATGAAAGCAACATAAGTGCCCAACTATGGATGAATGGATAAAGAAGATGTAGTGTGTGTGTATAGAAGTACACACACACAATGGAATGGTGGCCCACCATAAAAAAGAATGAAATCTTGCCATTTGCAACATGATGGGTGGAACTAGAGGGTATTATGCTAAGTGAAATAAGTCAAACACAGACAAATAGTTTCACTTACACATGGAATCTAAAAAAAGAGAACAAGTGGTCAAACAAACCAAAATAGAAATAGACTCATAGATACAGAGAATAATCTAGTGGTTGCCAGAAGGGAAGGGGGTGAGGGTATGGCAAAAATAGAGGAAGGGGATTAAAAGGTGCAAACTTCCAATTAAAAAATAAGTAAGACATGGGGATACAATGCGCAACATAGCAAATATAGTTAATAATAGGTAACAATTTTGTATGGTGACAAATTATGTTGGAGGAAGATGGGAAACTGGGTCACATGGCCCCTGTCCAAACATTTTCAGTCCTAACTGAACCTTTTCTGCCTAATTAGAAATAAAAAAGAAGCAATGTAATATCATTTTCAATTATAGCAGTCTTTTCCCTTTTCCTGTTAAAATTTTACCTAAAGGTTGGGTGTAAATATATATAGGAACTGTGTATATGATGAAATTACCATCTTAAATTTGAAAAAAAAAAGTGGATTATTCAAGTAGTGTTGGGACAACTGGCTAATATTTTATGAAAAAAAATGGCTCCCCACTTCATCTTTCTAATAAAATAAGTTCACATGGTGGTACAAAGATTTGGATATTTTTAAAAACCTGAAATTTTTTTTTAATGTTTCAAGTTTTAGTTAAATTCCAGTTAGTTAACATATAATGTAATATTAGTTTCAGTAGTAAAATTTAGTGATTTGTCACTTACATATAACAGTGCTCAACACAAGTGCCCTCCTTAATACCCACCACCCATTTATCCCATTCTCCTACCCACTTCTCATCCAGTAACCCTCAGTTTGTTCTCTGTAGTAAGAGTCTGTCTCTTGGTTTACCTCTTTTTTCTTCCCCTAAGTTCATCTGTTTTGTTTCTTAAGTTCCACATAGGAGTGAAATCATATGTATTTGTGTTTCTTTGACTGACTTATTTCACTTAGCATAATACTCTAGCTCCAGCCACATTGTTGCAAATGGCAAGATTTCATTTGTTGATTGCTGAGTAGTATACCATTGTGTATTATGTATAGATATGTATATAGATATGTGTATATATGTATAGATATGTATGTAGATATGTATATACATATATATATAATCCATCAGTCAATGGACATTTGGGCTGTTTCCATAACTTGGCTATTATTGATAATGCTGCTATAAACATCAGGGTGCATATGCCCCTTCAAATCAGTATTTTTGTATCTTTAGGGTAAGCACCTAGTAGTGCGATTGCTGAGCCATAAAATCTGTAAAATTTTAGAATAAAATGAAACAATGGTTAGCTTAAACAAACAAAAAAGGAACTAGTTTGGAAATTCTTTTAGCAAATACATATTACTTAATGAGTTTCAGGAAATAACCAGTTTTTAATGAAACTAGGTAGAAGCCGAATGGTAAAAATGTCTACACATGGGGAAAAGATTGGAAAGGTGAACAATCCATTGGAACTGGGGTTGTTACTTGAATAAACAAGGCACTCGTGTGCCACGCTTGTCTCAAAGAGGACATAATGTACAGTGTTACATTTTCAGGATGCAGTGGGGTCCCTGGGTTTTACTTCCCTCATAGCACTCCAAGGCTGAATGTATAAGTCTCATTCAAGACCCTCCTTTCTTGTGGGACAAAACTCTCAGGAAACCCTGCTTTGGGTTTTAGAATTTCAGGCAGGACCTGGAGCTCAGTCTCTAGCTTTAGTGAATATGAACAGGAAACAAGCTTCAGAGTCAAAAACACATGTTTTTGACTCATTCTGTTACTTTTTTTCTGCCTGCCTTAAATCCTCTAAAAATGTTTATTTCTTTTTTTATTTTTAAATCCAAACTCATTGATTTTTTTTTTAAGAATTAAATACCAGCAGGGACACCTGGGTGGCTCAGTTGGTTCAGTGTCCGACTTTGGCTCAGGTCACGTTCTTGCAGTTTATGAGTTCAAGCCCTGCATATGGCTCTGGGCTAACAGCACAGAGTCTGAAATCTGCTTTGGATTCTGTGTCTCCCTCTCTCTCTGCCCCTTCCCCGCTCATGCTCTCTCTCTCTCTCTCTTTCTCTTTTTCTCTCTCTCTCAAAAATAAACATTAAAAAATATTTAAAAAAAAGAATTAAAGACCAGTAAAACTTTGTTTTGTGCACATGATTAATTCCTGAAATATGTTCATAATCCAAAGCACTTGTATATCAAAGCAAATTTCAAGAACCATTGGCTCAATTGTGATCTTGTGACAGTTAGTGTCATGTACTACTCATATTGCAAGACATCACTTGTTTATCAAGTTAAAATTTATTAGAAATGTTTGTTCATCTTGCAGAACACTCGCAGAACAAGTTACTAGCAATTCAAGGTTTTACTGTAACATAATTGATGTAAAATGCTTAGCAGGTTCTAAAGCAAATTTTTAATAAATGATTAAAGGTCATTTTCGTATAAATAATGGTAGGGATAATTATCATTTAATTTTTTTGAGAGTTTTTATTTATTATATAGATTATGCCTGTACTTAGAAATTTCTACCATTACTAAGCCCGTGCTTTTTCCTTCTCTAAAACCATGGTCAATTTGATATTCAGTCATAAACATTTAAGACATATCTGTCTTCATCATACAGAATTGCCAAAGTAAATCCTACATGATGGAATTAAGTTTGTTACTTTGTTAAAATGCTACCTTATAGTACAGAATATGGAGTCTTCCTTTATTTCTATTAACATTTACTTCTATTAACATATTACATCCACATTATGTCCTGACAATGTGCACCTATCCTGAGATATTGTTAAAACTTATCACAAAAGGGCAAAGCCATCATCGCTGACTTGTTTCAAGGTTAAGTTTCCTGTCAAAGTAGAGAACGGGTGAGTTTATTGTAAGAAATCTGTGTGACCCACAATTTAAAAATTTTTATGATCTTTACTGTGTGGTGAAGTGCTTTGAGAAATATAAAGCAATATATAAATGTTGGCATTCATTACTGTTCTTTGTATCATTTTGACTTTGCAATTATTTTCACTATTTGAAAATGGAATTTTTTGTGAATCATTTCAAATTCTTGAGGCCACAATAGAAAACAAACAAACAAAAAGAGTAAATTTCACAAACTTTACACTTTGATACTTCTCTCTGAAATGTGATCATAATAAATAGTGTTTTGCTCAAATCACAGGATTGTGGTGACTATCAAATATGCTAATAAATGTGGGTGATCCTTGAGTTAATAAAGTTGTGTTAAAAATATATGTCATGCGGGGGACCTGGATGGCTCAGTCAGTTAAGCGTCCAACTTCACCTCAGGTCATGATCTCACAGTTTGTGGGTTCAAGCCCTGCATCAGGCTCTGTGCTGACAGCTCAGAGCCTGGAGCCTGCTTCGGATTCTGTGTCTCCCTCTCTCTCTGCTCCTCTCCCGCTCATGCTCTCTCTCTCTCTCTGTCTCTGTCAAAAATAAATAAAAACAGGGGTGCCTGGGTGGCTCAGTCAGTTGGGCGTCTGACTTAGGCTCAGGTCATGATCTCACAGTTCGTGGGTTCAAGCCCCGCATCGGACTCTGTGCTGACAGCTCAGAGCCTGGAGCCTGCTTCAGATTCTGTGTCTCCCTCTCTCTCTGCCCCTCCCCTGTTCATGCTCTATCTCTGTCTCAAAAATAAACATTTTAAATAAAATAAATAAATAAATAAATAAATAAATAAATAAATAAATAAATAAAGTAAAAACATTTAAAAAAATTTTTAAAAAGACATGTCATGCATGCCTGGGCGGCTAGATTGATCGATTGGGTGACCAACTCTTGATTTGGGTGCAGGCCATGATCTAAGGGTTTTGTTGTGAGATTGAACACTGCATTAGGGCTCAGTGCTGGGTATAGTGCCTGCTTAAGATTCTCTCTCTGCTCCTTCCCAGCTCACATGTTCGTTCTCTCTCTCTCTCTCTCTCTCTCTCTCTCTCTCTCTCCCCTTCTCTTTCTCTCTTTCCCAAAAAGAAAATTATATATGTCAAACTTGATTTCCTTGCTAGGACAGACAATGAAATTATAGGCCAAAGCACCATCACCCTGTTTCTACTTTGTGTGAGTGTGTGGTGTGTCAGTGTGTGTGTTTGCGTGTGTGTGTGTGCACAGCTCATATACATATAATTAAATGACCTGTGTCAAAATAGGAACAGAATGTATGGCTTATGGGTGATATATTTGTAATGTGTGCAAATAAATGTGTACATAGACAATCTATTTTGGGTTTTTCCAAGTTTTCTTCTCTTCCTGTACATTATCTCAATAATTTAAACAAGTAGAGGAGGATAAGACATATTCTGTTTCCTTTCATGTGAAAAGTAAAGGCGCTTTGGAAGTGTGGCTTCAAGTTATTTTTGTATCTTACCCTCTCCCCCAGCATTGAATGTATCATATCTATGCAAATTAATGTACTCACTGTCTTCAGATGGTTCTGGTGTAATTTTTTTTCTCTCCTTATTATTTCAACTTTTCATTCCTCCTAAGAAATTTTCTCCTTTATTCCAGTCTAAATCCCATTCAATTTTCTTCCTTTCTTTCGCTTTCTCTCTCTCTTTCTCTCTCTCTCTCTCTCTCTCTCTCTCTCTCTCTCTCTTAATTTATATCTCTTTCTCTCTTTTCTTGGCTTAAACAACATTTCTGGCGGTGGGAAGTTGGCAAAAATTCTTTCTGGGCACTCTAAGAGAGAATCTGTTCCATGACTCTCTCCTGCTGTTGGTATCCACTGGCATTCCTGGGCTTGTAGAGAAATCAAGATAGAAAACTTTATGATACATTTATGATTATATATATGTGACCAAATAAATCTTGCCATATAGACCAGATAATTATTGCAATTAGGGACCTTGTGTTTTATACATGTATACTTCCCTGAATGTTTGCAATAATGAATGCCCTTAATGTGCACTCAGAAAAATATTCCTTGATTTTCTTTAGTCCACTCATTATTTCCTAAACAAACTATCCTGACTGGGTTTAAATAAATACCATTTCAGCTGCTGTTCAGCCACTTTTTCTGACCCTTGAAACAAATGCGAAAACATCAGAAACATCCAGCATTGCCATGACTTTCCATTTGTGTAATCACAGCACTCAAAGGAGTTTGCTTTTAAGACAATGATCTCACATTTTTATATGGTACTTACTGCCCTAGAGCACTTGAGATAGCGATTTTTTAAATTTTTTTATTTACATCCAAATTAGTTAGCATATAGTGCAAAAATGATTTCAGGAGTAGATTCCTTTTATAATAATTGGTACAAATTTGGTGAGACTCTTAACAACAAAAAAAAAATAGAGTCAAAAACTAGTGGACAGAGGAAAAAATATTAATTACCAACACCAGTAATTTTCAAACTTTTACTTTTTAATGAGCTTTTTTTAATAGTTACAAATGTTATATACCTTAAACAAAATCTTACCTACAAATCCAGTATGTTTGACAGGATAGTTGAAATCCTCTTAGTTCAAGTGAAATAAGGTAAGATCCAAAAGTTCTAAACTGTTGACACTTCTTTTCCAGTCCCTGCTCTGGTGACCTCAGCAGTATCCTCGATTTCAGGAAGTTCATGCTATTTACACTAATGCAGTAATAGATGTTATTATTAAGCACTGATTAAATTTAAGTATGAACTTCCTGGTCCAGAAGGCAAATATTGTGCTGTTAGTATGTAATGAAAGAGAATATCAAAAATTTTCAAGGGAAGCACTGATTTCCATAGTAAAAATGAATTTAATGTGTCTGTTATAAATCATCACTGAGAAATATGTTTGACAATGTCTTCAAAACGGGTCCTTCAGATTATAAAACATCATGCTTCATATAGCTATTTCTTTTGTGTTCACTAAAGATCTTGGAGAACTCTGGTGAACTGAAGGAATCCCTGCATAGGATTAAAATGGTTAAGTTTACAAAAGCAGGTTTTAGGTAATCTAATTTGGTATGTGAATGACTTGAAAAGCAGGCATGTAAATATAGAGTCTATATACCTTCCTTAAATATAATATATTTTTGCAGGTTATTTTTTACATAGAAGCTGGATATAACTTCATTTTAAGTTAAAATTTTAGATGAAAGCCTACATAATGATATTTACACTCTAACTCAGGAAATATGTGCTGTAATACCTGATGTGTAAATTGTGATTTAGGCTGCCTTTTCTTTTCAGCCCTTTCCCTTAGAATTGTAAAAAATATTATATGTGAGGAATGCCTATCAACAAATTATGTACAGGTAAATAATTTTCAATTGCCCATAATTTATACAGCATTCAATGTTTGAGTTTAACTCTGAAGTTTGGATTTTATATTTTACATCTCAGACAGCCCATTTCCAGCTCCATATCAACTAACCTTCTATTTCAATCCGGAAATGAACAGAGAAAATATTTCTTTCTGGATAATCTCTGGAACAAAGTCAGAGTACTACCTGTTTTGCAAGTTAAACAACATCTGAAGATATTAGGCTCTTTGATGACTTTACTAAGATTCTCTTGAAGCAGACCTAATTTTAACCTGTCTCCTCAAAGTTAGTTCTTAGAAGTTATTTTTTCTCATTTTTTACACGTCTCCTTCTCTGCAATCTGTCTATCCACATGTTCTGTCTTTTCTGTCTCCCCCTTCCTTCTTCTCATCCCACTTTTTCCTTCTTCCCTCCCTCTCCCCTTTGTTTCTTCCTTCCTTCTCTCTTCCCTTTCTTTCTTCCTTCCTCATGCAGTTATTCATCATGTACTTAACAAATAATTAAATTATTTACTGTTATTATCTGTCAAGTAGATTTCTCAAAAAATGGAAAATGCCTCACAGACACACAACATGTGTGTGTTTCACATAAGTTTCACATAAGTGTAAAAGGGTGTTTTAGGGAAAGGGTACTTCATATGCAATGCTAGAAGCTTGTATATTCATAGATCTTTGTAGTCAAAAGCTTATAAATAAATTTATTCTCACATTTGACAAGAACAAAATTAATATTGTGATATTAGAGGGGATAATAGTGAACACAGAATTGAAATATATGATGTAATAATAAAGAGGTTTGGCTTTATTCTGTGTACTTTTACAGAGTTATAGGCAGATAAAGGCTGAGCATGAGATGTGCATTTGCAATGATGCCCTTGGCAAGAGTGTAGTGTGTAGGGATGAATGAGCAGATTGGTATACAGACTAGCTCATCCAGAAACCTATTGTGAAAATTCAGTAAGAGAAGATGGGCCCTGGTTCAAGTCTTGAGACAGTGGAAAAATTCAGATATATAATCTGCAGAAATCAGAGACAAATGATGGAGTGTAGGAAGTGGCTGAGGGAAGAAATACACAGGATTTCAGGATTTCTGAGATAAGTGATTAAGTAGATGGCATTACCACTCAAAGTAAACAAAAGTCAGAAAAATAAGGAGAAGATAGATTTGGGTTCATAGTTGTATTCACGTTTGTTAATCATTGTGAGAGATACCTCCAAATTATATATAATTTGCTTTATTCACTATATTATATAATTTGATTTATACATTTCTCTTTTACATCATTCTGTCTATACTCATTCCCTCATGATATGGTAATGTAAGAATGAGGATTCAGATTCTGAAGCCAGACTGCCTGGGTTTAAATCTTGGCTCAAAGTTTATAGTTTGTTGTATGTGGGCAAATCACATACCCATTCTGTGCTTTGGGATTTTTAATCTGTAAAAATGGATCAAAAAATAAAATTAGCAATGCCTATTTCTGGGGTTGCTGTAAGAAATAAATGGCCAATAGAAATAAAGGACATATAAATGTGAATTGTTATTATTCTTACTATTGTGCACCTACATTATATCTTCTTAAAATTTTCTTAATTTTTTAAAGTTTATTTTTGAGAGAGAGAGAGAGAGAGAGAGAGAGAGAGAGAGAGTGACAGAGCACGAGTCAGGGAGGGGCAGAGAGAGAGGGAGACACAGAATCCTAAGCAGGCTCCAGGCTCTGAGCTGTCAGGCACAAAGCCTGATGCGGGGCTGGAACTCATGAACCCTGAGAACATGACCTGAGCCAAAGTCAGACTTTTAACTGACTGAGCCATCTGAGAGCCCCATACATCTTCTTAAAATATCCTACTGAAATTTTTGTTTACATAGCTTACATTATAGCAAACAAATACTCATGCTTGCCTAACTGCTCCCCCTCCACAAATGGCTATCATGAACAATATTGTCTGCCTCCTTATTTTGTGTCCAGCATTAAAACTGGTAAACACATCCCATAAAAAAAAGCTGTCACATGCAGGTAATAGCCCTTGTGATTGATGGGATCTATGGAGGTCAGAAAAAGCATTATGTTAAATATTAGGCATAGAGAATTTGAATTCATCACTCTTGGAGAGTAGGAACCTGAAGTTATCCATGTAGAATGAGTTTTGAGTACCTCACATTCAGGGTCTTGAAAGCATAAAAATTATTGATTGAAAGAGGAGGAAAAGACAAACTACCTGATACAAACTAAAGTCTAAATGTAGAGCTTTAAAATAATGTAGACACAGATAAGAAATAAAATTGGTTCTATAGACAGTAGTCTGCTGTGTCAGAATAGAGATACAAAGTGAAGAGAAAGCAAATAGGGACCAAATCAGAAGACTTCCATTGCTGGAAAAAGAAAGACTGAGTATTGGTGGGCAGGGGAAGGCATAGGAATGCCTGCTGCTAAATACACAGACATGCTAGATAATACATATTTTTTAATCATTATAAATGGATACCTAAAAAAAGAAATGAAAGTAGGATGACTTCCAGGTGAAAAAAAATAAATAAAAATAAATAAATAGATAAATAGATAGATAAATAAATAAATAAATAAATAAATAAGTAAAGGAAATGAAAACTAAAGGCATTTGCTAGTACCAAGAAAGAGAAATTTGGTTTTTAACTACAACTCCAGGAATGTAAATAATTCCTTGAGCTCTTTAAAAGTACAAAGCTGAAATGGAAAACTCCACCTAAAGATAAATGTCAAAATGCTCCTCCTTCTGAGAAAGAGTAGGATGGGAACCCCACAGTGGCAAAGGAAGGCAATCAAAAAACTCTTCTTGTCCTACAATTCAAGCAGAAAATATATTGAAATCAGTCCCTGGAATTAAACGCACAGCTATTCCCTAGTCTGGATTCAGCATTTCAATTGACAACACTTGAATGATCAGGAAAATTCCAACTCCATAAATTAATTTAAAGAGTGCTGAGCTTGGTGTACACACACACACACACACACACACACACACACACACACACACACAAAACTTGCCATCATAACAGAAGCTTAGCAGAAATAAATAAATAAACATCAGACTTAAATCCTTAAAATCTGCAAGTTTAAACATATAAAATAATTACAGTGAATACATTTGAAGAGAACACATATACGAGATTAAATATGTGTTCAAGAAATAGGGAATCATCAAAAATGGCCAAACCTATTAACAATAAAATCATTAATAGATTGTATAGAAAGAAAAAATTAGTGAAGTAAAAACTCAATGAACAAACCAAATGGCATAAAACAAAAGCAGACGAAGAACACGTTGAAAACTAGACGTGATGAGTAATACAAATTATAAGATAAATATAGAAGAAGGTAGACAATTTAAGAAGCACACAGGGTAGAATGAAATGGTCTAAAACAATTGTCATTTTTAAATTTTTTTTAATGTTTTATTTATTTTTAAGAAAGAGAGAGACAGAGCATGAGTAGGGATGGGGCAGAGAGAGAGGGAGACCCAGAATCTGAAGCAGGCTCCAAGCTCTGAGCTGTCAGCACAGAGCCCGACGCGGGGCTCAAACTCATGAACCGTGAGATCATGACCTGGGCTGAAGTCGGAGGCTCACCTGACTGAGCCCCCCGTGCGCCCCTAAAACAATTGTCATTTAACTGACAAAAAAAGAAAAGAAAAAAGAAAGAAGAAAAGAAAAGAGAAAAGAAAAGAAAAAAGAAAAGAAAAGAAAAAAGAAAAACACCAAAAAAGGAGAGGTAATTTTTAGAGATAATCACTTTGGAAGTACCAGCAATGATGGAAGGTGTCAAGCCTCAAATTCAAGAAGCCTAGTGAATATCGATAAAGAGAAAACAACATAAACTCCCATCTAAGTATATTGGCATTGAAATTCTGGAAAAAAGGAGAAGGAGAAAGGAGAATAAAGCAAATGACTGGCAAATGAACATTAAAAGAATATCTTTCTAGCACAGAGGTATGTCAGCACACAGTGGGAAAATAACTTCAAATTTTGAGATAAAATTACTGTGCACTTTTATTTATATTAATTATCATTTAATATAAAAGTTAGTAGTAGACCATCAGCAAAGAAAACCCCAAACACGTATTCAGGAAGAAGATAAAATATTCCAAAAGAAAAGTCTGAATTACAAGAAGGAAGAGTCACTATAGAAAAATGTGAAGGTTTTACATCAATATGTATTTCTCTGCAATAGTACAAAACAAAACAAAAACTAAATATATAGAGAGAGCAATAATATCATGTAATCCATGAAAAGGATAGTGGGATATTAAGCATTCCAAAATTCTTGAATTGTTTGGAATTTGGATGAAAACAACGGATAAATTTAGATCTTTTAAGTGGCATCTTAATTTAAGATAAACAATAAAGGGATAAAGTAATACGAACAAACACAGTCAGTGGCCAATGTAGGAAAGGAACAAAACAAACAAAAAAACTAAACCAAAATAAAAATGAAAACAAATATAAAATGTAATTCAAAAGGCAAATCTTACAAAGTAGATTGATAGATGTTGATCCAAATATAGAAACACTTGAGTGTGGAAAAAGACGATCTCGATATGATAACATATTAAAAAAGATAAATAGGGGTGCCTGGGTGGCTCAGTCGGTTGAGTGTCTGACTTCGGCTCAGGTCATGATCTCACAGTTCATGAGCTCAAGCCCCACATTGGGCTCTGTGCTGACAGCTTGGAACCTGGAGCCTGCTTCTGCATCTGTGTCTCCCCTCTCTCTGCCCCTTCCCCTCTCATGCTCTGTCTCTGTCTCTCAAAGATGAATAAACGTTTAAAAAAAAAAGATAAATAAAGCAAATATTATCCAGAGAGATGAGACAGTAGGAATATTTCTTTAAAATATCATACATATACATCTGTTATCATTAATTATATTTATTGTATTGGTGGTCTCAGGCAGTAGAAAAAATATTTAATTATCCTTGTGGAGATTTAATTGTCTTCAAAAGAAAAAATTGATAATTTGAAAACAGTTTATTTGAAGTAATAAGGTATAGTAATATTATTTGGGAATACAGGTATAAAAACCATATCAATTTTAATTCTTGAATATTTACAGATAGAAGTTGGAAAATATTTTTTAATTTGATACCAATGAAATTGCTGGAAAATAAGACATTAAGGATTAGATCTTATAAAAATGTTTATAACAAAACAAAACTGAAATAAATGGAACAATACCTTATACTTCCACATGAGAAGACACTGTTATAGTGATGTAAACTTGCCATCTTAATCCATAATTTTACATATTCAAATATTTTGTTATTAATATTATTATTAATGGCACCTAATTAGCTTATTCTAAGTATTATATGGAGGAGCACATAGTCCAAGATTGGCAAGAATGCTTTGAAAGGGAGTAAGGCTAGAGAACTTGCCTTCACTGATATCAGCTAGAGTACACAATAAAGTAAGGTATTGGGGCAGTGATAAATACATAATTTAAGAAGAATGAGGGTACACAGTGAATCCTATGCATGTTTGGATATTGATAGATGTCAATCATGCAGTATAATACTCTGACGAAAGGGATGAGATGTAAGAAAATGGTGCTGTGGACAGTTGTTTCTCTGTGATAAAGACTATCTCAAACTTGAATCACTTGGAAAAATCAATTCATTTGGATTACATTCCTAAATAAAAATGCTACATTTTTTAAGGAAAGACAATAACATAGGCATTTATTTCTATGACAAGAAAATGGAGAAGAATGCCTTAATTAGGGCACAAAGAGTCATATAAAACATAAATGTTATTATGTTTTATTTTTAACCCACATCTCAAAGCACAGAAAAGGTCAGAAACAAGGTGAAAAGTGGACTCAAATTTGAGGAGTATATTTGTGACATGTATGAATAACAAAGGGTATATGTATATATAGGATATCTATAAAAGGATATATACAGTTATCCTTCTTTGTAATCAATAGATAAAAGGCAAACAACTCATTAGAAAATGGGCAGATATATACAAAAGTAAGAAACCAGAAAGCCAATTAAATATAAAAGAATTTCTCTATATTTTTAGACTCAACATACTGCAAACTAAATAAAGAGATACACATTTTTATTTTTACCCAATATCTTGAGAAAAAAATCCTGACATTCATAAACGTTGATGAGGGTATACAGCAATAGAAACTTTTATGCACTGCTACAGGATGTGTATAATAGTGAACAATTTGGCAAAATCTGTTATTCTGTTTTTGTATGTTTTGATAGAACATATTTTAAGGTAAAAGGATTGAAATCAGTGAGGTAGGATGCTGGGTATGTGATTGCTTAGTGCAGGCAGATGCTGAGATTTTTCTTTGTATCTAAGTTGAAGAGTGGTATTAGATAGGTTTAGGGGATTTAAAGAGCTTGGAGTAAACCAACATGGATGTGCTTTACATAATCACTATATTTAAAATGAATATAATTGAATATAAAAGCTCATTACTGAAAATAACTCTGCTTAGCATAAATCACTTTCAGGAAGAAGACTCATAATCTCTCACATGCTCTTACTGCCTCCCATTCTCCCTTCCTTGTGATCACTTTCAACCATTGACATGTCTGATGTTCTTAAGGACTTACTTATACTGGTTAATGTCCTGGGTTGTGGAACTCCTGTTGTGTGATATGTCCCCTTAAGAATTATTTAAACCAATTCAGGAGACATAATAAGTACCCTGAATAAAGGCAGAGTTTAGCTGTATGCTGTGATACAAGCTTTTATTCATATGCAGAAATGTCCCCTTTGTTCTCACTGATTAATTTCACTATGTACTTACTTCTGAAGCTTTTATAATACAAATTATTATGCATCAAAAGCAAGACAAGATCATATTAACCCCTATAATTTTTTTTTGCATTTCAAGTGTGCACAACAAATAGTTCTGCTCAGAAAACAGAAAATTAAAGAGTCATAAAATATTAGATCCAGCTCTTTCAAACCCAAATATGATAATAATTGCTGGAAACCTCATTTATAAATGAGATGACTGAGACGCCACAGTCAGTTGTATAGCTGATAACAAGAAAGAAAGATAGCTAGATGATATGCACTGCTTCTTTCCCTGGAACCTTCTCATTGCACATCAACCCTCGCAAATTAGTTTACAGTTCAGCATTTTATTGAACTCTATTTTTTCTGGACATAACTTGAAAATTCAATCAAGAGAATATTTGCTGACCACCCCCAAGTACTATTTTAAAATCTGGTCAGCACTTTTTTTTAATTTTATTATTTGTTTTTGAGAGAGAGAGAGAGAGAGAACGAATGGGGGAGGAGCAGGGAGAGAGGGAGACACAGAATCTGAAGCAGCCTCCAGGCTCTGAGCTGTCAGCACAGAGCCTGACGTGGGGCTCGAACTCACAGACCGTGAGATCATGACCTGAGCCGAAGTTGGACGCTTAACCGACTGAGCCATCCAGATGCCCATGGTCAGCACTTTTAAATTTTGATGAAACTTCTGTGTGGGAGGTGCAGGTAAAAGGAACTGTAGACTGTGGGATGATTTATACTTTTCATGAGGCTTGATGATAATATACATGACCATAGCAAAAACATTAGAGCTTCCTCACCTATAAAATTGTGCTTATCCATAGAACCTGTTCAGTGTCCTGCTCAGTGTGTGGATTCAGTCCTCATCTTTGTCTTCTTGGCAGTGGCTCCATACTCACTGGTGAAGCAATCTGATTCTCATCAGCTTCTTGGTCTCAAAGTCAGCTTCTCCGCTCAGGGAGTACAACTTGTCAGTGGATGCACTTCCTTAAATTAAGGTATCCATGCTTCTTTAGAATATTCCTAATAGTCATATGATGTCATATAGTCACTTTCAGGAGGATCTCTCATTTTAGTTATGAATAAAACTTTAAGCCAAGAAATGAAATAACTAGTTAATCCTATTTGAGCTACTGAGGAACTTTTGAGAGGAAAAAAGTAATCAATTTAATAAAAAGAATAATCAAAAAAGAAACTTGATGGTCCAGATATATCAAATGTAACAGTAGTGTATAAAGTCACCCAAACCTGTAAACTACTTAGCCAGATTAATAATAAAAATTTCAAATCTAACCAAATGTTAAACCTTTATAGATTGTCTTGTTCAAGAAGTGCATGGGGGAAGAATAAATAGATATGAATTTTAAGGGAACAGAGTTACTAGGCTTATTTATGATTTCTGTTCAAGAGCCATAAGACTGGAAAACCCTTCAATGCAAGGATAATGACTGAGCAGATTCAGGCATATGGTTCAGGTAACTGTAAAATAAGTGGAGGAACACAAAATAAACATCCATTTTGACTGGCAGAGCCTAGACTAGAGTCTGAATCTAACAATTACTGTGTGTGATCTCAGGCAATTTTTTAACCCTTCTGAATATTGCTAATTGGTAAGCAGAAGACCACATGTGATGATGTGATAGAGTCAGAGAGATGTGGGTTGAAAGCCAAGTTGACCTCTTGATAGTTTAATGTTCTTGGAAAATGAAACCCTTTAAACCTGAATGTTTTCATCTATGAAATTGAGGAAATAATATTTATCTAAACTTTGAGATTTGAGGAAAACTCAGGTTTATGTGCTAAACACATAGTGGTTATTTTAAGAATGTTGGATAAGCGATTATCACTCACTTGTGAATGCGGAACTTTGTAAATGTAAATTAACAGTACATACATAGGATTGTCAACTGGAGAGGATGTCCCAGTGAAATCCTCAAAATTTGAGTGACAATCAAAATATGTTTGTCCTCTATTGCCTCAGAGTACAAAATTAACCGTTAATTCTTAGGGACAAATATTACTTTTTCTCTTAAACTTTAATAGGCTTCTGGTTTGATAACACATTGAGTCCCTACTGTGTTCTTATGAATGAGACTATAGTATATTTTCCCTTCTTTCAATTTGTATTAAACAGAGAAAAGGGGGAGAATGGAGAGTGTGTGAAGAGCAAATATTTTAAAGATCCTAAAACACTTACATCATTAACATTTTGGCATGATAGAAATTGGGCTGTATCTTATAATCTGTGGCTTCCTGCAATTGCTGACATCCAGGAAGCAATCCTGAAAGAGTTGCCATGAACTTGGTTGATATTCCTGGTGGCAAGACAGGACAACTGTACCTCATCAGTGCTTCAGTCAACAAAATATTTCAGGTCCACTTAAAAATGGAATGTGAGTGTTCATTTTTGTCTGCAACTTTCTGATACGAACATCAAAACTCACAGAGATGTTAGCATTTTGGTGCAATAGGACACAAGGAGCAGGATGTACAAAACTTCCTCTGAAAGATTGGCTCACTCTAGTGATTTGGATAATGAGTTACCTGGAATTCAGGGCTCCCTGGTATCCCAGTAGAATGAGCTCCATCCATAGTAAGCTTTCTGTGGTTTTGGTGTCTTCCTGCTCCCAGAGTTGAACATCCCAAGGAATCTAAAATCCCCAGATTTGGGGCAGCTGGCATTCCCAGACAAAATTTGAGCTGATGCCTGAATCCAGACTGCCTAAGTCCTGAAGCAACCTGTTCAAGTTCCCAGTAGTAGTTATTTTTCATTAGTGTTCTAGAAGGAAGAAGTGGGAGTAACAGGATGGAATAGGTTCCTTCCATTCGATCGCATTCCCTCACTGTATGTCTAGCAAAGCAACATGTTTCTGGCACTCCTGTCTGTAAGACAGTAGGACAAGTAAGAGTTGTGATTGTTTACTCTAGGTGACTTTGGCTTGCAAGTGAAATCTTTCCTTAAGACCTAATATATGGTAGAGGGGATTGTTCAAAGCACTGTATAAGCATAAATGAACCTATCTTATAGAAGAGAATAATATCTCAAAGGAAATAGCATTAACAAAGGCTGCATCACTAATGGTACTCATGGAACAGAGGATGATGTCATCAGCAGGATAAGAACAATAAATATTCCATATCAGAAGATTTGGATTTTGAATGTGAGGAGGTTTTAGAATATCTAAATAAACTATTTTACTGAAAATTTGTTTTTATGCATTCACAAGATTGGTATATGATTACACTTAGGTCGAAATAACTATACAAATATTCATTCAATACATATAAAAGAAATGAGAGATTTTTAAACAGCATTGGATCATGGTTTAACATGAAGTTATTATTATTTTTTAGTGACTCAGAAGATTGAAAACATTCTTACAATTTTTGGCATCATGAATTTGATGAAATATACAAAATAAATTCTCTGTAAAAGGAGGCCAGCAGCTTCCAACAATATGACCACCCGACCTTGTAAGTACGTCAGTTCAATTACAGTAATTTCAGAGTTGTAACAAATTATAACAATTTGCACCCTAAGGTATGCCTTGCCTACTGGAAAAGCAGAGACACCAAAAGTGAAGGTAAAAAAATCAGGGGGAAATGTTTTGATGTTAAGATACATGGGCATTTTTGTGTGTGGTGTTAGAAAGTGGTTAAGTTTCATTCTTTTACTTTTAGCTGTCCAGTTTTCCCAACACCATTTACTGAAAAGACTGTCTTTTCCCCATTGTATATTCTTGCCTCTTTTGTCATGGATCAATGGACCATCTAAGTGTGGGTTGATTTCTGGGCTCTCTTATGTGCCATTGATTTGTGTCTATTTTTGTGCCAGTACCATAATGTTTTGATTACTGTAGTTTTGTAGTCTACCTTAAAATCTGGAATCGTGATACCTCCAGCTGTGTTCCTCTTCCTCAAGATTGCTTTACCTATTCAGGGTTTTTGTGTTTCCATGCAAATTTTAGTATTACTTGTTATACTTTTGTGGCAGATGCTATTGGTATTTTGATAGGCGTTGCATTGAATCTGTAGGTTGCTTTGGGTAGTATGGGTATTAAGGCACGTGAAATAAGTTAGACTGAGAAAGACAAATGCCATATGATTTTGCTCATAGTGGAATTTAAAAAAATTAATAAAGAAACAAAAAGCAGAATCAGACCTTTAATTAAAGAGATCAAACTGTTGTCTGCCAGAAGAGAGTGATGAGTGTCTAAATGGGTGCAGGAGATTGGGAGGTGCAGGCTTCCAGTTAAGGAAGGAATAAGTCATGGGAACAAAAGGCACAGTATAAGGAAGATAGTCAATGATATTGAAATAACATTGTGTGGTAAGAGATGGTAGCTACACTTGTGGTGAGCATAGCATAATATATAAACTGGTCAAATAACTATGTTGTACACCTAAAACTAATATAACACCGTCAACTGTTCTCAAAAAAAGAAGACGCATGAAATAATTACGGTTTAAAGAATCAGAATTGGTAGGTGTCATAGTAATTTGGTGACTTTGTACTGAGTTTTATATATATATATGTATATACATATATATATATATATATATAGAGAGAGAGAGAGAGAGTTTGAGGACTTTGTACTGAGTTATATATATATATATATATATATATATATATATATATATAAAAATATATATAACATATACATATATGTGTATACACACACACACACACACACACACACACACACATATATATATATATATGAGTGTTTGAGGAATTGAAGCACACTAATAGTTTTTGTGTTCATATATAGCATTACAGTTCTTCAATATGTGGTTTCTACTCTTTCTAGAAACCATTTGATTTTTTTCTGCTTCTCTAATAAGATAAATGAGAAGAGAGAAGGATTGTCAAAAGGTGACCTGCTAAAATTACAAAAGTATAAGTTAGATATAGCCCCATGGTAAACATTTTCCTTCAAACTACCATGCCTTTATCTTACTTACTGAGATTGTACTTTATCACCCAAATATTTTATTTCTAAAAGTGTTCTGTACATGGCTGAATATTGAGAAGAGAAAATTAGAGGCATTGGAAAAGTAACAGTTCTTAGCTACAACTATATCCTTCAACCCAGCAAAATTAACTAACAGAGTTTACCTTTTTTATCTATTATCCTCATCCCCATTCACAGTTCCACTTTCTTATTTAGGCTGTAGTTGCTTTCTGATAATTCTTATTTTTCTTATTGAAGTTCTTTTGTCTCACTGACCTTAATTAAATAATTAATGTTTTTATTTTATTTCTCACTCTTCAGATAGTTCAAAGTTTTCCCTGCTTAATCAAATTCCCATCTCCATAATGGATGTTTCTTAGGAGCATAGCTGAATGTACTCACTAGTGTCTCTCATGAAATTCATATTTCCATAAGCAGGGTAGGAAAGGCAAATGATTTTGTGGAGCCCAAATGTATATCTGTGTTTTTGTGTAACACTAAGAGTTCAAACCACAATTTCACTACTGACTACTATCTGTTTGACTTGGGGCAATTTGAAAATTACTTTCCAGCCTTATTTGCCTGATGGTAAATCAGGTAATGTCTATCTCATGATGCTGTGGTAAACAATAAGAGATTTTAAAGGTGTCTAGCAGCTTTTCTTCTTTTTTTCCAAGATAATCTATGTATATTTCCAAATATCCTGCCCATCATAATAATTATGAACTCAAAATAATCAGGTCAGTATCCCATCTCATGATATACTTACTTAAAGTCAGATAAAGTCATCTAGCCTGATCTATATTAGACAGTCCAAAAGCTGCCCTCACCTTAAAGAGAACTTTTATGGGTGTCACGAGGAGATCTGGAAGGGTTGGAATAACAGACAGTATCCACTGCCAGAAATGGTGCCTCACATGCTCCCACACTTTGTTTGTTTTGGTGATTATATGTCCTTCTCTTGGTGAATACTTGTGTAATAAACATACATACAGAAACAAGCGTGGGCACTTTAGCAACTACTGCTTCTGAGTCAGGGCTTGAACGCTAAGATATGTATTCACCTATGCTAATGCTGAACTGTTCTCAGGGAGAGCTGGTCCCAAGAAGCCTTAATAATAGCTCTGTGGGAAGATTGTGAGAGATTCTTGGTTTTGGAGATGTTCCATTATCTCTTACAACCAATAGTGCCACCAAAATATGCTACAACAACCATCAGGAAGTAGGATCCTTGCTGAATTAGTACTTTCCATTTCCGGAAGACAGAAATCTGACAGCAGTAGATTAGTGTCTTCCAATGTTCTCTGTCATATGTGTGTACAATAAAAAAGGCTAAAGAATTGCCTTTCATTTGTATTATCTGATGCTAGATTAAACAGATTTAGCAGGTGTGTGTGTGTGTGTGTGTGTGTGTGTGTGTGTGTGTGTTGTGTTGTGTTTTGCTTAATCCAGCAATGATTATGGAGATTCCTAGCCAAGTCTCTATTATTTTCAAAATACAATAGCAAGTTGTAAGGACTGGATTTTAATCCTTCCCTCAGTATGGTTGAAGATGTCTGCTCCAAAGCAGCATTACAGAGTTGTCAAACTCTTTTCAGCCTGGCAAATAGAACCTAATGTCTTTCTTCGCTGTATATTTGAACCTATCCAGTAGCAGAACATGCTTTATGACATTACTAATTTTCAGGTATGATGGCTCATGTCATTACATGAGACCCCACTTATAAGAGCTGTGAAAATGTGAATAATCTGGACTAATGAGAAATAATTACTAAAGTAAATAAAAGGATTTTCCAAGGGAGGGCTTTGTAAAATATGCTTATAGTAAATAATAAAATAGTGAACTATGTTAGTGTCAATACCAGAAAACACAACAGGCCTATGTAACTTGTTCACCAGATTTTTATGCTTTCTAATAGTTTATAACTAAAGACAAAATGTGAAAATAGGTGTGATATCCCTGATTAGAGTACAAAAGGCATTGTTTCCTATTCATGTGTAGTACCAGTAGTGTTATTAAATTGTTTATGCAAACATTTTTTAAAAGCCCACAGGTTTGATTAAATTAACATACGTAAGATTATAGAATAGATGCTCCGAGTGTCCAAAGGATACTGAATTTTAAGACATATTATAATCTCTACAAAGCCAACTAAGGGAATTTTATGATTTTAATGTCCTAAAAATGCAAGTCCTATATAAAGTTTGAGGATCAATTTTTATTGTTCAATGAAATTTCACTTGGGCCACCACACTTATTCTTTAAAAATGAATCCTCTGGGCCACTTGGGTGGCTCAGTTGGCTGAGCATGTGACTCTTGATCTCAGCTTAGGTCATGGTCCCAAGGTTGTAGGATTGAGCCCTGTGTCAGGCTCAGCACTGACCATGGAACCAGCTTGGGATTCTCTCTCTCTCTCTCTCTCTCTCTCTCTCTCTCTCTCTTTCTACCTCTGCCCCTCTCTCCTGCTCACACACTCTCTCTCAAAAAAAAAAAAGTCATCTCTTGGGGGCACCTGGGTAGCTCAGTCAGGTAAGCATCTGACTTGAGCTCAGGTCATGATGTCACAGTTTGTGGGTTTGAGTCCTGTGTTGGGCTCAATGCTGACAGCTCAGAGCCTGGAGCCTGCTTCAGTTTCTGTGCCTCCCTCTTTGCCCCTCCCCTGCTTGTGCTCTGTCTCTCTCTCTCTCTCTCTCAAAAATAAATAAACATTAAAAAATAATTTTTAGGGGCGCCTGGGTGGCGCAGTCGGTTAAGCGTCCGACCTCAGCCAGGTCACGATCTCACGGTCCGTGAGTTCGAGCCCCGCGTCGGGCTCTGGGCTGATGGCTCGGAGCCTGGAGCCTGTTTCCGATTCTGTGTCTCCCTCTCTCTCTGCCCCTCCCCCGTTCATGCTCTGTCTCTCTCTGTCCCAAAAATAAATAAATGTTGAAAAAAAAAATTAAAAAAAAAATAATAATTTTTAAGTCACCTCGTATTAAACAAACAAACAAAAAAGTAACTCCTCACAGTGAATATAGTTGTTGTTATCTATAGTTTACATCATATGGGTGATGGCCAGGAGGGCTACTGTAATCAAGGGTCAGGGCTAAATCCCTGAGTTGCCTCCAGGCATCTGCATTTTCCATTAGATTCTTCCTTGTCTTACAACTCTGCTGAAAATCTTTCTGACCAGAAGAAGAGTTTTGAACACACTAGAGAGAATAAATGTCCTTCCCTCAGCTGAGATATAGGTCCCGGAGTATTTTCCCCAAAGCAGAGGCGTGTGTTGTAGAGAAGACTGAGTATGCTTGGCAGTGATTACTCTTCCCTTCTCCCTGCCGGAATTATTAGTGCATTCTTCTAGGATTTTCACTGTGAGAACCTGGGAAGGCTCCTGGAGCTAAATTCTGCCAAGGTGTTGGGATCCCTCTCAGACTGGGATCTACTCACATGCACATCTATACTCAGCCTCCAACAGTTCATCGAAATTACCATCTGAGTGTCCCCAACAGAGTATGGCTCCAGCAGTTGCTGATCCTATTAGTTGTGACTCTCCAGATGTACATGTGTCTCCAGGTTCTGGGGTGGCAGATAACCATGAAACCTCAGTTTCTAATGGATTCAAGGACAGGACACTCAATGAGTCAGTTCATTTGGCCACTTTTTTTTAAAACAGGAGTGTAGATTTCTAAGCTATTGACATTTTGACACTGTCTCTTCATCATTGTTCACTAATCTTGCATTTTTTCTTGTGCCCTGATTCCATTGTGTTTTCATCTCTCATTGTCATATATTTCTGCATTTATAATACAGTTTGCCACTTACTTAATAACCACTTAAAGGTTGCAAGTAGTCAATATGTCATCCTCAGTGGCCAAGGAAGATAACGTTACCATGGTTATGCCTATCTGAATTGTTTACTCTTGCCTTTAAGCCATCATGTGTACACCTGAGAGTGGCAAATGTAAAAATTCCCCCAAAATTGTCGATGTGAATCAAAACACAGTGTTCAAAATCAGGTAATTAAATCTAAACATGTCATGAGTAGCTAGAAATCAGAACAGAGTAATTTGTGCAAAGATTTGAAGATCTTGGAATGAAGGTGATCCTAAAGATATTACCTATGAAATGCTAGAATTGATTTCACAGACCAATTAGGAATGGCAGATACTGGACAGTATGTAGACATATAAGACACTTTAAAGATTAAGAAGACTTGAAAATTCAGGTGAGCAGAACTTGACCATGGAACTTCAAGATGTTAAGAGATACTATTTTCTTGTGTGGTACAGATGTGGATCTGTACAAAGAATATAACCTTTTAAATCATTCTGTGTAGTCAACTGCCCACTTTTTTCACTATGTACACATGAACAAAATGTTTTGGCTTTGTTTTATGCAAACTCTGTGTATGCATTATTATTTGCAAAATAGTACTTTATATGTTTGTATGCATTCAGAGAAGCCAAAGATTGTTTTTCATGAATAAGAAAAAAGGAAAATTAGCTTCAGTAATGTTTGTGTGTGTGTGTGTGTGTGTGTGTGTGTTTAACTTTGGATTTAGAATTTAAATGGTGTACAAATAAAAGTTAGTTTTAAAATTCTGTCTTCACATTTATTACAGCTTGGGGGGATTCAGTAGACTTCTCACTGGCTCATTAGTGGTGCTTATAAAACAAGAGCAATTGAAAAAAGGAAGGAACAGCTGTTTGGAAATGCAAGGAGAGAAATTAGAGCAGAAATGCAGGTAAAATATGGGCACTTTGAAAATAATTGTAGTGACATCAAAGAGGTACAATTTAAACATTATTTAAAAATACCTTGCAAACTGCTTTAAAACTCAAGATCCTGAGTCAATAATGAGTTTATGCATCAGCTACTCCAAATGTAATTGAAACGTGGAGAATGCTGTATAAGTTATTCATTAAAAACTATCCAGTTGCTGAGTAGGAAAGTAACTCCTCCTCTAAAGTCAGCACTTTAAAAATCCTGGGGAGAGTCACTAGGGCCATCAATATTTTGATTCATGACTGAAAGAATGTCTTGCATGAGGGGACACCTGTCTAATTCAGCTGCTGCCTTTAATTGTGGAAGATAGGCAAATGGGGATGATAAAGAGATTTGTTTAAAAAAAAAAATCAGGGTGGGGGTGCCTGGGTGGCTCAGTCGGTTAAGCATATGGCTTCGGCTCAGGTCATGATCTCCCGGTTCATGAGTTTAAGCCCCGCGTCCAGCTCTGTGCTGACAGCTCAGAACCTGGAGCTTGCTTCAGATTCTGTGTCTCCTCCTCTCTCTGCCCCTCCCCTGCTCATGCTCTGTTTCTATCTCTCAAGAATAATAAATAAACTAAAAACAAATTTAAAAAAAATTCAGGGTAGTGATATTTATTTGCATATTTTTTCTAATAAGGGAGTGATTTAAATATCATAATTGCATTCAAATTTGACAGAAAATAGATTTTCAACTTTACTGAATTTCTTTTTTTTAATCAAAATTCAACCCAAACTTTACACTTCTGGAACCCAAATTCTGTTGTTTCTGACTCTAAATTCTCCAAAGCACTCCCTGTTCTGATAGCATAGAATCTTCACTCTCCTCATGGCAGAGTGCAACAGCTTTAATTACATAACACGCAACCAGAAAAGTAATCAAGTTGACTTTGCTCTGTGACATTTGGACCCAAAAACTTCCATGGTTATAAGAGAAAATATATTGTGATATATTTTAACCTTGAATGAAACAGTAGTATTCTTATAGTTTAGACAAATGTACATCAGTAAAAGTGAAATATGAAAAACTTTCTTCAAACATAATTTACTTCCTCCAAAATTCTGTTTGAAGATCCACTTTAATACATCTTTTCAGCAAGGCAAGCATTTCAGATTATTTCCATGCAGATGGAAATCACTCAGTTCTTCATTAATTGAGTTTCAAAATGTGAAAGGTGCTGAATAATCTAATTGGGAAGCAAAAACAGAAAGAAAAATTCTTCTTAAAGCTTTCATTATCTGTGTAGCAACAATTCCGGCTTTAACTTAAGCAGTGTCCATTGTAAAAGCATCTCTTCCCCTTTTTAAAACCAGAAAATCTATACTCCTCAAGGAAAGGATTATTCTACCCTTCCCTCACATTGGTAGAAAATCAAGCACATTTATAGAAAAATCAAGAAAATCTCACTGGTGTCTGGGAAAAATAGCAGTAAACTTTGCCTTTCTAAGCCTACAACATCAAAGTCAGCTCCCCAGGTTTAAGTTTTCTGATTGGGTGTTGCATTCAAGCCTCATCTATTAATAATCGTCCCTTTGCTGGCCATTATTATCATCTGTTTCCTTCAGTGACTTGAAGAATAATATGTGATGAAGAAGAATATTTAAGAATTTTAGACTTTCCAGAGGCTTCTGGGTGGCTCAGTCAGTTAAGCATCTCACTGTCGGTTTCAGCTCAGGTCATGATCTCATGGTGTTGTGAGTTGGAGTCCTGTGTCGGGCTCTGCACTGCCAGTGCAGAGCTTACTTGGGATTCTCTCTTTCCCTCTCTCTCTCTGCCCCTCCCCTACTCACACTGTCTCTGTCTCAAATAAATAAATAAACTTAAGAAAAAAAGAAGTTTCGATTTCCATGACCAAGTGTCATCTAAAAGTCATTTTCAGCAAAGAAAGCTTTGGTAGATGTATGCTTAAAGCAGCAAAGATGATATTTAAATAAGGCATCTGAAATTAGGTAGGGGGAAACAGAAAGATTTTAGAATTTTTAGAGTAGACGCAAGATATAAACTCAGGCCAATGACTCACAGAATGTGTATCATCAGAAATGGTCATGGAAGTCCAGTTCTGGATGAGATGGACTAAGCAACCTCTATCATTTCTATCCATGTGAATACATCCAGTACATCAAGAAGCATTTTAGGCCTCTGAAATGTAAGTAGTAGCAGAGGATTATACAAGAACACCAGAAGTACCTTGGAGGTGGCAATTACTTCAGCACTTTTTCTTCAGTATGCCTTGATCAGAATGCAACCTGTAACCTGGAAGTAAACACCAAGGTACAGAAATTCAGGAGCCTTCCTCCCACCTTTTATTATTATCTGTTTGCTCACACTCCAAATTTCAAGTAACTGTCAGGTAGTGGTGGAAGAAGCAATAATGAGAGCCCACAAAAAACAAAACTCTGAGAACAGGAAGCTTTCTCTACAATCAACAATCTCACTCCCACCTATTGCTATTGCTTTATTTTGTTGTCTCTGTCCTCTTGTCATTGGAAAAGGGAGATCCAGGGAGCCACAATGTACCCAGGAGATCATACAGAGGAAGAAGCCCAAGAAGAAAATTCATAAAGAATGAAATACTGGGCTGGTCCCAACTTTTGCATGCATGGGTATAATCTTAATCATCATTACAAACACTTTGATAGCTGACCACCAGCGAGGACTCAGATTGAGCAATGACTGGTGCACACCAAGGAAAGGTCTGAAAAGCAATGCAAAGGATTTGAAAAATGAACTAACTTGATACAACAACCCACAGAAGGATGATTGGACCTTGTGACTTGAAAGAAAATGGGTTGATTGCCTATTTTAAAAAAATTAAAAATCCTCCTTAGAATTTAGATAAAACTCAGAGTCCCATAACATAATAAGGAAAGTGTCCAAGATATGATCCAAAATTATTCCCCAAAGGAAGAACCAAGGAAGTTTCAACTAAAATGGAAACAATCAGCTAACATCAACAAAATTACACAGATGTGATTTTCTAGCAAAGTATTTAACTATTACACAGTGATCCAAGAAGCAGTCATGAACACTTTAAAAAATGGACAAATTCAGAGTATCAACAAAGAAATAGAGAACGTAAAAAAAAGAACAAAATGGGGCACCTGGGTGGCTCAGTCAGTTAAGCATTCAACTTTGGCTCAGGTCATGATTTCACGGTTTATGGGTTTAAGCCCTACATCAGGCTTTCTCTGTATTGACATCCTGGAGCCTGCTTCGGATTCTGTGTCTCCCTCTCTCTTTACTCCTTCCCTGCTCACACTCTGTCTCTATCTTTCTCTTTCAAAAAAAATAAATAAACATTAAAAAAAAGAACAAAATGGAAATTTTTGAACTAAGAATGTAATAATAGATATGAAAGCTGTACTGATTGGGCTTTGTGATAAAATAAAGGTGACAGAAGATAGAGTGAACTTGAGGGTATGTCGACAGGAATTATTCCATCTGAACAATACAAAGAATTTAAAAAATAAACAGCCTCAGGGATGTACAAGAGAAACACAAAAGTTCTAACATTTGTGTCCTCAGAGTCTGAGAGACTGGTGATGTAAAAGTTGAACAGTTGAAAACTTCAAAAGTTTATCACAGCATATAAAGCTGTAAGTTCAATAAAAATGCCCCCCAAACCCCAAACAGGTTAAGCCCATGTATTTCCACACTAACACACATCATAAACAAATTGTTGTAAATTAAAGCCAAAGAAAATGTATTGAAAGCCCCCAGAAAAAAATGACATGTTACCTATGAGGAAGGACAATTTGAATGGCTGTGGATTTCACTTCAAAACTACAGAGGACAAAGAGAAGTAGCACAACAATATTAAAGTGTTAAAAGAGTTGTTAGCTTTAATTCTACATCCAGGAAAAAACATCTATCACAAATGAAGATGAAATACAGACATTCTCAAATACAGAAAAACTTAAGAGAATCTGTTTTCAGCAGATCTGTTCTAAAATAATTGCTAAAGAAAAATCAGACAGAAATGACATCAGAAAGAAAGTTGGAACAGAAGAAATTACCTAGGATAAAGAGGAACACTATATAATGATAAAAGTTTTAATTTACTAAAAAGACATAACAATTCTAAATGTGCATGCCCTGAACAACAAAACTTAAAAATATACAAGACAAAAACTGACAGAACTGAAATGAGATATAGGCAAATCCACAATTACAAATCAAGATTTTAACACTCCTTTCTCAGTAATAAAAGTAGTAGACAGAAACCAATCAAGAATACAGAAGTACAAAATAACACCATGAGGCAAAGTCCTCAGTTCATATTGAAATTAAATTAGAAATGAATAACTGAATGACAGTGGAAACATCAGTAGACATTTGGAAAGAAAAAAAATTTAAAAAAACTATACTTCGTTACAACCTATCAGTCAAAAAGAAAGCCTCAAATGATATTAGAAAACATTTTGAACTTAATGAAAATGTAGACAAAAATAAAATCCCATAAAAATAAATTTGTGAGATACAGATAAAGCAATGATTAGAGGGGAATTTATACCATTAAACATTTACATTAGAAAACAGGAAGATTTCCTACCATAATTTAAGCTTCCAATTTAAGAAACTAGAAAAAAAAAGAGAAAATAAACCTATGGTATCAGAAGAATATAAGCAGTGAAGATAAAGAATGCAGAAATCAATGAAATTGAAAATTAAAAACAGAAAAATCAATGACATCAAAATCTAGTTCTTTGGAAAGATAAATGAAAATGATATGCCTCTACTAGGACTAATAAGGAAAACTGAGAGGAGAC
Source organism: Prionailurus viverrinus (assembly GCF_022837055.1). Classification (NCBI taxonomy): domain Eukaryota; kingdom Metazoa; phylum Chordata; class Mammalia; order Carnivora; family Felidae; genus Prionailurus; species Prionailurus viverrinus. Next base: position 98,981,484 of record NC_062563.1, read on the forward strand.
AAAAATAATATCGGAAATTGTGGTAGCAGGGCACCTGGGTGCTTCAGTTGGTTGAGCATCTGACTTTGGCTCAAGTCATGATCTCAAGGTTTGTGAGTTTGAGTCCTGCATTGGGCTTGCGGCTGTCAGCGCAGAGCCCGAGTCAGATCTTCTGTTCCCCTTTCTTCTGTCCCTCGCACTCTCTCTCAAAAGTAAACAAACGTTAAAAAAAAAAAAAAAGAAATTGTGGTAGGAAGAAGTTTAAGATGACTTCCATTTTTTTCTCCCCGGTGTAAACACATTGTATATTTCCTCTATTTGATTTTAGGCATAGCCTGTGAATATGATGGGCTTTCACTCCTCTGATCATATTGTGTTGTATAGCAGAAATGATTTTTTACGTATAAATAAAAGTTCTGGACAGATGTCTTTGAATTAATTGAAAAAGAGCTTATCCAGATGGTCTGAGTTAATCAGTGAACTGGCTAAACCTGGGACTAAAGGTCAGTGAGAAAGAAGTCAGAAGTTCAGTGTGAGAGATCACATGGCTGTGGGGGAAGCTCCAGGATGAGGAACTGTGGACCACTGGAAAAGTTCCCAGGCTGACAGCTTGCAAGAGAATAGAGGCTTCCCTACTATAATGATAAAGAAGTGAATGCTGCCAACAATTGCCTGAGCTTGAAAGAATTGAGAAAGGAATACAGCTAGGCTAACATCTTGAGATCATTCTTTTGAGATCCTGGTCAGAGAACACAGTTCACTCATGCCTGGACTTTTGATCTAAAGAAACTGTGAAATAAATCTCAGTTGTTTTAAACTTTCAAGTTTGTATTATTACATTTCACTCATAAAAAGTTATTAAAAGAATACAGAAAGGCTGTATCCCAATAGACCCTATAAACATCAAAAGGATACTAAGGGAAACCCAAAACTCTCTCTCCAAACATAAATTCTACACTTGAGGATGGACCAATTCTTTAAAGAACACAAATTATCAAAATTCATCCAAATGAATAGGTAAAAGAGGGAGGCAAAATACTAGTAGATGATGACCAAGTAGAGTTAATTCCTAAAATGCAAGATTGACTCATTATTGAAAAGTCAGTCCATGTAATCTGCTATGTTAATAGTCTAAAGAAAAAAATCATAGTATTAATTTCAAGAAATTTCAGAAAAATTTCACATTAATTCATGGTAAAGACTCTCAGCAAATCAGGAATAGAAAAGAGCCATCTACAAAACAAACAAAAAAAACCTGTATATATAACACCATTCTCAATAATAATAAAAAAGTCAATGTTCTCTTTCATGAATTGGAAAAAGGCAAAAAAATTAACTGTGATCATTCCTGTTCAACATTATACTGGGATATCCTACCATTGTCATAAGGCAGGCAAAAGAAATAAAAATCACATAGATGGGGGGAAAAGACATACAAAATTCTCCATTTTTTTAACATTTATTTAAAAAAAATTTTAATGCCTATTTATTTTGAGAGAGAGAGAGGGAGAAGGAGTGAGTGGGGTAGGTGCAGAGAGAGAGGGGGGCAGAAGATCTGAAGCCCAATATGGAGCTTGAACCCACAAACCATGAGATCATGATCTGAACCAAAGTTGGCCACTTAACCCATTGAGACACACAGGTGCCCTAAAAGATTCTCCATTTTCAAATAATATTATTGCCTATGTAGACTTTCCAAGTACTCTGTAGAAAATATGCACATAACTAGTTTAGCAAATTCGTAGCGTACAAGATCAACAAACAAAAAATAATTGTATTTCTATACAGTAACAACATACAATTGGAAATTTAGATTTAAGAAATACCATTTAAAGTAATTCCAAAATGGGGTCCCTGGGTGGCTCAGTTGGTTGAGTGTCTGACTCTTGATTGCAGCTCAGGTCATGATCCCAGGTCATGGGATCGAGAGCCCCATGTCAGACCTATGTACTTACTGACAGCATGGAGCCTGTTTGGGAGTCTCTCTCTCTCGTCCTCTGCCCCTCCTCCACTTGTGTTCTCTCTGCCTCTCTCTAAAATTTTGCAAAAATCTCCAAAAAATTGAAATACTTAGGTACAAAACTAGCAAACCATGAACATAATGTTTCCTGAAATCTAAAAAATGCTGACGAAAAAAATAAAAGGAGACCAAAATAAATGGAGGTATATGCTACGTTTGTGAATTGGAAGGCTCCATGTAGTAAATATTTTAATATCATCAAATTGATGTATATATATTTAATGTAATGCCAGTTAAAGCCACAACAGGATTTTTGGTCAGTATATATAATCTGATGATAAAATTAATGTGTAAATTAAAAGTACCTAGAATAACTGAAACAATTTTGAGAAAGAAGAATAAAGTTAGGGGGAACACTTTAAGTAATTTCAAGACCTACTATAAAACAATTATATTCAATAAGTATGTTATTGGCCAAAGGGTAAATACATTAAGTCATTGACACAGAATGGAATATTAGAATTCTACAAAAGTGGGCAACTGAAGTTTTACATATTTGTGAAAGCAATTCAATGGCTAACGAATGTTATTTTTAGCATTTGATGCTAGAACAATTAATTAGACATCCATATTGAAAGAAGTAAACATTGATTTATACTAACTCACTCCAACTGAATGATAGACATACATGTAAAGCATAAATCTATAAAAATTTTAGAAGAAAACACAGATGAAACCTTTGGGAACTGAGTTAGGCAAGGGAATTTTAGACAGAACATCAAAATAAAATCCATAAAACAAAAAAATAATGGCAAATTGGATCTCATTTTTAAAAAGATGTGTGAAATACCTTATTAAGAGGATGAAAATACAAACTAGGGAAAGTATTTGCAAATCACATACCCAATAAAGGACTTGCATTTAGAATATATAAAGAGCTCTAGAATCCTGATCATAATTTATCTCTGAACGCCTGTGTGAACATTTTTTGCATGAATGGTAAGTTTTATTTCTCTAGTATAAATATGCCAGATTAGAATTCCTGGGTCATATAGTAAGTATTTGTATAACTTTCTAAAGATTGCTTGTTCATAAAACTGGACTATCCAAATATCCTATGGATGAACAGAGAAACAAAAGTAGTATATCCATACAATATAAAACTACTCAAGAATTAAAATCAAAAAATCATTGACACATGAAACAACTGAGATGAACTTCAGAGACATTATCCTGAATGAAAATAGCCCAAATCAAAATATTACATATTATACTATTCTCTTTCAATGTCATTTTGAAAGAGACAAAATGATAGTGATAGAGAATAGATCAGTTTTCCATGTATTATGGATTGGGTTAGGATGTAAGTATAAAGAGACAACATCAAGGATTTTGGTGGTGGTGTTATTGTTCTGAATATTGGTTGTCATGGCATTTACAGATTCTCAAAATGTATTCAAATTCTAGGGCTCCACATCAAAAAATAGGTATTTAGTTTAAAAATAAAAAGAAATTAAAAAATGAAAATGTAGAAGAAAATATTGCTGAATTACGCATCAAAGAAAGAGGAGTGCCTGGGTGGCTCTGTCAGTTGGGTGTCCAACTCTTGATTTCAGCTCATGTCATTATCCCATGGTTGTTGAACATGGAGCCTGCTTCAGATTCTCTCTCTCTCTCTCTCTCTCTCTCTCTCTCTCTCTCTCTCTGCCCCTCCTCTGTGTGTGCTTTCTCTCTCTCTGACTAGAGATTTTTGTATGACTTCTAGTAATATTGGAATATTGGACCTAAGATTAACAAGTACATTTAAAATACCAGTTTCATAATTGGTTTTCAAAATTCATTTCACTCAAAACATGTTTTTGTTTGCTTCAGTGAAAAGTTTTAAGCAAAAAAAGTTAGTATATGATTTAATTTTACCATTTCCTACTATATCCTAAAAAAGTAGTCAGTAAATATAAGATTCCTATCATTATGCTACATACAGTCTTTGGAGGAAGTAGGTGTGGAGTAGGATATTGAGGAAGCAACACGACAATGTAAGAGAAAATAAAATATGGATCACTCCATATTTTAAAATATGGATCACTCTTTTAAGTACCTTATATTTTAACAAGAAAATAATTAAGTTCATCAAAGTTTATAATGCTTATAATGCTATGAGAATTACTTTCTATGCTATTTGTTTACATAACAAATCAATGCTCAAAATCTAAAATCTAATAAATATCTTGAAAACAGTAACAATTATCTGAATAAATCAACAGGTATCTATATTAACATATCCAAACTAAAATAACATTTAGAAAAAAAGTGGCCATGTCTTTTTTTGTAAAGAAATAAAAAATGAAGGAAACAAGGGAGAGAGAAAAGGAGGAACACAGAAAAATAGTTGCATGTACAAGATAGGTATCATTTTCATAATGTTCTCTGAAGAAAGTATAAAGCAAAATACATGCAACTTTAACTTTTCTTGTACTTACATTGCAACAGTAAAAAAAAAAAGAAACTAATTTTTAGATATAACACATATCTTACATGTTATTATTTAATATTAAATATAAAGTAGATACCTATTTTAATAATGAGTTTTAATTCCAATATATCTAAAAGATTATGTTAACATATAATCAATGTAAAACTTACTTGAGAGATTTTTATATTATTTTCTTAGTACAAAACCTTTTTTTACTAAATATTTGAAATTTTTACATATTTCAAGTTTTATACTAAATTTTCATCAAGATTACATGATCTGTATTTAGATTTAATAAAACTGAGTTTAAAACGTAGATTTACATGCTTGTTGTTCCAAATTTACTTAAACATTTTCCAGTAATTGAATTAACAATTTAAAATTTCAATTTATACGTTTATATTCAATTTTAATTTTTTTTAAGATTTATTTATTTTTGAGACAGAGAGAGACAGAGCATGAATGGGGGAGGGGCAGAGAGAGAGGGAAACAGAATCGGAAGCAGGCTCCAGGCTCTGAGCCATCAGCCCAGAGCCTGATGCAGGGCTCGAACTCATGGACCGTGAGATCGTGACCCGGGCTGAAGTCGGACGCTTAACTGACTGAGCCACCCAGGCGCCCCTATATTCAATTTTAAAATAGTAAAATAAAAAATTCAGTTCTAAGGTCACACTAGCCACATTTCAGGTGTTCATTAGTCACATGTGGCCAGTGACTTTCATTTTGGACAGTGCATTTCTAGTACATAAATTTAAATTATTTACATAAAAATAGACATTTTTAGTAGGTTATTCCCCTCTTGGAAATGTCTTGGCATCTTGTAAGTTTTATAATGAAAACTTTTGTCTACTGATGTTTACTCCTTGAAATATTAAGTGTGTATTGACTTTAAAGACAAACAGGAAAAATGGACATTGTTTATATTTTTATTTTTTATGATGATACTTTGATAAAACTGTCTTTTATGCTGGTATTTGAGAGTAGCAGTCAATCTGGTGTATTAATTGTGAGCATTCTCCCTTTTGATACATTTGCTTTACTGGGATTCAGAATAAAGTGATATGGTTATTTGCAATTTGTTATAATTTAATTGGTTAAAATTCTCTTTTCTCAATATATTAAAATGGTATAATTGTACAGTGTAAAACCAGTAGGCTAATTTTATTTTCTATAAGGAACAGATGTCAGGGCAAACTCCTCCTAGCTTTTGAGCAGCCCCAGGCATTATGAAAAGTCATCATCTGCAAAAGTCAGTTTCATGGATAAACAGAAAAGTGGGCACTTTTTAAATTTAAGTACTACTTTGCATTTTTGTGTCTAATTCCACACTCTGATATCCCAAGTACCTTCTTAATTCCCTGTTATATCCCTCAAGACTCCAAGAGCAACTTCCATGTTAATTCATATCATTATAATTCTCTGAAATGGAGAGTGTAGCAAATGGGAAATTGCTAAAGAGTAAGGGATTTCAAACTTGGACAAATATTCACACCTTTCATCATGTGCATAAATACACACATCTTTTACCTTATGAGCATATAACGTAAGGTCATCTATTGGCAAATATTTTTGGAGTTCATCAAATTAAAAGAAAATTTGTCATGTGATTGCATAGAATCACATAGAGACATTCAGTTTTCATATATCAATAGAATTCTTTATATTGCCTTATTCAAAATATACTATAGCTCAGCTGTTTGGTTAGATAAAGTAGATTTTTCTTGCTGACTGCAACTTGATGCTGGGATGGCCTGGACCCAGGAGTACTATAGCTATCTGGGGAACACAAGATCCAAATTAAATGTGCATGGAGCTTAGAAGTAAAAGTGGTGAGAAAATCATAAAACAGTAAACTAAGTCCACATAAAAATGTTTGAACCTCATAAAAAAAATGAAGCCTGAACGCAGACATTTTTCATCTTTTTCTGTGAACCATGTTTCTCCTTGCAAGATAGTTTTGCTGGGTTTTGGGGCAGTTACCATGACTAGGTAATAAATAATGCAACTTGTTTCATATCAGTTTCTTCCTACAGAAATATAATGATTTATCTTTTTTTTTAGTGTCTTCTGCTCTGTAAAGAAAGTATGTGGATGAATAATGTCATGACTTTAAAATACACTGAGCACGAAGGACTGGTGAGGTTTAACACTCAGTAAAGATTAGCTTCTCTTGCAAATAATTTTGTCGAGTAATTCTGGAGCCTTAAAAAATAAAATTCATAATTGTTTCTTCAACTACAATTTGAGACTTTCATATGGCTATGGTAAGAATCTGTTAGAATTCACCACAGATTTACCGGAATCCAGTTAGCACTATTTTGTGCACGATCGCTACATAGAAAGAGAGTAGTAAGGTAACTATCAATAATAGCCAAGTTATGGAAAGAGCACAAATGTCAACCAACTGATGAATGGATAAAGATGCGGTATATATATACAATGAATACTACTCAGCCATCAAAAGAATGAAATCTTGCCATTTGCAACAACCTGGATGGAACTAGATTGTAATTATGCTAAGAAAAATAAGTCAGAGAAAGAAAAATATCATATATTTTCACTCATACGTGGAATTTAAGAAAACAGATGAACATAGGGGAAGGGAAGGAAACATAAGCTGAGGATTGCTAGAGGGGGAGATAGATGGGGGCATAGGCATTAAGGAGGGCACTTATTGGGGTGAGCACTGGGTGTTATATGTAGGTGATGAATCACTAAACTCTACTCCTGAAACCAGTAACACCATTTCATGAAATATTATGTTGACTTTCTTTTTATACCAATTTATTAATAAGAGGAAATTAGATTCTCTGGAATTTATGTTTTTCATCCATATAGAAAGGAGATAGATTTTTTTTCAACTCAATTAAATTTTTTTTATTAATGTTTATTTTTGAGAGAGAGAGAGAGAGAGAGCGTGAGCCGGGGAAGAACAGAAAGAGAGAGAGAAAGGGAGACACCGAATCCGAAGCAGGCTCCAGGCTGTAAGCTGTCAGCACAGAGCCCGATGCGGGGCTCAAACTCATAAACCATGAGTTCATGACCTGAGCCGGCGTTGGACGCTTAATCGACTGAGTCACCCAGGCGTGCCCCTCAACTCAATTCTTAAACAGAATACCAACTTTTATTTTTTTTTTAAGTGACCATATTTTTTAATAGGACTACTGTGGCCTCAGTATGTTTAAACAAATTTCTGTTAACTATATTTCTTTCCTAGTAATGGCTTACAACCAACTAAATTAGCATATTTAATGCATATTTCTGATTAATATATAAATTTATACATTGGTAAAATCCCATTGTATATGTTTTTCAGTTTCTTTAAAGCAAGAAAATCAGACATAAGCTAAAATATTTTTTGTTTCACTTAGAGATCTTTATTTTTTCAGCTATAAATTTTGTTGATTTCTTTTTCTTTTCACAAATTTTCTTAAGAAAGGGAGTAGAGGATTTGATGTGATAAAATATGAAATATATCTTTACAGAAAATATCAAAAATACTTATTGTATACTCTATTACCAACAAAAGGCACTGCTTTTGTTATTTTCCTATGATTCTGTTAATCCATGTACCACTTTGTTGTACTTTTTTTTTTGAGGAACCATTCCTTTGAACAGTGTTAAAAAATGTTAAATTCTGTTGTATATACATCAACTCCTCCTTGCTGATTAACATTTATTTTATATCAAGAAAAAATCGATTAAATGATATCCTGATATAGAAAACTAGTATTAATTATACACAATGAAATCACCATACGGTAGTGATGAGAAAGAGGGGTGTGAGAGAGAGACTGGGATGAAGAGATAAACATTTCTTGTTGGCTCTACACCTCCACTGTAAATCAGTGAAGGTGTTCTTATTGTCAGTCAATAATGTACCTTTGCTGATGAAACATACATTACTTGGATCACTGCCATCTGCTGTGCTGGGGATAAAGACCTGTAGGATCTCAAGTGTGTAGTTAAATTACTTCCATGCAGAACATATTAGCCACAGAATGGACACTTAGCCCTTTGCTCCTGCTAGGAGCTGGAGAATATTTTCTGAGTAGCACAAATGAGCACTTTACCATTTGGGGTAAATTTACAGGTAGCAGTAAGTTAAAATGAAAGGTTAAACTTAAAGAGCGTGAATAAATTGGTTGAGATAACTTCTCGAGCAACTTATGTGTTTTTTTCCTATTAAATTTGAATTTTTAGTATTTAATACTTTGAATATTATGTTGTAGTATTATAGGAAAATGTAGCTCAATCATTTCCTCGCAGCCTAGTTAACTGAAGTTCTGTATCCCTGCTCTGTCTTCAAGGGCCATAAAATGGGAAAAAATAAAGAATAATCAAATGCAGTGCCACATAGGCTTAGATAAGATGGATCCTGTATTTTATTTAGAAGGGTCTGTATATCGCAAACAAAAAAAGACGTCAAGTTGTTTAAAAGACACATGGAGCCTATACCTTGGAATCTGGCCCTCAGTATTGGGAGGGTACGCTTTGTGTCTTTCAGTGTCCACGTTCATGAGCAACATCCTCAGGCTCCAGAGAATGCTTCTCCACTGGAGCTGTGTGTCCTATGGCAACCATGGCCTGATGGCATTAGGGTGTGACTGGTGCCAGTATGTCTGGGATGATACTCCTTCCAACTACAAGGAAGATTTGAGTGGTGAAGTTCTTTGGAAAGAGCAAAGACAAATTAGCCTTTTTATGTTTCAGTTTGTGGTCCTGGAAGTACTCCTAATTTAATTTAGTATTTACAGCAGTTGCACATACGAGGAGCATTTTGTAGCATTAAACAGTCATATCACTCCTATATTTGCATATATGCATGTGTGGGGATAACATCCATGGAGCCTAATACTCTTTGTAACGTTGAATAGAGCTATATCATTACTTTAAGGATAGTGAAATTGCAATATAAGTGACCATTATTTGTATGATGAAGTTGAATTACTTATAGTAATTTACTGACCCTTTCCAATATTTGATCAGAATATGTAGAGTACATTGTTTATTTTTAAATCTAAAAATTGATTATTTCCCTTAGAGAGCAGTTCTTTGACAATAATTCAGAAATTCATCTTATTTGCAATTGTTTTCAATAAAATAATCTCTGTAAAATACTGGCTTTAACAATAAAACTGTACTGAGACAACGCGGCGGCGATGTCCGCGAGCCAGGCGAGTGCCGCGGCGGCAGCTGCGGGGTTCTCGGTTCTCGCACACGCACAGGGCAGGGCAGGGTGGCAGGGCGGCTTGAGCTTCGGCCTCCCTCCAGTTCCCAGGCTTCGGCCTCCCTCCAGTTCCCAGGAAGGATAATACTATCCTTAGTTATAACCATAATGAGATGAGTACTGGCAGTGGTGTTAAGTGCCATTTTGAGCTGGCGGCCAGCGCAGAAGCAGCAGCAGCAGAGGCGGAGGCACCGGTGCCTCTCTCTCTCCTCCCCTTCAGCCTGAGCCAGGGGAGGGCAGGCGCGCGGGTGGCCGGAGGCAGTTCCGCTGCCCAAGAATGGGAATTCTCTTCACCAGGAAATGGAGACTGTTCGATCACCAGGGGCACAAAGTTATCATTCTTGGGCTGGATAATGCAGGGAAAACTACCGTCCTTTACCAATTTTCTATGAATGAAGTTGTACATGCATCACCTACAATTGGAAGTAATGTAGAAGAAATAGTGATTAATCATACGTGTTTCTTAATGTGGGATATTGGTGGACAAGAATCTCTTCGTTCTTCCTGGAACACATACTATACTAACACAGAGTTTGTAATTGTTGTTGTGGACGGTACAGACAGAGAAAGAATTTCTGTAACTAGAGAAGAACTCTATAAAATGTTAGCCCATGAGGACCTAAGGAAAGCTGGATTGCTGATTTTTGCTAGTAAACAAGATGTTAAAGAATGCATGACTGTAGCAGAAATCTCCCAGTTTTTGAAATTAACTTCTATTAAAGATCACCAGTGGCATATCCAAGCATGCTATGCTCTTACTGGAGAGGGATTATGCCAAGGACTTGAATGGATGATGTCGCGATTTAAGATTAGATGATCTCTACTGACCTCTTCTCATAGACTTTGTATAAACGAAGTCCTGGACTTTACCTGAAAGCTGCAAAAATTAATGGTTTATATATATTTATAATAAACTGATTTAAAGTTTTTCTATAAGAAGAAAAATTAAGACCACTCATTTGAGAACAAAGATGAAGTCTCACTTTCCAATCTGCTTTCTCATTAGTCCCTTCCAAAGCAAGGTCTTTAAAGCTGTGATTGCCATTTTTCTCATAATGAATCCTCTCAGGACATTGTGTAGCTTCTGGTAAGTACAAAGGGAGAAGGAGACATTTTTAACTTTAAGAGCTTTATTGTCAGTATAAGCCTCCCTAGTTGAATGTTGTTCTCTTCTTGTTCCATTAAGTCAGACTACAAATCAGCACAGATATTCAGTTTCCAATATTTTAAAATGTAAGGTTACTTATAAAAAGTATTTTACATAAGGTTGTATATCTAATGTGTATATACCTCAAGTTCAAGTTTATGGCTTTGATTTATGTTCCAAAGAAAAGCAAATAACACAAAAGGTAATACTATCCTTAGTTATAACCATGATGAGATGAGTACTGGCAGTGGTGTTAAGTGCCATTTTGTGCTTTCCCCTGTGTTCTCTATATTGTACTAACCAACCCATAAAATTATTGGGCTGCTCTTAAAAAAAAAAAAAGTGAACGAAAAAGAAAGAAAAGGAGAAAGTTTGACATTTTGTACCTATTTTTTTGTTGATCAAATTACATACATGAAAACATGTAATCTGAGTGGAGTATCTGCAAACTTTCGGCTTAGTGTTAGGAATGGACAGAATTTCACATTGAGCAATTCTTGTTCCCTTTGTTGGATCTATGCCATCTAAATTACTGAGAAAATTGTTAATCCATTAATCAATCATTATGATTAATCAATCATTATGATTAAAATTATCAAGTGATTTTTTCCCGCATTAATTGGAAGCTATTGTGTAAAATATGCCTACCCAAAGAAGTATCATCCTATAAATATTATAAAATAATTTACCTAGAGTCTTCTTAGGTATTGAATTATACAAGCAGTTAGAGTGAGTTTGAGATAAAAAGTACTTATTTTCTAAGCAACAAAGGTTATTTCTTAATTTGAAAATTTCTTATTTCTGGAGTTGGGATAGTTTGAGATTTTTTTTTGTTTCTATGCTTTTTTTCTTTTTCACTTCTTACTAACCAATGTGAATGCATTGACAACTATAAAATACAACTTTTTTAATGCTATTAAGAGTTGATCAATGCACGATAAATTATTTTTACAAAGAAGTAACTTGGCCCCAAATATCTTATGTTTGGCTAGTGTATTTTGTTTTTCACTGAAAATGGAAAGATAGGAAGCTTGAAGGTATTTTTATTGTACTTGTAAACAGACTTATCCTAAATGTGTTCACACATATTTTTGGGTACTCTCTTTGTATATGTTTCATGCCCTGAAAATCTGAAGGCTAATCCAAACTGGCATGTTTTAGAATGTTCAATAAAAAAAGTAACTACCTTGAATATGAGCCTTTTGGATTTCACGCAGATTTTGATGAGGAGTAATAGTATATACTACAAGCATTGACAAAACTTTGAAAGTTTCTTTCTGTAAAATATAATATACTCAGTAGCTAAATCCAAGTCAGGCATGGGAGATCAGTGTTTAACAGTGGATGTTTTGTGTTTGTATTTATATTATAATGTTCATAATGCAAGTGTAACATTTTATAATATTTTAATATTTGTCAACTTGCTTTTACAAAAGTAAATTCTAAATTACTAAAAAAAAACCAATAAAACTGTACTTTTGCCAAAATGAATATAAAAAAAGTAATTTCTATGGAATGAGCATATACTAAACTCTGATATATATTAATTTATTTGATGACTTATCCAAACATTACCAGTGTTCAGGGAAAACATTGATTAAATTCATTGCCTTAGGGCCTGTGCTTTTTTTAGTCATAAAATTAAAACTTTACACATATCTTTCAATTGTGTCAATGTAAAAATAGTTTTAAGTTAAGAAGATAAAATACAGTAGATATAATGGTGTGTTGGCTATATTTGTGTTTTTGAATATTTAGACATTTGGTTTGAATTTAGATACATGTCTTCATTTGTACTGCTGCTTAGGCCCTGCCAAAGTTAGTGTGATGACCTGAAAGAAGTGTAATATTCTATTTATATTATATTTTGAAGAAAGAGTTCATTGTATACTAAAAAGATGGTCATGTAGAAGAAATGTGACTTAAACGGAATTTTATGAGATTTGCAGAGCAATTGTGATGACAGAAGATGAGTCAAGAGAAAGAAATAACAAAATCATGAAAGCAGAAGCAACCAGACATACCCACAGGAACTAAACGAGCCTCCTGGTTCAGGAGCTCCTCACTGATGTCCAAGGGTACAGGAAGTTGGAGCCTTTCAAGGAGACTCTTAAAAAGCAGGCAGTGGAGTTTAAGACTGAGGCAGTTGTAACCTACACAGAAATTAGAATTAAAATCACAATTTGGAACCTTGAAAGAATTTGTGTCCATACAGAGCCCATTGTCAATTTCATTTTCTCTTCTTTCAAAAACAAAACAAAACAAAACAATTTTATCTAGTGTCTTTTAAATTCCTTTGACATCAGGGATTTTTAGCTTACTTAGATTGTATCCCTTTAATTCCTCTCATAATTTTTTGCATTTGGTAAAGATTACTAAGTAAATGGTTAAATAATAAACTAATTACTCATACCATTAGCTTATTGAAAGAAGATTTTTAATTATTCTAATATTGATGCTACTGTGAGACTTTATTTCTAACTGAATCGTGAATCTCTCACAGATGAGGAGTAATTCTTTCAGTTTGCCGAGCAGACTTTTTTCACTTGCCAATTGAAGGATATTTGGGTTGTTTTAATTCTGAGTGATTATGAGTAGAACTTTCCTGGGTTGAATAGCGTCTTCTAAAAATTCATGTTCACTCAGAGCCTATAAATGTGACCTTATATGGAAATAGGGTCTTTCTAGATGTGCTCACGTTAAATGAGGTCATTCTACATATAGTAGATTCTAAATCCTGTGACTGGTGTCCTTGTCAGGAAAGGGACATTTGGATATACAGAGACACAAAGTACAAGCAGAAGGGAAAAAGTCCATTTGGAAATGAAGGCAAAATTTGGAGTGATGCAGCTAGCCAAAGGAAACCAAGGATTTCTGGCAATCACCAGCAACTAGGAGGAGGCAAGGAAGGTTTGGATTCTTTCTGAGAGCCTACAGAGGAGGACTTCTTGCCTCCAGAATGAGAAGACAATAAATTCCCCCTGTTTTAAGCTATCTAGTTTATTGTATTTTGTTACGCAGACGTATGAATCTAATACAGAACTGCTATGGTAGGTCATATGATTATTTGCTTAGCTTTTGTAAGAAATTGTCAAATTGTTTCTTACTTAGCCTTCCTACCAGAACTCAATGAAAGCTCTGTTTGTTCTGGGTCCCATCCGGCCCCTAGTACACTACCTTTTAATTTTAGCAGTCCCTAGAGATGTGCAATAGCAATTAACTGTGGTTTCAAATTTTGCATTTCCTCAGTGACTGATGTTATTTTTGATGTGGTTGTTATCTAGATCTCTGAATTAGGCCTTTAAATGCCATTTATCCCCCCCTTCATTTCCTAAAATGTGTTTCCCTTGTCTCTTTTTCTCTTCTCTTTCGCTTAGTTGAATTTATATCAATTTTTTTTTCATATCATGATAATGGAGTTTCAGGAAGAATCATAGGTTAATGCATGCATTCAACCCACCATCTTTCCCAGAACTCCAGGCTTGGTTTTTATTCAAAATTACTTACAAATATGGAGGTGGAAATTAAAGAGACAGGTTTGATAAAATATAAATTATACAAATTAAGAAAATTGCATTGCCTTTGAAATTTACTTCCTATTTTTATAGCAGTGTAGACATTGTTATATTGATTGCACACCCATTGGCAGTAAGATATAAGCTTAAAGTACATATGTAAGAATGCATAAAGTTTCATTTCCCGACTCTTGATAAATTTAAACATTCTAAGTCAGCATTCCTAATGTACTTAACCTCTATGATGATTTCAAAACACCTCCAATTTTTTTTTATTCCTCCTTTCAAGAGATGAGGCTGAACTTCCCTTCCCTTGGGTGTGGCCTGGGCTCAGTGACTTGCTACTAATGAAAATAATGAAAGAGAAGTGATGGGATATGAGTGTCTTTTAGCTTTTCTTTTTAATTTAGCTAAAAGACACTGTGATTCAGCTCTCAAGATTTTATTTCACTCTCTATTATACTTGACTCATATAGTATTTTGGCACATCCAAGGGATGTGCACATCCCTTATCCTGTCCAGCATACTCTGGAGGCTGGCGGTTTTCTTGTTTTGTTTTTTTCTGTTGTTGTTGTTTTAAAAATTTTTTTAAATCTTATCTTCAGTTCTCTACCAATGAATTAAATGACCATGATAAGAGTCCTCTGGTGTGACATTTGACATGTAAAAGAAAAACTAGATAATTCATATAATTTTTTTCTCTCTCTCAGGAAAGCCTTGTGAGAACCGAAACCAACATATTTTCCTGTGTTCATGTTAAAGAACTCTGGGACTAGGCATCTTTTCCTTTCTCTATATTAAACAATGTGAGGATAGGGAAAGATAAGATCGATACTTGCTACATTAGAATAAGTTCAGTACTTGCTCTTAGAAGATGAGATTACAAAGTATGTGAACACCTGACATGTCCAGATGAACTACGTGATCATCCATCCATCAAATACCAGGATCCCTGGGCTCACAATCCAAATTTTATGATTTTATCAACTCTACTTATTCCCAACTAAAACCCTAATAATATCTTCTCCTGATTATCTCCTTCTAGGAAGGATACTACTAATTATCCCCTAAGGGATTGTTCTTTATTGCAGTTGGCTTTGCTTCAACAATAGATTTCCTGCTTGTCTTTTGAGTATCAACACTTGTCAAGATTATTGTCCTTCTAGGAATAGGAATTTAAAAAATATATATATATATAATGTGACAAAGCTACATGATGATTCGATTCTAGTTTGTATCTTCACACACTTCACAAACCTTCAAATGAAGTTGTATATCCTGTATCTTTAATAAGTTGAGAAACATGATGGAGAAAAGAATATAAAAATACAACTGAAAGTAATCTAAAAAAATATTACATTGGAATCATCTTAGTTTATCCTTAAATAAAATTACTTATATATCTAAAGGGTTCAGGCATTTTTAAAATGTTTATTTATTTTGAGAGGGAGTGCAGGCTCTTGGCATGTGAGGGGGGGAGGGGCAGAGAGAAAGGAGGAGAGAGAACCCCAAGCAGGCTCCTCGCTGTCAGAGCAGAGCCTGATTCAGGACTCAATTCAGGTCTCAATCTCATGAACCATGGGACCATGACCTAAGCCAATATTAAGAGTCAACACTTAACCAACTGAGCTATCCAGGCTCCCCTAAAGGGTTCAGTCATTTTATTTTCCTACTGGAAATGGACCTTACACAAATGGACAGAGTGAGTAACACTTGAAATAATAGTAAGAGGTAATCTGCCATTTCTACATGGAATGGGCATTCTTTAGCTCTTCATTTATATATCACTAAAAATTAACTTCAGACTCTTTACTGAGAGCATATTCTGACAATTTTGGTGGTGCTAAGTAGAACAGGATGACACTAAGCAATGTGAATAACAGAAAAAGAGGAAGTTACAAGCAAACTGTGTATAGAGTACTACTCAATCTTTACTTACTCAGGAATACACCCACTTTGTCTTTCATTAATTTTGAAAGATTCTATTTCTGTGCTCTCATCTGCTTCAGAAACTAAATGTTTGGCCATATTTGAATAGTTTTTGGGTCACTCAGTTATCATTTCTACACATGTGGGAGAACTTAGCATCACAGAATCTACTCTCACAGTTAAACAAGATTTCAAAGGCCCTCTAGTCAATTAATGTAAACTTAGATTCTGCTTTATTTTAATTTTTATTCTCTATCCTATTTATTTTGTTTGAAAGTCAAGATTAGTAGTTCATCCATATAACAATCTCTCAGATATTTTGAAGACAATCATCATACTTTACCCTCTTTCCCTAGTTTGTCTACCATTCCTCAAAAATAAAATACTTAGTTCCTTGGCTATTTCTTTCACTTTCTCTAATCTCCTAATTATTATAAGTATTGCATACTTAGACTAAAATTTTTAAAACTTTTATTTTTAAACAATTATAGAGTAACAAGACGTTGAAAAGTAAGTAGAGAGAGGTCACAAGTACCTTTTACCCAGTTTACCTCAGTGTATACCTCTTATATATTATAATACAGTAGTAAAGCCAGAATAGTACATTGATACAATTCATGTATGACATTCTACCTCATCTTATCCCTTGTGTGGATTTGTATAAGCACCACCACCATCAACATAAAGATCTATGGAATGTATAAAGAAATTGTGGTTTATATATACAATGGAGTACTACGTGGCAATGAGAAAGAATGAAATATGGCCCTTTGTAGCAACGTGGATGGAACTGGAGAGTGTGATGCTCAGTGAAATAAGCCATACAGAGAAAGACAGATACCATATGTTTTCACTCTTATGTGGATCCTGAGAAACTTAACAGAAACCCATGGGGGAGGGGAAGGAAAAAAAAAAGAGGTTAGAGTGGGAGAGAGCCAAAGCATAAGAGACTGTTAAAAACTGAGAACAAACTGAGGGTTGATGGGGGGGGGGAGGGAAGGGAGGGTGGGTGATGGGTATTGAGGAGGGCACCTTTTTAGATGAGCACTGGGTGTAGTATGGAAACCAATTTGACAATAAATTTGACAATAAAAAACATAAAGATCTATGTCGTTACCACAGGTTCCCCTCATAGGACTTCTTTAAAGGCACAGCCACCCACTCACTCCCCACCACCATCCCTAACCCTTGACAAGTACTAACCTGTTCTTCATATATATAGTTTTGTCACTCATATAATGTTATGTAAGTGCAATCATATAATATGTGAGCACTTGAGATTGGATTCCTTTACTCAGCACAGTGTGCTGAGGTTCATTCAAGTGGTTGTGTTCAAGTTAGTTGTTTTATTGCTGAAAATGGGGCATAGTTTGTTAACTATTTATCTATTCAGGAACATTTTGGTTGTTTTCAGTTTTGGGTTATTATGAATAAAGCTGAGGTGTACATTCATGTATAGGCTTTGTGTGAACATATTTCTTTTTTATTTCCCTAGATAAATGTCCAGGTTTGCAATTGTCGAGACGTATGGCAACCATACATTTAGTTTTCTAAAAATTTGACAATTTCCCATCATGGCTGTACCACTTGACACTCCCTCCAGCAATAGATCCCATTTCTTTGCATCTTTGCTGGCATTTGATGTTGCCACTGTTTTTATTTGGCTGTTTTAATATTTGTATAGTGATATATCATTGTGTTCTTAATTTGCATTTTCCTGATGGCTACTTATGTTGAACAATATACTTATTTGTTAGCTATATACAAATCTATTTTTTACATTTATAACGCATATCATACTTATATTGCTTCTGTATATACTAGTGTGTGTGTTGTGTGTGTGTAACAAATTTTTATCAGTTGATATCTTAGCACGTCACTAGGGTAATTTCACTATTCCATGAATTTAATTCCCTCCAACCATTAAAATATAGCTGATTTTTACTTGTATAAAAAGCATATCCTTTTTCTGATAATTTATTAAGGAATCTGAAAATGATGCATAAATATGTACCAAAATCACAGTTATCAGATAAGTATCCCAGCCCTCTAACTAATCCAGTCTTTTAAAAGCATATCCAAGCCAGAAGACACAAAATAGATTTATTAAGTGAACTGGAATTACACAGTCTGCAAGTGTGTGAAGCAGAGACAATTCAGGTTAAAATATTTTTTAGCAATCCATTGACATTGTGAATTACACACAGATCTTGTGGCTACATCTCTGATGCCAATCCACGATGTCCAGCTTCCGTGGAAGTAGCAACATCAAATTTTCAGTTTTACAAGATGCAAAGCATTTTTCCCTTTGCCATCGTATTTTGAAAGAAATTTGTATAATTATATATTTATCCAGAAACACACATTTCCATTTACATAACTGGCAATCAACTCAAATATTAATGTGGAGTCTGAAGTCTGATAAGACAGCAAAAGTTATGATTAGTTTCTATGTTCTTGCTCTAATGTATGCATGACCTTGTAAACCCTTGAACCTCTTCAAAATATAGCTTAGACATTTAAGTCAAAGTTTAAATTTGCTTATAATCTAAAGCTTTGCAGGTAACATTTCCAAAAGAAAAGCTCCTATCGTGTGATTCCTGAGTTTGTTTCCACTTTCATATTCTTCCCTTAATAGCAGTGCAATCCTAACATACTGTGTAGTTTCATAGTCTTATAACTGCTCTTATGAGGCATATAGAGGGCTATAGTGATGGTGGAGCGTAATGGTTAAGAGCCATACTTCTCCAGTTTAAAACCTGTCTCTGTCATTTAGTAGCAGAGTGAATTAGAGAAAGCTATGTTGGCTTTTACATTTTATAATTTCCTCATCTATAAAATAACAAAGGGATATTGTATAACTCCTTGAGTTTAGGGACGTATACATTGAAATAACACAAATGAAGTGTTCAAAACAGTGTCTAGCACATAGTAAAATACTTAATAAATTTCAGCTGTTCTTATTTTCATTGATCAATAAGCAATGAGCAGTTTGAATTTTTAAACATAATATCATTTACATTAGGACCCAGAGGGAAAAAAGTAATACTTAGGTTAAATCTAACAAAATATGTAGAAGATCTATAACAGAGAAAACTACAAAATTCTGATGAAAGAAAGCTAAAGAGATATTCTATGTTCCTTGATAGGATGACTTGATTGTCAAAACACCAGTTCTTCCAAACCAGACCTGTATATTCACTACAATTCAAATAAAACTCCCAGCAGTTATTTTGTGGTTATTGACAAATTGATTCTAAAATTTTTATGAGAGGCAAAAGATTCAGAATCACCAACACAATATTGGTGAAGAAGAGCAAACTTAGAGAACAAATGTTACTTGACTTCAAGATTTGGTGTAAAGCTACAGTGATCAACTGATGTAGTATTAACAAAATAATAAATTAAAAAATAATAAAAATGATAAAAGAGTAAATATATCAATGTAGCGGAATACAGAGCCTAGAAATACACCACCCAAATAGTCAACTCATCCTTGACAAAACAGCAAAGGCAATACAATGGAGAAAAAATAGTCTTTTCAACCAATGGTGATGGAACAGTAGACATCGACATAAAAAAGAAGAAAAAAACATAAGTAAAAAAATAATTAAAACAATTCTAGACATAGACTTTACACCCTTCCCAAAAATTAACTCAAAAATATCACAAGCCTAAATGTAAAATGCAAAACAATGAAGTTTCTGGAAGATAATATACGAGAAAATCTAGATGAACATGGGAATGCTGACGACTTTTTAGATACAGTACCAAAGGCATTATCCATGAAAGAAATAATTGGTAAGCTGTATTTCATTAACATAGAAAATTACTGATGTGTAAAAGACATCATCAAGAGAATGAGAAGTCATAGACTAGAATGAAATAGTTGTAAAAGACCCATCTTATAAAAATTGTTGTCAAAAACTCACAGACCTCTTAAAATTCAAGAATGAGTATATAGACAACCTGATTAAAATGAAACACCCAATTAAAAATGTCAAAAGACCTCAAAGGATGCCTTACCAAAGAAGATACAGGAATCACAAATAAGCATATTAAAATATGTTACATGTTATATGTCATTAGGGAATTACAAATCACAACAATGAGATACCACTACACCTGAATGGTCAAAGTTCAAAACACTGAAATCTCCAAATGCTAAGAAGAATGTGGAACAAAAGGAGCTCTCATTTATTGTTGATAGGAATGCAGACTTGTTACAGCCACCTTGGAAGATAGTTTGGCAACTTGTTACACAATTAAACATACTCTAACCATATAATCTAGAGTCGTGTGCCATGGTATTAACCCAAAGGATTTCAAAACTTAATATAGACACCAAAAACTCCACATTCATATTTATAGCAGCTTTATTTATACTTGCCAAACTTGGAAGCCACCAAAATGCCCTTCAGTAGGTGAGTGGATAAGTAAACCACAGTACATCCAGACAATGGAATATTACTCAGCACAAAAAAAGAAATAAGCCACCAAACTATGAACACACATGAAGGAGCCTTAAATGCACATTAATAAATGAAGGGGGCAATCTGGAAAACTCACATACTGTATGATTCCAATTGTATAATATCCTGGAAAAGGCATGAAGTATGGAGACATTGAAACACTTCTTGGTTGTCAAGGATTAAGGGGTAGGGAGAAATAAATAGGTGGAGCACTAAGGATTTTTAGGGCAATGAAACTATTATCTATGAACTATAATAGTGGGCACAGTTGTCAACACCTGTGGAATGTACAGCACCAAGAATGAGCCCTAATGTAAACCATGGACTTCGTGTGATAATGATGTGTGAATGCAGGTTCATCCATTACATTATTTGCAATAATAATGGTGGGGTGTTGACAGTGGGGGAGGTTGTGTGAGGATAGAAGAAGGTATATAGGAACTGTTTCCACTTTTCATTCAATTTTTCTGTGAACTTAAAACTTCTCTTGAAAATAAAGTATATTTAATAAAAAAACTATAAACAAACTATATATATACATAGTATATACGTGTACATGTATATATATATATATACATATACATACATGTATATATATACATATATATATAGTTTATTTCTTCAGTAAATACCAAGAGATATATTTCACATTACAAGATATTTACACAGTTCCCGATAAGGACCTAATACAGAATCACAATGCTAATTCTTGTGTTTCTTTCTTCTAATCATGATTTCACATTTGTATGATACCCATCTTTGCTCAGTCTTTTCCAGTGAGAAGCTCTGTGAACTTTTTTTG
Organism: Prionailurus viverrinus; assembly: GCF_022837055.1. Lineage (NCBI taxonomy): Eukaryota > Metazoa > Chordata > Mammalia > Carnivora > Felidae > Prionailurus > Prionailurus viverrinus. The sequence continues at coordinate 99,002,991 of NC_062563.1, forward strand.
ATACTTTTTCATTTTATTATCATAAATTATTTTGTTCTGTATCATAAATGATATTGCTCTGTATTGCTAGCTATACTTCAGCAAAGGTTAGGCGAACAGGGACCATGTGCTGTCATTCCACAGTTTCATTTCATGGATCTGTGTTCTAATCCCTTCAAATCAAGTCCAACTTTATTGTTTCATTATATTTCGTTTTTTTATTTTGTTTTGATTTTTTCCTGAGAGAACTTTTAAATGTTTAATTGAGGAAAAACCCTGATTTCAGTAGAAATTAAACTTATACAATGAATGCAATGTTTAATTGTTTTGGGGAGAAAGATCCCTTACAGATGTAAACTTACACTTATTTTTTAAAGCATAGCATTATTTTTAGAAATCATCATTTTATATCTTTAATTCTTTTTCTATCTTGTAAAATTATTTTTTATTTACACACAGTAAAATACATTTCTTTTGCTGTAAAAGTTTTTGTGTTTTTAAAAATGTAACAAGTTGTGTGACTACCACAGTTAAAATTCAGACAAGTTCCATCACCTCCGAAAATTTCTATCATGATATCCTCTCGCAATCATATTCTCCCCACGAGGTAAACTCCTGAGGAACACTGATGTCTTCTCCATTCATGCAGTCTTCTTAAAAAATGGAATCCTAGGGGCGCCTGGGTGGCGCAGTCGGTTAAGTGTCCGACTTCAGCCAGGTCACGATCTTGCGGTCCGTGAGTTCGAGCCCCGCGTCGGGCTCTGGGCTGATGGCTCAGAGCCTGGAGCCTGTTTCCGATTCTGTGTCTCCCTCTCTCTCTGCCCCTCCCCCTTTCATGCTCTGTCTCTCTCTGTCCCCAAAATAAATAAAAACGTTGAAAAAAAAAATGGAATCCTATAATTTCACTCTGACTTTGTTTGCTCACATTAGTCTTTTTAAAATTCTCCATTAATACAGTCTTCTTGAAAATAGAATCCTGTAATTTCACAGTAGCTTCTTTTGCTCACATGACTGCATTTAGGATTCATACGTGATGATGCTTCTATGAATGCTTTGTTCTTATGGGTGATAGCATTTCAGTGTATATATGTACCATAATTTGCTTGTCTCTTCTTTTTTAAAATTTATTTATTTAAATTCAATTTAGTTAACATACAGCGTAGTATTGGTTTCAGGAGTAGAACCCATTGATTCATCTCTTACATATGACACCCAGTGCTCATCTCAACAAGTGCCCTCCTTAATGCCCATCACCCATTTTGCCCATCCTCCCCACCTCCCTTCCAGCAACCCTCAGTTTGTTCTTCGTATTTAAGAGACACAGTTTGCCTGGTTTGCCTCCCTCTCTGTTTTAATCTCATTTTTCCTTCCCTTCCCTATATTTGTCTGTTTTTTTCTTAAGTTCCACATATGATATTTGATATTTGATATGATATTTGTCTTTTTCTGACAAATTTATCTCAGTACATTACATTCTAGTTCCATCCCTGTTGTTACAAATGGCAAGATTTCATTCTTTTTGATCACCAAGTAGCATTCCATTATATGTATATACATACATATACACATAGACATACACATACATATACATACCACATCTTCTCTGTCCATTTGTCAGTCCATGAACATTTGGGCTCTTTCCACAATTTGGCTATTGTTGATAGTGCTGCTGTAAACATTGGGGTGAATGTGCCCCTTCAAATCAGCATTTTTGTATGCTTTGGATAAATACCTAGTAGTGCAATTTCTGGGTCATAGGGTATGTATATTTTTAATTTTTTGAGGAACTTCCATACTGTTCAGAGTGGCTGCACCAGTTTGCATTCCTGCAACAGTGCAAAAGTGTTCCCCTTTCTCTGAATCCTTGCCAACATTTGGTGATTCCTGAGTGGTTAATTTCAGCCATTCTGACAGGTGTGAGGTCGTATCTCATTGTGGTTTTGATTTGTATTTCTCTAATGATGAGTGAAGATCATTTGTGTTGTTTTCTTTTGTATGTTTATAAATTAGGTTTCTATGAGCATTTGTGTACAGATTTTTGTATAAACTTTTAAACTTTCTGTATCATTTTAGTTAAAATGAGTTTCTTGTCAACTACACATAGTTTTGTCTTGCTTTTTTTTCAATCTAATCATAAAATATTTATTTCAATTAGTGTGTTTAGACAAATTACACTGAATGTAGTTGGTTTGTATTTAAGTGTACTATTTATTATTTTCTTACTTGACTCCTGATTTTTGTTCCTCTGTTTTCAACTTTAATCTCCTACTTTCACTTAGAATATTTGAACATATTTAAGTATTCTATTCTAATTTAATTATGGGATTTTTTTTTTAGCTGTATCCCAATATATTAGCTCTTTCCTGGTTATTCTGACTTCTCCCATTCTACTTAAAGTAACTCAAGTAAAATATTGAAGCATTGTAACTATACAGATTTCTTGACTCCCCTTTATATTTTTTCCTTTCATTTTTTAAATCTTAATTCCAATGTAGTTAACATAATTAATGTAGTTAATATAAAGTGTTAGTTTGAGGTGTACAATCTCCCCTTTAAATGTTAGTTATCTTATAAATTACATATTTAGATAGGTATATAGATAGATATAAAATTTCAATCATTGTATTCATGTTTTTAAAATAACTTTGGTGGAGAAAATTAGTCTGTTCCACTTAACTAGATATTTAGTTTTTACTTCTGTGTTCAGAACTTCTATTTTTCCTTTTATTTCAAGCATGTTTACTTTTTTCTCATGGAGGATGGTAACAGTGACTGTTTTAAAGTCTTTGATAATTCTAACATCTGGGTCATCTCTGGGTTGGCAAATATGATCTTGTCTTTTCCCTCTTGAATTGATCAGATTTCCTGGTTTTGAGGGTTGTATACTGTATATTTTGAATATTATGCTTTGAAATTTTCAGTCCGTTAACATTTTCTGGAAAATGTTAATTTTTTGTTTGTTTATTTTAAGAAGTGATCAATCTATTCAACTTTGTGCTATAAAGTCTGTCTCATCTACTGTGGGTGACAGATTATAATGTCAGTTCCATTCTCAAATCCTTTGCTATGATCTTTGTGCCACTTTTGTGTTCATTCTTGGGCTTGGATAGTGGCTTATGTTGTAATTCAATTATCAGAGCCTTCAGTAAGCACTTTTGGGTATATACTGCTCATACAAAGCTTAGACGGATTATGCTATTTCCTACACAGAGTTAGAAGATTGATTTCATCAGCTATTTCCTCTCTCTTCCCTCTGTCCCTGGTCCGTTTCCTGGCTCCTCTGGCTAGAGTAATGGAGTTCTCTCAGAGTTTCAGCTACATATAGAACCGTGCAATGCTGGCTCTCAGGCTACAGTGGTTACAAGAAAAAGGGGAAAAAAGATGGCAATTCTTTTCACACTCTTCATCTAAGTTGCCATTGTTGTTTTTCTTCTATCCATAGAGATTGGTTTTCTCTGAGACTTTTAGGTGCTCTGCTCACCATGACAGCAGTGATTGTGTGTTTTGTGCAACTGGGGCAGAGGCATGAGAGGAAAAAAAAATACAAAAAAGAAAACACCAAAAAAAGAAAAAAAATGAAGACTCCACATTCTTGGTCTCACAGATGTTCGTTTCCCAGTCCTCTGTCCAGAAAGTTAGACTATTCTTGGACATTTTAATGTCCATGCTTGCTAAACAGTTCCCTAATTCTAACCACTTGAGTCAAAGTTGGGGGAAAGGAGGAAGAAAAAGAAAATCTCACTACTATTGCATTAGTGGTTCAAGTTTTGACTTCCCTCACTCAAAACAGATGATTGGTGGATCACCTATTGCTGTTTAGTTTTCAGAGTCTTCTGGTGATTTATTTTTTAAATTTGCCCACAAATTTCAATTGCAATTAGAAAGAAAACTTTAAGGAATTACTCTCTGAGTGGTTCTTAAATTCTCTTTAACTTTCTCTTTATGTATTTTTCCCTATTCAAGTCAAATGGCACTTTTACAAAACACACACACAAGCAAATACACGCGCACACACACACACAATTTTATTCACTTCTGTTTTAAAATATTGGTGTTAGTGTTAGAAAACTGTAGTACTGTCTCTAAGAGAAATGCAAGGACTTTGTAAAATTTGATAGCACTTTATTTTATTTCAAAGCATTTTCTATCTTCCTATACAATTTAATACTTGAATTATTGAATCAAAGTTTCAAGAATCTTGACCAGCCCACGTGAGCAGAAGAAAAAGACATTAATGTTAAGGTGGGGTAATGCTGGTAAAAATATAGTGGGAAGAGGATTTTGCAATTATACTGCCTTCCTGTACTTTATTTTGTTCAACTTACTGGTGTTTTTCTCTGAGATGCTCATTTCTTTGAATTTGTCATTCTTTTTAGTTTAGGCTTATTATAGCATGTGTTGTTAATAGAATATAGATATGGATGTATCTCTCATTTCCTCTGGCAGATTTATGTTGTATCTAGAGTCTTTTGCCAAAAGATTTTGGTCATTTTATGTCATCATGTAATGACACCCACCATTGAGATGTGAAAATTAAAATTGTTTCCTAGTACGGGTACAAATTTCTATGGTGACTGGGAGTGGTGGCTGAATGCATTTCCTACTTAGAAGGTCTTTTAAAATTTGACAAAATAAAATTCAGAAAAGTGTTTGTTGTTTGCTGGATAAGTGAGGGGACTATATATTTCAAATTTAGTCATACCCTACAGTCTTTATTTTTCTCAAAGAAAATCCAAGGGAACACAAATAATTTTCCCTGAACATTTAACACAGAACTCAGAGGAGTGTAGTTGCATTCTGGGGTAACTTCCTTTGCATAGCCTAGGCATCTTTACTTGGCCACCTTCCCTGGAGGACTAAATCCAAATCACAGATTTTACCAACATACTTTTAGGCATAACCAAACCAGAGAACCCTCACAAGTAGTTAATTTAACAATTTACAACAAAGAGTTTATCTCAATGCCTAGAAAGAAGGTTCCGAAGACTGCAGTTGTGAGATGTGACTCACCAAGCAGTTATGAAAAGAGCATGGAAAAATGGGACTATGCCCAAATATGCCTTTGTATGGGTGACATTGAATCCTTTACTGACTATGGCCAGAGACCTGAACAGTGTCCTTGTATTTGACCAATCTGGATGAATTTCTCTGGTCGGGTATAAGTGGGGTGTGAAGAAAGAGTTATATCTATTTCTTGGCAAGAAAAAAAATACACACACACATATGCACTCCAGGGAAGAAACACAAGAATGTTAAAGGAAAGAAATGTCCAATTATGAAGTAGTTAAAATATGATAATATTTGAGCAATTGATTAAATATGAAAATAGAGTATATATTAGAATTTGATGTTTTAGACACTTTCTTTAAAAGCTACAAGTTTAATAATTCAGAATCCAATATCTTCTCCACAAAACCAATTGTCTTAACAATGACTAAATTTTTTATCCTTATATATTTTTAATGATATTTATAAATATTTTATATACTTAATATAGAAAGAAAAAGAAAACTATATTAAGTCACATTAAATTTCTTATTTTACATCTCAGAAAGAATGTATATTAGTTTTAAGGTGATAAATCAAGAAATAGACATATAAGTGTAATATTTATTATAATATGGTTATCAGAAGTGAATAATTGAAAATGACAGAAAAATGGAAATATATTTCCCTCTTTTTGCCAACCTCAGATTGTGTGACCAAGCTTGAAGAAAGGAAAATGTGCCATTTCACTACATTTTCTTGTACTTATTTAAAATGTTTTGGGGCACCTAGGTGGCTCAGCCAGTTAAACATCCAACTCTTGATTTCAGTTCAGGTCATGATCTCACAGTTCGTGAGATCTGTGTTGGGTTCTGTGCTGACAGTAGAGCCTGCTTGGGATTCTCTCTCCCTTTCTCTCTGCCCCTCCCCTCTTCAAAATAAATTTAAATTTTTTTAAATCTTTATTTATTTTTGAGAGAAAGACAGAGTGTGAGTAGGAGAGGAGCAGAGAGAGAGAGGGAGACACAGAATCTGAAGGTGCTCCAGGCTCTGAGCTGTCAGCACAGAGCCCGACGCGGGGTTTGAACCCACAAACCGTGAGATCATGACCTGAGCCGAAGTCGGACGCTCAACCAACTGAGACACCCAGGTGACCCAAATTTAAAAAAAAAATTAAGTTTATTTATTTATTTTGAGAGAGAGACTGAGAGAGGGCAAGTGGGGGGGTGGGGGAGGACATAGAGGGAGAGAGAGCATCCCAAGCAGGCTCTGCAGTGTCAGCAGATGAGGAGCTCGAATTCAGGAAACCACGAGATCATGACCTGAGTGGAAACCAAGAGTCGGAGACTTAACCGACTGAGCCACCCAGGCGTCCCTAAAGAAATTTTTTAACATGTCTTATCATGTTCATGTATTAGTACTCTTATAATGAACAAAATAAATATACATACATGTCTCTAAAAAGAAAATAGTAATAAATACAGAAAGCTGGATAATAGAAGGATAAAAATGTTTTCCTTATTTTTCCTGGGGACTGAGAAGGATTAGCAAAACATCTTGTAACAAAAAGCAGTCATTTTTAAATCATGATTTGAATAATTAAATTACTTTTTTAAGTTGTACATAAGTTTTGAGGAAATGATTCATATGAAACTTCCATGAGAGAACTTAAGAATGTGGCTATTTAAGATTATTCAGTTAAATGTTTATTAAATACTTATTAAAAGCAATCCTTTTACAAGTTAATAGAAACACAGTGATGGAAGTGTGTAAAGCCACAGTCTTTACACATGACAAGTGTTTAAACAGCAGGAAAATAATGGTTGACTTTTTTAAGATGTGAAATTTTATACTAGAAAAACGCAACAATGCACTGTGCTACCACAGGACGAACTGATAATCAGAGCAGGTATATAGGATGGCTTGAAAAGGTGGACGTTGAAGGATAAGTACAATCTCAAAATAGAAAACCAGTCTGAAGGGTGGGTAACAAAGTTCAAGTAATAGAGTTGGGTGTGGACTGTTGGATGAGACACATTGATGGCCAGAGATGGAAGTAGTCAAGTGAGGAGAGGTTGGTCAGTTCATGAAAGAATATTTTAATCCAAAGAAGAAGTTTGGTTTTATCTTATTAACACTAAGTATTTATTAAATATTTTAATCATAGAATTAATATACTCTAAATAGCATTGTTTTTATTTTTATTTAAATTCATGTTAGTTAACATATAGTGTAGTATTGGTTTCAAGAGTAGAATTTAATGATTCATCCCTTACATATAACACCCAGTGTTCATCCCAACAAGTGCCCCCTTAATGCCCATCGCCCATTTAGCCCATTCCCCTACCCACCTTCTCTCCAGCAATCTTCAGTTCGTTCTCTGTTTTTAAGAGTTTCTTACAGTTTGCCTCCCTCTCTGTTTTTCTCTTATTTTATTTTACCTTCCCTTCCCTTATGTTCATCTGTATTGATTTTAAATTCCACATATGAGTGAAATAATATGGTATTTGTTTTTCTGTTATTTATTTTGCTTAGCATAATACATTCCTCTTCCATTCATGTTGTTGCAAATGGCAAAATTTCATTCTTTCTGATAGCTGAGTAATATTCCATAGCATATATATATATATATATATATATATATATATATATATATACACACCACATCTTCTTTATCCATAAATTCATCAGTCAATGGACACCAAATAGCATTTTTTTAAGTTTTATTTATTTCTTTTGAGAGAAAGAATGAAACAGAGAAAGGGCAGAAGGAGAGGAGAGAGACAATCCCAAGCAGGCTCCTCACTGGCAGCACAGAGCCTGACATGGAGCTCGAACTCACGAACTGTGAGATCGTGACCTGAGCTGAAGCCAAGAGTCTGACACTTAATAGACTTAGTCACCCAGGCACCCACCAACTAGCATATTAGAAAAATTATTTGTATAGCCATGTTTAGGATAATTAAGGAAGAGCCCAGAGACAGAGGAGCAGGTTTTTAAGCTATTGCATTACTTTAGGGCTTCCAATTTTTTGTTTACTGGGGAGGTGAAAAAGAGTAGATGGAATCTTGCAAAATTAAGTTAAAGTCAGCAATTTTGCTTGCTCTAGTTGCTTACTTTATTTTTTGTTTATATCTTTCCACCTTTTGTGGGGAGTAAAATAACCTCATTCAATGAAGAATAGTGGTATTTCTTTTCACAAGTAAAAACTAATGGGTATTATCATTGTGTTTATTGCTTATTTTGGTCAATATCACTGATACTCTAATCCCTACCAACATCTACAAAATTATTATTTTTAACAGTAATTTAATTTAAAATATCAGATTTAGGGTTCTGTGAATTTTTTCAAAACCTATATCCAAATATTGCAAAAGGTATCTCTAATTTTCTAAATAAATCATGTTAATAAAAACTGTGTCTTTACATCAACCTAAACATCAAATTGTCTCAGTTTCATAGATCTTTCAATGATACAAAAAGTTGGGTCAATAAAACTAATAGAATATGTGTTTATTGTACATTATGAATAAATAAATAACAGTGTTACCTTTAACATCCAGTGTGTGTTACAACACTGTTTGCCGTTTGTGGCAATTAATATGCCCTCCTCTGCTTTTCTTCCACTAGTTGAGATCCTTCAAAATCAGGCACAGAAGATGGAGAATTCCCATGTATGCGGTCATTCGACTAATACCTCATCTTGACATATCATCATCTTATTTTTGATAATCCAAAAAGATCCCAGTTTCATACATATTTGGTACTCCAAAATTTATATGTACTTGAGAAACTTGAAATTAAAAAATGAGCCATATGTAGGATATTTTGATTCTTCATTTACTATATTAATTTTCCACTTCAAATGTCTCTAAAATTAGAAAAGACACTGAACGTGAACCCCCCAAAGCCTCATTTAAAAACAATTTGAATTGCCACAATTATCATAAATCACTCTAATAGGGTAATTTTCTATCACTTATGACACCATCACATTTGAGTTCATTGGGGCTTTCCTAAATAAAACATAACTTTTCATTGTTAAATAATGCCATGTGCCTCTTCTGCATTTTGACTCAAATGGATGTCAACTTATAGTTCAAAACTGAATGAATAAAACACTCCATAATTATTTCCTAAAAAGTTCATAGTTTAGCTATCAAGATAATCTTCTTCAGCATATTATTTTAAAAATTCTGTCATGTTATGAATAATCATATGTACCATGTTATGGTGAGAATTTTAGGGCACCTCTGAGCTAAAGTTTATTGCTAGGATAGTTAACTCAGATGGTTACTGAAACAAATGCAGAATTCACATTTCTGGAAATCAGATAGCTTTGCTCCATTTTTCAAGTTACCCAGTAAATACATCTTTAAAAGTATCTGCCACTGTTTTAAGTCCCATCAAGAGAGACTCTGTAGATTTTATCTTCATCTTCATTAAACTCAAACTCTTAAACTCAACAAGGAAGATTCTCCTTCACTGAAGGTCCAAAATCTAGTTAAAATGATAGTTCATTCTGAACATAAAATCACTTTTCCATGCTTTACTGTAATGGAAAATTAATTCCTTTTAGTTGTTAGAAAAGGACCAAATAGCCTTACTAGTTTCAGAGACCTAGTAGCTTATATAGGTTCAGAGGTATCTCAGTCCCCATATGCACATCTTCCTCAAGGAGTAAGTTTTTATATCTTAAACACTCCTGGAGGCTTCACTTTTACCTATTTCATACCCCAGACTACATATTATCAATAGATAAGAATTGAAGGCAATTCTAGGCAAATGAAAGTGAGACAGGACAAAATAAAACTATGAGTGCCTGGGTGGAAAATGGAAACTCTTGTTGGAACAAGGAGATCCAAGCAAGACAAAGTATTGGCATTAGTTCAGAAAGAGACAAATTGCCAAGAATTTATAATGCAGTCCCCTATTCCTCTCATTAGCAGGAACAACCTAGAGGTTGCCCTGTCACTGTAAATTACATGTTTCAAATGAACATGACCTATTTCTCCTCCTTGTTGAATGATTTTGTGACTTGTTACATTCCCCTTAGCACAGGCTTTTACTAACATTTTAGGTTTCTTGGAGGCATCTAAACCTTGAAGGAAAGGAATTAAGAATGAAATTTAGAAACAATAACATAATCCTCTTATACTCCCTGTATTTTGAGTTTGAATCTGAAAGAGTTTGAATCTGAAGAGTCCTTATTCCCAAGCCAGTGCCTGAATAATCATGAGTGGCTTATTCCTTACAGGAAGATGAATAGACTATTCCAGTATCATCTGAAGGCATCCAAAATGACCCTGAATCCCAAAACAATCTGAGCATGGTGGTTAAGAGTATGGGATGATACTTTTAATTAAGTTCAAATTCCAGTGCAACCACTCAGTAATTTTGCTATATAGGCTACATAATATTTGCTTGGAGCCTTAATTTTCCATCTATAAAATGGCCATGTTAATAATAATAGTAATAATAATAATAATAATAATAATAATATGTTACATATAGCAAATAATAGAAAATGTGTGAAAGTACTTAGTATAAAAAGAACCATAATAGTAGTGGTAGTTAGTAGTAGTGGTATGATTGGTAAAATTTAAAAAAAAGGAAGTTCAAGATTTTTGCTCTGAAAGGAGGTTATTCAAAGCTATGCTTTGTTTAACCTAGTGTTACTCATTTAATGCCTCTTGCACTAATTTCACCTAAAATTTACATCATTCTAATTACTTCTGCTCTTTCCATGGACAACCTCTGAACACAATCATTTTAACTGTATCTTCTTTGCCCAGTAGTTCCATCTTGGTACTGATGCCTTTCTGTTCTAATTTTACTTCTAGGAGGTTTGCCTCTTTTCCACACAACTGATGGGACTATCCTAAATCCTGCATTTTGCAGAATCACTAAATAGCTCGCCCTGTCTTTCTATATAAAGTTGCAAAAGTCATTTTTAGTAGTTTCTCCATCTTACTGTCTGTATCCAGTCTTTTGACATCTTTCCTTTCTAACTCAGAAGTCAGTCTCCTTTATCTCTTACAAGTGCTTGAATTCCTTCTCAGGTCACCCCTGGATTACTAGACCAGTTTTTTAAATAATGTTATTGCTACCTTCCATCTCTGTAGTTCACACTCTTCAGTTCCAAAATATTTGCTTCTAAAATGGGAATTTAATTACAACTTCTGTTTGAATTTTTTTCCGAGTATACACTTGCTTCAGAATATGTTTTTCATTGCCTTTGGTTTTACTGGTATTGTTATTGTTGCAAATTCATTTCAAGCCCATTTAAGCAGCTGAAGCACTAAAGGCCAAAGAAAAAGTCTTCCTCTCAATTTGCATTACTATCAGACTCCCTAGATGTAATCACTCTTCAGAGTTTTCCTTGAATCTCTCTAAACATATTCTAAGGATTAGATTGTCAGGTGAACTCACTAGAATCTGAGATCTTATCCACTGTAAAGCTTTCCAAGTAATTTCAAGAATGCTAGTAATTCTGAGGCAGAAGTGAAGCCTGAGGAAACGAGGACTGCCAAAGTTGCTCCCAGATTGAGTTTATGTCTACCCAGATATAATATATGTAGACACATCATACACCCAAAAGGCAACTATTTCAGTTATGAAGCATCACTAGTTTATTCTCTGACATTTATATAACTTGTTACACTTTTCAACATTAATACATAATACATGCTATTTTCCAATTTACATGTATTAAAATTACTATCCATATGTTTTTATACCTAATTATTATTAATGGATTTCCAGTATTTTAAAAGAATATACTCTATATTTCCTTTCCTATACTGATGCATTTTTAGTTGTATTTTGATAGTACAATAATAGTTGAATTTGTAGGATTTTGATATACTTTTTCACATTTGTAAAAATGTATCTGAAGAAATATTCTTACAAGGGTTATACATTTTAATTTTGACAGATATAGTAAAATTCAAATCCAAAACATATTTCAAATTAAACTGTCAAATTAAACTGTGTGAGTACATATTTCACTTTCACAGTTGACATTATTTTTAATATTTTTAATCTTTGTCAGTTTTATGAGTAAAAAGTATTACTATTTTAATTGAAGTATAATTAACATAAAATGTTATGTTAGTTTCAAGTGTTCAATATGATTCAATAATTCTATACATTTCTCAGTACTTATCAAGACAAGTGTACTCTTGGTCCCCTTGTATCTTTTTCTCTTATCCCCCGACCCACCTCCTCTCTGGCAACCACTAGTTTATTATCAATATTTAAGAGTCTGTTTTTGTCTCTTTCCTTGTTCATTTGTTTTATTTCTGAAATTCTACTTATGAGTGAAATTATGTTATTCGCCTTTCTCTGACTGACTTATTTTACTCAGCATCATGGCCTCTAGGTCTATCCATGTTGCTGCAGATGGCAAGTTTTCATTTTTGATGACAGAATAATATTCTATTGTATGTATATGTGTGTGTGTGTGTGTGTGTGTGTGTGTATGTGCGTGTGTGTGTGTGTATATATATACCAGTTCTTTATCCATTTGTCTATGGATAGACACTTAGGTTTCTTCTATCTCTTGGCTTTTGTAAATATTGCTGCAATAAACATAGGGGTGCATGTATCTTTTTAAATTAATGTTTCCATTTTCTTTCAGTAAATAGTAGTGGAATTATTGTATCATATGATAATTCTACCTTTACTTTTTTAGGAACCTTTATACTGTTTTCCACTGTGGCTGCATCAATTTGCATTCCCACTAAAAGTGCACAAGGTTTCCTTTTTCTCCACCCCCTGGCCTACACTTACTACTTTTTGTTTTGATTTTAGCCATTCATACATGTGTAAAATGATATCTTATTTTGATTTTAATTTACAAGTCACTGATGATGAGTGATGTAGAGCATCTTTTCATGTGTCTATTGGCTATCTGTATGTTTTCTTTGGAAAAATTACTACTGAGGTCATTGCTCATTTTTTAATCCAATTATTTGTGTAAACGTATTATTTCATAATTTCTGTATGTATTTTATTCATCCAGCAAATAGTTTTGGAGTGGCTATAAATTACTAGGCATCATATTTGTGGTTGTGATATATTGATAATCAAAATATTAAATCCTGGGGTGCCTGGGTGGCTCAGTCGGTTAAACATCCGACTTTGGCTCAGGTCATGATCTCACAGTTCATGGGTTTGAACACTGCATCAGGCTCTGTGCTGACAGCTTAGAACCTGGGCCTCCTTTGGATTCTGTTCTCTCTCTCTCTCTCTCTCTCTCTCTCTCTCTCAAAAAATAAATAAATGTTAAAAATTTTTTTTTAATATTAAATCCTGGGGCACCTGGGTGGCTCAGTTGGTTAAGTGTCTGACTCTTGATCTCTGCTCAAGTCATGATCTTACAGATCGTGAGATCAAGCCCTGTGTCAGGCTCTGCACTAACAACATGGAACCTGCTTGGACTTCTCTCCCTCATCTCTCTCTACCCCTCCCTCACTCACAGGCACTCTCTTTCTCTCTCAAAATAAATAAATAAACTTAAAAAAAGATTAAATCCTAGTGGAGCATCACGGAAGAGAAATAGTATGGGAACTAATGGTAAGTTCTGTATAAATGTTCCAAAGGGAAAAATAAAGCAGTTCAGATGGATAGATTGTGGCATGCTCCTTTCAAATGGATTGAGGAGAAAATCTCTGAGCAGATAATATATAAGCAAAAACCTAAAATTTTTAATATTGAGGTAAATTTGAATGGCCAGTAAGAATTAGCATTGCTTTATTTTTAAGATTTAGTACCTTTCAGCATGTTTCTTCATATTTGATTTTCTGTGAAATGCTTGTTGATAGCATTGGATTATTCTTCTGTTGAGTGATATGTTTTATTATAAATTTTATTAATCTATCTTCTGTCATAAGTCAGGATATCATTTTATATAGTCCAAAGGGTATATGAGGATCTTTGAGCCTGCAGATATTGTCTCATTTCTGTCAAATTCTATGATGTGTATTAAACCAAAATTACATGAAACTTATAACTTTGTACCTCTGTTATTTTTTTTCTCCATATAGAACACACATATACATCCTTTAAAATAAGGCCTATTTATCTCCTCAGCTATGATGCCTTTTTTGAGTTTCCAAGAAAGAGTTGGCTCCTTTCCCCTCTCATCTCCCACTATCTTATCCTTATCCTTATTTATCACATTCTATTGTAATCTTATGCTCATTTCTAAATAGTCTCTTGTGACTTCTTATGCATTTTCTTACCAAGATTTATCAGAGCCTCTGATGCTTAGTAGGTTTTCAATAAATTTGATCTAAGACAATAGATAAGTAACAATAAATGCAGCATTCTTTTCTTTTTTTTTTTATTTTTCAGTATATGAAGTTCATTGTCAAATTGGTTTCCATACAACACCCAGTGCTCATCCCAAAAGGTGCCCTTCTCAATACCCATCACCCACCCTCCCGTCCCTCCCACCTCCCATCAACCCTCAGTTTGTTCTCAGTTTTTAAGAGTCTCTTATGCGCAGCATTCATTTCTAGAAGACAGAGCGACCATAACTAAAATACTCATTTGAAGGATGCAAATTCATCACTTTGTGTCTTCCATATACAAGAAACACACTGTAGTCAAATGTAGAGAGCTGCTTTTAGTCTTTGATTTGTACTGGCCTCTTAGCTACTAAACAAAATCCTTCACATTTATCTGATTGTGTTGATTTGGGACATTTATTATTGTGTCAGTTTTGTTCCTTGTTCCTCGTTTTAATTCCTTCCACCAGACCATTCTCTTTCTCTTGTGGTCTGTTTGCTGACAATTTAATTAGCACCATTTCTACTACCATTGTGCATTGTTTGTAAATGCAGTAAGAGAAAGAGAAGATAGAAGAAGTGCCTGAGGTCTTTGTTTATATAACACCTCAAAATTAGCTCCTACAAGTTTCCTGAGTATTCCACTGTTTGTGTTCTTGAGTTATGTCTAAAGAGTATGTCTTTGGTGTGCTTTCAACCCAATACCATAGGCTTGCAGTATCAGAATAATAAGAGCTACTGCTTTCAAGCCCATTCTGAGGTGGCCATCTTCCATCATTGTGTGCCCTGGACTTAGAATCTGATTTGAATCTCAACCAAAGTCTTTAAGTTTGGACCAGAAAGCATCAGATGGCCTCCAGCCATGCAGGACCAGGAAAGTTGGGTCTTCAAGTGCTCAAGGGGTGGCCAGGATTTCAGTCACAGAAGGAAAGCTTGTAATGCAAATGCTAGTTTGCAGAAAGCTGGTTAGGAAATTACCATACATTGTGTGTGTATCATTTGTAATGACAGGCAATAGCCTATCACAAACACACTTTCAGTCCATAGATATTTTCCACAGATATTCATTTAGTAACCAAATAACTGGATACATGGAAGATAGAGGCACATGGGGGTATCCACAGAGAGTGAGGCAGTAAGAAGATGAGAGGTAGACAAGAGGGTAGTTATAGCCAGCCTTCAGTGAGATGGTGATCACAAAGCTACTCCAAGTGACTGGGATATTCAAAGGTCCAACTAAAAAGAGATTAGTACATATGTAACTGCTGTGACACTTACAATCAACAAATTGCAGTTACAACTCACTAGATGTCGAACTTTGGGATGAGAAAATGTGTGTAACCATCAAAAACACAGAAAAATGAGAGATTATATTGGGGGAAGGAGCAAACAACCTTTATATAGCAGGATATCCTGGTAGAAATGGGCAAATAAGTTTGTATAAAGCAGTCAAATGGAGGGTCAGTAGTAGCATAATACCTAAGACAGGTGCAAGGTCTCCAACAAACACTCTTACTAATACGCTCTTCTGCACAGGAAAGTTATTTGAGATATTTCTTGCTTTCAGAAATGTTGAAACTGGGCCAAAGTCTGTTATTAAATATTTAAACTTCACAACATTTAAAAGAGTGCATTGCAATTCATAAAAATCAGTAAATCTCCCAGTCAGATTGGATGTGACATATTTGTTGAATATTTCAGATTTTTTTTTGGTGTGTGTGTTACAGGTGACCATTCACTTATTTCAAGTCAACTCCAAGTCCTCTGCTTTTGGAATGAATATTATATACAGGGAAATTTATGCAGATTTACAAAGTTCTCCATGTAGAAAGAAAAATTAATTAAGATAATGTTAAGTAAGACGCAGATGGTCGCTGTGGATATGTCAGTTGTTCATGTAAAAAGTTATTGCTAATAAAGTTCATGGTAACTGGCATGTAACTTACTATTTAACAATGGTTTGGCTTAGTAGTTAAGGCCAGAAATAAGGAAATAAGATATCGCAAATTTTTAAAGGGAAGTGTTTACATTTATGTCTTAAGGGTTAGATCAATTTCTAACTATAATGCATGTCAAATCAGTAATTAATACACCATTCTGCTTTAAACAGTCTTGTCGTCTGAAAATCCATACTGGTAAAAGAAGAAGGGTCAGTCTATAAGAAAGAATTCATTTCAGAATGATTTATTTATTTTAAAGAAGATTCTTCCATGTGTTATTGTACTCAGCCTAAATTCTAGAGTGAGAGAGGCTGATCGTTATCAAGTTCCCTCAATGAGAGAAAATATGGAGTGAGGTATCAGGCCGGACAAAAGGAAAGGACCCAAGCCATAACATACAGGAACATTAAACAAGGTAGAAAGTTTAACAATGTTACATTGTAAGGCAAGATATTTTGGATATTATTATTTTTCTGGAATATAAAAGAATTGGTACAGCCTAAGACTTATAGGCCTGTGTTTTAAAATATTATTTTAAAATCTAAGTTTTTTCTTAAGTATTAAGATTTGTAGGGGTACACTTTTAAAGGTTGAAAGATCTGGGTTTTTTTTCCTTTTTATCTTTCTCTGTCATTTGATTTATGTTATGGTTTTTACATTAAAAGATAATAAATCATTGAAATGTTTCTGAGATCAGAATGAGGTCAGGTTGTGGATATAGAGAATATGTTCATTGTGACTGGCCCAGGATCTGGGTTTAAGAGAGAGGTAGATAAGGAGAACACACATTGTTTTTTTATTTCCTTAGATTTTTTCCCCTCAAGTCTAGCAAAGGAACAAATAAAAAGATTTGTAGCAAATTCTCAAAGAGTAAAGATATTACTTTGGGCTATACCTTCCTTTATCCGTGGATCTTCTCAGCAACCTGAATGTGGTAAGTAAAGAAGTGGACAAAATGCAAACAGTGAGGGAATCCGAAATTTAAAATATTTATTTAAAAATCTTTTAAATATAATTTATTATTTTAAGCTTTATTTAATTTTTAAGCTTATTTATTTATTTTGAGAGAGAGTGAGGGAGAGAGAAAAACTGTGCATACAACACAGGGGAAGGGGAGAGAGAGGGGAGAGAGAGAATCTTAAGCAGGCTGTGCACTGTCAGTGTAGAGCCAGATGCAGGGCTCAAACCCACGAAGGGCGAGATCATGACCTGAGGTGAAATCAAGACTTGGATGCTTAATCAACCGAGCCACCCGGATGCCCCTGTTTTAAGCTTTATTTTAAATAACTTCTGGTATATCACAGATTGATTACTAATGTCACTGGTATGTCGTTGCTCCTTAATATCAAAGGAATCACAAGTTCATACCACCAAATTGAATTTTTTTGTCATCATGATGATGACTCCAAAATAATATTTGGAAAAGGGAATGGATAAAAAAATGAAAGCACACTTAGATATATACATTCATATTTGCTCCTGAGTGACTTCATCCCTCATTATATTCTTTTCACCTATGAGAGAAACATACATTTTGAGAAATTTTGAAAATATTTCAGACAATAAGTTGTTTGTATAAGTGAGTATATATTTTAATGACTTTCCTCACATACAATCAAAGGGGTGAATTATTCTTGGCTTTAAAACCCAGACTGCAATTTTGAAAAGCTCCTAAACCTGCAGCTTCAAATCCTCTCTGACACCTTCCCTGTGATAAAATATCTGATGCTTCTGGAAAATAATGTTTCACAAAGAACACTTTTACTGGGACTTTACTTGAAGAATCAAAAAGTCTAAAATAAAGCTATAAACAAAGTGTGGGTTTAACAACAACCACTACATACCACAGACATTTAAAGCAGGAGTGGATAGAAAATGAGTCAGGCAAGTCTTGACAATTGGAGCCCATATAAAAATAGTTTTAGAGAACAGTTTTGTTTTATCCTGATTGCCAGAGGCAGAGAATTTAAGACACTGCAACAGAGAGATTAGTCCTGTTTGCTTTTACTGACTACTTTATTTGAAACCTCTCCAATTATATTTTCAAAAATAGCATTGAAAGCATTGAGCAAGGATGTTCAATAAAACATTTGTTACTTTATCCTATTTGTCTCTCACTTGCTGAATTACTCTGAGAGAAATTAATGGATTTAAGATGCAGAAGAATAAAGATTACTGGCAATTATATTATCAAGGAAACCTGAAAAGTAATATCACAAGATTGATTTTAACTCTTTAAAAATATGCATTTATCAATCAATGACAAAAGTTTTCTAGGTCAAAACTTAGAATAATTGCAAATATTGTTTTGGTGATAGGTTAATAAATACACATTGGTTTTGTATAGTTAATGTTTAATAATTTAATATAGATTAAATAATTGGATATTGGGATGAGGGAGATTTCTCTTGTGTCCAGATGAAGAGGTTTTTAAGATCAATATTAAATTCATTTTCTTTCATGAATTCAAGAGATTTTCCTCATATAGAGTAAGCCCAGAATGCCTATTTGTGGCACTATGGTTAAGTAGGTACTATTTTAATGCTTTGAAAGTATGAAACTTTTATTCTATTAGAATAATTTTCAAAAAATTAAGATATGGCTTTCATCAAATTTAAACTCAGCATGTGTTGTTGATGTTGTTCAACACATTAATTAATGAGGGAACCAGTAAGATAATACAACTGGCTTAAAGAAACATTTGAGAAATAGAGATTTACATAGTCCAGTAAAGAAATGCTAAAACAAATTTGCTAATACATAACAAAACCTTGTACTGTTTCATAGGACAAAAAAATCTGTAACCTTTGTGGTTACCTTTTTTATCAGATAGAAACTTAACAGGTTAACATGTAACTTTTTACTTTAGGGTTCTAACAGAAAAATTGAAATGCAGGATCAAATTCCCGTGCATAATACTGAATAATTAAATACTGAGTGATAAGTTTAAAAAAATGATATTAAAAGAACATGCAGCCATTATGCTTTGTTTCCAAATTTTAATTTTTTTAAATGTTTATTAATTTTGAGGCAGAGAGAGACAGAGCATGAACGGGGGAGGATCAGAGAGAGAGGAGACACAGAATGAGCTGTCAGCACAGAGCCCAACACGGGGCTCAAACTCACGGACCGTGAGATCATAACCTGAGTCGAAGTCGCTTAACCGACTGAGCCACCCAGGCGCCCCTGTTTCCAAATTTTAGATTGCATAAACATCTAATTTAGTCAAATGGTCATATAGAGAAATGAAAAATCTTCTGTCCACTTTTAAAATCATCATTTGGACCACACAAAAGTGGCTGTATATACTAGAAAGTAGAATGGTACTTTTTTTTTTTTTTTTTAATTTTTTTTTTCAACGTTTATTTATTTTTGGGACAGAGAGAGACAGAGCATGAACGGGGGAGGGGCAGAGAGAGAGGGAGACACAGAATCGGAAACAGGCTCCAGGCTCTGAGCCATCAGCCCAGAGCCTGACGCGGGGCTCAAACTCACGGACCGCGAGTTCGTGACCTGGCTGAAGTCGGACGCTTAACCGACTGCGCCACCCAGGCGCCCCTAGAATGGTACTTTAGAGAAAGACTCAACCTTTGTAGGCAACTGAAGTGAATGTCATCAGATGCTCCCAAGCTGGGGAAGGAAAGTTTGATTTTTGGTAGAATCAAGGGATTTAAGGGGATTAGAAGGAAATTTCATGTATATTCCCCAGTAGTTCAGGAAGTTAATGGTTAAAACAGAGACCAAAGACGATGGTTATCAGAAGTTTTGTGTTTATGACATACTCCAAAACTTGTCATACAAATCTCTTAGTGAAATGCTTTTTTTCTTAATGAATACATAATGTGTTGTCCAAAACAATCTATTAGTGAAAATGTTAGTGGTGAACATTGAAATGCATCTTTTGAGAACTTTAAAATATAGAATCAGAAGATTTAGTGATTAAATATATAGAGAAGTAAAGAAGAAATGAATAATTCTGAAGCTGGCTAGATAAGATAGTATTAACTGAAAAGATAGTTTTGTGCATATTTCAGTAATGCAGATTTTTATTTATGAAGCATCCCTGATATGAGTTTCATATCAAAATGTTTCACCGTTTGTTAAACAAATGAAAATAGCCTTTTTAAACAAACCACATGCAACTTTTTGTGTGTTTCTTCCAAAGTTATGTAAAGAAATGTATCAGTTTAATGGAATATGGTGAATTCAACTGAATATAATGCATAGCTTCCTATGTGAATCAGACTCTCAAACAAACCACAATAGTGATAACATTTAAAATGACTATACATTCTGAAAGATATAACACAGTACATTAAACGATAATTAAAGAAACATTTGGTGAAAATTGGCAGAACCTAAAGATCACAAAAATGTCAATAAATGCACAAAATATAATTTGTAAAGTAAAAATTTAAAAATCACAACAAAAAGGCTTCCTCTTGATATTACACATAGTCATGGTCTAAAAATCATAATTTAGTGCATACCAGACATTGATATATTTACCTCTAAGTAATTGGCAGGTAACTAACTTCCTTAAACTTTTTACTCTGACCAAGTAAGGAAAGGCCAAAAGCACATGTAAAAATGCATTTTATAGGGGCGCCTGGGTGGCGCAGTCGGTTAAGCGTCCGACTTCAGCCAGGTCACGATCTCGCGGTCCGTGAGTTCGAGCCCCGCGTTGGGCTCTGGGCTGATGGCTCAGAGCCTGGAGCCTGTTTCCGATTCTGTGTCTCCCTCTCTCTCTGCCCCTCCCCCGTTCATGCTCTGTCTCTCTCTGTCCCAAAAATAAATAAACGTTGAAAAAAAAATTAAAAAAAAAATGCATTTTATAGATTCTAATCATACTAATTCCTTATTACTTTCTCATTAATGTCATCCTGAATAACTTTAAGAAAAATAAAATGACTGAGATATTTTATTGTAGAAAACTATTTTAATTTTATGTAAAGGATTGAGAGATTTGAGGAAAGCTAGTAATCATACACAATTCAGTTCAAGTGCCTGGATTGTTCACAGTCTAAATGGCAAGGCTATTTTTGTAATCGTAGCATCTAAAGGAATATTCATGCCATTAGGAATCCTCTTCCATAAATGCTTTTTCAAAGATAGAGTTTTGATCGGGACATTTAGATTGATTTCTGCACAGAGCCTGCTTGCCTGCAGACAAATATCTCTTGTTCAAATTTTTTCTAATATTTTAAAAATGCAACCGCCATTGGTATTTTGCTGCAAATCAGCTTCTTAGTACAAAACAGCTTTAAATCTTCTTTGACATAGAAAGAAATTATACGTGGTTTGTATTTTGTTGGATTTCCCCCAAATATTAAATGCTTGCAATTGTTTATTTAACACATGCCAAAAGATAACAATAGGAAGAAAACATATTAACAGACGCTTATGGGGAATAGACAGGGATTAGAATAATAGTTATTTCTGAGTTAATGTTTGACAGCCCCTGAAATGAAGTCAAATTCCTTTTGAAGACATATTCTATAATTCAAAATAATAATCAGTAAAGTTTCAAATATTATACTTTATGACGAAATGACTTTAAAATGCCAATATATTGAGAAAAAGTGGGTAGTGCATTATATATCTATGCAATTGTTTGTTTGACAGGAGTATCAATAAAATTTGCTGTGTTTCTATTTGGTTGAACAGCATTCAGTAAACCATGTCGGTAAACAAGTATATAAAATAAATAGGTCTCATCTTTGTAGATTGATAGTGCATGTCCAGACTGTAGTGTGGAAAACTAAATTTTAATTTATTCCTTCAAACTATTCAGAAGGGTAAAGTATGTTTGAAATATCTTACTATAGATTTGAGAAGTCCTGGAAAACTTATTTTCTAGTGATGTAGAATAACAGCTGAAGAGAGTATCTTCTGACTTTCATTAGTTATCAGGCTCAGCTTGGCTCCAACTCCTGTTCATCTTTGTTTTTTCTTTCCTGAACCATAATGCTGACAGGTTTTTTTTCTTCCATGTCTTCTCCTCAACCATTTGGGGAAGTGTCGTTTTATAATTTTTATTTTTATTAATGTTTCCAACTTTATCGAGGTATAGCTGACAAAAATTATATATGTTTACAGCTTGATGTTTTGATATATGTGTGCACTGTGGAATAATCACCACAATCAAGCTAAGTAACATATCCATCACCTCACATAGTTACCAGTTCTTTTTTTGTTTCTTTTTCTTGTGTGTGGCAAGAACTCTTAAAATCTCTTCTCTTATCAAATTTCAAATACACAGTACAGTACTGCTGACTAGGTCATGTTGCTGTACATTAGAGCTTCAGAATTTATTCAACTTGCATAGCTAAAAGCAGGTACCCTTTACCCACGTATCTTCCCTATCCCCACCACTGACAACCACCATTCTAACCTCTGCATCTGCGATTTGGACTAATATTTTAGATTCCACATTTGAGTGAGATGAGATCATGCAGTATTTGTCCATCTTTGTGTGGCTTATTTCACTTAGCGTAATGTCCTTGAGATGCATTCATATTGTCACAAGTGACAGGGTTTCCTTTTTTTTTAAGGCTGAATAATATTTCAATATGTGTGTGTGTATCTACCTAAATATACATATACATATATTTATGTATCCATATACATATGGATAAACAAAATATGATATGTGGGTGTGGGTGTGTGTATCTATATATACACATGTATATTTTTATCCATTCACCAATGGATGGACATTTAGGTTGTTTCCATATCCTGGCTGTTATGAATAATAGTCATTTTAATTACATCACAGGTATGTATAATCAATATGATTTATCATTGTGGATATTGACCTTGATCACCTGTCTGGAGTGGTATTTGTTGGATTTATCCACAAGGCACCACGTTCTATACTGCACTTTTGGAAGTAAGTCACTGTGCACAACCCGTACTTAAGCAGTGAGGATTCATGCCCCCCCCCCCTTCTTGAAGACAGACTAGCTACATAAATTATTTGAAATTCTTCTGCATAATCATTCGTCTCTCCTCCCTATTAATTATCTTATTTAATAATTTACTTATATAAGTATGGATACATGGGTATTTATTTTATACTTTGTGTTATAATCCAGTACTATTTTGTTTTGACATTCGAATTTGTCCAGCTGTGGACACTGAAGGCTCTTATCGTGGCTCCTTTGTCTCTGCCATACCACAATGTATGTGGGTTTGTTTGTTTGTTTGTTTGTGTGTTTGTTTTACCAGTTTCATACTTTCTGGCACTACAAGATGTTAAAACTTCACTGTCTTAGAGTCAGCCATTTTTTAAGGGAGTCTTAATTCTATTACTGGAGAATAGTATTGGAAACCAAGACATGGGTTCTAAGTGTGCCCATAGCTACAGGTGTGTTGATGCTGCCAGGCCTCCTTAGCTGACACACCAAGGGAATGTATGTGCATGTACTAACTTCCGTGTACACTGTTATCTATAAATATTTCTATATGTAACCACAAATTAAACATAAATTCATACTGATGTATTTAACACTAATCTATAAACACATGGATATTTCCAACCTCCTTCCCTTGCTTATCTGGAAAATAACCATCACCTGAATTCAAGTGCTTAATGTGCAATTTCTTTCACCTTTAGTCTTATGAATGTCACTGCCTTCCAAAGTTAATTAGATCATCAACTTTTCCCACTACCCACTTCAGTGAGGTTGTTTCAGATGTTTGTAATACAGTTACATTCTTTTGTCAGAGTCTGCACTCCATCTTGAGATTCTCATTCTGCTAAATGGTGTCATTTTCATTAGTAGAATACTTAAGGTTCACCCTTTATGCTGCAGATTCTATGGGTTTTGATAAATGCATAGTGTCATGTATACAACATTACAATATCATGCAGAATAGTTTCACTGCCCTTAAAAGTCTCCTGTGTTTTTAGCTTTTCTGTTCTCCTTCTTTCCTCCAAATCCCTAATGATAACTGATAAATTTACTATCTCTATAGTTCTGCCTTTTCCAGAATGTCACATAATTGAAGTGATATAGTATGTAGCCTTTTCAGCCTGACTACTTTCACATAGTAATATGTACTTTTGTTCAAATTAAGACTTTTATGGTGTCAAGTTTCTGTTCAAGTCTAAGGCTCAAGGCAGAAGAAGATTGTTATCCCAGCTCAGAGGTAGGCAGAGAGAGCAAATTCTCCCTGTCTTTTTTGCTCTACTCATGTCTTCAGAGGATTGGATGAGACTCACCCACCCTGGAGATGGTGATCTGCTTTACCTAGTCTACCCATCACTTGTTGGTCTAATCGCGAAACACCCTCATAAGCATAACCCAGAATAGTGTTACACCAAATATTCAGGTAGCCCATGGCCCAGTCAAGTTGACACGTAAAATTAAGCTTCCTGGATCTCTGATTTGGTACTTAACCATTAATTTTGAAAATTTTTCAACTGTTATTTTAAATACTGGGGTGCCTAGGTGGCTCAGTCGGTTAAGCATCCAACTTTGGCTAAGGTCATGATCTTGTTTCATGAGTTGGAGCCCCACATTGGGCTCAGCACTGACAGTATAGAGACTGCTTGGGATTCTCTCTCTCCTCTCTCTTTGCCTCTCCCCTGATCTTGATCTGTCTCTCAAAATAAATAAATACAGTAAAAAAAATAAAGATTTATTTTGTTCCATTCCTGCTTACTTCTTTTGCAATTCCAATTACATATATGGAACATCTTTTCAAATTGTCCCTCTGTTTTTCAGTGTTCTGTTCTGGTTTTTCATATCCCCCCCCATCTTTATTTCCTTTTGGGAAATTACTGTTGACATATTTAAGCTCACTGATTCTTTCCTTGGCCAATTTACTAATGAGCCCATCAAAGGCATTCTTCATTTCTGTTACAACAGTATTTTTGACTTTTATTATTTCTTTTTGATTGTTAATTTCTATCTTATTGCTTACCTTATCCATATGTTTTTCTATGCTGTGTTCTTCCCCATTAGAGCCCTTAACATAGTAATAGTGTTTATGTTAAATTTCCTGATGGTTCTATTTAAGTGTCTGTATCATTTTATTGCAGCAGTTTCTGTTTCATTTAAGCAGATCTTTACTGTGATTCTCTGTGTTCACCTGTCTCCTCTGATTTGGGGTAGGTGGTTTGCAGTGTGAACTCACTTCTTTGAAAGGTTCCAGAAAAATCATTAATTTTCAGTTCTGTGTTTTTCTTGTTGTAAAGATGAGATTATCAATTTCTGAGCTCTTTACTAAACCCAGAGATCTCTTCAGGTGTTTGTTGGTTTTTGCCCTGGGTTAAAACAACTATCTCTGGATGTTTTCTCAGGGTCCTTACCTAAAGACTTGGTTGAAAATAACACAACCAGGATGCTTAGGTGGCTCAGTCAGTTAAGCATCCAACTTGATTTTGGCTCAGGTCATGATCTCACGGTTTGTGAGGTTGAGCCCTCCATCAGGATCTGCGCAGAGTGAAGAGCCAGCTTGGGATTCTTTGGCTGCACCTCCCTCTGTTCCTTTCCCTCCTCTCCCCACTCACAATGTCTTTCTGTCTCAAAATAAGTAAATAAATTTAACACCACTTTCTCTGTTTCTGTTATGGATACCCTTTTTAAGAAAAGAAAAACAAATGTCCGCGAGAGATGTTTGCAACAGAAGTTCCAAATTTAATGGTCCTACCTCTACAAAAAGAGGCAAATAATGTCCTACAGTTCTCCTAAGCCACACTATCCATCTAGCATTATTTTATACCACTAACCTTCCTGTAATATCCTGTAGACTACGCAATCAAATGACTCACAATTCCTTAGATTTGCTGTGAATTTTTATTGTTGCATTTCTTTGATCATGGTTGTTTAACACAACATGACTCACCATCCTTTTTGTTGTCAAATCCTCCACTATGTTTAGTCTAAATGCCGTGTCCTCTCATCTTCCCATTGTTATCAGTATCTTATTTCCCCACACTCCAAAAGGACCTGTATTTCCTTATGCCTTCTAATGAAATGCTTGTGTATCCACTCATCATAATTAGAATCTATGGGGCTTGGCTCTTTTGTTTAGAAGAATGTTTGGTAAAGCAGACAATCAATAAATGCTTATTAAGTGAAGAAATGAACAATATTATATATGAATAAACAATATAATAAAATGAATAAATGAATAGTGGGTAAACACTGCAGAAATTTAGATAATTCAAACTTATTTGGAATGTGGAGATGTGGACTGGGTAAGATCCTTCTTCTGACCCCTAGGGTATTACCCTTAGAATGCAATACCCACACTTTGCAGTGCTAATGCTATTTAATGCTCCTTTCTTCCCTAAACACCTAAATAGAGAACTATTTTGGTTTTAAGCCTGGTATTTATCTTAGGTACTTTAATATATCTCTAAAATTGTTTTTTTTACTATTATTTTGATAGAACAGAAACTGTATTAGTCCATGCCAGAGTAACACCCTATATTTAAGTATCTTATAAGGAAAGGTCTATTATTCCTCCCTACTATGGACCTATTCTAGTGCTGCCTAGAAGTTTTGCTCACACATTATCATCCTCACTCCAGAGATCCTGACTAACAGAGAACACACTAACTAGAACGACTTGGTGACTAGGGCAGAGATAAAGAAGATATGGAGAGGCACATACCAACTCTTAAAAGATTATTGTCTAAAGGCACAAATATCTCTACTGGTCATTTTTGAACTCAACCACGTAGTCACATATCTACCTATGAAAACTGGGTAGAAGGGAATCAGATATTCTCCAAAAGTAATACCATCTAACAAGCATAAATAAAAATTCAGGAAAAAATAACAAACAAACACTGTGTATGCCTTTTATAATAAAAGTAAACCAAATGAGTGATTTCCTCAAGAAGGTGTTACTACATCAAAGGCAAATAAATATAAATGTCTGTGTTAAAAATGTGCCACACCTGGCCCTCAGATGGAACTTTGTCAGTTCTTTTTAATAACAAATGAATGTCAATGCTGGCGCGTTTTTATTTTGCAAAACAGATGATGTTTTGGAAATTTGCACTCGTATTACACAAATGGTAGTTTCTGAAAAACAGACCCTGATTGAAATTAGGATAAGGGATGGAATGTAGACAAAGAAAGTTTCACAGTCTTTCATAGTTTACCCTAAGTGGTACCAAATCAATGTAGATGGTGGCATTTTATTTGCTTTTGCATCTAATTAGTCATAACTGCAAACCTGACTTATAATATAGAACTGTTTATATTTGCCTATAACAAAATAAACACACTTTGGTCAATAGAACTCTTAATTGTTAGACTTTAGTGTGTTCAGATTACTGATGAAAGAGCTTCTTAAATTAGTTATATGAGAAAAATAGCTGTTGAAGAAAGGAAAAACCTATTTGAGGACTTGTAGGGAAGAGTCTGTTTTTCTTATCAAGGCAATCTAAATTGTTACCTCATTGCCTTATCTCCAAGATTTTCTTGCTTTTATTTCCTTCTCATACTTCCTTCCATGACACACAGGAAAACCTACTACATATCACACTTGTTTTACAAATATTCAACTGTTTTGTACTCTGCCAAACTGAGATTTCAGTTCTGGCTTCATTGTTTCATGCCAACTGCATGCTCTCTACTACATATTCATAGCCTTCCAATTCAGTTCTCATTAGATCTCAGCACACTGCCTCTAAGCCGAATGGCATAGTTGGTGACCACAGCAGAATGTTGTTGTTGTTATTATTATTACTATTATTATTACCCATGTTACCAATACCATGTTCCTTGTTCCCATCAAGCTTCTTGGAATTTCTCTCATCAGACTTCTTTGGATTAAGAAAAATCCAGTTAAAAAAAAAAGTAGACTTTTTAAAACTCAGGTATGGTGAGGTCAAGAGATCAAAAAAGGATTGCCATTAAAAAGATAGGGGAGCTTATTACTCACAATTCCCAAGGGGAGAGGAGACAGGGACCCCAAGACAGGGAGGGCCATACAAGAGGACACCCAGATAGGTCAGAGGTATAGAGGGCCAGGTTTACTTTGGAAGAGTCATTATTGTGGTTTTTACAGGCAGGCTAAGCAGGTTTAGGATTGGTTAGTATGAATAATTTCAATGAGGTCCTAGGTGTGGGGGTTGCCCCTGGTTGTCTGATGCCTGGCCCATGGTGATCTAGGCAAGAAATACTGTTCTGGACTGTAAGAGTTGAATGAAGCAGCAGGTGGGTAGGGGGGATGGGGTTGGGATATGTTTGTTTTCCTGTGGAAGGCTAACTTCTAAGTGAGTCATTTACTATATCTAAAAATCAGCTAATCTTGGGAGAGGCAGCAAGTCCCCAGATTTCAAACATCAGATACAGAAACTGAAAAACGTGGTTAATATGCTTCTACAAATATGAAGTGAACACATATTAAAGATTATATTCAAGGGCACGTGGGAGGCTCAGTCAGTTGAGCGTCCAACTTTGGCTCAGGTCATGATCCTGTGTTTTGTGAGTTTGAACCCCACACCAGGCTTCCTGCTGTCAGCGCAGAGCCTACTTTGGATCCTCTGTCTGTCTCCCTCTTTCTATCCCTCCACCACTTGCACTTTCTCAAAACTAAATAAACATAAAAAAAATATTACGTTCAATGTGGTATTGAAAGAGGAAACCAATAGATCGTAAGGCTGGTTCAAAGAACACTTTAAGAACAGAGTTGGGGCGCCTGGGTGGCGCAGTCGGTTGAGCGTCCGACTTCAGCCAGGTCACGATCTCGCGGTCTGTGAGTTTGAGCCCCGCGTCAGGCTCTGGGCTGATGGCTCAGAGCCTGGAGCCTGTTTCCGATTCTGTGTCTCCCTCTCTCTCTGCCCCTCCCCCGTTCATGCTCTGTCTCTCTCTGTCCCAAAAGTAAATAAACGTTGAAAAAAAAAAAAGTTTAAAGAACAGAGTTTAGGTAACTGATCAAAGAAGGCATAAAAATAAGAATATGAGAATGAGAATAAAAGTTAGGTAAAAAATTAGCCAATGTTCTAAAAATAAAATCTTCAGGATTATTTATTCTGGAAAGGAGAAATCCACAAATTAATATAGAACTTTATATTGACAAATCAAATACAAAATAGTAAAATCAAACTAGATAACTAAAATATTCTTAGATCATACAAAAAATGTCAAAGCTCGACTTTGAAGGAGACCAAAGGTTTGTAATTTTGTATACATTTTGTTAGTACGCAATTTTTTTATTGGCATGCTTACTTTAATAGTTTTTGGTGGCCAAGTTTAGAAATTTATAAGTCTTTTTTGATTCATTTACTTTCTTTTAGAGTTTAAATCTATTTATCATTAAATTCTGTCATTTATTTTTTTTAATTTTTTAAGGTTCATTTATTTTTAAGATAGAGAAAGATAGAATATGAGCGGGCGAGGGGCAGAGAGAGAGGGAGACACAGAATCTGAAGCAGGTTCCAGACTCTGAGCTGTCAGCACAGAGCCTGATGAGGGGCTTGAACTCACAAACTGTGAGATCATGACTTGAACCAAAGTCAGACGCTTCACTGACCTAGCCACCCAGGTGCCCCATCACTTATTGTTTCAAAAATGGCTCTCACCCTTTCGTCACTGTCTGTGTCATTATTCTAGACACGGCTGTTTTCATTTCAGGGTTTATATTCATTATAAAGCTACTTTACTTGTCTCTTCCTCCCATTTCCTCCTATTTGTGGGCTACCATTTGTATTATTTCAAAATCAAGGGTTTTCCTTGAGGTGGTGCATTGATGGAGTATCAGCTGGAAGAAAATTATTTAAGATGGCCTTCTATTGTCAACCATTTCAAATTCCATCTGTCCCATACATCTT
The DNA here is from genome assembly GCF_022837055.1 of Prionailurus viverrinus. Lineage (NCBI taxonomy): Eukaryota > Metazoa > Chordata > Mammalia > Carnivora > Felidae > Prionailurus > Prionailurus viverrinus. The sequence continues at coordinate 99,032,993 of NC_062563.1, forward strand.
TAAACTCACTGTCACTTATGCATCCTAACTTAACCCAAGCATTTTTTTTTATTGTCATCCTCATTTACTTTTAAAAGAATGGTGCTTGCTGACAATTGGAAAATTTTTATCTGTGAACTAAAACAAAAGAAACAAACAAAAATGTAAAACCTTCTTCCTCAGTGTAACAATTTTGGCATACTTGGGAACATGTTTAGAGTCATGAAGTATAGACTTACCACACTTATTGACACTCCTTTTGACACGTGAGAGTTGGGTTTAGGCCCCTCCCTCCTTGAATCTAGGAAGGCGTGATTATTTTGAACAAATAGAATATGTGAGGACTGAGGCTAAATCAGAAATCTTAACACAAGGCTCTTTTCTCCTGGAATTCTTAGTGCCTGTATCCTTTCTCTTAAGTTATTCTCTCATGAAACCCACTTGATGTAGAGAATCCATGTGCATGTACTCAAGCAGAGATTTCTATGAGTCCAATCTATGTGTCATCCCAGCTCAAATACCATGCATAAAAGAGTAAAGAAACTTCCGGATGATTCATACCATTAGCCATTTTAGCTTTCCAATATGAGGACTCAGATATTGTGGAGCTATAGTCCTGAGTATGAGCATAGGGGCACCTGGGTGGTTACGCGGCCAATTCTTGATTTCAGCTCAGGTCTTGATCTCAAGGTTCCAGCAGTGTGGAGCCAACTTGGAATTCTCTCTCTCCCTCTGTCTCTGCCCCTGTCCCACTCATACTCTATAACTTTTTCTCAAAAATAAATAAATAGGGGCTCCTGGGTGTCTCAGTTGGTAAGCGTCTGACTTTGGCTCAGGTCACGATCTCCCAATTCATGAGTTCAAGACCCACATCCAGCTTTGTGCTGACAGCTCAGAGCCTGGAGCCTGCTTCAGATTCTGTCTCTCTCTCTCTTTCTCTCAAAAATAAATAAACATTAAAAAGTTAATAAAAGTAAATAGTAAGTAAACAAACATTAAAAAAATAAAAACCATGAGCATAAAAAATGGTATGTTTTCCCACCATGAATTATAGGATGATTTTTTATGTCATAGTAGATCATTGGAACAGTGGGCATACTATTTGTGTGGCTGAGGCGGTACTTTATGAATAAGAAAAATTGGAGTTCTAAGGACACTAGAAAACCAGAAAGAAAAAAGGAGCCAATGATGCTGGTTAATCAAAGAAAAGGAGCAAATAAAACGTAACTTCCATTGGTGAAGGGCTCAGCTACAGAGTTTTGGAAGAAAAGCTGTATTGAAGATGGTTGTGTATAGCTATGTGTTCTGGAGTACATAATGTAAAACCAACTTTTAGATTTCTTGCAAAATATTCCAATACCCTTTCACTATTTGTTTTTTTTTTTGTTTTGTTTTTTGTTTTTGGAGAGGGTGAGTTCTGTGAGTAGGAAAGTGTTGGCCGATTAACAATTAATCGTGGCTGTATTTGCTGCTTTCTACAAAGAGTTAAGATCCTTAAAAAACTTTTCCATAACAGAGTTGTAGTCATTGGACCTAAACTCTTTGTTAGTATTTGATAAACATGTGTTAACACTGAAATACCAAGACATCTTTTTCCAAGAACTGGGAAACACCGATTAATCTTTATCTTGTACCACACTTCATATTTCTGTTTTTCTTTCTCTTATCTCATAGGCACCTTAAGTACCTGTAACTTATAAAGCCTCTGCCAACTGTGGCATCTGGGTCTCAGCTGGTTAAGGTCTCAGTCTTGATCTTGGCTCAGGACATGATCTCATGGTTCATGGGTTCAAACCTCACATCAGGCTCTGTGCTGATAGTGCAGAGCCTGCTTACGATTCTGTCTCCCTCTCTCTGCCCCTTCCTCACATGCTCTCTCTCTCTCTCTCAAAAATAAATAAACTTAAAAAAAAATAGATCCTCTGCTAAATACCAAAAAATAGGGCTAGTCTCATTTCAGACTGAGCTTTCTGCTACTAAATAAAGTGTTTTTTTTTTAACCTAGTGTCTTGAGGTCTGTACTCTAGAATCAATGATATCTGACTTTTAATCCATTTATCTCTCTACGAGTCATGATAACCTATATCTTTCAACCTCTTCAAAATTCTTCATTCTCTGAATGTCCTTTCATATGAAAAATATGGGAATTTTTTGACCAAGCTTGCCTATCATCACAGTGGGTAGAGCGAGGATGTAATTCAGTACTTATCTGAATATATAAACTTTACAGAAATTGATCATGATATTGATTACAGATAAAACTCTGAGAAATCTATGAAGGAAATGGCAATTTAGTGTTGATGTTTGTTATCTCTGGCTTTCATGGGTATTAAAGCCTCTATCCCTTTTTCTGCAAAATCCCTCTGTGGACTTTGCTCTTTTAAGAAAACAGAGATTCCCCTTCCTATGGCTTGCTGAATTGCATTTGTTTACAGTCATATGCTCACTTTCTACTTTGTCAACTGCAAACATGATAAAAATTTTAAATTTAAATGAGGAGGAGGGATTTGATGATATATCCTTCACTTAAGTCATGGGAATTCCCATAGGATAAACTTCATTGAGGAAATGAAGAGAGAAAAAACAAAAGGCAAAATGGATATTTAACAAGCCCATTTGAGCTTTATTTCCCAAGTAATGATGTGGTAGCTGAAGATAGCAAGAAGCCCTCTTAGGAAGTTTAGTAAATACATATGAGAAAACTTCTATTTCCCCATGAGGAAATGAGACATTTTGCTTGTAAAATCAAAATTATGATACCCTATAATGAACTATAACACAGGTGTAATTCCTTATGACAACAAATTTATAATTGTAGGCAAACAGCTGGGTGCATTCTGACTTGGTTCATTGTTTCCTTCTAAGAAATGTTTTAAAGAATAAAGGGGAAACCATTGCTTTCTTTTTTCCTTTAACATCTTGCTGTGGCCTTTTTTTAAACCTTCTTTGGTTTTGTTTTCATGATCTGCTCTTCCTACATTCTTTATTTTAAAATCTATAGTACTTAAAATATATATATTAATGGAAATTTTGCTAAAAGAAAATTAATTGAACTAGAGAAACTACAAACTAGATTATATCAATTAGTAAGGAAAAAAAGAAAGACAAAAACTTACTAACTTGTTTAAAGATAAATTATCTTATTTGTCAAATTCAGGAGGAAATATGAGACTGTATTTTATAAAATTATTTTTAAGGCAAATAAAAACAGTATTAATTTGATAATCCAACATATTTTCATGACTTAATGGAGATTCTGATTTTTATAAATGACTTTGTTGGTGCTATAGGCTGAATTTTACCCTTTCTTCCCAAATTCCTATGTGAATTTGAAGCCCTTACCCTCCATGTGACTATACCCTCCATGTGACTATAATGGAGTCTTTTAGGAGATAATTAAAGTTAAATGAGGTTATTTAGAGAAGGGTCCTAATCCCATAGAATTGGCAGCCTTATAATTATAAGAAGAGGAAAAGAGAGAGAGTTCTCTCTTTCTCTTCATGCACATGCACCTAGGAAAGGCCGTATAAGGACTCGGTGACAAGGCAGCTGTCTACAAGGCAGAAAACGAGCTCTCCCCAGAACCTGGCCATTCTAGCACCCTGATCTTGGACTTCTAAGTCTCTAGAACTGTGAGAAGATAAATTTCTATTTTTAAAATCACTCAGTCCATGGTATTATTTTTATGGCAGCCCAAGCTAATACAGTGGGATTAATTAAAGTTTATGGGATTATTGAAATACTTGACCTATTTAAACTCCCTGTCAGTTTGATGAATGGATACTGCCTCATTTCTTAGCATCTCAGGCCCAATACATACTCTTTTTCCAAGACAAAACTGCCTAAAAGGAAGTTTGCACAAAAGCCCTTTTGCCACATCACAAAAAAGATGCCATACCATTCTTTCATGAAAAATCTCACTGTAGTTGTTTACTTCATGATTTAAAAACATACAGGGCTACCAAATAAAGGAAAACCGTTTAAGGTTTAATAAGTGTGGAGAGCCCTAATGGCTCCGTCGGTTAAGCATCTGACTTCAGCTCAGGTCATGATCTCTTGGCTCCTGAGTTCAAATCCCTCCTCAGGCTCTGTGCTGATAGGTCAGAGCCTGGAACCTGCTTTGAATTCTGTGTCTCCATCTGCCTCTGCCCATTCCCTGCTCATTCATTCTCTCTCTCTCTCTCTCTCTCTCTCTCTCTCTCTCTCAAAAATAAACATTAAAAAATTTTATTATAAATAAATGTGTGCCATAATTAGGACTTACATCCTGGGTTTCTCTGCCTGATACATACTCAATTGTGGCTGAAGCAGTTTGTGGATTTTTGTAATCTGGTTAGTGGTAGAATGAGGTAATGATAGTGAGTATACTGCATGTAGGGTCCAGCTAGGGAGACCCTTCTCATAGGTAGTCTTCTTGCTGAAAAGCAGAATTTCTTATATTTGAATGTGAATACAGATCACCTAGACATCTTGTTAAAATAGAAATTTTGATTTATTAGATCTGACCTGAAATTCTACATTTATATCAAGCTCCCAGGGAAGCAGATGTATCTCGTCTATGGAGCACAAGGAATTAGGGTGCTATGTTTATAAAAAGCAGCTAAACATAAGGCACATTTGCCCTTGGCAAACAAGACAAAGAGTTGCTTTTGTTTAAAGTCATATGCTCCAAATCACCCAAAGTTGAGGTCTAGATAGACCATCTTCCTCAGATAACTACATCTTTCTGTTCTTTTTTGGGGGTGATATAGAATTTTGAAAGTGATTAGAACTGCATAGATATCTTGAGTTCCCTGGTAGCTAGATGAGTTAATCTCCATCCTAATTTTAGAAAGACTCAGTCATGACTTAAGAGCCATGCGTGCAAGCCCAAGTTCTACCCTTACCTAGAAGATCTCTGCTACTATTCAGGTGGATTGACTACATATTTTTGAGAAGAGCCACTCTGAGTAAATTTCTGGGTCAGGTCAGCAACTTTGGGTGGGAGCCTGGGAGGTGTTCCATGGGATGTGAGTAGGTAATGGATGTAGCTCAATTTATAACATTGCACTTTTGAGACAAATGATATATGTGTCTCCATTTCAGTTTTTGTTCTAGCCCATACAGATTTTAGGGCCAGGCTTATTGGGAGATTTTAGCTATATACTTCCCCAAAATACCAGAAAACCAAATCTAAGTTTAGTTGATTTATAGCAATGTGGAAGAACAAAATTCAGTAGAGGACCTTTATAAAACTTCGAGGGTGATAGTTCCTGAGAGCCGGGAATTGGTCATGATTTGGTTGGGTTTATGACAGTATAATGATAGCTTTGGATTGGTGGGCATAGTGAGGCAAGAGTCTTGAAGTAAGTCTTGATAAGAAAGCTGTTAATTCGAATAAGTAAATTATGATAGTTGGCCTATAGGAGTAGATCTCGAAGAAGGAGTGTTTAGTCATTTGCAGCCACTTTCACGAAGCCCACTCTCTTCCATGGTTGTAAGTCCTCCAGGGCACGTCTGCTCATGGGCTTTTTTGGGGTTTCATGCACACCTGGAAGGCTCAGAAATTTTCCTTGACTCCAGAGCCCCATGAGAAGGGGTAAGGTCATGGCAAGGTACAGTTATGGGATACAGTCCCCAAATGATTTCAAAAACTAAGGTGTGGGCTTGGGGAACATTGCTAAGCAACCTAGTTGAGCATATAGCAGCTCTCTGCTGGTGGCTAACCTGGACATCCAGTCTGTGTCTTGCCAGTCACAAGGCTCTGCATCATCAGGATGCAAATGCTGAGGATGCTCAGAATACAAAAGCAGTCTACCTTCTCAGAACATGGCCACATAAAGTGATCAACTACTGTGTAGGAAGCCACAGTTTACTAAGCACCTACATTTCCATTTTCTAATTCAGTCTTATTAACTAACATTAGGACATTCTTATTTTATATATGAGCAAAATCTGAGGTCTTGGGAGGTAGTTAAGTTGCCCAAGTTTCACAGAGGGAGAAAGCAGTGACTCAAAGAAAAGGCCTAAGCTAATGTAGAGCCCATCCCACTTATGCCACCCCAATGACACTGACTTCCTACCACAAAGTAAGGCCCTTGTGACTTAGGGTTCTTGGGCAGATTGGCAGCTCTCCCCGTAATGTTTGGACCGGTGGTTCAAAATGTGTATCTGTAGCTTTCCAGGGCACCTATCTAGTCCACAGTCTGCTGCCTTTTCTTTTTGCCCTTGCTGAAGATGCCTCTAGAGGCAGCCCTGGCTGATGTGGGAAGGAGAAGGAGCCAAAGTCTGGAGAGGCAGAACATAAAGAAATGGAAAGAAATAAAAGCACAGGAATGAAATAAGGAAAATCAAAATGATTCCTCTTCATGGCTGGTTGGACACATGGGGCCTGAGTCTGAATCTGAGATGGGGTAAATGAGTTACTACAAGGAATTTCATACACAAAGCTTGGGGCCAAGATATCCTAGCCAGACTAGCCTAAAGGTATATCATGTACAGAGTTTGATCTGTCAGTTATTACAAAAGTGGAAGGGGACATGACTGACATCTAATTGGCAGAGTTCACGAGTGCTGACAAATACCCATCAATGAACAGTCTCCACAACAAAGAATAATGTAGCCCAAAGGTCAATAGTACTTAGGTTGAGAAACCGTGTTCTATAGTCTTGGCCTAATTGTTTGTACTTACTCTCAATATTGTTCATCATGGAGACAGGACTTCAGTATTATTTATCACAGAGACAGGAGAATACATTGGCTTAAGTTCTTAGGTCCAGACTAAACTAGAGGAATAAACTATCAGATTTTCTCATTTTTATTTGTTTGGGCAGAACAGTAGTTGCACAGCAGTGTTTAAGACTCTAGATACTATTCATATGAGTACTGCAAGTCAGACAAATATTAAGAGAAAAATTAAATCAAAGTGTGTAGTTCACACTTAAGATAAAATCTAGAGTGCCCAAATTAAAGCGAGAGACCCAATCTAAAGCATGCACAGAACTAGACCTGAGTGTTAGCCAAATAATCCTGATGTCATGATTTGTTTCTTCTTTACTTCTGTAACATAAAAGGTCCCAAAGAGTTTTGTTGCAACATTTTTCTTCTAAGCCAACAAAAATTCCTCTTTGAGGGTCCAGCATTATATGTAAAACAAGTCTGCTTTGATTTGAACTAAGACTTGTCCATGCTGTCATGGAACTTTCAGGCAAGAAGTGTCTAAGGCCTTAGTTGTGTGGCCTCAGTGTTCCTGTTCAGCTGGGAACTAGAACAAGTGTGGCTTTTCCAACTTTGGTTGTCTCTTATAAAACACAAAATGGAGAGAGATGGGGGTAGAAGAGAACTGTCAAAAATTCTCCTTCAGTTGTTAAGGATTCTGAATAAATTGAGACAGTTTTCTTCCTGTTAAAATTAACTTTTCCAATGATCCAGTGATCTCTTTATAGGAAAATTATAGGCCAAAATATACTTTATAAATAAAAGGGACTGTAACGAAGGCATAAATTTAGTGAAAGAACAGATCCCCATATAATTTACCTATAGTAGCTAATATATGCTTTTGTACTTCAAACATAATACTAGATGTTAGGGGCCACCCAATGACCTATCTTTCCTTTTTCAGCTTTGTTGAGATATACTTGACTATAACACTGTGTAAGTTTAAACTGTGCAGTATGATAATTCAATACACATGTAGCAAAATGTTTGCCACAATAAAGTTAAAGACATCCTTTGCCTCCCATCATTACCATTTTGTTGTTATGGTAAGAACATTAAAGCTCTACTCTCATAGCCATTTTAAAGTATACAATACAGTATTGTTAACTATAGTCATCATGCAGTACCTTAGATTCCTAGAACTTATTCATCTTACAACGGAAAGTTTGTATCCTTGAATGAGCATCTCTTCATATCCCTCACTCCTCAGACTCTCGCAATCACTATTCTATTCTCTATTTCTATGAATTTGTTATTTTTAGATTCCACATATAAGAGAGATAATAAAATATTTGTCTCCATTTGTGTAACTTATTTCATTTAGCAAAATACCCCAAAGGCACATTCATGTCATAAATGGCAGGATTTCTTTTTTTTTTTTTAATGGCTGAATAATATACCTCTTACCTGTGTGTGTGTGTGTGTGTGTGTGTGTGTGTGTGTGTGTGTGTGTGTTCTTTACCCGTAGTACATTTTCTTTCTCCATTTGTTCACCAACAGACACTTAAGTCGTTTCTGTCAATAATGCTATAATGAAAATGGGAGTGCAGGTGCCTCCCTGAGATAGTATTTTAATTTCTAGTTTTCAATTTTTTGAGGAACTCCAATGCTACTTTCCATAGAGGCTATACCAACTTATGTTCCCACCAACAGTGCACCAGTGCTCTTTCTCCACATTCTCACCAACATTTGATATATCTTACCTTTTTTGATGATAGCTATTCTGACAGGTATGAGATGATATCTTATGGTAGTTTTGATTTGAACTTCCTGATGATAGGTGATATTGAGCATCTTTACATGTACTTGTTAGACATTTTTATATCTTATTTGGAAAAATGTCCAAAATCTCTCCTCATTTTTAAATCAGATTTTTTTTTGCTGTCGAGCTGTGTGAATTCCTTATATGTTTTGGATATTAGCCCCTTCTCAGATATATATTTTGAAAGTAATTTCTGCCATTCCATAAGTTGCCTGGTTGCCTTTTTATTTTATTGTGGTTTCCTTTGCTGGTAGAATTTGTCTGTGAAGCCATTAGGCTCAGGGCTTTTGTTGGGAGGTTTTTATTATTGCTTTGATCTCTTTGTTATTTGTCTGTTCAGATTTTCTATTTCTGTGATTCAGACTTGTAAGGTTGTATGTTTCCAAGAATGTTTTTTTTTTCATTTATCCTAGGTTGTACAACTTGTTTTTGTATAATTGTTCATAGTAGTATTTGTGATTTTTTAAAATTTCTGTGGTATCAGTTATAATGTCTCCTCTCTCATTTTTATTTATTTAAGTTCTTTCTTTTTTTTCTGGGTAAGTCTAGCTAAAGCTTTGTCAACTTTGTTCTCCTCTTATACCTTTGTTGGTATTCTTGACATAGCTTTATTGGTCTCTGATTCTTTGCTTATTTTTCTTCAATTGGTTTTTCCTTCAAATCTTTCAACTGCTTAATATCTATCAGTCTCTGTTGAGATTTATTGATTCTGTAGTCATCTTAAGTATGCTATTAAGCTGAATATTTAATTTGATTCAGTTACCTTTTAACTAAAAATTTCCCATTTTTTATAGTTTCTATTTATCTAGTGGAGTTGTCTGTTTGTTGACTTACTGTCATTATATGTTTGCCAGCCAAACCTGGGAGGCTTTTACCCTCTGTTGAAAGATCTCTGTATAAGTTTTTGAGGCACTTTGAAATCTCAAGTCAGATTTCAAGTTAGTCTTAAAGTCTTCTTATCTTTCACTTTCCACTGGGATTTCTCAACACTCCCTATCTGACCAGACATATGTGTTTATTTTCCCCCCAAATCCTTTCCCTTTACAGCTTCTGTGGGATCTTTATCAAGAGGCTTTTTCTCTGGTGTTTTAATGAATTGGATAGAAGTATCTAATTGTTTTATATTTCTGTAAATCCATTAATTCAGAGGATTTTATTCTGATTTGTTCTGTCATTTAAAATGGTCATCAAGAATTGTGTATTTGTTGTAGTAGTTTGAATTGTGTCCCCATTCAATATCCCAAAAGGTATGTTCAATGCCTAAGTCCCAGCACTTTTGTATTGGGAATGGGATCTTTATAGATATACTCACGTTAAGTAAACGTCATACTGGATTAGCATGGATCCAAAAGCCAATGACTGGGATCTTTATAAGAAGAGAGCATGTAGAGAGACATACATTCCAATCAAAAAGAAAGACATGTAAAGATGGAGGAAGGTATTGGAGTACTGTAGCTGCAAAACCAGTAATGCCAAGGATTAAAGGTAGCCTCCAAACTCTAGAAAAAACAAGGAAACATCCTCCCCCAGAGCCTTTGGAGAGAATGCAGCTTTGCCAGCACCTTGATTTAGGGCTTCTTGTTTCCAGAACTGTGAGAAAATAAATTTCTTCTTTAAGCCATCCAATTTGTTGTACTTTACTCTGGCAGTTTTAGGAAACTAAAACATCTATCAAAGAGTCTGTTTCCCATTCCATTTTTTGCTTGTGCATTAAATCCACCTTTTCTGGTTCAAGGCTATACCAAAAAAAGTGAGGAAAGAAATATGGTCAAATCAGATTTGCAGTCTACTCTAGAAAATTGTCTAAAGGTGATAACTAGACTATATCAGAAGTCTCAAATAGACTTTTCTTTGATTGTAGAACTGAATTAAAATTTTCACTATTTTATTTGTGTATTTTCATTTATTTACTTATTTATTTTTTATTCTATTTAAATCCAAGTTAGTTAACATATAGTGTGATAATGGTTTCAGGAGTAGAATTTAGTGATTGACCACTTATATATAACACCCAGTGCTCATCCCAACAAGTGCCCACTTAATGCCCATCACCTATTTAGCCCGTCCCCCACCCAACACTCCTCCAGCAACCCCTCTGTTTGTTCTCTGCATTTAAGAGTCTCTTATAGTTTGCCTCCCTCTCTGTTTTTATCTTATTTTCCTTCCCTTGCCCTTGTTCGTCTGTTTTGTTTCTTAAATTCTACATATGAATGAAATTATATATTTGTCTTTCTCTAACTTATTTCACTTAGCATAATACCCTCTAGTTCCATCCACATAGTTGCAAATGGCAAGATTTCATTCTTTTTGATCGCTGAGTAATATTCCATTATAGATCTATATCTATATTAATATCTATATCTATATCATCTATCTATCCACTCATTATCCATTCTTTATCCATTCATCAGTCAACGGACATTTGGACTCTTTCCATAATTTCACTATTATTGATAGCGCTGCTATAAACATTGGGGTGCATGTGCCCCTTTGGCTGAGCATTTATATTTCCTTTGGATAAACACCTAGTAGTTAAATTGCTTGAGTAGGGTAGCTCTATTTCTAATTTTTTGAAGAAACTCCATACTGTTTTCCAATGTGGCTGCACCAGTTTGCGTTCCCACCAGAAGTGTAAAAGTGCTCCCCCCTTTCTCTGCTTTCTTGCCAATATCTGTTGTTTCCTGAGTTGTTAATGTTAGCCATTCTGACAGGGGTGAGGTGGTATCTCATTGTGGTTTTGATTTGTATTTCCCTGATGACAAGTGATGTTGAACGTCTTTTCATGTGTCTGTTTTCATCTGGATATCATCTTTGAAAAAGTGTCTGCTCATGTCTTCTGCCCATTTATTCACTGGATTATTTGTTTTTTGGGGTGTTGAGTTTGATAAGTATTTTATAGATTTTGGATACTAAGCCTTTATCTGACATTTGCAAATATCCACTATTTCCACAAAACAAATTTGTAGAGAACAAGTCTTCAAAATATTCTGTCTGATATTCACTGCCTTCCTATTCTCTAGAAATGATTTTTGAGGAAGCTTCCTAAGGGTCTTAAGAGATGTTTTCTGATTCTTTCCATGTTCCCTTTTCCATCCAGTATTTTATATTGTGCCATTAAAAAAACAAAATGAAGCAAACAATAAAAGGGCACATGAGTCCATAGAGTGAGTACACGTAATCAGCAACAGTCTGTTCTGAAAGGTCATGGACATGCACTGGAAGAAAATGTGAGTATTTTGCAATGGTCAGTGTACTGTGGTCCTGACCACCTCTTGTGTCATATCAATAACCAAATAGTTGTCCTTTTCCAATGAAAGTTCCAACAAATACAAATTTCCAAATACAGAAAGTCTAGATTTAGTTCAGCTGGCATATTCTTAGATTCTGCAAGGCTTTGTGTATAGAACACACCCAAATAAAAGCCATGGTATTTTCTCTTAAATAATTTTAAGCCAAATAAAGAAAAACCATTATTATAATGTCAACATAAGTTATTTTTCAAGATGACAAACTTTAAGAATGAAATAATGCACTCTTAATTACTATTAAAGGGCGATAGGGCAAAACCAGGACAATGAGTAAGTCAGCAGATATATCCTTTATGAGTAAAGGCTCATCCATGGTGGCTTGGTGATCTTGCATGTCTTCATGTAGGCCATGTAAGCAAGACTTGACTGCAGTCTGTTTGAAATTACTGGCAAAACATCCTATAGACCTTTCTAGAATATGGCAAGGGAAGCAATCTTGTAATGAGGTATCTCAAGGCCTTTTTCATGTGCCTCCATATCTTGTGGGAGGCTGCCATGAAGTAGTTTCTTATCCCATCTCCCTGGACCTATGGAAGCATGGGTCTGTCCATCTCTCCCCCATATAGGTACAGCTGCAGACTATAAATCTGTTTGTCTATAGTTTAGAGTTGGCTCCTCCATGACAGAGCAGGTGTACCCCACCCTACCCCCACCATATAGTCTATAGTCGGCCGTCTGGTCCTTTGGGGTCACGGTCTTTCTGTAAGACTGATATGCAGGGTGTTAACATCACACTAAAATTTTTCTTGTTTCTATGTGTACAAGTAATAAACTACCTGCATTCATTTGGGGTCATTTTCTTCTTACTGCCCGAATCTGTGGAAGTGTATCACGCCAAACTAATAGCTGCCAGCAACTTTCTGCTTAGGAACTGTTTGGACACTTGACAGCATGCATGCCCTAACTATTAGGCACTTAACAAAATGAAAGAATAGTACAAGAAAATGATTAACTAGATACAAAATAAATGATAGAACTGTAGATACTACTGTTGAGTTAGAAGGGAGAAAAGAGTTGCCTAGAAACAAACAAACAAACAAAACCCTAAAAAACAAGGCCGTTAGGAAAAATGGAAAATTGAACAATAGTGGGAACAGGAACGGTTTTAATACTGTGTAAATTTTGAATGACAGACGTTTCCTGGCATTATCTAGATTACATACAGCATGTCTTTCAGTGGACAGGGTGAGCACTGAATTCGGAGAGTAGGAAATACAGGCTGGATAGTCGAAGAGGCAGGCTTGGATGGAATGTAGGAAGAGTTGATTGACAAACAACTTATTGAAAATATGTTATAGCCAGAAAGGAGCCTGAAATGTCAACCTAAGGAGTGTAGGTAAACATAGTTTCTAGTGGTGTGCATTTCCCAGGGGTTCTACTCAAATATATTGGGGAAGACATAGTGAAGGAATCTGTATTGCCATAAATAATGTAAGTACAAGGGCAAGAAATAAACCTGTCATTTTTCCTCTGACTTGTGTGTGTAGCGTTTTTTTAATTCTAGTTGAAAGTTTATTTATTTTGAGAAAGAAAGAGAAAGAGAGAGTGAGTGTGGGAGGGGCAGAAAGAGAGAGGGGCAGGGAGAGAGAGAGAGAATCAATCCCAAGCAGGCACACTGTCAGTGCAAAGCCTGACGTGGTGCTCGAACTCACAAACCGTGTGATCATGAACTAAGCCATGATCAAGAGTTGGATGTTTAACTGCCCCACCCAAGCACCCCTCTGATTCTAGTTTAAAAGTGTTTAATATGAATATTTGCATGAAAGTTTTTTTTGTTTGTTTTACATTGAATTATACTGAAGTCTTTTACTAAAAAGCACTTTGTGCCAAAATTAAATATAGTCATTATATGTGACAATTAACAATCTAATTTTATGAGATCTCTTGGGTAAAAATTTTGATTTTGATGAAAACAGATTGTTAATTAAAAATGTGTAAACCTTTTTTTTCTTTTAATCCTGGTGACAATTTCTTTGATTTTTCATAATTGCATAGACAATTAAAACAAAGTTGACTTTATCATCTTTAGGCTGATTTCTTTTAGTGCTGGGGATATAAAAAGGAAAAATTATAACAAAAGGTGTAATGTTCAAAGCCTCACATCAGGAACAAATAAAAATTGTAATAATTATGAGAATTTGAAAGCATCATCCAAATATAAAGGATCATTTTACAGGACTTCTTTGTTTTTCTTTCGTTGAAGTTATTTAAACCAGTAATACATAATCACTGCATAAGAAAAAATACAGTAATGATGAACTTAAAAATTTAAATCACCTTAAATCACACAAATTGTAAATTCATGGTCAGCTCAATATTAATGTGACTCTAACATCATTTAGCAACTATTTTTTAGTTTAAATTATATGAACGTATCATATTTAAGTAAGGCAAATTCCTAGTGTTGGCTGTTTAAGTAATTTCAAAATTTCAAGTATTACAAACTACTGTGCTAAGTCAAGTTGCACTTATCCAATTTTACATAATTTCAGACCCTTCAAACATTTGCTTCTTGTGTTTGGCATACCTGTGTTTTTTTTCTAAGTGCCTATCTTTATTAGTTAGGGTTTTCCAGAGAACCCACAGGAGATGTACGTATGTGTGTGTATATATGGGCTTACATGATTATATAATCTAGCAAATCCAAAAGTTGCAGGGTGGGCAACAGATTAGAGACCAGGAAGAGACCATCCTGCAGTGCAAGTTCAAAAGCTGTCGGCTGATAGAATTTTCTTTCATTTGGGGGATATCAGTCTTTTGTTCTATTCAGGCATTCAGTTGTTTGGATGAGGCTCACTCACAATATGGAGGGCGATACACTTTACTCAAATCTCATTGATTTGAATGTCAGTCTCATCCCCAAACCCTCATGGAAACATCCAGAATAGTGTTCAATCACATTTGGGCACTGTGGCCCAACCAAGTTGACACAAAAAATTAATCATGACAATTCCACCCTTATCAATTTGGCACCAAACGTATCTCTGAAATCATATAACGTAAAATCACAGAATTTCCACCCACCACTACTATAAAAAATCATGTTTATGGGGTAGCAAGTTAATTTTAAAAATCCACTGTACATGTAGATACTCTGCTCTCATTGATCTCTGACACCTGTGTGATTTTTGTATTTAAACCCACATTTTCTAAAATCACTTTATTGATAGCAATGGTTCTTTTCAGAAAGTCTGCCTCTGAGTTTCTTGAAAAATAACTATGCTTACAGCTAGGTTTCCTGATAATCTCTTTATTGTTTTCAGTCTCAAGCAGCAAATCAAACTTCAGGGTAGGATATGCTTTTCATAAGGTATGATTAGGACACTCACTATTGCTGGTGCCAACCCAGATGTCCTACAGGATATATGCTACTTAAGCCCTGTGAAGAACATTGACTTATTATCTTCATTGTCAACAATAGTACATTTGCAGAAGTCATTGAAGAGCTTGTCAATTTTATTGACAGGGTCAATTCCATCCATTAAGGAGCTACAAAATGTTTAATGACACCATAGAAACCTACAACTGCTCTGCCCACCTTGTTAAAAATTAATTTTATTATTAAAGATAATACTATTATCTTTATGTGCCTGAATCTACGTTGCAAAACAGGACCAAGAGCCAGGGTTATAACTAGCTCAATTTTGCAACTGACTGGTATGAGACATGAGAATAAAAATTGAATTGGCTCTGGGAAGAAACTAAGAGGCCTGTTAAAGATATATGTAAAACATAACTCTTATTACGTTTAAATTTGATTAAAAGCAAATGTATATCTATGAGTAATTCTCTTTCTAAATTTGAAATTTGTGTTAATTTGGATCGAATATATTGTTCTCATTTTTCTCTTCCTGGAAGTCAACATGTATTTCACAGTCTGACTAACATACTACATTATGATCAACTGGATTCATGCAAATGCTGCTTAAGACATGACATCCAAAGGCCAGATTTGTTTCTGGTGTACCAACTAGTTTTGTTTTGAGACTCCTAGGTGAGAGTAGGTGCTAACATTACATGTAAATCTCTCACTCTATTTTAGAGGATCTAAAACTTTGTTGAGCAGTTTGATTTCTAGTTTGTAGGTCAAGAATAGGTAATAGTTTGGTGGGAAATAGATATAATGGCCATCAAAAATTAATCTTTGTGTCAAGTGTGTCCTTTTTACTGAATGTGTGATTTGCTTTTATAAACTAAATGGAATCAATATTTTGGTAATGAATGACATCACACTTCATTTATTATAAACCTTTGCTCGTCATTTGGGAAGATCACATAACATATTGCATAAACGCCTTACCCAACCTTCAGGCATTCTCAGAAATGGCTAGAGAAAGAAAAGTTTAAAGCCAGACAAAATGTGACAAATCTTTCATATATGGATAGTAATGTTCATTTTTAAAAATCCTATAAAATGTCAATATTTCCTGTTCACTGAACCTCGTATCCATCCCCTTCTAAGCACCCTGATTGGTTACACTGGATTGCTATGGAAACAGATAAATTTTATGCTTATGACTCACCTCTAAGAGCTCTCCAAGACATTATGTATTCTATATATTAGACACCACTGTATTGACTTGCAAAGCCCTCCAAATTTCTAAACCTCTCATATGATTCATAGTGAAGGCCCTCATAATTAATCTTCAAGCATATCAGCACATCAGTCTCACAACCCTCTGGATAGTTGTAGTCTAAAGGCCTCTTAGTTTCTTCCCAGAGCCAATTCAATTTTTATTCTCATGTCTCATACCAGTCAGTTGCAAAATTGAGCTAGTTATAACCCTGGCTCTTGGTCCTGTTTTGCAACGTAGATTCAGGCACATGAAGATAATAAATACCCCAATTTTATGATGAGTTATCCAAATAGTCAATTTCCCTGCCCTAGAATGCAGATGCTGCTTATCTTCCCCAACCTAATTAAGGGACTCTCTAATCTAGTTTCAACCCTGCTTCTCTTCCTCATGTACCCCTCTTTCTCTAACTACATTTTGGTACTAAATACCATTTGGTGTGACTGAGCTACTGTATATTCAGTATTTGGTTTCCCTATCTCTATTGTATAAGAATCCCTGAACCTCTAACATGACTAAAGTCTTGTGTTAGTACTCTTCACATGTCCTCTTGTCTTATAAACTGATGATGGGAATTGAAAGCTAATTTTGTACTCATGTTCCCATGCCTGGGGTAGAATTTTCAACTCCTAATCCGGACCCTAGATCGTAATATATAAACTTAACTTGAAACTTCATGGCACCTACATTTTTAGTCCTGCTGCCTTTGAACTGATACAATCCTTATTGCTTACCCAAAGTGCATGTTTCTTATCCAGTTTTAATAAATCTAAATTGTTTTAAATGGGCTCAGTAAGTATATTTAGAACAATTAACCAAGTTGGAATCATAAAACTGATCTCTATTACCCACTGTTAAAAAGTTTTGAAAGTGCTACTTTATTAAATCAGAAAACCCAAGATGTATTATAAAATTCAAATCACTGGATTTAATGTGCATAAATTACTCACATCCCTATCAAAGGTCTTTGAATTCTCACATCACTTGATTCTACCATGCTTATGAAAGTAGTATATACAATTGTCTGTTGTTATTCAATGTTGGATATGTCATATTAGAAGTTACTAACTAGTTTTATGTGTACATTATGATTCTCATACTTACTTATGACCCCTTGTGTGTTGTAGAAATGTAGAATGTATTCAGAAGATACATGTCTAATGTACACTGTTCTTTTAATTGTTAAACAATGTAAAGAAACTGAAAAAAACAAGGATTTCAAGAAATATTTCCAATTCTAAAACAGGACCTTAGCATATTTAAATGGTTTCAATCTATGAGCAAAGACACACGCAAGCAATTCAAGCATTAAGCTTAATTCACCAAATGAACTCAATCTCTAACAATAAATCTATAACTTCATAAATACTTTAAATGCAGAGTATATGACAAATTTAATTTTAGTTCAGTCTTTACACAAATGGTAAAAGTTATGATCTGGTATTTTCTATGTATGTTACATACATCTATATAAGTAAGCAACTCTCTTGAGTTTCTCTCTAACCATTTTACATTTGGGGGGACTATGCATGTCATTAAAATATTAGATAAAACTATTGCTTTGATATATAATATTTATATTTTGTTTAGTTTACAAATATATTATGACTATGTGTTGTTCCAGAAACTATGCTGAGCTCTTGTGTTAAATGAATTTTAAAAACTTACAATATAATCAAATAAACATATATAAAGTCAAATAATATATAATAAAATTGAACAAGTATAACAATAAGCACATTTGCAATTCAGTATGGACTCAGTGGAAAATGTGACTGCTTTTTACTGGATAAATCAAGTAAGTTCAGACAGATGCTATGAGTTTTGAGTAATAAATAGAAATCTTCCATAATAGAATTATCTTATAATGTACTTTAAAAAAGAGGAAAGAGCATGTACAGAAGCATGGAGTCATGCAAGGGTATGAAATTTCAAGAACATTCCTCATGGTGAAAAATGTCACATCCCTAACCTTTTAACTGGTAGGAAGTAAGACTGGGGTGACAGAATGGAATCAAATTGTGAGGAAATTGTACATTGAAGCAATGAGTTCCCCCATCACAGTCTTCTTCATAAAAGACCGATTACAGGTTTAAATAGGGATTATGATACTCAGGTTAGTTTTATTTGTGGTATGCATGTGAGTGTGTGTGTGTGTGTGTGTGTGTGTGTGTGTGTGTGTGTGTGTGCGATTTCCATATGTACAACAAATTTTTACTGCATGTCAGAGAGAAATGTTTATAACAGAGTGAATGTGGAATATATCATTGTCTTTTCTCACAGCCATATTGTGGGAAAGTGGGTAGCAATAGGGCAGTCTCTTATTTGTCTGATTCCTTTAGTATTGTCCAATTGCTCATATCATATCGTTCAGGTAACTTAGTTAAAAATAGCCCATGGAATTCCTTTGATTAAATGAGTGGTTAATGAATTATCCAATGCTCCTATTTATGTCAATATGAGGATTTCTGTGGAATTCTCAGAACAAAGGTCCTTTGTCTTTCTGAGAGGTTTACCAGAAAATAGCCTTCATCAATGTATACATAGTTTGTAACAATTGTTTTGTTCTTACAAGTTATGTTTCAATGAATGTACCTGAACTTGATATATTATCATGAGTATAAAACTATGAGTAAACTTATTTTACAATGTGAAATGATCTAGCGGTTGGTGTTAATTAAATTACTCCAATCTGCAGTCCAGTGAATAACATGATACATTTTATTTAGATTAATTATTTATCCTTGATCTTATAAGTTAATACTGACTATAAGGTCAAAGAAAAGAAAAAGATAATGATGGCTGAAATAAACACATTCCTTATGAAAATAGCATTTTGAAACAATTGATTGGCAAAAAAATTACTCAATACATTCTATTTTTTTCAATATTCCTATAAAATATTCCTTCAAATCTACATAGACTATCACTGCTTTTTTTTTTCTTCAATTGGTAGCTGACTATCAACCATACTTGTTAATGTTATGGATGCTTTATTAGAGGCAAAGTCATGATGTGTAATCAGGCATTCAGTCTCCCATAAAGACACTGTTGTCCTTAGTCAAACTGGAAATACTGGGAACGTAGAATGCAATAATTCCAGAAAGTAGTTTAATATTTCCCTTTTGCAATTTAAAAGAAATATTATTTTATTATAATTTTGATATTCAAATGTTATTTAATCATGGACTGAACCTGGTACATTTATGCACAAAAGGCATCTGAGTGCATAGATGTCTTTGAAAATGAGATATCAATTTTCCTTTTGGTATGTATTCATGATCCACATGTGAACTTGGCAGTCCTAGATGAAAATGAGCAGATGGTCCATTCCCAAGTGTTGAACAGCATTTAACATAAAATAAATGCAACTCAAAAACTGTTTTGATCAGGATGTTTGGAGGGGGATAAACATGAGATTGGGGTAGTCAGGAAATACTGATACTTCATAGGATTTTTAAAAATACTGGGACTAAAGAGAATTTGTGGCCTATAAATGTCATAACTCAAAAAAAAACCCCACTTTAATATAGGTTCTTTAAAAATTGGTAGATTCTAGAAAAAGATTGGTAGAGTCTATGTCCAGTTTCCAGTATTATGCAAAAAAAAAATCAACAGCTAATAGCAGAAGACAATATTGAAAAGAAGTCATTCGTGAGGACTCTGAAAGGTTAAATTGCCTAAAAAATATTGCTTACCATTTTCTATAATTAATGTTAATATATGCTTTTCAACGTGCTTTATAGATTGTAATAATGTTGTTAGAATGGAATACAGCAAAATCAAAGATTTCCTCACTTAGCCCAATTTGTAATCAAGAAGAGAGTAGCAGTGTTGGGCTTGTCTAGTTTGTTATTCTTCATTGAAGAACTGAGAGAAAGGATAATAATATGTCGAATAATATGTCAGCAAATTGATAGACACTGACAGTCCATGGAGAACTTAAAAGCTACTATTGCATTAGTGTTAACTTTCTACCTGGCCTAATCTGCTGATAACCAGTGTCATCTAAATAATTGGCAGGAGCCAGTGCAAAGGGAAAACATGGGGATCCTTATTCAAAAAGCAGAAAAAAATGATGAAA
The DNA here is from genome assembly GCF_022837055.1 of Prionailurus viverrinus. Taxonomy (NCBI): domain Eukaryota; kingdom Metazoa; phylum Chordata; class Mammalia; order Carnivora; family Felidae; genus Prionailurus; species Prionailurus viverrinus. The sequence continues at coordinate 99,053,396 of NC_062563.1, forward strand.
AGTTCTAAAATATAATGCATTTTCCTCTGTTCCATGGTCTCTTTCTTGACTTCTCATTTTTTTTAATTTGCAATTTCATGTCATTCTAAGAAAAGTCAAAATAAAAATTTTAATTGTAAGTGAATTTTAATATTCATCTTTGTATTGTGCAGTGTCAGATTTAAATGCAAATATGAGAACACTTGACTCACATGAGGATTCACCAAAATTATACAATTTATATTTCATAGCTTACACATGCGTATGTATTTCATTTTTTCCAGAATATTGAAAACTCTGCACAAAACTAATTCAGTTGCTTTCATTTCACTCCTTGATACACACACATTCTACCAACCCTCTCCACTTTCAGCTGGCCGATAAGTAAGGATGAACTGAAAGGAAAAGGAAATAAGGGTTGCCCTAATTTCCTCTTTCCTTTTACGTCATCATTTCCTATGTAAGTGGTTGGGTAATACAAGAAAGTAACATGAGTTCAGAAGAAGATATGACAAGACTTCTTGATCATTTATGTATCTTAGAATGCCTTGCCTTCTTTATGTGTTTGCATAAATTCCCAATCTGAATGGAAAGCATGAAATGTTACATGTTTTTCTTGTGTTTGCTCTGAGTCTCACTGAACTTCCATGCATCGTGGGTCCGACAGAATTCTCTGCTCATGGAGCATCACAAATGCCATTGTACATTGCTTGTTTTGTTTTGTTTTATTTTGTTTTGTTTTTGTCAGTATCTTGTTTATGAAATTTATTCTTAATAGATATCTATGGGACTAGATCATGTATTTTGAGTGTTATAATTATGGAATTCTGTTATATTAGTATACTACTGTGCATATCCACTACTATATTGATATTCAGTTGATTCCATTCTTTATTATGCTGGTGCTATTAGTGCTTCAATAAAGGGCTTTAAACATTTTATCTGTTAGACTTTTGTCATAGTTTTCTTAGGGTAAATACACCTAAAAATGAAACTTCAGGGTCAGAGTACAGGTGTTCATTAAATCTAAAATATATTGATAAATTGCCGTCCAAATTGTAGCAGTTTATACTTGTGTCAGGAGGGCATGAGGGCTTCCATTTTCATATTCTTGCCAAAATTTCTGTGTATCAGATCTTTAACTTTCATGGTCAGCTTGATGATGATCAATGAAAACATAGTTTAATGTGCAATTCTTTACTTTTTAATGAGGATGGACATTTCTTCGTCTCTGTATTGGCCATCTATTTCTCTGAAGGCCCTTCATGTCAGTTATTTAATTTCCTTTTCAGTTCTTTGCATTTTATTGATGACATAGGAATTCCATATGTGTCCTGGTTACTAATCCTTTGTCAGTTATGTGCATTACACATCTCTCATTCAAGACTATGTCCTATCTTTTATCATTTACACCGTTATCCCACAAAGAGTTTGGTTGTTGTTAATATAGTCAGGTCTTCACTCTTTTTTAAAATGCCATTAGCTTTTTAGTCATTAATTTTTTTTTTACATTTAAGTCATTCTTAGATTTACTAAAATGTTAACTCATTTCTTATTTCAGCATTGCTTCCTAGACCCCATTTTTCCTGTATTCAATAAACTCCCTACTGAAATCTAGACACTAATATTTTTTTTCAACTTGAAATTCAAGTACTAGGATTCTTAATATTTATTTCTAATTAAAATTGTTCTAATTAATTCCCAAGTTGAATATATTCCTTATTAGCATCTATTTTGTTGATAATACACCTGCTGTTCATATAGTTTTAAGTCTATCTAGGTAATCTTTTTCTTTCTTGCTAATTACATTCCCTTTGTCTCTGATGCCACATAATTTTTCTGTGATGTCCCTGAATATGATTTTTTTTTCTTATCTTGCAGTGGAGTCTTTAGTTTCCCAAGACAAAAGACACATTTTCTTGTTCTATTTGTGATAATAACAATTTTACCTTTGAATGTTAACGATTTCTCCTTCTCCCTTTTATTTATTTTCTTCTTTTCTGAAACTCCTATTAGATGTGTCATGTGCCTTCTCCATCTAAACTCCATATATTTTATATTCTCTTTCACAATTTATATCTTTATATAGCTCTGAGTAGAATTCCATGTAATTGCCTGAAATCCATGATCTCTCTTCAGCTGTTCATTCTATTCTTTCCTCCTATATTCAGTTGTTACTGTTAATGACTTTTTTCTTCATCATACAAATTCAATTAGCTCTTTGAGTAATGTGCCAGTTATTGTTTTCCTAATGATTTACAGTTAGAAAAATGGTTCATGGGAAAAAAAAACTACAACAGTAACACACTTGAAGTACATGAATTTGGTGGCCTGCCCTACCATGAACAGAACTGTTCCAAGTCTCTTCTTAGAGTCTGTGGCCTCTTTCCACTTCGAGAGCCTCCATGGACAACCACTTGGAGCTCCACCAGACCCATTCTTTATAAGAAGTACCCCAAAGTTCTGAGAGAGGCACGAGGGGAAAGGGGAGAAAGAGGTGTATATGAATCACTATAGAAATCAGGATCTCTGGAATTTAGCATTTGTTTGCCACTGTGTTGATATCTACTCTGGATATGGTGATCTTGAAGGCCTCTCCTCTCTTTATTAATTCTGTAACGGAAAATTATTATTTCACATCTCAAATTCTGTCAGAATTCACCTTTCCTTAATCCACACTCTCTCAAGGTGGTCAGCAGGTCTGCTTCATGACTTGTAAGAAGTCTGTAAGAAGTGCAGTTGCACCAGGGTCTTCCGACCCCCCATTAGGTTTAATACTATGCTGTCACCATCTTGAAATTGTCAGTAATTTTATCCTAGAAATTATATTTTTTAAGTGAAGTCCACTGGTACAGTGGAGCATGTGCATAGGGCAGTATGTATGCCCATCATTCTTTGTGATCTGATTGTATTGAAGGATTGTTTGGTTTGTTTTAAAAAAAACAAAAACATTTGAAAAGTTAATGGAACAAAATAATTTTTAAATCATCCAAAAATTAACTGGCATAAGACAAAGTAGAAACGAAAGAAGTCTTACGCACTTGCAAAAACGTTGCTGAGGAGCAACAGTCCCACACTAGCACCACTACATGTACTGAGGAAAGATATCGAGTGGCAAAAATGTTAAATTTTTCACTTAAAAATTGATATATTGAAGTTAACCATTGCAAGATCAAGGGATACCTGTTGAAATAAAACCTCTCCACGCCGTATAATGAGTAGGGCTGTCTGGACTTGTTATCTGCCCAGGCATATTGGTGAGTGGGAGTATAAGCCAAACTTCATGGGTTGGAAAATGCCCTGTTTTTGTGGAATGCTTTTAGTGCCAGAAATTTAATTGAATACAGAAGAAGAGAAAACTGACTGAAAATTTCCTTCAATTTAAATGTCCATACATTGTAGGAATTTTTGGTGTTAGAAGATCACATATACATTTCAAAATGGTAGGGAAATGAAAATACAAAGAAATAATATTGATTCCCCTTAAGTATCCTTCAAGTATAACAGCAACTATTCTACATCATCCTCTCTTGAAAACTAAACATTTTCCAATGATAAAATTCAGGAAACTAATCAAATAATTGACATCAATTATAAAAGAAAAAAAATCCAAGAATGGAGAATGTTGATAAATTATTGTTAATGAGAATAAATATCATATGATTCTAGCAACTAGATCCAACAATTTAAGGAATTATGGTTAGGGAAGAAGATATAAATGTTCTAAACCTTGGCCCAGCAAAAATCATAGCATAAAACTTTGAAATTGTAAGAATTCTAAAAACTCTGCTCATTTAAGAAAAACAGTCCATTTTGTTTAGCAATTTGGACAATAAAGATGTAAAATATGACTTCAAAAGCTTAATGATTTTCTGAATGTCTTTTCTTAATTTAAGTGTTTTAGGTAGTGCTTCTTTCATAAATAGTAATCTGAATTTTACTAATTCTTCCATTTCTGAGTGTCCCAGTTCTTTTGTTTTGTTTTGTTTTGTTTTGTTTTGTTTTGTTTTGTTTTCCACACAGTGTTTGGAGCTCAGACTCTGAGGTTTTGGAAGTGTGCGACTTTCTCAGAGTGGAACTGTGGTGTGCACTCCTGGGGAGAGGAGGGAGCTGGCCCTGGAGTGCATAGTGTTCTAGAGATCTCTGGGGTTCACTGGGAGAGAACATTCCCCTTACTGGAATACTTTTGGAAGAGGGTTTATAGCCTTCCCAAAGACAAAGCCAGCCAAAGGCCTTTCATCAACTAGGTGGTGAGGCTGTACTCTGGAGGAGGGGAGTGGATCTGTGCCCCACTGGGTCCTTTAAGACTTTGGGATTTGAATCCCAGCTGTGCAGCAGAGAGAAAATGCAGGAGAGCTATGGCACTAGGTGAGCTGACTGCCCTCACTATTCTGTGAGGGCTGGATGAACAGGGAGGAGAGATTGGGGTGGCACCATTTCCCCCCAATACCAACACAGTGGGAATTCACAGAGCAACACAGTGGCCCCCAGTGGAGGAGGGACCTGCTTATACCAGATCCTACCCTCGCTGCTCCCCCAGTGCCCCAGCAACTGCTTATTTATTGGAGCAAGACTGATTCTGAGCCAAAGCAGCAGACCTCTTCTCCAGAAGACCCCGTGCACAGACAGCTATCCCCATGCACCGAGTGTACTGTAAATTGAGTGCTTCAAGATGACACCTACAGGGTTTTTTTTTCTTTGTTTCTTCTTTTTTTCTTTGGGAATCAGGCTCATAGTTTCTTGTTTTGTTTTGTTTTTAAGTTTCTGTTTTCATTTCCTTTGTTCTTTTTTCTGGATCGGTGTTTTAACCTCTTCTTTTTCCTTCTTTTTGTCTTTTCTTCTTCTTTCTTTTTTTTTTTTCCTTTTTATTTGGAATCAGACTTAGAGTTTTTTGATTCTCTGTTAGGTTGTTTTTGTTCCCTTTCCTTTTCTCTTTTTTTCAGGATCAGGCTTTACCCCCACCCCTTTTCCCAGAATTACTTCAACAATCAAATCAAAGTACACCTAGTTAAAGGTCCAAACACTCCACCACTGCAAGCAAGGAGGCACTCTGCAGAGGACTGACCAGTGGAAAAGAGTGGCCTAAATGCTACTGCAGAGTGCACCCAGAATACCAATCACAATGGGTGAGCCTTACAAGGGAAAACATTTCATCAAATATTAGAAAATTTCCTCTTTAAAAAATACCTTTCCTGGATTTTTTTTGAAGTTTATATTTATTTTGAGAGACAAAGAGAGCATGAGCAGTGGAGGGGAAGAGACAGAGGAAGAGAAATGGAATCCCAAAGAGGTTCCATGCTGTCAATGTGGAGACCAATACGGGGCTCAAACTCACAAACTGTGAGATCATGACCTTAGCTAAAATCAAGAGCCCGACACTCAAATTGAGCCACCCATGCATCCTATACCTTTCCTGTTTTTATCAACATTATATATTCTCATTAAGGAACAGACAATGAGAAGAAATAAGTTCAAAGAAATAATTAACAGATTCCCTACTATCCTGGTTCAGTGGTGTCTTAGCAAACTTTTTTTTTGTTTGTTTGTTTGTTTGTTTTTTAATTTTTTTTCAACGTTTTTATTTATTTTTGGGACAGAGAGAGACAGAGCATGAACGGGGGAGGGGCAGAGAGAGAGGGAGACACAGAATCGGAAACAGGCTCCAGGCTCCAGGCTCCGAGCCATCAGCCCAGAGCCTGACGCGGGGCTCGAACTCCCGGACTGCGAGATCGTGACCTGGCTGAAGTCGGACGCTTAACCGACTGCGCCACCCAGGCGCCCCGTGATTGGTTAACTTTAACATCACTCAAAGCAAGATTCATTCCTCACGTATATGATAGCATTTCATTGTTTGGATGAAAAATTTCATCTGCTTACCTAAGCCATTTTATAAACTATCATTCCCAGATTTTGCAGGAAAACAAAGGGTAATTCTAATATTCAGAAAATACAAATAAAGAGTCTTTGAATAAATTACTCATTTCTTAGCTACACTTGGAAAAAAAGACTTTTAAAAGACTGGAGGAAATGTGTGTGTTTGTGGTGGAGAAGAGTTTATTTTAACTTGGAATATCTAATCTTCTTTAACAAAATAGTAATACTAATGCATATATTATACATTCTTTTGTCTTTTCTGAACCAGTCTTCCTTCCATGTTTTAATGTGTCTTCATCAACCACAACCAAATTCTCTAGCACTGTTGCTCTTTACCTTTACTGAAATGTTCTTTATTTTTCAATTCTAATTCCTCTCTGGCATTCTTTAATAGATATATTGGTTTCTAATATTCATGAAATGTGAACTTATAAGTTCTGTGCATTGAGCTGTCTAAATTCATTTGTCCTACTTTTGTTATCAGTTCTTTATAAATTGTTTTATTCACCAAATAGAACTACTTGTTTTGTTCTAATCAATATGTATTTTCTTAGAATGTCTTTCAAGTTATTGGATGCAGTCTTCTTAAATTTAATACCACAGTAATTTAGTAATGTCTTCGATATTTGTGACAAAAGAAACAAAATTTAGGATTGACTGATTGATTTATACCCTGACTGAGTTCACAAAGTATCTTGGATGGTTTACAAGAAGAACTTCACATGTCACTACTTTATGGATCTTATCTGACAAAATTGCAAGTAACATTGATGAGAGCTTGTAGGGAAAACAGTAAGAATATATCACAGTAATACTGCACACAAAAAAACATGTCAGAGCACCGAACCAAATTAATTTTGTGATTGTAGTCTGTGAACTGTCCTATCCCCTCCCATAACACCCAGACTGCCTCCTCAAGACAATGCCGCAGAGCTGAGACTGAGCCCTTGTCCCCTCTAATCAACAGGAAACTACTGTGGGAAGGATCGAGTCTCTTCAGAATGGTGACTCGTTAAACCTCTGGGTATTGGAAACCTTGATAAATATACAGAAGTGTGTGGATTCCACCTTCCAAATGTGTTGGTGGCCTTTGTGTTCTTTACTGAGAAGGAATCATCTTTCCTTACATACCTGCCATATGGTTTAATACTTGCTCTCACTGTAACTTTCCTATGAGCTAGAATTGAAGCCCCAGGCTTCACTCTGCTACCATGTCCCACCTCCACATATTCTATCACCTGCAGGGACAGCCCAATCCCCACCCCCAGCTGATAGTACTTGAAGTCCTGTTTTTCCTTTTTGCCCTCAAAGACAATTTTTCTGTAAGATTGACTTGAATGACTCTGAAAGCCTAGAGATAATTTACACAATTAGCTTAATAAAGACTACAAAATAAGTGAAACTGGAGGTCAATCCTATTAATAATATTGTACAGTTTCTTTCCTCAAAAATGCTTACCACTCTCTGTATTTACACGGGGAATGTATAATTCCAAGTCGTCATCAGATCTTGTTAGATCTATTAGTGCTGCCATTTTATAACAACACAAACATTGAACTTCTGTATGGAAGTGTTGAATCACTATTTTGTACACTTGAAACTAATTTAAAAACACACACGCAAGTGTTGAACTTCAAACCGGTTGTTGTAATCTATAGAAAAATCTATAAGATGAAATAGGTGGAAACTATCATTGAATATAACAAATACCTCATGATCAAGGACAGTTTATGTTATTTATCCTAAGAGTAACTTTTATTCACCTGCTGTTTGTCTTAGATTGCCAGAAATGGTCAAAGATTGGAAGGAGATTTTAATAGTGGATATTACCCTACGTATCAGAACAACCTAATGTTTTACTTCACAAGATCCATTTAGTTTTATAAGCACTTTCCTGTTACAACCTGATGCAGAATCTTCACCCTGACTGCAAAGTATTTCCTGGGATCTGCAGAGGGTATCTTACAAGCACCCTTGAGTTGGTCCATCAGAGATTGCTATCATGCAGTAAACATTGTAACCTCCCTTAATCTTCTGTCTTTCTTGCTCTTGGCCTGGGAACTTCTTGGATGTACTTGACTATTGCCATTACTGTGAAGACCTATGTGAAATGACAGGGCTTCTCTCTCAAAGATTTGAACACTTAAGTGTCCAGAAACATCCTTGAAAGCATGGACAGATTACTTGTTTATATCCTACCGTGTCACGCTTTGTTACTTGGGAAACTAAGCGGTGCCTCTTGTGTACCTGGTGCTGACAGAGTAATTCACAAATAGACCCTTCAGATTTTGTCTGCAGGTCCTCTCACAGTGGGACTCATATAGCACTTATTATAACAAGGAAAGAGAATATTCTGCACTTTCTGTTCCCCCATCCCTACATATTCTCCTCTCTCTCCAATAATCTTCTCACATTTGTTCTCCATGCAAGCAAACACATAGGATACGAATGCCTGACATTGCCTGCATAGCTGCCCAGTAGAAACATCCCAGACAGACATGCATCAATTGGAGTCTCAGTTAAGACCACTTCCTACATTTGTATTGCATTCCAGTGGGTCAGAGCTATTAAGGTACTTGTTTATCATTCTGTTGCAGTCCTTTCTTTTTTGTAGTCTGGATTTGCATCAGACTTTCCAACCTTCTTGTCAGATTCTTTTTGGAGGGAAGGTGACCTGGAAAATCTCCTAACCGTCAGTTTGTCCTATGCTTCACTGGCAGCCCATATCCTCCTACCCAAGCCTGCAGCTCCATTTACCACCTACCCATCTACCCTTCTTACCCTTAACTGACATCAAGCCAATTTCATTGCTGGACACTCCCATGACTTTCCTCTCTGCCTGCCTGTAAGCATATATAGCTATAACATTCTCAGAATGGAGCGTAAGGTCACAGGCAAAACTGTTCAGAAAACGGGAGACAAATCTTAAAATGGAACAAGGCCACTGTTTTTGGAACTGAAATTCTCAGGGGGAGTTTTCAAGTGCTTGGAGGCTGGTCTTGGAACAAGAACAGCTTGAGATTGTGTTCCAGTCCTACAGATTGCTGTCTCTGTCTCAGCAGGAAACAATTGTAGTATGTTCTGCAGCTTTTAGAAAATAAACATTTAACAACTTGGAAACACCAAATCCAGTCCTATTACTGACAGAAAGCAAGGATGCAAATCAAAGATATGGTGAGGCTATTTTTCTGCTCTCACAGAAAAAACAAATATGAATAGGAAGTATTTTCTGAATACGACTTTCTGTTTATTTGGAGAGTAAAATACTAATCTCTGGCAAAGAATATTCCACATTTGGATTCAAAAGGTTTATAAGTGGGAATCAATCATATGTGAGAAATTGATTTTTTTCGTGCAGTTGCTGGGTGAGAGGCATACTTCATGAAAGTAAATGAAGTTCTGTCTTGAGATAATGAGAATACAGTTGCCAAGAGAAGCTGTGAAATATTCCCTATAGATCCTTTTTCCCACTTGATCCTATATTATGTAATTATTTTTGGAAAGCTTTCAAAGTGGTGATGATTTCAATGCTGTGGAATGAATAAAGGGAAGTGCAACAGTTCTCAATTAAGATTGGAAGGGAAATAAGAATGTAAAGAATATGAAGGCCCTGCCAGCTCAGTGTTGTATTTTAAGAAACAAATACTGAAACTTCTTCTATCGAATGCTGGGAGTTATCTATGGCTCCCATATGTAGCTGCCTTTTTTTAAATCTTCAAAGAGAAATTTATTTAATACATGTACAATAGACAAAGATAAAAATAGCCTAGTCTTCACATCACTGTCCACATCCCTTTTCCCTAATGTATTCCCAAAACATTTTCATGGTGTGATTGTCTTCCCTCTGGATGGATGTGTCTAGTAGTAGATATGTGATAATATTTTTCTTTTAAGACTGAAGCATGGATATTTGTGGTCATGCACCTATCGGTTCTGGGTTTCTTGTTTTTTGTTTGTTTTTGAAGATTTAATTTTTCCTAGAGCAGCTTAGGATACATAGCAAAATTGGGAGGAAGGTACAGAGATTTCCCACCTACACCCTGCCGCCACTATAATTGCTCTTTAGTTTTTAGGGATTTTTTTTTTCTTTTCATTTTTGGTGTGCTTGGTCCAGAACTCTCTGTGGTCATACTATAAGGTCGTCTCTTCTTGGACTTCAGTCCCCTCGTGTCTTCCTTGATACGATAGGATATGCTTTCACATTTACCTTTCTGGCCACATCTCTGTGTCTTTTACTAACTTCTATACTTTACCCCATTTCTTAGATATGGAGATTTCCAAAGGTTCAGTCCTCAATTCTGTGCTATCTTTTATTCATGGTCATTACATAGTCTCAAAACATCATAAATTCTCTGTGTGTTTGGGTCCCAAAACTTCATCTTCAATCACTCAACTTATTTGAATTTCTCTTGGATGTCATTTCTTCTTTAGAGTTTATTATTAGTTGTTTCTTTCTAAAGAAGCTGTCCTGGCCCTTTCTTTTGCAGAAGAACGCTATGAATGCAGCAATTTATGGCATACTTACAGTGTATTACAATCGTTTGTTTGCAAGCCTTGGATGTGAAGAGGGTGCATATGTGCGCAGTGGTATGTCACCTTGGACCTGCTAACTGGGCGCTCATAAGTGTACACAAGGGAAATAAAACATACCTGTAGGTGGCCATCATATTTGAAGGCCAGGCAATCTTAGTATTATGCTTAGACAATCCTATTTTGGAGCAATGTGAGTGGGTTGCCCCCTGCTCCATGGTGTGATTCACTCTTACAAAATTGACAAAAGATAGAAATGCAATGACAAAAAATTAGTTTATAATTGCTAAGTATAACCTTTAAGAGATGAAATATTTGTCTTTAAATGGAGTAATTAAGGCATTCTTTTTTTTCAATGTTTATTTTTGAGAGAGAGAGAGAGTGCGCAAGCACAAGCGGGGGAGGAGCAGAGAGAGAGAGACACACAGAATCCAAAGCAGGCTCCAGGATTTGAGCTGTCAGCACAGAGCCAGATGCAGGGCTCGAACTCAGGAGCAGTGATCATGACCTGGGCTGAAGTTGAAGTTGGAAGCTGAACCAACTGAACAATCCTGGTGACCCTAGGGAATTCTTTTTGATGCAGTTAAGTGCAGTTGGAAGGTCAAATTACAATCAACAATCTGATTAATAATATAGAATTTCTACCTTAAAACACATATGAATGCCCCTAACCATTAAGTTTTCTGACAATGTTTGGGCATTTTATTTAACCTGTTCTTACATTCCCACCTGAATAGCACATTTTCACTGTATTTATTGATGCCTTAAATAAGATTAATGCCAAATATTATCCTGGGATACATGCTGCCTTTAAAAAGAGCTTTGAATATGGATGATCTGCTCTTTCTAATGGCTATTTTACAGGTTAATACTTGGAGGAACATCTTATTATCTTATTTTGAAATGCAGCTGGAAGAGGTAGTGGGAAGGGGGAGAATTGGATTCCACATACTTTCCCCTTGGCTATTTTGTCTTACATGTACCAGGTAGTTCTTGATCATCTGTATAATACCTTGGTAAAATCATAGTAGAAAATCAACAAATAAGGGTGGAAAAAAATAATAAAGAAAATGAAGAATTGAATGAATTGCTTCTTTTTCTGTTAAACATGAACCCTGGGGAATTGCAGTTGTAAAAATTACTGGAAAATACTCTAATAGCATAGATTATGGTTGCATTTCCCCCACTTTATAGAGATAATCATGTTCACATTATGTATTTGAAAATTGGGAATTGTTTTCTTACTATTTTTATGCTCACATGGGGAGAAATGAAACAGAAGACCTATAACCTGGAGATGACAAGCTTTCTTGGAAAGGTATTTTTCTCAGGCAGGGAGAGTGAGGGGAGTGAGCCATAAAGTACAAGGAGAAATATTTTAAACGTTTTGTTTTGAATCCAGAATCTAAATTAATATAACTTAAGCAGTGGGAAGTCTTCTAATTTTGTTCACATTTTGTATTCTATTCTTGTGCTTATTTTATAGGGACCAATAATGATAGTGTGTAGTTAGAGATATGATTTTATATTACTCTATCCTGATCTCAGTATTCTGGTCTATCTTAACCCATATGTGTTGTTAGGTTTTCAGAGAGTGGAAGAATCCTAGTGGAACTCACATATTCTACCAATATCTTCTCAACTTACTATCTGTGAGACTAGTTTGCTTATGTCTTTCTTCTATAGCATATGCCATTCAGGCATTAAAACAACTTAGTGTCTTATTCTGAGCATCCCCTTGACCCAGCAACTATTTAACACTATTTCCTAAATTTAAGCATCTCTCAGATATTATTAAACCTGTGTTCAAGCCACCAAACACATATTGCCACAACTGGCGTTCATTCACAGGTCCATCATAGAAGGTAAATACACATCACTTTAGCCTGTCATGTTCTAACTTCTTCCCTTTGGCCTCAACAATGTTCTAGAAGACAGTACAACTTTGACATGTCCACGAGAAATTTGGCCCTTTTGATTATTTTGTGCAGTTAACTCTTGAGTCCCTCTGACCTCTCACCCTAATAAAAAACAAAAACAAAAACAAAAAATTGTTTTCTTGAGGCCAGTCCTTTAATGTTCTATCCCAGTTGTTATCAACATTTGGTCCTTGGATCAGCATTATCACTACTACCTCTTAACGCATTAAAGTCTATTCTAATGAATAGAAATAGTGTGGTAGGGCCTCAGCATTTATGTTTCACCAAGACCCTCAAGTGATTCTGATGCATGCAAAATTTTGAGAATCACTGCTGTATACAATGTTATATCAGGTTCGACAACCCGTTAGCAATGCATAGATACCAGCAGATGATATGGTTTTGTTATACATTATATCATATATCAGACTTCCAAATATTAGTAAATTCCAAGACCAAAATCTGCAGAGATAAGAAAACCCATCATTTGAGTTAATTCAAGTAATTGCTAAACAATAAAAAACTGTAGTAAGTTCATACTTCACATACATATTTTGCTAGGATCAAATGTCATACTATAAAACAGATCCAATAGAAATTGACCCCTTTTTATTTAAAACGTTGAGAATCTGCCTAAAATAAGCTTTTAGAAAATAAAACCTGAAACAACATGTATTTAAAGAGCAATGGCAGTGATATGCGATTTGAAATTGAGAGTTTCTATATTCACAGCCTGCTTCAGGGGTGCCTGGGTGGCTCAGTCAGTGAAGCATCCAACTCTTGACTTCTGGGTTGTGCATTTGAGCCCCATAATGGGCTCCGCACTGGGTATTAAGCCTGCTTAAAACAAAACAAAACAAAACAAAAACAAAAACAAAACAAACAAACAAAAACCTTCTTCAGTTGCTTTAGATAAGGAGACCCTTGGACAAGTTAAGAAATTTATAATATTATTGTAGGAGTGACATGTGATCACCTGTGGAATTTTCTAATAGAGGCCCTGAAACAGAATAAATACTCAATTATACTTCCAGAACCTAAAATTTTAAGTGTTTTCTTTCCTTTGCTGGCATGAACCTAGATTGATTTTTGAGACCTCATTACCCCAGCTTTCTATCTTAGTCTGTATGGAATCCACAGCCATTTTACTGTAGTAAAACAACCATTTCTTGCATATTTACACTTATATTCTCAAGAGACATATGCAAATGCACAGGATGCCCTTGAGGATTTTGCATTTGGATCTGTGATTAAGATAAAATGAAACACAATTTGCATGACAGTATCCTTATGGCAAACATCTGAAGAAACTCAAGAATTGTCATTATTTTCCTGGACACTGCCACTGCATTTCTTTCTCTAAAGAGCCTTAAAAACTGCCTGCTGCAGATAAAAGTATGTAAACAAATTCTCATTTGCTTATGCAACTATATTCTGGAACTTTCTAGAAGTAGGAGATAATGGAAAATCTGAAGCCCAAAAAGAATGTGTGCTTTGCCTTCCGTTCTGTGTGTTTTGTAACTATTATGAGATGGGATGTTAAAATACACGCAATTATTTTGAGATTGAGTGAATGGACATCTCTTCATAAAGAGAAAATTGATTTTAACATTACATTTTTGCTTATTTTATGAGTAATATTCTGAATATTTTGTCTTAGTTTTGTGTGTGTTCGTGTATGTTAGAGGTGATATTGAGACCTTGTCATGGGAAATCTAAGAAAAAGAGACAGAGGGATCATCACAGAGATGTGAAACGCTGTCAAAAGGGGCCGATACTTTTGTTTGATCTTATGTTGGTAGAAGATAAAGAAGAAATCTAAAATAATAAAATTATACTTGGATAGGATGTGAACAGCTACACAGAGTTCACTGGTTTCAATCAGAAATCTTGAGAATGTCAGAAATAGGTTTAATAGAAGTCAAATATTAAAAAGAAGATAGGCAGTTGGGACAACTAAAAATAAGAGAAAGAACTCAAGCCAGTGGCCTAAGTGTAGTTTGAGGCTCATGTTCAATATCATTTAAGCACTTTTATGGAGGAGGATACTAAAGTTAAGGGAGGTAATATTACTTGGCCAAGTTCTTACAGCTAGACAGAAGAAAAGGAAATTAAGTCTAGGACTTCTTAATGCCCTAAGAATGTTTTCACTTCCTCTACTATATTGCCTCAGACCTTAGGAAGAAGGCACAGGATGGTAGCGTGCCTGTTCTAAAGAAGGATTGAAATATTAATGACTAGCTGGCAATAAGGACCCCAGTGGGCTGTCCATTCAATTGGAATGAAGCAGGTGCCAAGCAGCCATGACTAGGCCCCCTGATCTTGGTTCAAGGAGCACATCCCTTCCCTCTATTTCCCACTAGAATATGTAGGTTTCTCCAAGAGTCTGTAGAGAAAGATACTAAGGATTATAAAAATATGATAAAATGTAGGAAAATATTCTATCAAATTGTTTTTTTTTCTTTCATAGAGAAGGGAAGAATTAAGTCTTGCATGCCATATATATTTTTCTTTACATGATTTATATTACTACTCTATTCTTACATATTATAGCTGAACTCCTTGCAGCTATAGACTATTGTAGTAGAGGAAAATTTGTCTTCCCTTTATTCATCTTAAGTTTATTGTCTGAGATCCTATAAATTAGAGTAATAAAAACAGATTAACAAGAGAAAAACCAACAGAAGTCCACTAACATGTGCATCCTGCATATGCATGGGAACACCAGGTGATGAGTGAAGCAAAGGGGTGGTTAGAATTTGGGCTTATATTCCATCTTAACAAAAGAACAATGTATTTTTAGAGAAGAAAAAAAAAAAAGAAGAAGGAAAAGGCCTTTGAGGTTCCAGTTAGGAAAACTCTGGGAAGACAAATATATAGGGAAATGAATGGTGGATAAGAGCTAGTTAGCTGTGTTTATTATGTAGACGTTTCTGGTGCTCTGTACTAATAAAGGTCTAGAATTGTCTCTGGAGATTAATGCCTGTCCCTCCTGTTAGAGAAGGAAGAAGAGACACTGTTACAAATTTATGTTCTGTTGTTAGACAAATAGGGAGTGAGCTGAGAGGTTTTCTTATATTTGCTTCTCCTCAAATGCCTTCAGCTCAAAATAATCCTCATGACAAAGTAGTGTATTTTGGGGTGACATTTTATATGCTACCCTTCACTGTCCTCATCTTTGCCTTACCAGGTCATTATTTTATGTTATTATTTTAGAAATATTAATGCTATTTCTATGAAACTTTTATTGAAATGCATCTCATGAAATCCACTATATATTACTAAGAAAATTCTAAGAACAAATTCCTTGAAGTATCTATCTACATTATCACACTCTTAATAGGATTAATTTTATTCATTAATACTAATACTTTTTGGGGTTTTTTTCCCTGAATTTGTCATTATGAGCCATAGTATTTGAGTTAAAATAAAAGGTCAAGATATCACATTTATGAAGTCTTACATGCCATATATATTTTTCTTTATTTTTCAAAGAGGAATTTAGTAGAGTCATGGGTTCACATGGGTCTGTTGAAACACTGAAACCAGCTGTGTTTATATCTTTTACCTATGTTGTTAGATGGCTATCTAGTCTTCCCCTTAAAAAATTTACACTCTAGTAGTTAAGACAAGAGTTACAAACATGAAACTCTTAAGAGTTAAGAATGAAAGTAATTTCAGAAAGATGTCCAAAATGGTGTCCATAGAAAATGGCATAGAATGAAAACATTTAGGAAGAGGGTGGCTCAGTTGGTTAAGCATCCGACTCGATCTCAACTCACTCATGATCTCATGGTTCATGAGTTCAAGTCCCACATTGGGCTCTTTACTGACAGAGAGGAGCCTGCCTGGGATTCTGTCTCTCCCTCTTTCTGCCCCTCCCCTGCTCTCTCTTGTTTGCTTTCTCTAAAAAATAAACTGTTTTTTAATGTTTATTTATTTTTAAGAGAGAGAGAGGGAGAGAGAGAGAGAGAGAGTGTGAGCGAGGGAGGGTAGAGAGAGAGGGAGACACAGAATCCGAAGCAGGCTTCAGGCTCTGAGCTTCCAGCACAGAGCCCGACGCGGGGCTGGAACTCACAAACTGCGAGACGGTGACCTGAGCCAAAGTCAGACGCTTAAGTGCCTGAGCCACCCAGGCGCCCCCAAGATAAACTTTTTTTAAAAGGCAGTGTTCTAATCATGTAACATGAAAAAATCTGACAGACATTAGAATGTCCATTCAACGTTTGAAATATACAGAACATTATAAAGAATAATGTAACAAATATTCATGTATACATAGACCACATTGGAAAACAAAACACAGTCAACATATTGAAACTCAGCATATTTGGACCCACTTCTCATGTTCTCTTCCTTCTGTCTCAGAGGTCGTTCTTCTTGGATTAGTGATTTTTATCCCCAAGTGCTACTTTATATATTTTAAATAACTTCTCTGAGATACAATTCACGTATCATATACTTCCCAAATTTAGAGTATACAGTTCAGTGGCTTTTAGTATATTGGTACGAGTTGTGTATCCATCACCACAGTCCATTTTAGAGCATTTCTGATACCGTAGCAAGAAACTCAAGTTCTTCATCCGTAACTCCCAAGCCTCCATCATCCCCCAGCCCCAGGGAACCACTAAGCTACTTGTGGTCTCTATTGATTTGTGGATACGTCTAATAAGTGAAATCACATCATATGTCGTCATTTGAGATGCGTCATTTAGTATGTTCTCAGGGTTCATTCATGTTCTAACGTATCAATACTTCATTTTCTTTGTTTTGCAAGTAATAGTTTGGCATATGGATATATAATACTTTATTCATTTATCAGTTCGTGGCTATTTTAGGTTGTTTCCAATTTTAGCTATTAATAATATTGCTGTTATGAAGGTTCATGAAGAACTTTTTGTGTGGACATGTTTTCATTGCTCTTGGGTATATACCTAGGAATGGAACTGTTGGATCATATGATAATTCTACATTTAGCCATTTAAGGAACTTCTAGACCATTTTCCAATGCAGCTACATAATTTTACATTACTACCAGCAGTGTGTGAGAATTCCATTTTCTCCGTATCTCTGTCAGTACTTGTTATTATCTGTCTTTTTGAAAATAGCAATCTTAGTTTGTGTAAAATGAGTGGTATTTATTTTCACTTTCCTAATAGTTAATAATTATTTATACATTTGTTACATGTTTTAGTGTCCTGAAACATCATAGTATTCATTTATAATTTTTAAAATGTTATATAGATTTAATATAATTGTAGCATTGTCTCTAAAATTATTTTGATTCAATATTTTAATTTTGAAATTCAACCTCTTTTTATGTTTGGCTGTCATTTATATTTTTGCTGTCTATATATTATTTCATCTTATGAGTATAACTGTTGGTTTATACATTCTTAGTTTTTAATATTTATTTGTTTATTTTGAGAGAGAGAGGGAGAGAGAGAATCCCAAGCAGGCTTCATGCTCAGTACAGAGCCCAAGGCGGGGCTCAGTCCCACCACCAGGAGATCACGACCCAAGCCGAAATCAAGAGTCTGACACTTAACTTACTGAACCACCCATGTGCCCCTATAAATTCTTATTTTTATTAATGAATGTGAAAGTTGTTAACAGTGCTACACATATTCATGCTTTCTTATGCTCGTATGTCACAATGTTCACAGCCCCTAGGGAAGTCAACTTGTCCACTGTTCTTTCTCCTTTTAGCACTGAAAGTCTCATATCTGGGAATCCCAGATTGCCCCAAGTGAACCGGGACATAGAGAATATTATGTTTTTGGCTTGGTGTTCTATTCTCTTAAACACATAAGAATATATTATACAAAATGTATTTCTTTATGTTACCCTTTTTTGTATTTCCTTGTCTTCATTCTTGCTTTTACTGTCATGACCAATATGCTTTCTTACCTGCACTAATGTACTCAAATCCAGTTTTGTTATAGTTTCTGATGCCACCACATTGTCTTTACCTCCCCCCCCCCAACACACACACCTATTCCAAACTACTCCAAGTTTTGTCGCTGAGGAAACTTGGTAAAATGTGAAATTCAATATGGAAAATTATCACATACCTGCAAATGCTAACCAGGCTGACCATTGTGTAATTTTGAAATAAGATTAAAGTAGGAAAGCTCACAAAAGTGTGGTTTTGTTTTTGGTCTTAGGTTCTCATACTAGATCAATATCATGGAAAAATATGGGTGATGCCATTCAATGTACCATCTTAAAAGACCTGTATTCACTGATTATAAACCATTTGGTGTGTGTGTTTGGTGAGGGGGGAGGTGAGTCACTCTACATATGATTGTAACTGTGAGCTATTTTTTAAAAAAATGTTCAGGGGCGCCTGGGTGGCGTAGTCGGTTAAGCGTCCGACTTCAACCGGGTCACAATCTCGCGGTCCGGGAGTTCGAGCCCCGCGTCAGGATCTGGGCTGATGGCTCAGAGCCTGGAGCCTGTTTCCGTTTCTGTGTCTCCCTCTCTCTCTGCCCCTCCCCCGTTCATGCTCTGTCTCTCTCTGTCCCAAAAATAAATAAACGTTGAAAAAAAATTTTTTTAAAAAATGTTCAGATTTGCAAAATCTTATAATTCAAGCCTGAATATCTTCTGGCTACATTGTGCACAAAAAGGAGAAAAGCCTCATTCCAACTACTATTCAGAAAATGAACTTCCAGTTAACAAACAGTAGTCCCACCTGGAGGAAAAATGAGCCCCAGATTCTTGGATTCATGCTCCTATTCCAGCAGCATCATCACCCTGCCATTGACTAAAATTTTTCTTAGTACTTTGAGCATGTGAAGAATCCCATTGACCCTTCCATAAAATAATTGCATATGAGAATGAAATCCAACCTTAGTATCAATTCATTATTAAACACTTTCAATTTCAGTGGGAAAATGTACAAGTCCTTCTTATCCTCAGGGTTGCCAAGGAAGTGAACATTTAGAAAAATGAGCTTTGGGTGACTATTATTTTCCACCCAATTCAAAGAACTGATGAGAGGTCAAGTGTCGTCACACTGTTGTTATTAGTTCTAGTGGAATTCAAACTAGAAATATTATGGTAGATGGAAAGCTGAGGAGAATATATAAAATATATGTTTTTATATATTTTATATGTGTATATGTATAAAATATGTATATAATATATATTTATAATTGGTAAACAATAATGCAGAGCAGCATTGTACTTAAATATCAAATGTTGTTAGTTGAGGGATGGATATATGGTAAAAGTTTAGTTTATCCAAAACTATAATCTCTTTTTTTCTGAAGTTGAGAATTCACTGTGCATCCATTGGTTGACATTTTTCAAAAGGGGGTGGCTATTGTTTGACAGTAAGCCAAACAGAGTAGCAGAAGTCTAAGAAATCACTCATTAAATGTATTTGTGGAGCACCTGGGTGGCTCGGTTTGTTAAGTCTCCAACTCTTGATTTCGGCTCAGGTCATGATCTCAGAGTTTGTGGGTTCAAGACTGGTGTCGGGCTCTTCACTGTCAGTGCACAGCCTGCTTGGGATTCTCTCTCTCCCTCTCTCTCTGGGCCCGTGCCTCCCCTGCTCATGCTGTCTCTCAATATCTATATATCTATTTATCTATATAGATATAGATATATATATAGATATATAGATATATAAAATATTTGCAAAATTTGTGACATGATTTGTGAGAATCTTAATGTATGATTTGCATTTTTCTTGTTGGTTCAGCTCTGCAAAGGAAAGTCTAAGTGGAAACTACAAGGATAGTAAATTACTAAATTGTTATGATTAGAATGTATGAGATTGATTAACTTAAATACCCACTGTCTATCATCTATAATATCCTTCCTACACAACTGTGTCTTCTGTTAATTATGTTGTCTCTTCTATTATATTCTGTTGATTATAGCCTTTCTCAAATGTATAGAGAATTTATAGACATTATTTCATCTGATGAGTTTCCCAACAAGGCAGTAAAATAGGTACAGCAAAAATTAATATTCCTATTTCCTAACAGAAATACACGTATTTATTTTCTTACAGTTAGGTCAGCCATTGCCATGGGGTGCATTCAGGTTACAATATCAATGTGGGGACATTTCTGCTGGGTTATAACAGGGTGTTATGCTCTAGTTCCTGTAGATTGGAAGGTTTAATTTTGAAGTAGAATTTCAAAATAATTGCTGCCCTTTCCAAATAGTATTAGTGATTTTAAACTCTTAAATTATCATTTGAGTTATGTGCATATTTAACCACTGAATAATGTACTAAATGAATATTTGATTAATTTCTATAGATTCATCAAGGATCATAGAATCCTATAGGTAAAAGAAAACTTAGATTCCATTGGTCCATCTCCTATCCTAAAATAAGGTTTTTAAAATTATATTTAAATTACTCTGTATTTATATATTTACTATATAAATTCACAGTTGAGTTAAAGCTTTTATTTGACCTTTCTCATCAAAGTCATGATCAAAAATATCTGATTCAATGGGGGAGAAAGACTGAGATCAAAGTTCTAGGATGAGAAAAACAGAGCAAGACACATAAATTCAAGTCAAGTAAATCAATCATAATGACTTTACAGCCACTACAAGATTAACTGTTAAGAAAGAGGAATAAACTGGAATGCTGCCTTTCCCTTAAGTCTGGGGCTTTTCTTGGATTCAGATTTTTACAGTCAATAATAAGTCATACTTCAACTGGTGCTCTTTTGTTTCCTTTTATTAGTGGTGTGAGTTGATGGTTTGTTTTGCCAAGTGGTGTCATTAGTCCTATGAAATAAGATATTGTGATCTCTATTTTGTAGATAAAGAAACTGAAGCCAAAGAGGCAAAGTAAACTTACTATAGGTGCAAATTATATACTTTAGAAGTACTGAGGCCCAGGCAGTATAACTGCCCAGTCAGTATTATACTCTCTCCCTTTGGAACATAAGGATGAACTCTTCATAAGCACAAACAGAAATGCTCCTTAGGTGCTCAGACTCAACTCTCAACCTTCAATGCAATAAAGATACTGTAAAAAATACAGTAAACAAATAGATCAACCCGTTACCAAAGAATTTATAGTTTATTCAATTGTACAGGATACCTTTTATGAATAAATAATCCATCAAAAATTATGCTTTATTCCCTTAGATACTTAATACATTAAAATACAGACTCAGAATTTTTGTGTGGATCAGAAATTCAAGATCCATTTGTTTTAACACCTACACCAAAAGAGTTGTATGTCTCAGAAAAGTAGATTTTTAAAAATCTTATGTTTAATTTAGTAAAATATGTAGGTGTCTGGCATATCACTTTGTGATATACACTACAAGGAGTGAACCTGGAATGTTTTGTCCAGTTTAAGTGTTTTAAAGAGCACCAATAAAATGCTAATGAAGAGCCATCAGTTACACTGTATTTCATGTAAAAGGTTTGTCACACATAGCAGACTCTTTTATGAGGTTCCTCCTTAAAAACTAATCAAAGGTAGTATATTTCCTTTCAGGTTCAAAATGTTGGGAGAAGAAGATTGGCATAAAAGAAGGTCAGTCCACAGGCAGACTGCATGGCTCCTTCAGAACCTAGCCTTGTTCTGGTGCATTCCTAATCATGCTTTGTCTGAGAGCTCTCAGCCTCACTCCCCAGGGCTGTAGCCATTCTGTTCCCTCAGCTTCAGCAGCACTCACTATGTTCATGTCATAGGGCAGGTGCTGAACCATTCATTACAGAGGGAAGGAAGAGGGAAAAAGCAAGTATCAATCAGCCATGAAGCTTGCCTTCAAAGATCTTATAGTTTGGGAGGTAAGATAAGACAGGTATGTCAATCTTTGGGATATAAAAATTAAAGGAAGAAGAGATTCTATCTACGTGAGAGGAGAGTGGAAAAATCCAGCTTCATTTGGGCAGTATTTTAAAAAATAAATATAATTTGGATTTCAAGATAGCATGCTTGCTAGGCTGGCAGTTTTAATAAATCCCTCCCCACCTTTAACCTCATGGAAAGCCTAAAAATAACAGCTTTAGCTGAGCACTAAACTGTAAGAATTTGTCCAGGCATTTCTTGCTATCCACTCCGTTAAGATTGCTTCCTATCCACTCCTTTAAAATAAGATTCTTCTTATTTTCCTTTTTTTTAAAATCTATTTGCCTGTTAATCAGTCTTTCGATCTATAGGTAACTCATTTGGATAAATAGCTAGTCAAATGGTCTATTTTGTCTTAATTTCTTATTTACTTAAATGAATTAAATGTGAGATGAGTAATTCACTGTAATAGGAATTCAAGTAAGAGACAAAAGAAACATAGTCCCTTTCTTCATCTAGTTCCCATTCTCTAGCATCAATGGTGTTATAGGATGTCTTTCATTTTTATGTCCTACTCATGCTATTGTCTCTAAAATTGCTTATCTCCATACTCAAAAGCCTAAGTGAAATTCTGCCACACACATCCCTGATACATAAGGCATTGGACTACAGCTTGTGCTCAGTTGTGAAATATGGCTATGACAGAACAGAACCCTCAGCATGCAGGGAAGCACAGATTAGATGTGGCCCACACAGAGGTGAAGGAACATTAGTTGTTATTTGGAGTATGTGAACTTGAGTAGTGGAAAGAAATTCAGGACACAGATCACTGATTGCCATAATACAATGCCAGGTTAAGTGATTAAGGAAAAGCTTTAAATCCTTCAGGCTATTAGAGAAGAACGAGCAAAAGGTACTTAATGTAAAATAGGAAATATTTCAGTGGAATATTTGCAAGAAGATTGAGACTGTCAAGGGCATAAGATAAATTTTTTCAAGTGAATCATGCTAAAGGAACTTTATAAAATGAATGAAATCTCAGCTTCAGTGATGATTTGAGGCCAAGATACTTGAAAGCCAAGTCTCACTGCAGTCAAGGCCTCTAATTGTCCTGGGATAATAATTGAGCCATTGACCTTTATGTCCTGTGCAATTAGCTAAATTCTTTTCAATCACCTGAGCTGTGGAGTCACCTATGTATGTGAAGGCAGATGTCTTGAGTGACAATTTGGATGAGCAGGAAAGATGGCTAGAGAGGATTAAAGAGAAGAGGTCTAAAGATGTCAGGCAACAAACGATGTGTTCTTATAAAATGACTTGAGTATTGAAAGACAGGCTTTCAATTGTATGGAGGGTTTGGGACTCACTGTTTCTTCATATTCATCCAGATTCTTAATTTCCAACTCAAATGCTTTTTTTCTGCCAACACTCTAATCTAGCTCAAATTAGATGAAACTGAAGTCTATACTGCATCATTGGGCACTTTATTTTTCTACATGTACATCTTTGTCTTTCTCCTGAGTATACCATTGAGTATATAAGTAGGGACAACTTATTCTGTAATCTGTTCAGCACTTAGAAGAAGACAAACCTCCAAATCTACAATGGGTTGAGACTCAGTGATTTATAAGTTTGTTATCAGATCTTGGATTATAGGAGCTAACTCTTAGAAAGTCCTGTTTGTGCCTGGACCCTCAAAGGAGTGGAACTCCCAGGAGGAGCAAAATCAGAGCCAAAAGCCTACAGAGCTTGGAGTCAGCTTATGGCAGCTGCCATAGGACTGACAAACTGTGATGTTGGCCTGGGGCCAAATGGAAAAAGATGTTAGTCAAGGAGGAATGTGTTTTCTCTATCCCTTCCGGAACACCTGCACTGGCCTAATTTAATATGATTTATCAGCAGAATAGGCCACTTAGCAGGCCACAGCTATGGCCAGCATCCAATATCCATGACCCCATTAAACCCTAATCAAGTAGGAAGAAATGGAAGGAAAGAGGGATAGTGTCATTTTTTTTTTCTTTCTGGGCTCCCAGGGTCCAAAAACAGTGCATATTTGGGTAAAAACACAAATAGAGGTCAAATTATGTATAGGAATGAAATGCATACCCTGTGACAGCCTATTTAATTTTATGTCTAATTTCTGGCAACCTCATAGCTCTGGAAGAGGGCCAGCTACATGAAAGGGTAGAAGAGACAAACTTGACTTTTGTGTGGTTGATTGTAGTTTATGGAGGACTGTCATATACATTGTGTTCCTTGAGAGTCTTAACAGTGATAGGAAGCTATTAGATTGTCAGCACGTGCTTTTTCCTCATAAAGCAAGCTAAGGCAAATATAATCAAAGGAGTAATAATATCAGTGACTATTTAGCAAATTCTATAAGTCACTCTATGAAACCATGTAAGTGACCAGACTGTAATTCAAACCAGCATCTTTCCACCTAAATTTAGAGTATCTTGTAAGGACTAAACCTATTATAATGCCTAAGATTCTACACTGTATATTCCAAATATGTGCTTCTGAGAAAACTAATTCCATGGTCAAGTAGGATGGAAGGTGACAGCAAAGAAATTGTTCATTTGGTTTATTTACTCTAGAGTTTGTAAACATTTCAAGTCTTCTTCTCAAACGTTAACATATTAAAATAGTTAAAAGAGAAGATAAAGGGAATTGGTACAGGCAAGACACTAGAAGCAATAAAAAGCCATAGCTGTTATGAGGAAGGGAAATTAAGAGATACACTTGTGCATACACACACACATAAATGTATATACTACAAAGAGGAAATAATTAAACAGGTTGTAAATAAACTGCTTTACATACTGTAGTAATATATACCTATAGTCTCACCACACATTGAAATAACTTGTTCAGAATGACCCCCAAGCACTGATAAACATTGAAATTGAGTTTGCAGTGTTCCACCTAAAAAAAGCAGGTAATTGTATTACATAGTTGAGATTTTCATCTGAAAGAGAGAACAGCAATAGCACAACAGCTAAATAATTAGGGGCGCCTGGGTGGCGCAGTCGGTTGGGCGTCCGACTTCAGCCAGGTCACGATCTTGCGATCCGTGAGTTCGAGCCCCCCATCAGGCTCTGGGCTGATGGCTCGGAGCCTGGAGCCGGTTTCCGATTCTGTGTCTCCCTCTCTCTCTGCCCCTCCCCCATTCATGCTCTGTCTCTCTCTGTCCCAAAAATAAATAAAAACGTTGAAAAAAAATTAAAAAAAAATAATAATTACACCTTTGATGGGATGGACTCCAGTTCCTTGGGGAAAGTACTAATATGGCAAGTAAATGATGTGCACCCCATTTTAAATTAATGTTTTAAGGGCCAGCAAAATGAATTACAAACAAACATATATTGAAACAATAGCTTATTAATTTCCTATGAAAATACTGAACCTTAGGAACATGACAAAGATGTCACCTCTGTTGACAGAGTAGTAAGAGCAATCCATAAAGTTCCCATCAAAAACCGCACAATTTAACATCTCCTCGGACTCTCCAGCTGGAAGTAAAAAACACTCCCATGCCATGTCCCAACAATCCAATGTCCTCTCAGTTATGATGTCCTCTTTCAGGAGGAAAGGCTCCCACTTTTGTTGCGTATGATTGATTTTGAATATCCCTTCTGAGTTTGTGGCCCCAAACTGTGTGTCATTTGTTCATCCAAATATGTTTTAAGTGACTAATGTACACTGAGGGATGTGACAAGTAAAGTGTCATAAAAAGATAAATAAGCTTTGAAACTAGACATCCAGGTATGTCTCCTGCATACCGTGCAAATGTACTCATTTAGACTTAACTAAAATCACTCCTGTAATTGACAAGCTGGAAATATGTGCCGTGAGGTGACATTATTTTCTATCAGATCAAAACAATAATAATCAGATCAAAATAATAATAATAACAATAAAACACCTGAATATGGAAACTTCCTATTCCTAGAATCAGATCAAAATAATAATAATAACAGTAAAACACCTGAATATGGAACCTTCAGTGATTTTGCAGTAGGTGTATTACGTAACACTGGATGAAAAGACAGGACCAACAGGGCTGAGTAGCCAGAGAAGAAGGATGAGAGCAATGATAAATGGAAATACCCGTAGACAAGGGACCCAAGTTAGCAAAAAGATAGGAGTAGAAGGTCCCAAAGATACACTCTGCTGGCTTCTATTTCTTAAAGGCAACTTGACCTCTGGAATCATGTACATCTGTGACTTAATTGCTTCACACTTTACTAGAAATGGAAGAAATTTTAAAAATGGGGGCACTGTCTTTCTATGTACATATCAACTTTAGAAGCTTCATAGAATATCAGAATGAGCATAAGCTCAGGAGCCAAACCTGAAATTAAATCCTGGCTGCTCTACTTTCTAAACTGGTAAATTTGGGCAAAATAGTTAATTTTTTTTCTCATTCAAGAATTAGCTACATCTTACCAGTGATAACAGCTATCATTCATGGAAGTTTATCAAATGCCAGGCACTCTTCTAAGAACTTTAGACATATTGATTCATTCTTTTCTGTGATAACCCTACAGAGTATGTATGGTCATAAACTTGATTTTAAAAATAAGGAAACTGAGTCACAGTGTTTTAAGGAACTCATCTAAGATCATACAACTAGGAAGTACCAGAGACTAAATATAATACCTGTAACCCTGGCTCCTTTAAAGTCCTTATTTTTAACCACTTCAGTAGTTAAAAAATTTATCCCAACAATGATGAGATGCCAAACACATGTATTAGAATTTAGGACAGCTAAAATCAAAAACACTTACCAACACCACATGTTGACAAGGATGTGAAGCGACAAGAGCTCTTATTCATTATGAAGGTAGTTGCAAAATGGCACAGCCACTTTGGAAGACAGTTTGAGTTTCTTACCAAGTTAATTTCCAAAGACTGGAAGCAATGAAAATAACCTTCAATAAGCGAATGGATAAAGCAACTGTGGTACATCCATTCAATGAAATATTATTCAGTGATAAAAGTCAATGAATTCTCAAACCATGAAAAAACATGGAGGAAGTTAAACTGTGTTTGTTAAGCAGAGGAAGGCAATCTGAAAAGGCTATATACTGTATGATTCCAACTATGTGCTGCACTGAAAAAGGTAAAACTATGGAAAAAGTGGAAAGATCAGGGGTTGTTTGGGTCTTGAATGGATAGGTAGAGAGATGAATTGGCAGAGCACAGAGCATTTTTAGATTCATGAAATTATTTTGTACAATACTGTAATGGTAGACAAATGACATTAAGTTTTTGTTAAAACCCTTAGAATGTACAACACAAAGTGCTAACCGTAATGTAAACTGTGGACTTTAGTTAATAATAATGCATTTTTTTAAGTTTAGAAAGAGAGAAAGGCAGAGAGACAGAATCCCAAGCAGGCTTCACACCGTCAGTGCAGAGCCCAGTACAGGGGCTCGAACTCACGAACCATGAGATCATGACCTGAGCCAAAATCAAGAGTCTGATGC
Source organism: Prionailurus viverrinus (assembly GCF_022837055.1). Taxonomy (NCBI): domain Eukaryota; kingdom Metazoa; phylum Chordata; class Mammalia; order Carnivora; family Felidae; genus Prionailurus; species Prionailurus viverrinus. The sequence continues at coordinate 99,080,971 of NC_062563.1, forward strand.
TTAACGGACTGAGCCACCCAAGTGGCCCAATAATAACGTATTATAAGTGATTCATCAAATTATAACAAATGTACCACACTAATACATGTTCTTAATAATAGGAACTTTGCATGTACCATAAAGAGGAAGTATATAGGAACTCTCTGTACTTACTGTGCAGTTTTTCTATAAATCTAAAATTGCTGAAAAATAAAATTACTAATTTTTTAAATTATAAAAATAAGCCTATATTGTATTTTTTGAGGAATAAATGAAATCAGTTTGTGCAAAATATTGAATCTGATGCCTTGTGACAATTTCAGGGAAGGAAGCTTACAAAAATCGTTCTAAGTTTTTGTAATTACCATAGAAGATAATCTCTGACTTTGAAAATCTTTCTAAAATGTAGTAACCCAGTGCCTATGACTCCATGAAACTGTGTTTCTTCTACTTCTGAAGGAACGTTAAAGGCAATCCCATCAAGGTATCCTGACCATTAGATAGAAAGCCCACTTCAAATATTAAAAGCTGAAAGCTGAGACTTTTTTCTCTTCAGGTCAAATTTATCATCATGATCCACTCTCACTAATTGTTTCCTCAACAGCCCAGCTGTGCTTACTCAGGCTTTCTGGATGGTGATCTTTTCTAGAGATAACAGTACTTTATACGGAAAAAAAAAGAAAAAAAAGTTTATTTTGCACTTAACAAGATCTTATTCCCAACAATAGTGTAATCCTTGAGAGGAAAGCATTCATTCAAATGAATCCTTCTTTTCAAATATGATTGCACATAAATTGAATACAAACATTATTGTCAACCATATCTTTATAGTGGTATGATGGTATGATTGAAGTTATCCTCTTTCAGGGCTTTGTAGCATTAGTAAGATGTGTTCAAAATATAGTGAGATTAGACTCTTTAGTAAAACAAATAAACATCTAACTCAGTGTTGCATATAGTATATACTCAACAAAGCCACTTACTAATCTAGGACTATAATAATTTCTCACTGAAATTGTAAAATTAATTTTCTATTACTTGTTCGTATACTAACCAGGATTTTTTTTTAAAAGTAAAGAAAGAAAGTTGTTCTTCAAATATGAAGTCTAAAGAATTCAGTAGGAAGAAAACAGTTGGAAGCTTTAAAAGTGTTCTTCTCTTTGTCTCCTCTCTGAGGAGCTTGCTGTTTAATGAATTTCTTCTTAGCATCACCACATTCGGGATGCTAAGTTTGGGAATACTTTAATGTTATAGGTAGAATTAGCTAACCTATGGGCCTTAGAACCCATTCTTTCATTCAGCAGGGAGTTGCAGCTCACACAGTTATGAATAGAAGCAACTTCAAAAATGATTACTGAATACCAGGATGACTCAGTAATCTTTCTCATCAGTCTTTCTCATGTGTCAGCTCTGGTCTTATACTCCAGTTTTATATCTAGGGATGAGCTCTCTTCTTTACAGGGAGTCCTCTCTGAATGCCAAAACTAAAACAAAAATGATCACTTGAAAAATTTATAATAGTCTAAAAGAATAAACAAGTCAGATCCTCAGGAGGACCAAGAAATAGCACAATACTTAACACTCAGAACAAAGAGAAAATTTCCACAGCGATTCCAGGAAGAATGTACATGATTTAATTGAGTGAAAAATCATCGTTAGTAAACAAGACACAAGAAAATTCATAGAGTTGCTTTTTTATAGCATCAGGCCAATGCAAAATTCAGTTTAAGCAAGGATTTATGGAACGAGGATTGTATGATCTTGGTGCAGTTTTTACCTGTCTAGCTGAATCCATACTTAGATTTTAAAATGAAGAGTTCTCTCAAATAGCGGTTTCCCTTTTTTTCTTTCTTCATTGCTTCTGTTTTTTTGGGGGGCTTCTTTTTTTTGAGGGGCTAGATAGGAGACAAGAGTAGTGGGGGCTCTTGACAGTTTAGAATTTAATGAAAACTATGGACCATCTCATCTCTTTCCATCTACTTAAGTAATATATAACATAATATAAACTATATCTCAACATATATATATCATCATATGTATAAAACTCATTTGTATAAAACTCATAGAACTAAGATTTTTTTTTAAATACAATTCCAGGGAATCAGAAAGCTCTGAAATTTATCCATGAAACCTCAAGGAGGCCATAAAACCAAATGAATAAATGTATACCATATTCTTCAAATATTTTTATATACATGCTACTGTCCTGTAGTTGTGGTTGTAGAAGTAATGGTTTTCAGTGAGTTCTAGATTACTGACTGTTACAAATACCTAGTCTGTCACAAATGCTTAATGCCGTCTACTTCAGCCCATGATCTAAATGTGAATGTGTAGCCTCATGCATCAGCAGCTAGGCAGGCCTGTGGGAGGCCCTAAGGAGAAAAGCAGGGCCTGGGAAGAAATAGAAGGTAAACTGCCACCTCAAGAGTATGAAATATATGATGACTTAGTTCTGTTCAGTTAAAAAAGGAAATCCTGGGGCGCCTGGGTGGCTCAGTAGGTTGAGCGTCCGACTTCTGCTCAGGTCATGATCTCGCTGTATGTGAGTTCGAGCCCTGCTCTGAGCCTGGAGCCTGCTTTGGATTCTGTGTCTCCCTCTGTCTCTGCCCCTCCCCTGCTCATGCTCTGTCTCTCTCTGTCTCAAAAATAAATAAAAACATTAAAAAAAATTTTTTTTAAGGAAATCCTGGGGCGCCTGGGTGGCTCAGTCAGGTAAGTGTCCGACTTCAGCTCAAGTCATGATCTCATGGTTCCTGGGTTCGAACCCTGTGTCAGGCTCTATGCTAACAGAGGGCTCAGAGCCTGGATACTGCTTCAGATTCTGTGTCTCCCTCTCTCTCTGCCCCTCCCTTAATCACGCTCTGTCTCAGTCTGTCAAGAATAAATAAATGTTAAAAAAAAAAAAAAGGGAACTCCTCCATGGGCTTATTGGTAGCATTTCTCATTCCTCACACATTAAGAAAATGTCAAAGTTGTCCAAATCTTTTCACTTGCTAAGATATGCCAATTAGTAATTTGTCTTCAGTCTCCTCAGTCTATGGTCTATGGATACATTTTACTTTTTACTTGGTAGTTAGGGGACCAGCCAAGATGGCTCTCAGACAGCCTGCAGATTGGAATTACCTGAAAAGTTTTAACAAGTGGGTTCTCCTAGAGGACGTAATGTGATTGGACTGGGGCCGAGGCATGAGGATTAGTAAAATTCCATAGAGAGGGCACATAAAATTCCAAGACCCATTTCATTAATGTTAACAGTCCCCTTCAGCTATGTTAGGAGTTAAAGCAAATTTTTCATATGAAATTTTGTGGTTTTGTTGTTGTTGGCACATGGTTTATATAATACATTTCTAGAGTCCAGATCCTACGGGTAAAGACAAAATTTGTGACATGCAAACACAGTTGAGAAAACAAAAGATTTCCATATCCTACAGTATATTATCAAAGCGGTAGCCTTTGCTTAGTTTTTAGAACCAACATAGGAAAGAGTAAGAGAACGTTACAATTCATTACTTTGCATATATTAGTAAACTTTTTGGTAGTAATGAGCATAATAATCCAAAATTATCCACAAGAATTGTTTCATTTAAAATTCTCATGGGTTGCTTGGGTGGCTCAGTCAGTTAAGTGTTGGACTTCTGATTTCGGCTCAGATCACGATTTCACCGTTTGTGGTTTATGAGTTTGAGCCTCACATTGGGCTCTGGGCCCCATGCTGACAGTGCTGAGCCTGCTTGGCTTTCTCCCTCTGCCCCTCCCCAACTCCTGCGTTCTAAACAAACAAACTTAAAAAAAAAATAAAATGAAGTAAAATTCTCAGGATATCTTGGGACACCTGGGTGGCTCATCAGTGAAGCATCTGGCTCTAGATTTCACCTTAGGTCATGAGTTCATGGTTTGGTTCGTGAGTTCAAGCCCCAAGTTGGGCTCTCCACTGCCAGTGTAGTGTGGACTTAGAATTCTCCCTCTCCCTGTCTCTCTCTGTCCCTCTCCCATTCACACATTCTCTTTCTCTCTCAATAAATAAATAAACATTTTAAACAATAAAACAAAATTCTCAAGATCTCTAAATTAAAAGCATCAGTAATTACTGAGTAAACGCTTTTATTCAGTAAGAAGTTGATGTTCTAGTCTAGGTGATGGATGCCTGGTACTTTCTTGATTCTGCACCACGGGTGGGACACAGCCTGTATTTTTATAGCTGACATCCTGAGATTTTTTTTTTTTACAATTTTCCTGTAAAAATAAATCAAATGAAGACTATTTCATGACATATGAAAACTATATGAAATTCAAATGCCAGTGTCCATAAATGCAGTTTTATTGGGACAATAGTCATGCTCATATATTTCCTATGACTACTTTCACATTATATGGTAACTTACAACAGAGAACACATGACCCATGAAGCCTAAAATATTTATTATCTAGGCTTTTACAGGAAAAGTTTGCTGACCCCTATTTTATATCCATCTTTGCTAATCCATGTCTCTTTGCCTGAAGTTGTTTTCATTTGCCACAATCCTCAAATCTGTTCTATTCAAGAATCTTTCCATATTTTACTTTATCTTTTTCCTCTTTTCTCTCTTTCCTTCTCATCATTCTTCTTGCTGTTTTTTTTCGGGGGGGAGGGCACCTCAGATGCTGATGGATACGTCAGTCATACACCTTATTCAATCAATCATCGTGCTCGTGTATTTAATGTAGATCCTTTGCATGTGTTCTTCCAAAATATGTATTATTTTGATTGTGTTTTTACATTATGTAAATGATAATATATGGCCATAAGTTTTCACAGGGGAGTATGTTTTTCAATAAGATTTTGTTGTCCTACTTACATCTAGAAGAACATTGCTCTTAATCTTTTCACGTTTTTCTCATATTAGACATTTTTATCTATGCATTCTCACACCAATGGACACCAATGTAGACTGCTTCCAGCCTCCAGCCACACAGATAGCACTGCAAAGAACATCCTTGTACATGCCCTTTATGGATTAAAGTAAGACTTTATTTGGCTTATGTCCTCACAGCAGAAATATTTTCATCATAGAATATGCTTCTACTAAATTTGTCCAGGTACCACCAAATTAGTTCCAGCAATAACTTACACTGCGGTACACTCCCATCGGCAGTGTATGACCAGCCCAAGAACCCAAGGATTTACTCTCTAGAGTAAATAGGAAACACTCTTACGTTGCTTATGTTGAGGTATAGCCATAGTTCATTGTTAAAGTCTCAATTTACCGTTTTTATGAGCTTGCAGGTTTTTTTTTTTAATTTGTACATCACTAGTGTGTGATGCATAGTATATTTAATATGTGAACAAATTATCACAATCATACCTTTCCAGTATATTAATTGAAATTGTGTTTCGTTACTTACCTGAGAGTTTTAAGTTTGATAAACAAGGTGACAGGCAGAATAATAGCTCCCAAAGATGTCTGTGTCCTAATTCTAGGAACCTGTAAATATATTACATTATATAACAAGGGAGAATTAAAGTTGCAAGTGGAATTAAGGTTGTTAGTCAACTGATGTTAAATTGTGGATAGTATTGTAGATTATCTGGGTGGGCCAGCTGTAATCACGAGGATACTTAAACATGGAAGATGAAGGCAGAAGCATCCGCAGGAGTCAAAGAAAGTGATTGAGATGATAAGGTCTATTTCAGAGTGATGCAATGTAAGAATAATTTGACTGGCCATTGCTGATTTTCAAGATAGGGTATCATGAGCCAAGGAATAAAATCAGCCTCTGGGAACCTGAAAATTCAAGAAAACTATATTCTCTTTTGTAGGCTGAATACTGGACACCTCAAATATTCATGCCTAAATCCCTGAAATCTATCAATATGTTCCCTACCATGGTTAAAAGGACTTTGCAGATGTGATTAGAGTAAGCATTTTTGGATGAGGAGATTATCCTGGATTATCTGGGTGGGTACAGTGTAAACAAAAGAGTCCTTAACAAAGAGAGGCAGAAGGATAAGGGAAGTGGTGGGAGATGTGATGATGAAAACAAGATTTGGGGTGATATGAGGAGGGAGTCATGAACTAAAAAATGTAAGTAGACTGTACAAGGTGAAAAAGGCAAAGACATAGATTCTCCATTGGAGACTCCTGTAGGAACTACCCCTGCTGACATGTTTACCTTAATCAAAAAAGACTAATTTTGGACTGCTACAAGTGTAAAGTATTAGATCTTGGTTATTTTAAGTAAATAACTTGTGGCTATTTGTTATGGAAGCAATAGGAAACTGATGGAGATTGTGGAATATGGAAGTATACTGATGCTGTGACAAATTCCAAAAAATGTGGAAATGGCTGTGGAATTGGATAATGAGTAGAATCTGGTGGAAAAGAGAGGAGCACAGTAGAGAAATCTATGAGCATCTATTATCTTTGAGAATATCTGTATCATCACAAACAAGACTGTGTATAGAAATATGAGTGATAAGGGGTGCCTCGATGGCTCAGTCGGTTAAGTGTTGATGTCAGCTAGGTCATGATCTCATGGTTTGTGAGTTCAAGCCAGCACTGGGCTCTGTGCTGACAGCTCAGAGCCTAGAGCCTGCTTCAGATTCTGTGTCTCCCTCTCTCTCTGCTCTCACACTCTATCTCTCTCTCTCTCAAAAATAAATAAAAATACTTTAAAATTTTGAAAAAAAAAAAGAAATATAAATGATTAGAGTACTGCTGGTGAGGGCTCAGGAGGAAAGGAGTAACATGTTATTGGAGACTTGAGGTAATGTGATCCTTGTTATGTAATGGCAGAATATGTAGCTTAACTGTTTTTTTTTTTCCCATGTGGGAGAAAAAAAAAAAAAAAAGACCTGTAAGCAATGAAATTGGATATTTAATTGAGGAAATTCCTAAGTAAGCATTGAAAGTATGGTCTGATTTTCATCTTGCTGTTTCTAGTAACATGCAAGAGGAAAGAACAAATTGAAGGAAGAATTTTTAAGCAAAACAGAAGCAGGACTTGATAGGGGCGCCTGGGTGGCGCAGTCGGTTAAGCGTCCGACTTCAGCCAGGTCACGATCTCGCAGTCCGGGAGTTCGAGCCCCGCGTCGGGCTCTGGGCTGATGGCTCAGAGCCTGGAGCCTGTTTCCGATTCTGTGTCTCCCTCTCTCTCTGCCCCTCCCCCGTTCATGCTCTGTCTCTCTCTGTCCCAAAAATAAATAAACGTTGAAAGAAGCAGGACTTGATAATTCATGGAATTCTGAGCCGATCTGGATAGCAGAAGACACTAAAATTAGGACATACATGACAATGTATCTAGAGTGAGCTCTGGAGAGAAAGCCAAGGTTGTAGCTGGGTAACCTTTTGCTAATGCCTCAGAAGAGAAAAAAATTCACAGTTCAGTCATACAGAGAGCTCTTTGAAGAGGTTAGGCTCACAACTCTTAGATCCCCTTAGCCATTTTAGCAGAAGCCAAAGATAGAGATGGAATTATTTAGGAAGACCAACTGAGGAGCCTCTTGACTAATGGAGTAAATCCTCATAACATACACAGAAGACCCACAATGTTTTCATAATGTTATACCAACACACTGTCAGCTTGGATTGAAAGGGTAGGAGAGAGAAGGAAAAGAGAGAAGGCTGTTTACTCCCCAAAATCTACAGGCATGAAACAGGCTGATAGAACTACTCAGCTGAAAACACACATTCTTTATATCTTCTTTAAAGAAGAAAGGATTTACAAGAGGTCAGAACCACAGAGAGCAGTACTTGCGGCCAAGAAAGTGGAGTCTTGGGTCACAGGGAATTATTTTCCAGGCCTTGAAACATAATGGAGTTTGACCTGTTAGCTTTAAAAAACGCTTCCAGTTGGTGACTCCTTTTCCCTTCCTGTTTCTCCCTCTTGAATGGGAATGTCTGTAACTCCTATCGTATGTGAGTTACATTTTTTATTTTTAGTATTGATAATTTCGTTTCTAGTTTCATAGGTTCACAGATGGAAAGGAATTTTGGCACAGGATGACTCATACCTGAGTCTCATCCATACTTAATTTAGATTATTTAGATGATGAGATTTAAGCATTTTGAGCTGATGATATTAAAATGAGAGTTTTGATTTGGATTTGGTGCTACAATGGGATAAGACTTTTGGAATGTGGCAAATATATTTTGCATGTGAGATGGATGCGAATCTTTGTGGGCCAGATGGCAAACTGTGCTAGGCTGAATAATGGCTACCCAAATATTCTTTGTCCTCATTTCTGGATCCTGTGAATATATTTCCATACATACAAAAATGGACTTTGAAGATTATTAAGAATCTTGAAATGGTCAATTATGTTGAATTAAGTAGGTGTGCCCAGTGTAATTAAAAGGGTCCTTGTAAGAGTGAGACAGGAGGATCAGAGTTGTCATAGATATGATGTTGAAAGCAAGACATTGTAATAATACCAGGAAGAGGCCATGAACCAAGGAATGTAAGCAACCTCCAGAAACTGAAAAAAAAGGCAAGTAAATGGATTCTTCCCTCAGATTCTTCAGAAAAGAATACACCCCTATTGATACCTTGATTAAAGCCCAGTGAGACCTATTTGGACTTACAACTTACATAATTGTAAGATGATTAATTTGTGTTGTTCTAAGCCTCCAAATTGATGGTAATTGGTTACAGCAGCAATTGCAAACTAATATGAACAATTATATGTGTTTTGTGTTGTGACAGGTTTTGTGGTTGTTATTTCTTTGGTGTTGTAAAGACTCTTGGATTTCCCAGAATCTTTGAATGAACAGTTTAAAATGGGTGATTATTTGGGGATATCTTTCTTTTTCAGCTGAACCACAGAGCAGGATCAAATCCAAGTTTAGTAATTACAGAGCTTGTCTGAGTTGATATATGTTTCCAACACTGTGCTGTAAAAAGTAAGTGAAAGCTGGCAGAGATACCTTAGCATCTGGGAAATGCTACAAATTGTGGTAATCTGATAAAAGGGATAGATGGTAAATTCTGAAGAAATGGAAACATAATCTTATAATCTTAAGAGTCTAGCATCTAAGAGAGTTCCTGGCATCTGGTGGTCAAAAAATATTTATTGAATAAATGTGTGATTAAATCACCTACTCTTCCCAGAAACATGCTGCTTCTTATCTTCAAGTGCTATCTGGTCCTGCATTCTCTGTCAGAAATAGGCTTCATTCCCTACTCGGTCCTGAATCTCCATCCTTTCCCTGGCTTACTTACAAACAGCCTCTAAGTAATATCGGATGTCTCTTGCTTGGAATCTTTCTCCACTGCCCTTTCTATAATCATAATATTTAGTGTGTGCTTTTATAATAATGTTAACAGTAGTTTTTATTAATATTATTCATTCCTATGTGTGTCTCTTTCCAGCCACACAGGGTGATTTTCTCTGCGTGACACATTTGCCATATTTAGGTCTATAGCCCTACTACCTATGCACCAAGGAAAGAACTCAGAGCTTCTGAATGCATGAACAAATTACTGAACAAATTATGAACAAAATGCATGAACAAATGCATGAACAAAAATGAACAAATTACTATGTGAATGAAAGCATGATAGATATATTAATACTTATATATATATGAAGGAAGGTAGTTTCTAGGTTCTTCCTTTAATGATTTGTTTTCTCTTTTCTGTCATAGATATTTAAATGGTTCTAATGACCTTCCGCCCATTTTTATTGAGATATAATTGACATCACACTGTGTAAGTTTAAGGTGCACAACTGTTGGCTTGATTAATTTGTTTATTGCAATAAAATTACCGCCATAACATTGGCTAACATTTCCGTCATGTCATATACATGTCTATCATATCACATAATTATTGTTTCTTTTTTATGATGGGAATATTTAAGATCTAGTCTCTTAACAACTTTGAGGTACATTACAGTACGGTTAACTATAATCACAGTGCTGCACACTAGCTCTCCAGAGCCTGTTCATCTTTTGAGCACAAGTTTGTATCCTCTGACCTACTTTCTCAAAGATAGAATGGCCTCTGAGAGCCAGAAAAGTTGGTTCTAACATTTCCTTTGGAGAAATTCATCTTGCCTCCTAAAATGTGCATTTTCTACTATGGGAAAAATAAAATCAGGTTTGGAATGGGTGATGTTTAAATGTAATTCCAGATTTTGTACTCAAATTCTTGATTTTTGTAAGTCATGGCCCCTAGACCATATCAATTTTAATGGCTTACTAATAACCCAACTTAGAAGAAAACATAATATATTTACCTTTTACTTTTCTTTTTGGTGGGACAAATATGGTTTTTCTTACTCAGTTTGTCTATAATATAAATGAAACTTCAGTGAATGTTCATGTACATGATCCTCTGTCTAAACTTCAAATTGCTTCCTAGGGTTGTTTTTATGTCTTAATAATAAGTTAAACATTAGGAATATTTTAAGGTTTGTGATGAATATTGTGAAATTGATCTCTAGAGAATGTGAGTACCTTCCCAAATTGTATCGCTGTACCTGATGTTATGCATATTACATACTTAATATGTTCTAGATCACCTTTCAGTAGAAGTAAAGTAAAAACTACAAATGTGAACCACATGTCTAATTTGAAAATTTTGCTAGCCATATTTAAAAAGTAAAAAAAAATAGAAAAAATTAATTTTCATGATCTATTTTATTTAATCCAAGATATAAAAATATTATTTCACCATCTAGTTAATGTAAAAGTGTGAGTATTTTATATTATTTTCTCATAGGTCTTCAAGATCAGGGAGGTAGTGTATGGTTACAGCACATCTCAGTTTGTACTTGCCCCATTTCAACTGCTTAATAACTATATGTAGCTCATGGCCAACTATTGGACAGCACAGTTATAGATGCTTAAATGTTATAATGTCAAAGATCATTATGTCTGTAGGGGGTTTACCTTTTACAGTTGCTATCATTTTTTTTTTAATTTTTTTTTCAACATTTATTTATTTTTGGGACAGAGAGAGACAGAGCATGAACGGGGGAGGGGCAGAGAGAGAGGGAGACACAGAATCGGAAACAGGCTCCAGGCTCTGAGCCATCAGCCCAGAGCCCGACGCGGGGCTCGAACTCACGGGCCGCGAGATCGTGACCTGGCTGAAGTCGGACGCTTAACCGACTGCGCCACCCAGGCGCCCCTACAGTTGCTATCATTTTAAAACACTTAGAAAAATGGGGGTACCTGGGGGACTCAGTCGGTTAAGTGTTTGACTGTTGATCTCTGCTCAGGTAAAAAATCTCATGGTTCATGAGTTCAAGTCCTGCGTCAGGCTCTGCACTGACAGTGTGTAGCCTGCTTGATATTCTTTCTCTCCCTCTCTCTGTCCCTCTCCTACTCTCACCTGCAGGAGCTCTCTCTCTCTCTCTGTCTAAATAAATAAGTAAACATTTAAAAAATAATAAATAAATAAATAAATAAATAAATAAATAAATAATAAAACAGAAAAATGTAAAAACATGTGTGCACTTATCTAATAACATGGGAATTTTGTGAGTGAGTAGTTAGCGATAGGTTCTCCAAGAATCACAGGAGTTGATTCCAGAGACAAATCTTGGACTCAGAAATTAGATATGGAAAGTATGTATTAATTAGAACTTCAAAGGTGATATTTTCTAAGCCCCCACATAGCCCTGTCTTTGTTTGAGCTGCTATAATAGCATATCATAAACTGGTTGGCTTATAAGCAATAGAAATTTATTTCTTACTGTTCGGGGGCTGGGAAGTCTAAGATCAAGGCACCAGTAGATACTGTGCCTAATAAGGACCCACTGACTGGTTCATAGATGAGCATCTTCTCGCTATAATGTCACATAACACTAGGATGGCAAGGGAGCTTTCTGGGATCTATTTCATAAGGGCACCAATCCCATTCATGAAGGCACCTCCCTCATAACCTAAATACCTTCTGAAAGCCTTATTACCTCCATATTCCATAACGTTAGATATCAGGTTCCAACATAATTTTTAAGGGGGACATAAAAATTCAGTCTATGGTAAGCTCCCCACCCCCCTCTTTTTTTTTTAGTTTCTCTAAACTCAAAATTAAACTGGATAGAATCATGCTTTAGAAGTAAAAATATAAAGTGGAAAAGAACAGAATGATCAGTGATAGCTAGAGAGAAAAGAATTCTTGAAATTAAAAAGAATGGTAGTAACCAGATATGTGAGCTTGGAGCCACTAAACACAAACAAACAACTTTGTTCAATAGGTCCTAAATAACAGTGTAGTGATAGCTTAGAATAGCTATTATAAATAAGATAACAGCATACAATTTAACTGCCTGATGGGGGGAGTCTGTTTATAAAATGTTAAGGAAAGATCTTATCAAAAAAGCAAAAAAGTTAAGTGTCCTTTTGATGTCATAAGGGATATTGCTTAATAGTCCCACCTACAGATTACTTTAATTATTGATTGAAAAGCAAAGAACTATTATTATATGTTAATGAATAGATTTTTGTCTGTTGGAGACACAAATTACTTCCATCCAATAAAAAATAATGACCCTAAATATCATGTTTTTATTTCACATATTAACAACTTTGTATGTAACTTAGCAATCTTTCTAACATTATTTACACAATTGCCAATGTTTCAAATGTCCTTTGAGCCAGCCTTTCCATCTTACTAGTTGCCTAAAAATAATCAGTTTGATAAAATATTTAACATGTATTTATTTTATATATTCGAGTGCCAACTTTTAATTACTCAAAAATTATACTTCAGCAAAGACGGTATAGTGTGTCTTACATTAGGATATGTTTTTATCAAAAACAATTTAGTAGTTGAAGTGAAATTATCATGACTCCAAAATCTTAAAAAGATATTTACTTCTTTGCAGTTTAGTCTTTTATAGTCAGAAAGGGCTGGCTTAGAGAAACAGGAAGTCTCCTGTGATTTTCACATGCCATGACTAAGTTTGGCTTTTATCCAGAGAAAGCATTTCCTCTGTTTTTCTCTCTGCCAGAGGGCGCACATTGTTGGTCTGCATTTGGAAGTAGGCAAGCATCATGTTACTGCCCTGAGTACAAAGTGAACAAGCATTACATTCTACTGAACATTACCATCTCTCATGTTTCTTATATGTATTCACATTATTATCCACATTTTTGTGTCTCTCTAAATGGTATAACTTCACCAAGAATGATTCACAGTGGTCAATCTAGGGAATATTTGACTTGCACAAAATTATTCGAGAGGTAACTTAGACAAGAAATGGAATAAGATTTCTCAAACACCATGAGCGGCATTTTTTTTTTGATATGCAGAAACCTCCAAACCAAATTCTGAATGGAAAATTGCTTCACTAAAAGAGTCTTTATCCAAAGCTAATGAGCAATTTGACAAAATTAAGCAACAACAAACTTGAGTCATCTACCTAGTAAATCCTTCCTCCTTCCAGCCTCCAGTTATCTCCTTATTCAGAGTTCTCCTTCCTCCCCCTCTCCTCCTAATCTCTCTCCTTCTGTCCCTCCTCCCTCCTTCCTCCTTCCTCCTCTCTTTTCCCAGACCCCCTACATTCATCCAGACTATTTTAAGGCCTCCAAATGCCAGTTGCCTCTAAATATTCATTTTTCATATGAGCCAGGTATACAGGCAATTAAACCCTAAATATGAGCTGAATGAAGTGCTATACTTAAGAAATTCTATAAACCCCACAGAAGACCAGCACAGAAGAATTTGTTATTCTTTTCAATGCATATGGCCCAGGGTTACCTGCCGTATTCCAATTTATGCACATGTGCTTGGAACCTCAGATGCTAAATTCTGGATGGCAAAAGCTGATTGGACTGACACTGAGAGAGACATAATTGGTCTTTCCAAAATGGTAAAAAAAAAAAAAAATGCCCCAAATGAAGGGTAAATTCTCTCAAAGATAAACCTGAAAGATTTCCAATAAAGATTGATCAGATCATAAATTACTCATGCAAACATAGAAAATAGGAAACTATAGGAAATTTAGGGAATAGAAAGTATCTTCAACATTTGGAAGTTAAAGAAGTGGCTGATATAAAAAGTTATTTCATGTCACTTAGTCAATGACGTTAAAATGGAATTGTAGACAGAATTTAGAATGAGAATTCTAAATTCAAGACAGAAATTAGAATGAGAAATACCCCCCTTATCTGAACTAGGACACTTGACAGAACATTCTGAAAAGGCTTTAGAGCGAAAATTTGACAGAACCAAAATGAAACTTAATGCCTGCAGATCAACAGCCACTTCTTTACTGACCACCTATTGATAAGCACTCTTACAGATATTTAAATAGAAGGGGAAATGGAAGAAAGATTGCCCCTCTTACCAAAGGAAACCCAAGATAAAGAAACATCTCTCAATCCAGATCAATGAGGGTACTCTGAGGAGGGAAAAAGCATCCAGTGTCATGCCTCACCCTTAAGCCTTCAAGGTAAATTAACTATAAATATAGATGATCAGTCTCATAAATTCCTGCTGGTTACACATACTGTTCTTTCTACATTACCCTGCCACCTTCACTCTGTGCTTAACATCTTCCTCTGACCAATGTATCACCAAGTTCTTTTCTATCTCCCATCCCTAAAACATAATCTTCGCACACTCACTGAAAAGAAAATTAAAATAATCTTTTCTGCTTTGATACTACCTCTGCATATATAATAGGGATTTACTCTGCAAATGGAATGTTAATATTAGATGTACATCAGATGGACTATTTCTTGTTGTTCCAGAGGACTCCTTGTATCTTCTCTGGATGTACTTTTGCCTTCTCCACTGTGTTTGATGCATATCTCTGATAAAGATCTTGACACTATATCTGACACTCCATGCTCTAAAAATTCCCCTGACGTGAGAATAATAATTAGACCAGAACAAGAGAAAGTTAAATACATTTGCCCAGTCAATCACATAAAATGCCAGTAGCCTCAAATCGGAGCATACCTGAAGATTTACCTTATTTTCGCTGTAAAGTTTTCCCACCCCATTGCTTGCCTCCCTCTGAGTCTCTGTCAAATGCATGTGACATTGTCTAACTCCTCTGCTGTAGCAAGCTCTAAATAAATAGCTTCTGTTTGTTCTCACTGGAGTGGAGTTTGTTTATTTTAACACTACTAAAAGTAAAATAGGTGGAAAGGCATCTTCAATGAGAAACTATAATTAGAAAACTTAGCCCAAAGTCTTGAAACGGAGAGCTGGGAGAAATGTACACTCCCATCTTTCTGCTAGACTGGGTGCTTGGACAAAAGAGTTTTATAATGACCAATATCATGGGAATCCCAAGGTTCTTCTGTAAAACAAAAAACAAAAAACAAAACAAACAAACGAAGAAGCTAATATAAGGAATGGTCAGGAGAAAAGTGAAAGGAGTCTACCTTCAATGCCATGACAGAATATTTAAGGAACTCATTATTCAAAATTGTGGTTTTACATTTAAATAGCTTGTGCAACTTTAAGAATATCAGAGTTAAATAGGGGAAAATTGGATTGTTCCCACTACATATAACACAGTGAGTAAGTAATTTGGGTAATTCTAGAACTTTCAGAATGAACTTTAGATCCTTCATAATTTCTACGATTTTAGACAGTCACATCCCTTCTTTGGACCCAGATTTTGTATTTGCAAAATGAGGAGGCTTAACTAGATTGCTGTGGTCACTTGCCCATGTGGAAATCTGCAATAAAATGTGTGTGGTATTCTGTTCTTTCAAACTAGTAAGAGACCACAGTGGCTCCATTGCATGATACGTGATGAGATACAAGAATGTCTGTGGATATTGTTCCTTTAGGGATATACTTATGACCTTTAGTGAAGTCAATTTATGACAACCATATTTTTCTTTAAACGAATGCGCATATTGGATAGAAAAAATAGTGAAATTTTTATATTTCTCCTTTTCGAACTTGGAGAGAAAAGTAATTGGCAGTCCAATTATTTTAATACTGAAAGTTGAGTTGGCATACAAAACCCTCACTAGAAAATCTAAATTCATTGGAGCTCAACTTTATTCTCTAGCCCCCACTCCTAGCTTAGCTGTCCGTATTTATTTATTTATTTTTTATTTTCCTCTCTGAATTCTCTATTCAAATGTTAAGTACAGCAATCAAGTCAGATAAGCACTGAGAATACAGTCTTACAGAATCCAGTATTCCCTAAATGTGAAGCTACATACTGATAATGCTGCTTGAAGTGCACTATAGGAAGCATCAATTTGCTGGATACATTTGCCATTTTCAAATATAACTCACATTCGGGGCTCTTTAGTGTAGGAGTTTGTGTATTTGAATCCTTCCTTTACAGGACCATTCTGAATAAAGTGCCAGTTTCATCAGTTCCATATGGAAATATTACACAATAGATTTAGAATGGTTTAGTTTGTTTATTTTTTATTAGCAACATATTGCAAAACTGATGATCTTCAGTTTGGAATGCAGAATTCCTTTCTATCCAAATTCAGGACAATGGGACAAGAATAGTTTTTCTAACTGCAAAGAAAACATTTAATCTCTGTGAATGTTAATGCGCAGCCCTGGACTTCCCAATTTGATTTTATTTCTCAGCTCTTCTCTTTTAGTTCCCTCAGGCTCAGTCTTAAAATTGTTTACCAACTGCTGCTTACAATTACCATCACTGTATATTTTAATAACATAATGAAGAAACAAAATAGACATTCTCCACGGTTTGTATTTACGTCAGAACGTGCCAGAAGGTTCACATTTCACTGGGATTCAGTGAAAGAATTCGGTGGACAGATTCCATTTCTTAATTGTTTCTCTGTTCTTTTCCTCTCTTCTAAACATGCCCTGAAGCAACTAATGAAAGCCAAGTGTAGAAATGTGCCTAGGCCCTTGCGTGGGGTATCAGACTGAGGAGATCATGCCGTTATGTTACAGGAAACCAAAGGGATGAAGTGACTTTGTCAAAATCAAATCCAGCACACTCTTCTCTCATTGAATAGATATCCAGGCCCAAATACACAGGAATAATTATATATAAATATATATACATGTGTAATATATAATATAATGTATATCATATATTTTTTTACTCTTGTATATATATTATATACTTTTCAAACGTGTGTGTGTGTATACACACACACACACACACACACACACACATACTCAGTACATACTCAGTATATGTTCTGTATGTGTATATATACATATGTGTGTATATATATATATGTATATATATATACACATACATACATGATTGACATTCTAGTCAATCACCATCTACTTAGTCTGCTCCAGTTTACAACAAAATTGTGTGGAGTCATTAATGCCCTCTATTTTCATTTCCTGTTCTCCCCATACCAATCCATGATGCTGCTATTCTTATCAGTTTCACCAATGATTTCCAGATTGCCAAATCCAATGAATTCTTTTCAACTTTTCACCTTACTCAATCTATTAGTAGCATTTGACCAATGACTAGTTTATTCTTCCCTTTCCCTTTAAATATGGTCTTTACTTGAACACCAGGATCAATTAATTGATCTATCGATTGATCTATCTATCCATCTATCATCTGTCTATCTCTTTCCTCCTCCTTTTGTCTGTTCTCATTCCTCACTGGGTACTTTTTCTTAGTGCCTTTTGCTGCTTCCTTCTCCACTTACCTCATCTCTAAACATCAGAGTGCTTGAGGACTGTGTCCTTGGACAACATTCATTCTATAGTCATGTCTCATGAAGTCTTATCCAGCACCATTTTTAAATATGATGTGCAAAGCATACACAAAATTTTAGATTCACATCTGACCACTCTGCCAAAGTAGATCTAAGAAGTGTCTCAAACTAATCATGCCTACAATCAAACATGAGTTCTATTTCTCACATCCAAACCTTCCCAAATAATAGTAATAGAAGCTTCTACTTCCTGTCTTCCTCAGCTCAGCAATTGCAGCATCACTCAGCTAGTGTCTTGTGGCATGCATCTAATTTATTTAGAGAATCCTATCAGTGCTGCTTCAGTATAAATCCGGAATCTGATGCCTTCTCCTCTACCATCCTCGTTCAATACACAGTTATCTCCCTTGTGGCCTACTATGTTTGCCCTGCTACACACTCCCCTTGGTTGTTCCCTTTACCCTCTTTCTGATTCCTTTCAGGTGTGGCTTGTATATGGCCTTCTCAGGAAGATTTTTACTCTCAACATAAGTGACATATTATGACAAAAGGGTACTGTCACCAACCATCACCCTCTACTCTTTTATTCCACTTCCTCTTCTGAGGAAATTTCTAAGAAACACAATATATGGTACCTTTAACCAAATATATATTCATTTTCCTGACTTGTCTCCTGTTCTAAAACTCTTTTTTTAACTTTAAAAAATTCTTTTTAATATTTATTTATTTTTGAGAAAGAGAAATAGTGAGAAATAGAGAGAAATAGAGAGAAATAGTGAGAAAGAGAAAATCATTTGACTATCTTTTAAGGTTTTGTGATAGATGTAAAAGATGTTGGAAATATAATTGCTCTTAAGGAAGAGGATTTACTTAGTTTCCCTAAGCTAAGCTTGTATATAGTTAAGGGATCTCATATTGAAAAGTAAGTGCAGCATATTTGAAAGCATTGTATACCACCCATCCCTAACACTTTCCAATTACACAGGATAGCTCTCAGCTCATGTATGTATGTATGTGTCTGTGTGTATATATATGTGTGTGTATATATATACATGTATACATACATACATATGTATATATGTATACACATACATATACGCACATACACATATTCAATATATGTATATAACTATAACCATAGCTATAGCTATAACTAACTACAACTTTATAACTGTAACTTACGAGTGGACAGATTAAATCTACTTATGTTGAAAATATTGAAAACATAAGTGAATTTTGATCTGTACTTAATTTTAACAAAACTATACTATAGGTTTTTCTGTTGTTTTCACATTAGAGTCTGAGAAGGACCCTCAGAATCTGACAAATTAAGCCTTAAAATTGGGGGAATCTCAAAGAGCATCCAGTCCAACTGTTGAATTCTTCCTGTTGAAGATTTTTATGCTATTTTCCTTGAACATATTGTTTTTTAATGGAATTAATCTGTCAATTGGATGGCAAGTGATAGTAGTGAAGAAAGACAGACATACACACACACACACCCCCCCCCACACACACACACACTCATTATCTAATAATTACTTTTGAGATTAGTGCTTATACATTTTTATCCTCTTATTTTGTATCCAAATGTTTGAACATATGGAAAATGTTACATGTGCCACACCTAATTTCAGAGCACCATATCTGACAGCTTTTGACAGTTTTCCCTAAATGTTTCTATGCAGTGATAAATGAGGGCACAAAAGAAAGAAGTGAAATTAATAGGAATGATTGAATCTCTAGCTTACAATAAATTCACGGACAGAATCATTCCCAAATGTAGGAACTGCCAAGCCCAGTAGGAGATTATCAAGCTGTTAATTTTTTTGACTTAATTTTATAGCAGAAAAGGTTTTTTTTTCTTCTTCTTCTTTCTTTCATTTTAACACAAAGTACCAGTTCCCCAATTTGTTCATTTTGGTCTAGGTATTTTGCTTACTTTTCAACCTCCTATTAAAAAAATAAAATAAAATTATTCTTCTAGTAAGCAGTAGCATCTAATTAAGGCCTCCAAATGTTATACAGCTTTATGATTCAAGAAATCAACTGGGGCATGAGTAATAGGTTATATGCGACTTGGGATTTTAGTCTAATGGAAACATATGTAAGACAGTGACAAGGGAAATTCTGATTACTCAGTTAGACTTGACAGTAGTTAGCATGGAACATATGTCTAAAGCTGATCTATCTGCTTATTTTATTGTCACTTTAACATTCAAATATTTGAACACTTAGTACCAAAAAAAAATTACTTGGGCCAAATTTGGTTTCAGAGTTCTAAATGTGATAGCTTTTGACAGTTTTCCTTAAATGTTTTCAAGCAGTAAAAGACGAGGCTGTAGAAGTACTTCAATCAATAGGCCAATTGAATCTGTTGTTCACAATGAGTTTTCAGAGTCGTTGTCAAAAGTAGAATTATTTGGGGGCTCCTGGGTGCCTCAGTCAGTTAAGCGTCTGACTTCAGGTCAGGTCATGATCTCACAGTCTGTGAGTTCGAGCCCCGCATGGACTCTGGAGCCTTCTTCGGATTCTGTCTCTCTCTCTCTCTCTCTCTCTCTCTACCCCTCCTCTGCTCATGCTCTGTCTCTCTCTGTCTCTCAAAAATCAATAAACATTAAAAAAAAAAATAAAAAATATTTGGTAAGTGTGCATTGTGGAAGACTCAGGGAAACCTTATTCAAATGTTCATTGCTAAAGAATTGTACATTTTTTTTCATTGACAAGTCACAAGTCTCCTTCAGTAAGCATAGTCTCTACTAAAATGTTGATATTCTGGATCTACCATTAATTAGCATTTATGCTTATGCATTAGAAATAGTGAACCTGTCAGTTATAGCTGATTTTTGGTAATAATATAAAAAAGGGTTTTTCACAAACCTCTGAATGTTTTAGAATTCATTCTGTGTTCTAAAAATATCTTGGAAGGATAGAAATTCAAGTTGAAAAGCAATGAATTCTATAATGAGGATAGTTTTTGGAATCTAACAGCTCTAGACTCATGTGTCTGCTTAAACTCTTTACATGTATGAGGCCATGGAAATATTGCTTATATACCATGATACTTAATTTGTCTCACAAAGAACACAGGAATTATAATATCAACTTTAAACAGTTATGATGAGGAATAAATATGATTGTATGTGTGAAGATCCTAGCAAGTACCTGTCACAAAGCAAAAACTCCAAACTTGTTTTGTTGTTATTGTTATTTATTGTTCTTTTGTGTTACTTTCATTCACCCATCCCTTGAAAGGCTTCTGTTACAACATAGGACTACCCTGCAGCCAATATCTCTGTAATATCCCCACCAAGTGGTCTTTAGCATCAGATACAATTTTGCCAGTATGAGGGAATTTATCCAGTGCATGGAAATTATATTGAAATAGGATATAGTAAAAAGTAATTTCTACATTGGCCAAAATACATATTATCTAGACCAGAGCATGGAGAATACCCTAAAAATGTGCCAGCATTCCCTGACCTTTAACAAATAATTCACTTCACATTTTCAGAATTGGACAGAGGAAGACAACTCAGCCTTGAGAGGAAGTCCTCTGCATCTAAATGAGTTCATAAAATACTGAGAGCGGGAGTATTTTTTTGATCATATATCAGGGCATTGTAAAAATAACAAAATGGGCTGTATGTAAATATAATGACATATACTTTGTTCTACATTATGGCTGACCATGGCCTCCCAAACAGACAATAAATGCCTCTTGGACAAGCTTTTCAGTTTTCTCCCTTTACATTTGAAGTATATACATTTCTCTTCTTTACTGACAATTTCTCGAAAGTTCAGAGTAGAGATATTGACTTTCACTGAATGGAGTGCTAATCATTACCATTTTTGGAGTAAATCCAAGGCTATAAATTAGAGCAGGCTATCAGCTGTGGTTGACTTGTAATGCTGAGCTGGGAGATTAAAAACCCACATTCAAAAATAACCTTGAATCTATTGGATAGGAAATAAACCTGGAAATCAAATGAAGGGATAAATCAAATAAATATAAAGCCTGATTAAGAAAGTGATAAAGAGATGGCTAATGAAGGGAAAGAAAAGCTTGATTAACCAAAAAAAAGTTTACAAAGCAATTGCATAGAATTGTTAGTTTTACATCTGTTTCTCAAATAATTTTTCTGTGTCCTGAAAAAACCATACATATATGTATGTATGTATATATACACACACACATATACACACACACACACACACACACATACACACACACACACACACATATATATATATATATATATATATATATATATATATATATAAACATTAAAAATTTTCCCTTTCTCAAAAAATGAAGCTTGTGAGAGAAACATATAAGCAAAGATTACAGTGAAATATATTGTTATAAATTAGATATGAGGAAGCTGATTCAGGAAATAACACTGTCTGATCAAACCAGTTATGGTTTCATAAAAGGTAAGGAATTAGAAATGAACATTAAAAGGGTACATCATATACAGAGCAGAGAAGAAGTCATTTTAGAATGAGAGAAGAGCATATACAGTGTTTAGAGGTGTGCTCAGTGAGTAATTTCTATGACCAGGATACAAAGTGCCTGCAGTGGGGTGCCTGGGTAGCTCAGTCAGTTAAGTGACTACCTCTTGATTCCTGCTCAGGTTACGACCTCTTGATTTGTGATATTGAGCCCCAACTCAGACTCCACACTGACAGCATGGAGCCTGCCTAGGATTCTCTCTCTTCCTCTCTCTCTCTCTGCTCTTCCCCCTCTTACAGTCTCTCCCTCTCTCTCTCTCTTTCTCTCTCTCAAAATAAATAAATAAATAAATAAATAAATAAATAAATAAATAAATAACTTTTTGAAGTGCCTGTGGAATAGGGAAGCCTTGGGTTGAAACATTATTTGGAACAGTGTCATATGTAATGGTATATAAATTGCAAGTAAATAAAAGGTTGAAGAAAAGTGCATTAATCAGGATATTTGAGGAAATTTCTAAACGTTGAAATGGTTGAGTATCCTGATTTTGGAAGTCTTATCCAGTCTTTTCAAGATGTAGATATGCTGCTTACTTGTCAATAGATAAATGAACAGATAAATTATAAAGATGTAGCCAAGCATGAAAACGAGGAAGAAACAGTTATGTTCAAGTGACAAAAATAGGAAAGGAACCTACAACTTAAAAGTGGGAGTGTTAATGCCCTCATGGGACTGAAATGGAGCCTGTAGATGCTGGCTTGGAATTTGATACCCTGCCTGAAGTTGGAGACTGGGAAATAATATTTGCATCTGAAAAATTTGTACAACAGCATGTAGGAGGCACATGAGGCAGTAAGGTATAGTATGGGACATAGCAGGAAATCAAGCAAGAAATCGGTGTCTTTGTCTATAGCACATTAAATTGTATACCCTGAATTTTTACAGGACTTAAAAAAGCAGGAAATCTTAAAGATTGTTATTAAAGTAAAAAGTAAAGGTGCACCTGGGTGGCTCAGTTGGTTGAGCGTCTCTCTCTAGATTTTGTCTCAGGTCATGATCTCACAGTCATGAGATCAAGCCCCACATCGGGATCTACACTGAGCATACAGCCTGCCTGGGAGTGTCTCTCTCTGTCTCTCTCTGTCTCTGTCTCTGTCTCTGTCTCTCTCTCTCTCTCTCTTTTTCTCTCTCTCCCCCCTCCTTCCTCTACTCACCTACACATGTGTACACTCTTGAAAGAAGGAAGGAAGGAAGGAAGGAAGGAAGGAAGGAAGGAAGGAAGGAACAAAGGAAGGAAGGAACAAAGTAAGGAAGGAACAAAGAAAGGAAGGAAGGAAGGAAAAGAAAGAAAGAAGCAAAGTTGAAACTACTACCAAAACAATGAATACTACAGAGCCCAGAAAAAAAATCTGAAATTGAGTACTACCCTCCCAACATTCCTTGGATTACCAATATAACCCAGAGATCATATAAGACTTCTGACTGAGGCCATTTATATAAGTAAATGAATAAACACACAAATAGATCAGAGAATAAACACAACAAACTAATATGTGTCCCAAACAATAAAAATAATTAAGCAACAAACTTTATGAAGCATACCCTATAAACTAAGATACTGATAAATTAACATAAATTAACATTTTTGAAAATCTAGATGAAATGGACAATTATGATGAAAAGGATGACCTTGATTTAAGAAGAAATGGAAAACTTGAATTTACCAAAATGGCCATAGTATATAAAGTTTATAGCAAAAAAAAATTTTTTTCTTCAGAATAGATATTACACCCATAAAGTTTTAAGTTACATAAAACCTTTAAGTTATATAAATGGTAATTTATGCAATCTAGATAAATCAAAAGAAGCAACACTATCCAAATGATTCTATGAGACTACTCTAACTGTGGTAGCAAAATAAAAATAAGATAGTAAAAGACAAGTTAAATAAAGGCTAACCTCACTAGTAAAAAGACATATGTGTAAAGGTTCTATGAAAATATTATTAATTTTCCCTAGAAATACACTAAAAACCATGGCAAAGTAGGGTTCATCTCAGAAATACAAAGATGTTGAGAAATTTAAGAAGTTACCCAGGAGATGTCAATAATTACCAAGTTTTAAAAACTTGGAGAACATAGAATCTTTTGAAAAAGAGAACTAGAGGGGCACCTGGGTGGCTCAGTAGGTTAAAGCATCAGACTTCAGCTCATGTCATGATCTTACGGTTCATGGGTTCGAGCTCCATGGAGGCCTGTGTTGGGCTGCGTGGAGCCTACTTCAGATTCTGTGTCTCCCTCTCTCTCTGCCTCTCACCTACCCGTTGTCTGTCTTTCTCTGTCTCTCAATAATGAAAAAACATTAAAAAAATTAAAAAGAGAACTAGAGAAATGAAACATGACTCTGAAACTAGAAATAGCCATGCAAGGATGGAGACTGGTTTGTGGAGAACTTTTCCAAAATCCATAAAGTTGGGTATACTCTTACTCTGCAATGTTGCAATAATATATCAAGTTAACTATTAATTTGTATAATTCTTGTTCACATAGGCAAGGTTCTTCTTTTAACCATTGCTTATAATAACAATAATCTAAAGTTTTATTCATAAGGGAAGAGAAAAACACATTGTGATATTTCACATCATGGCAGATCATGGGGCAGTTAAAAGCAATGAACTTGAAATACATTGATAATTCTCAAAAATGCACTGATAAAATACTAAGTTGGAAACTCATGCATATAGTATTTTAACTATGAATATTTTTAATACCCCAGACCCTAATATTTTTATAATGGTTTCATATATGTGCTAAATATAAAAACATATAGATTAGAGCTGTATGCAAAATACTCACACATGCCTCTGTGTAGTGGAAAGGAATGGAAAAAGAATTGGAGAGTTTTATAAAGAGGAGTGCAATCTTAACCACATTTATTTCTTTACCAAAATGATGCAAATACAATAAAACAATCTAATTCTGGATGGTGCTCACACAACACTATAATTCTGTCTGTAAATTTGATGGCTTAATTTTATCCAAACAAAAACAAAATAGGAAACAAAACCTCGAATATGAATTACAGGTAGAAATCGATGTAAAAGATTCCATGTTGGGAGTGGTAGCAATGATGCAGGTGAGGACTTGAACCAACCAAATGGTTTGGGATATGTAAATAAGGAGATGATGTGAAAACACTTTGTTGGAGTAAATAAGAAGTGTAGTGGTTGATGGGGTGTAGAGGTTCAGAGGGAATAAGGCAGTTGGATCCATGGTGAGAAAATTGAAAAAAGGTTAAATGAAAGTCCTACTAATACATACAAGGCATCAAATGTTGTCTTTAGACACAGATTACAGTATCCCAGTCTTAGAGTGAAAGAGAACCTTAGGAAAGAATGACCTCAAGTCCTATAGAATATGTGATAGACAAATACGTTAACATAGATGGGGTTCAGGAAGAGGACCAGTTGTATGGAGGAAAGATGTGCATCCAATGTATGAAACATCTGTTTTATGTGTTTATGTGTATAACTGCATATGTATGTGAGAATCTAACAGTCTTTATTCAAGTGAAATGCACATAACATAGAGTTAATCATTTTAAAGTACAAAATTCATTAGCATTTACTGCATTTGCAGTGTTGTGTAGCCATTGCCTCTATCACCTTCCAAAATATTTTCATTACCCCCAAAGAAACCTGAATGTCCATTAAGCAGTCACTCCCTATTTTCTACTCCCCAACCCTAGAAAATCTGCTCTCTGTACCTATGGATTTACCCAATCTAGATATTTCATGTAAATGGAATTATATGATATTTGACCTTCTATGTCTGGCCTCTTTCATTTAACATACTGTTTTCGAGTTTCTTCCAAGTTGGTACATGCCTCAATATTTCATTCCTTTTATGCCTGAAAACCTTGAATGTGTGGATGTGCCATATTTTGTTTATCCATTCATCAGATAATGGACATTTTGAATTGTTTCTATCTTCTAGCTATTGTGAATAGTTCTGCTATAAATATTTGTGTACAAGGTTTTTAGTTCTTCTGGGTATATATCTATAATAGACAGGTGGCCTGTTCTTATTTCCTAACTTCCTGGGAAATCAATTAATGATATTTGTTAAGAGTAACACACTTTATCTATTGGATTTCCTTAGCACCATGCCTCTGGCTAAAGTTTTACTTATAGTAAATTAACCCATAATCTATGAGTGTTTTTCGAAACAAGGCTAGAATCTGGAATTCTTTCTTCAGGCTGGCCTTTGAATTATGCAAACTGCATATAGATTTTTTAAAGATTGTGCTTAACAAAATTGAGGCCTCTATTTGGTTCTCTCCTTGTCTCTTTCACATACACAGACAGGCATACACATTACACCCTTTCACCCGAAAGCAATGGAATTTGTTCTTTTGTTAATGTAACTAAGAACCCATTCCCAAAACAAAGAATCTGATTAAAATTGAAACTTTCTCTGCCTTACTTGAGATCACAGACAAGTTATCTCAGTAAATTATTTAATTTTTGCCTAGGGGGCACTTCATTGTATTGTCAACATCTGTAAATACCCCATTAGAGCAAATATCTCTGAAGGTGATGCGAATACGTGTTATTCTTTTATTGTTTTAGTCATAAGGTGCCAAATATATTATTTAAATACAATAAACATGGACTGATAATTTATTAAATGAATAATAACTTTCTAACCCTTAGTACAATGTAATCATTTCAGGACTAAACCAATTTTCAGTAATAAAAGCCCTCAGAATAAAACTCAAACCTTTGCCATCAACTCTGACTGACTTACTGCCCAAATCATCAAGTGAAGAAGTAATGTATGCCAACAAATATGCTTTATAGTGTCATTTTAAGATCTCTTACTTCCCTTGCCTTTTTTGTACAGCTTTTACTGTGGACTTAGAACTCTAGCCTTTCCAGACCCCACTGTTTCCTGTTCAACTTGTGAAAAACCTCAATTTTCTCATTTTTCATTCAAGAATGTTGGTATTTTTCAAAATAACTTTTCACATACAAAACAAATAACTAAAGGAAGAAAAGTAACGCTCTCAGAAATGGACACTTTTAAAGAGGGTAGGTTATGGAGGTTTGGAAGGCTTAGAAATTAACTGCACAGGACCCAGGTTGGTTTTTTTGTTTGATTGGGTTTTGGTTTTTTTTTTTTTTTTTTCATGTAACATTCACTGCGATGGAAATTTTGAATCTACTTTTTTAGATTTTGTGATTGTAACTACCCTTGGGATAATTTCTTGGCCTTGGGAGACTCTTTTACTCCAATAACTGCTTTCAAGTTTGATGTATTCTTAACCGCTCCTAGAAATCACTACCTAGAGGGAATCTCTCTCCAGTTCCTTCTGATAGTTGGCTGAAACAGTCACATGTTAAGGATACCATCACCCCTATGGATTCTGCGTTCATACAGACTTCTTAGATGAGGTGGCATTCTCCTTTGGTCAGTTTCTTCCATGGGTTTCCATCCGTGCTGATCTTAATTTTCCTTATATTTCTTTGGTCTCACCTGCTTGCAGATGAGAACTTTTTTTTTTTTTTTAATTTTTCACCTATCTGTATTTCCTGTAGTACTTTTTTTTGTTCTGACGGTTTTTAAGCCTTCAAAAAAACTTCAAATTCTACCATTAGGATGCATGAAGAAATTCTCCATCTTCAATCTTTCTGTGTGGAGTTAGTGGATCTCTTCCCTATTCATTTTAATTTGGCTTAGATCCAGCTAAATTCCTGCTGTAGACTGGGTCTCTCCTTATTTCCTATACCCCTTCGTATAATCTTGATAAATGGTGACCATATTTCTGTTTGGGCAGACTTTCCAACTGCAGGGAGAACGCTTGCTTCTTCTACGGAATGGGACTGTATAGTTCCCATGCAAACTGAAACCATGTAAAGAAATATTAATAGTCGATGGGAAAATTGACATTTGCTCCATGATCTTTATTTTTTTTGTCATAATATTAAAAGCTCTCTTACCGTTAATTATAAATATATAGGGCAATAAAAATAGTAAAATTAATTTAGTATACTACAATATATCATATATAATCTTTTTTATTTATTTTGAGAGAGAGAGAGAGAGAGAGCACGTGTGCACAAGCAGGGGAGGGGCAGAGAGAGGGGGAGAGATAATCCCAAGCAGGCACTACACCATAAGTACAGAGCCTGATGCAGGGCTTGAATCCATAAACTGTGAGATTGTTATCCTAGCCAAAACCAAGAGTCAGACGCTTAACAGACTGAACCAACCAGGTGCTCCAGTATATCATATTTAACACAGAGTACCATATCATATTTAGTGTACTATAGTATAGTATACCGTAATTTAAAAAGTTAGAAACATTGACGCTGGAAATGTTTTACTTCCTTTTGAAAAATCTGCCAAGGATAATTTGAACTGTGATAGTTCTGTTCTTCTTATAGTACAATTTACAGAATGAAAAGAATACTTTTTAATGCCTTGGTGAGCTATTCTATTCCTCTCTAAGACCGGATAAGCTTCCAACATTTTATCCTTTGCACTTTTAATTTTGAGAGTTCCTTTAGTGGGAAGATTTTTGCTGGTGTCATTTCTTCTGGGACATCTTTATCTTTTCATTACTAACATTTTCTTCACTTACATTGATCAGTTCACCTTCACTAAATTACCCTGCTGTCTTTCTAGAGTGTCCCCAGTGACTGTGGTGTTAACATTCCCATGACCATTTTCTTATAACTCCATTTATATTCTATTTGAATTTCACCTCTGGTGAAAATTTTTGTGTGATTTGCTGAATTTCATTTTTATTAGCCAATGCCCTATTTTAATTATCCAATTTGAGTGAAATATTGTGAGTTCGTCACTGAAAGAAAAGGAGGCGACACAAATATATACTTTGCTACCTGTGCACAAATTGAATAATAGATATGAAGTGACTACCAACAGACTTTCAAAGAAGTGATGTGGTTAGTGATCATGATATGCATTTGTTATTTATATAGTGATCTGTGCAATGAAAAGGAAACAATGAAGTTTGTACTTTGTGCACTTATTCATAATTGACATACCATGGGAATTGAAAGTTGAACCATGATGTTGGGGAGCTGGTGTTATTTTACTCATAGTGGTAACCAAAATTTTTGCATATCTGGAATATACCCAGGAAGGACTGCCGGTGTCTGTTTCTTGGTTAAAGTAAGAGATCATGACCTGAGCCGAAATCAAGAGTGAAGCTTAATCAACTGAGCCACACAGGTGCCCCCATTAAGCCTTCTTTTTAAAAACTCTCTTTGTTCCTGGATAGCTGATCTTAAGTACACTCCAGTTTCCTCATTTTAATACTGTCATATAGTAATACCTATACTGAAGGATGATGATAAAGGTTGGAAATACTGATTATCATTCTCCTGGCATGTTTATGGCACTTGGCACATGCTTAATAAGTGACAAATCTATCACATTTCTTTTTAAATTTTTTTTTAAAATGAGCATGAGCATGGAAAGGACAGAGAGAGAGGGAGACACAGAATCCATAGCAGGCTCCAGGCTCTGAGCTGTCAACACAGAGCCTGATGCGGGGCTTGAACCCACAAACTGTGAGATCATGACCTGAGCTGAAGTTGGATGCTTAACCGACTGAGCCACCCGGGCACCCCTCTGTCACATTTCAACTCATCTTTCTCCCATCCTCTTTCTTTCTTATTCTCCCTAATGTTATAATATTAAACAGTGTATTTAGCTCTGTTGTTTTCTATCAAATAGATTGCTACTGGTCTAAAATAATAAAAATTCAGTTTAAACATGTTTAACTTAAACATTAAAGCTTTTATTTTCATCCACATAATTGGAAACACAGTGTTCCATTAGGTTTCAAGTCATTGGCACCACATGTCTGCAGTTCTCTATATGTCCGTGCTATACATGGTTTCTCTTGTCATTGTAAGATGACTGCCAGTAGTCGTAATATGTTTCCTTTGTCACGTCTAGGGGCATATGTTGTGTGGGGAGAGAGAAAATAAGTCTCTTCTGACTTTTTCTTACCTAAGAACAATTTTTTTTGTTTGTTTTTAGATGCTTCTGGTCAACCTCTTCTCATGTCTCAGTGACTTGTGTTAACTTTACTTTTACTGATAATGGAGAAGCAAAGTCTAATTGGGACTCACTTCTGGAGCTAGTTTTAGATAAGTAAGCTGCTGATTCCACTGGTCCCCAAATCACAACAGATCTGCCTTCATCCGATGGCTGCTGCTGCAAATGTCAGAACCATCCCTAGCCATCTTTCCAACCCTGGAGCCAGATTGCCTGTTGCCACCATCCCCTTAACCATACTGCAGCACACATGAAGTAGGGATGGACTGGCTGTTGATGAGGCATCCATCATGCCCATTCTCCCCTACTTCTGAAGCTTAAATTATTTCCCAACATATTACCATAGAGGCAAAAAAGGAAGTTCTCAAACTGCCCAGAATGAAGTCCACCCACATACCCATTACCTAATAATGTCTTTTCTCACTAGTAGAACAGTAATAGTAATATAAATAATAATAGCAAGAATAATATAATGAGACCGGAGGAATGAAGTATTTCACCTTTATCTGAGTCTACATCTTCATCCCTCATTCACCCTCCCTAGTACACACACACACACACACACACACACACACACACACACTCACTCCTCTAAATATGTGTTAAGATTAGTAGCATAATACATATTATAAAATCATTATCTTAAAGAAATTTTAGTTTCTGGACCTTTCAAAGCATTGAGGTCACTAAAGAATTATGAAGCAAGAATACCCTTCCTATTTTGATACAGGTTAAATCTTGTAAAAAATATTATAATCACTTAGCAGGGAAAAGACACGCTTGTTAAAAGCTTGTTGCAACTACCATTCAATGCTGTTCATCTTCCTCTTGTTTAACTATAAGTCTTGGCCTTTGTTATTTGGGATAATAAGATCACTTTGGATCAACAATAATTCAAAGAAAGCTTAAATATTTTTTTAAAAGGTTAGTCTAAAGTAACACTCAGAAAACAATTCCTTGCCTACTGTAATTTCTTGCTTGGCTGCACAACAATTTTCTGCCCACAGCTGAACTGGTGGGGAGCTGAGATATTTCTGGGGTGGGTCATACACTTAAGTTCATCTTCTTCTTAAGGTCACTTTTACATTATCCAGAGAACTTTTATTTTCCTTTCTTAATAGGTATTCTTTTAGGCATTTTACTTTCTCTATGTAGTAAATTTTTAAACACACACACACACACACACACACACACACACACACACACAAAGCAGAGAGAAGCCCATGTAATTTTTTTTCCTTTTAAAAATATTTATCTCCACTGTGGACAGTGAAGTTAATGATACTCCTCAGTTCACAACACATTATCATAAAGTATTGCACGTGTAAGATTTCTCCCTTGGTCTATTTTATTTTTCTTTTCATTCCCTACCCTAGTTCATCTACCTCCCTCTCACAGGCCCCCATTCTACACACATTCTACATTTTTTAAATGTTTGTTTATTTATTTGGAGGGGGGAGAGGGGCAGAGAGAGAGGGAAAGAGAATCCCAAGTAGTCTCCGTGCAGTCGGTGCAGAGCCCAACGTGGGGCTCAATCTCACCAACTGTGAGATCATGACCGAGTGGAAATCAAGAGTCAGACACTTAGCCAACTGAGCCACCCAGGCACCCACCCCCTTCTGATATTTTTTACCATTCCTTTTTTGCTTTGTCACTTCTTTCATACTACATGATATATTTTGTGCTCTGAAAATGCATGAGTTCCTGGCTTCTGTCTTTTGTGGAGCATCCCATGGAACACATCCCTGCATCTTCTATACACTGCACCATTAGAATGGAAGCATAGGCTGCCTTCACCTCCTCATTTCCACAACCAATACCCCATGGACATCTTCATAATTATCTACATAGAAATATATTCACAGTCACTTTGCATATGACTTAATATATTTAATTTCACTAAGTATGACTAAATGGCTTCCTGGAATTCTGGCACCAGTGTGCTCTAAAATGTAAGCCGCTCTCATGCCAACATTTGCTATTGTATTCTTCTCTACTTTTGCCTTTTTGGTGAATATAAACTACACAAACATGCACTGTGTAAGTGCTGTTTGAAACGTATCTAATGACTGCATCATTTTATGAATGCCATGTTGACTTTCAGTAGTGTGTGTCAATGCTTTCTACCACGTGAAACTGAAAAACAGACCTAACACTGAGCTTTCAAAAGGGCAAGGGAGAAGCATTCAGTGAAGAGAGAAAAAGGCTAAACCTATAAATATCTATTCCCTGTGTCTCTCCCAATTATTTTATGTTCGAATTGCCAATTTTATGCCTAGAATCAGGCATCAGTGCCCACATCCAAGGATACAGAGGGGGCCAGTGTTGCTGCTGTCATGCACATCACCTCTGCCAATACTTCTGGCAGAAACATGACTTTTGAACACCAACCAGTGCGATGACCTGCACATGCGGCACTCTTGCCAGCATGGACTGTCACACCACTGTAACAACAGTGCTCATCACCAATGCTCCTGCTGTCAAAGCAGCATGATCCCCAGGATCCATCCCACTGCCAATGCCAGGCAGTGCATGACTCATGTCTGCTCACCCGTCAGCGGAGCCCATGCTCTAATCAGCTGTGACCTAATCACTGTATAACCTGTTGCTCCCCAGAATTCATAGGAAAATATTCTAAATTAGTTTCTAAATCTATGTGTTAATTGTATTTCCCACATTAAGAGACTATTTGAGTATACATTTATAATGTATTTAAAATTAATTTGGTTTTGAGATAAACTTGCTTTCCAAGTCCATGAGTCCCAAGGGATAAGATAATTCCCACCAGGCTCCCTATTTTGTAATAGAACTAATTCTGAAGTTGATAAAGGTCAAGATAGGACTGGTTAACAGAGCAAACAAAACTGTTTCTCAGGATGGGCCTTTGCTATAGAAGGTGGTAAAAATAAGTACTATCAAAGAGATACAGATAAAATTATTCTTCTTCGGAAGGCAGAGACTTTTTAAAATTTTTTTTGTGTTTAGAAAGTAGCAAAAATGTTAATATCTCATAGTTAAATGAAAAACAGTAGTGACTTTTATATAAAATAATAATAATAATAATAATAATAATATACCAAATAAGTCATAAAAATTAAAGCAATGTGACTAATGTTACATATTTATTTGGAATATTAGGGATGAAATGGAAATTAAAAAGGTGATAATAACATAATTAAATAAAACACACTATACACAAACTTCCAGCTACACTCTTGCCTACCAGTCTCTTAGCAGGGAATGTATCTGGTCTCTGAGTTCAGACCTTGCTTTTTGATGCCGTTGAAGCATTTGACTACGGAAATAGAGACGTTTGTCTAGGATGCTGTTACTCCAGTTTGATTTAATATATAAAATCCTATTAAAAAGGAAATAATCTCAGTCTTCTATTGTTGAGTTAAATTATTTTGATTGTAATGTTACTTAAATATGTATAAACATAAAGCAAAGTGTAAACTCCTAATGTTATAGCTTTTACACAATCATAAAGCTGAAACAAATGTAGATATTAAATACAAGAAAAAAACTACAAAACCAATAAAATTCAAATTAACAACATTTATTTAAAGTGTCAGTTGAGGATTTCTCTGAACTAAATTGCCACTCACTATAGGAATATGCTATTGACTACCGCGATACAGATTCTTTTGTGTCAGCAGTTTCTACTTTCCTGGGCTCTTTGAGGACTCAATTTCCCACCACATTTCTCTATTCACGGGACTGGAAACTTTATTTGTAAAGCATGCTGTGAATCAATTGGCTTTAACTTGGCACAAAGTTGTCTTTTACTTATTAAGTTTACTTCTTTTCTTTTCTAATTACCCTAAGACAATTAAAGTCATACTTTTGGTGCCAACATAATTTTAAACACAAACAAAAATGCTGATTCTGAAAGAGTGTGGAGTTGCTTGGTTATAAGTTGGCCATCCAAATAATCTAAGTGTGCTTAGGTTTGTTTATATCATTAAAATAAACACATACACACACACACACACACACACACACACACACAGCCCTAGTTAAATCTCAAGATTACTACATTTCGATTTACATAAAAGGCAGAAGGATATACCAAATTTTAATATGCACAAAAACTAGAGCAGTAGAAGTGAGTGAACATCGGGGAGAGGAAATATTTTAACATAGGAAGTAGAAAATTTTTATTAAAGAGGTCCCATTGTTTTCTGTTCATCACAGAAAAAAATAGTGAGCATCAATCCTGTATTTGCAAATAGTCCTAGAGAAACTGGCATATAAAAATAAATTATTCATTTTGTGTACACTCAAGAAAACTAAACCTAGGTACACAAAATATTAAATATCATATAAGATGGTGATGACTCTAATAGTGGTATGTATGAGCTACATCCAGAAATTAGAATGGGGGCCTTGGTAAGTAATAGTTGATGTGTAGATTTGCTGTACCATATCCCTGGCTCACTGAGATGACTCTTTGGGAAATCATGTTAAGCCTACACCCTAATTTTACATTTGAAGCAGCAAGAGAAAATTTAAAAGCATTGCACCCTCTAACATTCCACTAGTCTATTGCACGTAGAAGTATTTTCAACTTTGTGTGGATTAGAGTACTTTGTACAATGGAAACCAACTCTAGACAATGCTAGCTAAAAGAAATTGAGAGGAAGGGTATTACATAGCTCACATTACATAGCTCCAAAATCAAAGATATTGGAGAATAATTCCACCATCACACGGGACAAAAATCAAAGGATCTCTGACTGTACAGAGAGGATTAAAGCATCCCTAACTCTGGTCAGTTCCAACCATCTTCTATCCTTGCCTTGCCTTACTTAATACCATCCTGGGAGAGTTAGTCCAAATTTCCTAACTCAAATCTTAATTCCTCTTCTCCACCTGGAGTTCTGCTAACATAACTGTTTATCTGTTTTATATCTGAGTCTCACATTAGAATGTAATTGAAACAGGGAGGAATCTTCTGTTCAGTTCACTACTGGATCTCCAGTGCCTAGATGTGGAATATAGTTTCAGCTTAGTAAGAATTGGCCAAGTGAACTGATGAGCGATGCTCCATCCTCTAAACTAGGGAAAGAGTGCCTTGACTGACAGTGTTACAAACACTGAGGATCATAGGGGGATGATTCTCCATGGTAAAATCAGCAGGCTGAGACCAGATTTAAAGGAAATTGATGGAGTACAGATAATAAAAGGAGGGGGAAAACAAATGTTTATTAAAAACAACTACAGATAGATGTAGAAGAACAAGACTTTTTTGAGAAAATGTACTGCTGGCTTCTGTGTACTTTTTAAGCGTATTTTTCCTTTTCCCCAGCATTAAAGCTGATAGTAAAACAGATGAAAGATTTCAAGTCAATCATGTGATCTTCCATTTTCAAGAAGTTGGAGAATTAGAAAAAAGAAGAGTATTTTTTAAAAGCACATAAAATAAATAGAATAATAAAGAGGACACACAAATAAAAATACAAAAACATAGAGAAAATCAGTGCAAACAAAACCTGACTCTTTAAAAAGACCAATGAGGGGCACCTGGGTGGCTCAGTTGGTTGAGCATCTGACTTTTGATTTTGGCTCAGGTCATGATCACATGGTCATGAAATTGAGCCCTGTATCAGGCTCTGTGCTGGGTGTGGAGCCTGCTTAAGATTCTCTGTCTCCCTCTCTCTCTGCTCCTCCCCCTTCTCAAAAAGAAAAAAAAAAAATACAAATGAAATGGGTGTATCTCTGTCTGGTGGTTAAATCAATGGAACCAAATAGAAAGCCCAGAAATAGACCCACACAGATATAGTCAACTGATCTTTGACGAAGAAGCAAAAACAAATCAAAGGAGAAAAAATACTCTTTCAACAAAGATGCTGTAACAATTGGACATTCAGATGTCACTGAATACAATTAGACATAGACAATATTATTTAAAAATTTTAAATGTATCTTAGGCCTAAATATAATATTCAAGGTTGTAAAACATCTAGGAGATAGTATAGGAAAAAAAAGTAGGTGACCATTGGTTTGGTGATGAGTTTTTTGATAAAATACCAAAAGTATAATTTATGAAAGGAAAAATTGAGAAGTTGAATTTCATTAAAAATAAAAACTTTTGCACTGTGAAATACACTGTTGAGACAATGAAGGCAAGACTCAAACTGGGGAATGACATTCACATAATACGTAGAACTCTTAAAACTCAATAGGAAAAAAACAACTCAATTAAAAATGGGCAAAAGATCATCAAAGAAGACATTCAATGACAAATTAACATAAAAAATATGTTCAATATCATATAATATTAGAAAATTGCAAATTAAGAGGCACCTGGGTGGTTCAGTTGGTTAAGTACCCAACTTTGGCTCAGGTCATGATCTTGCAGCCCATGAGTTCAAGCCCCACATCAGGCTCTGTGCTAAAGCTCAGAGCCTGGAGCCTGCCTCAGATTCTATGTCTCCCTCTCTCTGCCCCTCCCCTGCTCAAATTCTGTCTCTTTCTTTCTCTCAAAAATGAACATTAAAAAAAAATTTTTAAAGAAAATTGCAAATTAAAACAACTGTGAGATACTATTCCACACCTATTAGAATGACTGAAATCCCAAACTCTGATAGGTCAAGTTCTGGTGAGAATGTTGAACAACAGTTACTCTTATTTATTGGTGGTGAAAATGAGAAAAGATACACTTTGGATAGCTCGGAATTCTGTCAGAAAGCTAAACATGGTCTTAGCATATGATCCAGTAGTTGTATCCACCTTGAAATTAGTTGAGAATTATGTCATACAAAAACCTGCACACAAATGTATGTAACAGCTTTGTATATTACTTCCCAAACTTTAAGGAACCATGATGTCTTTCAGTCGGTGAATAGATAAAAAATAAAGCAAAACAAAAAACAAAAAACAAAAAACACTAAACAAACAAAAAACCTGTGGTACATCCCTAAAATGTAATATTATTTGGCAATGAAAAGAAATGAGCATTCAAGCTACATAAAGAAGAGGAAACTCAAATTAATATTGCTAAGTGAATGAGGCCAGTTTGAAAAAGTTACATACTATATGAATCCAACCATATTACATACTGGAAAAGCTAACAACTATAGAGAGAGTAAATCATTTAGTGATAGCCAGAGATTTTGGTGGTGGTGGGAATGAATAGGGAGAACAGGACATTTTTACGGTAGTGAAACTACTCTGCGTAATACTGTAATAGTGGATAAATTACATTATGTATTTGTCAAAACCCATGAAACTGTATAACACAGGGTAAACCCTGAATGTAAACTATAGACTTGAGTTAATAATAATGTATCAATATTGGTCTGTCAATTCTGATAAATCTACCACATTAATGCAAGATGTTAATGCAAGGTGTGGAAGGAAAGCAGGTATTTGGGAACTCTATACTACCTGCTCAATTTTTCCGTAGACCTGAAACTGCTTTTTATGAGATAAAGCATAGTAATTAAAACATATTCTGATTGATATTAATCTTCTGAAATAGAGACTAAATTAAAGAAACTAAAGTTACATGGAACTTGGCTAGATACATTAACTTTAATGCTTCAATATTAATTTAGAATATTCAATGAATATTATACTGCTAGAGATTACAGAATTTTGGTTGAAAACCCAGCCTGTCTATTTTTTAGACACTATTGTGTGGGGGCGCCCGGGTGGCTCAGTTGGTTAAGCGTTCAACATTGGCTCAAGTCATGATCTTGCAGTTCATGAGTTTGAACCCCATTTGGGGCTCTGTGCTGACAGCTCAGAGCCTGGAGCCTGCTTCAGATTCTGTGTTCCCCCTCTCTTTCTGCCCCTCCCCTGCTCTCTCTCTCTCTCTCTCTCTCTCTCTCTCTCTCAAAACTAAATAAAAACACTAAAAAAAATTTAAAAAAATATATTTTGTGACATTTTGTTCTTTATAGGAATCATATTCTTTATAAGTAAGGCTAGATCTTAGTTTATCTGACTTTGTTCAGTACATTCTTCTCCTCTCTCTGCCATTCCATTGAATAGAAACACCAGATAGCATGCAGTAATCCACTTCAACATAAGGAACATTATCACCTGTCTTTAAACATGTATTGATACAGTTGAGCCTTCTTTATTTGCCTAATCTTATCAGGGTTTGAAATTGCATGATTGGTTAATTTAAGAAAAAAAATATTCTAAGGGAAAGATACATTATCAAGCTTGATAGCATCACCTACCTAATTACAGAGGCTTCCCCTGTGGCTTACCTACATTGGTAGTTTAATTACTTGACGGAAAGATAATCCCATGCTCTATTCCTTACAGACCCATTAATGATATGCTACAACAGAATCAGGTATCTATTAAAAGTCCCAGTAGGTAAAGAAGTGATTCCCTGTAATCTTTCAACAGTAAATCTAATGCCAAGCACCCTATCTATGAGAGGTAATTTCTCATATAAATTTCCTAGTCAGTTTCAGTGCACCTAGGAAAAAGGAAGTTGGCCATTCTTGAAAAATCATGACCCCTGCCTCACTGACCTTTTTCCAACACTTAATTTGGTATGAGCACCTAAATGCTCAGAAGGTGATAAGTATCACCAACCATCTGAGCATGGGTGACTGATAACACATTGGGATTGCCATTGTTTGCTCTCAGATTAAAGTTGCTGACACCTCTGATGTGGGCCAAGCAATTTTCAAACTGAGGCTAATGGTTCTCTTTTCCCTTTGTTCTCTCTCTCTAAAAGAAGCATGATTTTGCATTTTTTCGGCAAACTTCCTAACTTTAACTAGCATAGAAATTTCCTTGAAAAGTTGTCATTTAATTAGTTGAAAATCAGACAGGTGATCATACTTCTATTACTTGGGTTCCCAAAATTTTTTTAGGTTGTTAAAGGATATGCAAGGAAACAAAATTAATAACCCATGCAACCAACTAGCATTTTAAAGAACAACTTCAGTACAAGGACACATCTTAAGTTGGAGAAACTTAATGTAACTGCTAGGGACTGTGTCTGTTTCAATCTTTGTATATCATCATCAATAGTAATAAGGCAATTTTATTAGATTAGGAAACTGAGATTCAAAGAACATAGTGTATCTTTTCTGCGTCTTCATTGTTTTGAAGAGAAGAGAGTATGGGTCTAAAGGGAAAAAGAGAGGTCATTTCAGGGGTAATAAGAGATGTTTCGATGCCGTAATCACCCTCAGAATATTTTATTTTCCCACAGTGTCACAAAAATCAATGAAGCCTCTCTCAGAGTTTCAAACCTATTAGCTTTGCTATTCTTGGTTGTGGAGACTAAGCTTCTAATCAGTAGGCATTGCAAGTGTTCCAAGACATTTGAACAGAGGAACACCCTCCTTTTGTATTTTGTGTGTCTGATCAATAAGAAGAGAAAGAGAAATTAGGAAAACAGCAAACAAGAAAGTAGACATACAATTGGACTTCATAATTTGTTAGAAAGCTCCTCAACTTCAAGACCCTCTATGTTATGCAATACATGTACACATACACACATGTATATCCACATATATGCATACATATGTGTGTGTCTTTGTCTCTGTGT
This sequence comes from Prionailurus viverrinus, assembly GCF_022837055.1. NCBI lineage: Eukaryota > Metazoa > Chordata > Mammalia > Carnivora > Felidae > Prionailurus > Prionailurus viverrinus. The sequence continues at coordinate 99,120,613 of NC_062563.1, forward strand.
GTGCCATGTGTGTGTAAGACACAGTGCTGGTCCACAGAGGATTAAGATCAGAATATGACATAAGCCCTGTTTTCAAGGAGGTAAGAATTTATTCAGGGACATATGCAATTAAACTAAAGTTATAACAAAATACCTAATAGAAGACCTCATGACTTGTTTCAAAAGTAGCACAATGCGATGAATTCTGCCTGAGATGAAGGAAAAGATCTTTGAAAGGAGACATATACGTTAGGTTGAATATCAGAAAGCATTCTCAAATGGGGTATATAGTGACAATAGGGCTGTTGTGAGAAAAGAGTTCTGTGAGTTCTTCTAGTGGATTATCAAATGTGAGGGGCATGATGGAAGCCCTCAGATTTGTAGACTGTTGATCGGAAGTGCAAGTATGGGGCACTGGGGTGGCTTAGTTGGTTAAGCGCCAGACTTCAGCTCAGGTCATGATCTCACAGTTCATGGGTTCGAGCCCCGCATCGGGGTGTGCGCTGACAGCTTGGAGCCTGGAGCCTGCTTCAGATTCTGTGGCTCCCCCTCTCTCTGCCCCTCCCCCCTTTTTAAAACAAATAAACATTAAAAAAAATTAAAAAGAAGTGCAAGTAGACTAGAGACCCCACATTTAGCTGGTGCCTGAAGTAGGAGCAGTCTTGTTGGAGACCATGCCCTTAAATATGTGGATTCTCACACTAGCTCCAGATGGTTAGCATCAGAATTGAATTGTATTTCAGTACATCAGTTGCTGTCAGAATATAGACTCCCTTTCTTTTTCTTGATGGTATATTGTGAGGAAAAAAAAATTGAGAGGACTCCAAGATGTCAGGAACACTGATGGTTTCTACTTTTTGTTGGGAGTTTATTATTTTGTCATGGGACTGGACATTTATTGTCTTTACCTAAAATTAGCACCTTCTTTAAAGAATGGCAATTACTCATTGACGTGATCTTAAAATTCAAGACAAAGTAAAAATATGAAACATATAATAAGTAGCTAAATCTAGATTGGGAAGATAAACTACAGGGATATAGGGATATTTGTCAGATGAAATAATCATTAATATATAGCTTAACTAAGATTATTATGCAAATGATTACCACAAGTGCAAACAATAAATGCAAATCCAAACCACAATGGGACTCCTAGTAAAATAGTGCAGTAAGAGGACCCTAGGCTCACCTCGTCCCACGGATACAACTAGATAACACCCATAATGACCCAAAGACTGGCAAAACACAGCTAACTGTAGACAAGAGGCCACATCAAAGAGGGTAGGAAAGGCAGAGAAGTGATCTGAGCTAAAGGGACCTTCAAGACTGTCCACAGGAGGGAGAAACACCTTGGTTGTGGAGAGAAAAAAGAAAGAGATCCTCACACAAAGCATCCCAGACATGGCGGACCCACACTGGGAAGACAAATCCCCATAACATCATTTGGCTTTGAAAAACAGAGGAGCACAATTTTGTGAGTTCTTATAATCAGCAGGAGTTAACACCTAGAACTTTAAAAATCCTCAGAGTTGGCTCTGGGAGACCGAGGACAGCAAGAGGAAACTGAGTCCTGGCCCTTAAAGAGACATTGCAACAACCATGTGGAGATAGAGCACTGAAGCAGCAGTTTGAAAAAATGCCTGGGGTATACAGGAGGAAGATTTGCTTACTAATCTCAGAGCCTGTGCTGGAGAGGCAGGGATCATTGGAAGACTTCTCTAAGAACAGAAGAGCTGGCAGGTACCATTTCCCTCACCTGCCCCCATAGATACACCAGCACAGCACCAACACTCTCCACCTCACTTGCTAACACTCCCAGGCCCCACCAGGTGTTTCTGCAGACACCCCCTCCAGCCACGCCCAACTGCAGGTCTCCTCCCACAACAGACCTGCACAAACTCTAACTTCCAGCTCTTGTTGATCTGCAAAATTTGCTCATTCAGATCTCAAGATGGATAGTTGCAGGGCAACTATTTGAAATTTCATGGCTTTTGAAGTGCAGATCTCAGTGTTTTTAATTTGTTAGTGAATTCTGAATTTCAGTGCATTTCAAAATCAAATATTTATTTTAGATATTACTTAAATTTGAAAATCAAAAGCTGACCAAATTAGATAAATTTGATTGAAAAACACCACCACTCATCTTTTTGACTTAATATTTGGCAGTAAGTCCCTTTCAGGATTTCCACCCCATTTCAAGTGCTATTTTTTTGTCTCCACTGATCATATCGCCTGATTTCAGTTGGCTTTGAATTCTTTGAGTCCATCTTCTGGGAACTGCTTGCCTGCAAGTGGTTATTTTCAGGTTAGCCTATTTCCACATAAGATCCTCTTGTTGCTATAATTGAAAATTTGAAGGAACCCTGGGGATGGTAACTTAATTCTTTAATCTGGTGTCACCGTACTCTATTGACATTTCTCCTGGATAAAACCAATTAAAGCACCCATTTAATCCAACAGGGAGCTCTTGGCTCATGCCATCCTCTCCCATATCTATAAAGAATGTATATTATAGAGATTATGTTTAATTGCTCTTCTCTTTTCTTTTTTTAAATGTATTTTATTTATTTATTTATTTGTTTGTTTGTTTATTATTTTTGAGAGAGAGAGAGAGTAAGAGAGCAGGGGAGGGGCAGAAAGAGAGGGAGACAGAGGATCCAAAGCGGGCTCTTCACTGACAGCAGCAAGCCCCATGTGAGGGGTAACTCACAGAGTCTAACTCACAAACTGTAAGATCATGACCTGAACTGATATCAGACACCCACCTCAGTTGTTCTTCCCTTTTCTGAACCTCTGGAAAACTCTGGTCTATGACACATACTTGATGCTTACAGCTGGTACTTATTTTGGTATTCATTATTTGATGTAAATGCACAAACATTAGTTTGTGACTAGTTGACTGAGATTATTCAAAAATAAGTCTTATTACCATCATTACATGATAGATTCCTATATACATGTATGTTTAAGAAACACTGAGAGGGGCGCCTGGGTGGCTCAGTCAGTTGAGCATCCGACTTCGGCTCACTTCATGGTCTCGTGGTCTGTGAGTTAGAGCCCCGCCTCGGGCTCTGTGCTGACAGCTCAGAGTCTGGAGCCTGCTTCGGATTCTGTGTCTCCCTCTCTCTCTGCCCCTAGCCTGCTCATGCTCGCTCTCTCTCTCTCTCTCTCTCTCTCTCTCTCTCTGTCAAAAATAAGTAAACATTAAAAAAATAAAAAATAAAAAAAAAGAAACACTGAGAAATGATGACAATTGGAAAACACCCAGATGCCTACCTAGGGCATTGCTGAAATCTCAAGAAGCGTTCCAGCTTTGCATCTTCCAAAGTTTCATAAAAGAAACAAAATCAAAATCACCATTTTTAGTCATAATATTGTAGTTCACTACAACAAAATGTGGTTGAATGGATGGCACTTTGTAGCTACTTTTTCTTAATCTTGTATTTATTTTTCAAATAATTTATATTTTAGCAAAATTAAATAGTCACAGTTTTCCAAATGTGGTAAAGAAATAGCATTGGGTTTTAGCTTCCATTCAGTTTATACTCTTATTTAAATCACAAATTCTGCTGATTATTTTCAACTGACAAACATTCCTACTGCCGTGTGGCTTACCTTCACAGTCTGGATTCAGCTACTCATTTTTTGCCTCATTGTAGGACCAGAGAAATTCATCACCCTTATTGACTACCTGAAGATTTCTCTATTGATTTTTTGAAATGCATTTTTAGCCTTAGGTGTTTTTAAGATTTTGCATGCTGAGGGGAGGCACCCCTGGGCTTTAATTTGTTCTTCCTGCTGTCTACTTTTCCCTCTTAACTCTAGGGGTAATAGCAAGGAAACCATTTCTATTTTTAAAGTTTAACGTATCAGAAATCACAAACAGTACATTACAAGTACCACGAAATAGCTTCACAAAGGAAAAATTCCGAAGGCTTGAATGTTTCTGGGAGAATTATTTTCCAAAGTGCTCATTTATAGAGGACAGAAAGAGGTCATAATTCACAAATAACATTCCTAAAATATTGGCACTTTTTATTCGTTGTTTGGGGAAAGATTTGAGTCATTCATTTTAGAATCATGTTAGTAGTACATATTTTTCAAAGAAGTGGTATGTTTAGCTATGAAAATAAGTTATAAGAACCATGAATTAAAGTTAATAATAATTTCCTAAAAAAACAGTGTGATAGCCCTGCACTTCCACCAGCACCACCCCCCACACACACACCCTCATACACACAACCTATCTTTACTCTTTGTTAATAATCTTAGAATAGAGTGGAATCAAATGTTGTTTAATTGTTATGTGGCTAATAGTCATGTCACCTATGGGTTATAAGAGGTAGATCTGTTTCCTTAGTAATTAAATATAAACATGTCATTGAGCATAGTAGTCCCATGATGTCTTCCCTGTAAAATGAGGAAAAAGCATGGACTACATTGGGCTTTCTATAATTTCTTAGTCAGTAGGTAAGCTTAAATTGATATAACAACATATGCATTGATACCTACCTTCCTGCTGCTCTTTAGAGAATAAGTTCTTTAATAGGGTATCCATGTTAACATACATTTCTAAAAGATGCAGCATAAGGGAGCTTCCAAGGATATTCTTTAATTGGGATAAAAGTTATTACCTAAATCCCTTTCTCCTTCCTACCTGCTGAACTGCACTGGGTGTGTGTTGCTATATCCAGAACAGTGGTAAAAATCGAGCTCCCTGACTTTTATCTGGGACTCAGTACATTTTTTTCCTCAGTGAGCACACCATTGGAACTTGGAGTTAGATAAAATTCATTGTGCAGGATGCCTAGCTAACCTAGCCCCAGCCGGGATATACCAGGAGTGATACAACCAAAAATGCTCCTACACTCTTCTAAATAACCTTGAGCAGGAACAACACCATTCCTAGTTTTAAGTCATTGTATACAAAAGTCACAGGAATATGACAGGCCTGACATTTGCAAGATACCCCACAGGCTCCAAATCTTTGAGAGGCCAGGCTGCACCCATACCTAAAATCAGCTTTACTTCACTCTCGTCTCAATTTCTTTATTTTTCACTTTTAAATTTTACAGTGTGTGTGACCCAGCAGAGGGGCCACAAGGAGGGTGACATTTGCCCTCTCTTCCTTCACATGTAAGGCTATCCCAGGAATTATCAGTCTTTTCACACCTGCAGTTGACAGTGTACCATGTTTCCATGTGGCTTCTTTCCCTTCTAATGTCTCCATGGAGTATTGTTAGTGCCTAACAGGAATCTTTCTTGTGGGCACTGTGGTCAAAGGCTTAATGAGATAAAGAAGTGAGTATTCACATTTCTTATAAAATGATGGTTATCATTCTTTGATGTTTTTCTCTTTACTAAAAAAAATAAAGAAAAAATCAATAAAGAAATAAATTCAAAAATACCTATGTAACATGAGATTTGTTTGAACATTTTATTAATATAATAAAACCAAACAAAAGAAATTAAGATTCCATGCCCTTTCCTTCTCTTGAAAAACATGCATACATAATTAATATATATTTATATAAATTTATATAATTTATACATGTATAGATAAATCAATACAGCATTTTTATATTAAAAACATAAAGCATAAATTTACAAGCCTCTATCTAAAATACAAATAAATAACTTCTGGCATTGGATTTTAAGAGTTTTGTCATGAAGTCATTGGTTACAGAGTCTTCCCTACCTTCTCAAATATTTGGGTTTATTTCTCAGACATGCTTATTCATGATCATCATTTTGCATTCTGAAAAGTAGAGATTTCTAGACTAGCTACCTTTGCATACTTAAAAGCTTTTATTCCAGCTGCCCTTATGCACAAATAACTTTTTTTAATTTAAATTTTGATATATGTACTGAATTTCTAGGATACTGAACTATATACAAGGATGCAAAGCTTCAATATTCTTTGTGCTTAAGGATCTTAGATTTTAATACAGCTAGGACTGCTTCTCATGCTTTGTTATCAGTGAAATGTAGTATGTATATATTTTGAAGAGGATTCATCTAGCAACAGGTGAATCTGTATCAGCAAGGCCTGGGAACTGACGCTAGACTTAAAGCACTGTAGGACTAATTTATATATAAATATAGTCCTATAGTCTCTCTCTCTCTCTCTTTCTTCCTCTCAAAAGTTTACTTTTTTGTTATATGTTTCCACACTAACTTGTATGGTCCATCATGGCAGGATCCCTATATTACCTCTTTAATTATTAGTATATCTAAAGTATATTAGAGTCCGAGGCACTGTCAGATACTCAGTATACTACATTTGTTCAGCAAGTGCACAACCAAGGTCGCTTCACTTCTGTATACTTGATAATCTTCATCTCTGTGTCTACTAAGATGAGCTCTGGGTTACTATATGGCTCTCACATTACTAAACTTCTTTAATGTTTGTTTGTATGGATGCCCTGGGTTTGTAATAGGTGCCTGGGGCCCATAAAGAAGAGAAAATGAAATGAGTTTCCAAACATATAGGGCTCTTCTGAGAAGATGTTGTGAAGATTTATTTTGTTGAGGGCTAGTTCTGTGTGTCACTTTCCTAATAGAATTCTGGCTATAGCCACTAGGGGCACACCCTGCAGTCATTCATTGTTTTCACATGTAGCCTAGCACATGTGTACTCTAAATGTGAAAATGGTGGCCAAAATTTCAAAGACTGATGGACGGTGTAGGTGAGGTAAGAAAGTTAACGTGTAGAACTCAAAGCCACAACTGTCCCATCTGTGTTGCTTCCTTTCTTCCAGTTTTCTACATTTTGCCTCTGTCTCTTTTTTTCTTTTCTTTTCTTTTCTTCCTCTCCCATTTATCTTTGCCTTTCGTGCCTTGATTATACGTCTGATATGATGAAACCTTAGCCAAACTGGACATCTTAGTAAGTTCAGGATATGGAAGATTTGTTAAACAATATACAAAAATTATAATTGATATAATAATAGCTTATGTGAATATAATTACATTAAAATTAAATTTTAATTTCACCAAAGGCAAAGGATACCATGAAGTACTTGTAAAACTTGAAAAAAGGACAGGAAAAAAGTTTCCACATAGAAATGATAAAAGATTTGTGTCCAGAATATATAAAGAAATCTTTAAGACCCATTAGAAAAGTACATAAAAGACATGAGTGGTATTTCACAGAAAAAATGAATGGCCAATAAAATGTAATAATGAAAAAGTCTACATCACTTTAGAAAAGTCTATCAAAAAGCTTTAAAATTTTTCTGCAAACTATCTTTGAAAGATCCCTGACATTTGCTCAGATACATAGCTCATAAGAAATCAGAATATCTTCTGATAAGAGAACAATAATATCATCATATCTATGAAAACTAGGAGGAAAAAAGGAAGTGTCAGAAAGAACAATTTTTTATTAGAAAATTTGAATTTCCTATAATATTAATAAAAGAGCAATTTAAAAATTTAAAAAACACTAGCTTTCCGCTTTTCATCTTCTGGTGAAATCTCAGGTGACATTGACTTATTAAAGCAATATTCTGTGTAACCTGAAGCTGTCCATTCTGCTTCTATAACAATCTTTGCTTTACACTATTGTTGCATTAACCTAGCTTCTTCTCTAATTTGACTAGCATGAATTTTAATCCTCTCTCTTTGTTTTCTACTTGCCTAAGGATAAAATCCTAGCTTGGAATCTATTCTTGGAATCTAAACCTCACAACATTCTGGCAGGACCCATACTCTCTGAGCCAGTCTCTGATAGCCACAGCTATTCTCATACTTCACTCAACTCACTCCTCCAAACTCACCAGATTCCTTGACTCTGCTTAGCACACCTTACTCTCTTTGGAAATAAAGGGACACTCTGTTTCCTTTGTCTGACAAGCTCTTGTTTCATGTAAATTTCAATCTGTGTGTCATCTTCCTTCTTGGATCTGCTCTCATATATGGTAAAATTAGCTTGTTGACAAAACAAATTACAATAAAAATTAAAATATCTATTTTAAAAAATATATATCTATAAATATATATAAATATATAAGTATCTATATATATATAAATATCTATATAAAATACATATTATATATATATATATATATCGATAACAAGAAGTTCATAATGATATTTATTGCCCAAAATAACCGTTGATAAGTTTGGGTATTTTTTTCTCATTAAATATCCTTAAATTATTTGTTTTATTCATAAGAAAATTGATCCTAGTGGCTTCTAATGTTTTTCCTGATGCTGCCATTGACTACATCAAAGGATACCTTGTGTGGCCAAAAAAAGTGTTTTTATGTGTTTTGGCCAAGAAAATCTATGCAAATTAAAAGTGGTTAAGATAAAAAAACTTATGATGTGATTTCACTCTTATAACTCAGACCTATGTCCATCCTAACCAATGCAGGTACCTAAAATTATCTTCTTTTTTAGGGATTTTTATGTCTGTGAAATTATAGATCAAAGGCACCCTGATCATAATCTTTGATTGATAAGCACAAATTCACATGCTGATTACTATTTCCTTCCTTTAACATTCAAACTAATAAGCATCTGTGTACTTGTCCATAAATGTGTTTTCTAATCATATAATCAAAATAATAAAATTAGCTGAGGAGTTAAATGAGATCCTTGGGAATTTTATAGTAACTTTTATTGGCCACCTAATTTTTTATTATTTTCAAATTTAAGATGGAATTATTTAGGGTACATATCACCAGAGATCAATTTAAAAGAATTTGGAATGAACATATTTTTGTCTCCCAGAGGAAATGTTTATAAAGGCAATAGGAGGGAATATAACTATTCCATAATATCTTATATGAAAATAAATGAAGATCACAAGCCTAAGTATAAAAGAAAAAGATGTTGCCATATATTTTCAAAATGTAATTCTACTTATTAGCATGAAGGGTTCTTCTCGCCACACAATCATAAACTGCGGAAATAAAGTTTATCTGCATAAAGTCCGCATGCAGATTTTGTTTTTCAGTTTGCTATTACATTGTGCTGTGAAACATATGTGAAATTTCAGATCCTCAGCTGGTCCTCTAAAATTCAGTAAACTAAAATAAGATAAAAACAGAGAGGGAGGCAAACCATATGAGACTCTTAAATACAGAGGACAGGGGCACTTGGGTGTCTCAGTCAAAGCTTCTGACTTTGGCTCAGGTCATGATCTCCCAATTCACTAGTTCAAGACCCACGTCCAGCTCTGTGCTGACAGCTCAGAGCCTGGAGTCAGCTTCAGATTCGATCTCTCTCTGCCCCTCCCCTGCTCACATTCTCTCTCTTTCTCTCTCTCTCTTTCTCTCTCTCTCTCTCTCTCTCTCTCTCTCTCTCTCTCTCTAAAAAATGAATAAACATTAAAAAAATTTTTTTAAGTACAGAGAACACACTGAGGGTTCCTGGAAGGGATTTGGGTGGGGGGTGAGCTAAATGGGTGATGGGCTTTAAGGAGGGCACTTGTTGGGATGAACAATGGGTGTTGTATGGAAGTGATGAATCACTAAATTCTACTCCTGAAACCAATACTATATGTTAACTAACTGAATTTAAATTAATTTAAACTGAATTTAAATTTAAAAAATAAATAAAAGAAAATTCTATATGCTCTACTATCATGATGTTTTGTCATTAATAGCTCAATAGATCCTTCCAGTACAAGTAGTGTTGGTAAATTAAAATTATAAAAATCAATAATCTACTATTTCTCTGATCAAATTAGTCTTTCTTAAGATAATATAAATTATAAAATGCATATTTATAAAATTATATATATGCACATATATGCAATATTATCAAATGAAATTAGCATATGTAATTGTGCAGTATCCTTTAAGAAACGTATATTAATTCAACATAAAAATCAAATGGTGCCTGGGTGGCTCAGTTGGTTAAGCTTCTGACTCTTGATTTCCATTGGGGTCATGATCTCATGGTCATGAGATCAGATTGAGGCCCGTGTCTGTTGGCCTCTGCAATGGGAGTGGAGCCTGCTTAGGATTCTCTCCCTCTGCCCCTTCCCTGCTTGTAAGTGCGCTCTCTCTCTCGCTCTCTCTCTCTCTCTCTCTCTCAAATTAATTAATTGAAAATAAAAATAAAATTAAAAACTAATAAGTACCATTATTTGAAAGCTTCATTTATATTGATTCTTACAAATCCCTTCAGTATTTGCTAAGCTAAGGTTGAAAGTTCTGTTATCTGTTTTTAGTCAGTGACTCTTCAGTAACTGCAACTACTAGTGGAAAATTATGCAATCCAGCCTCTTAGCAATGATTCAAATGTCCTGATGTTTCCCTAGTTAGTATGCTCCCTTTTATGATAAGTCACATCTTCTCACTCTTTGCTGAGGACAAGCTCAGGGACTTGCCTCATAATTCAATGAAAAATGGGAAAAGAGGGGCGCCTGGGTGGCGCAGTCGGTTAAGCGTCCGACTTCAGCCAGGTCACGATCTCGCGGTCCGGGAGTTCGAGCCCCGCGTCGGGCTCTGGGCTGATGGCTCAGAGCCTGGAGCCTGTTTCCGATTCTGTGTCCCCCTCTCTCTCTGCCCCTCCCCCATTCATGCTCTGTCTCTCTCTATCCCAAAAATAAATAAACGTTGAAAAAAAATTAAAAAAAAAAAAAGAAAAATGGGAAAAGAAATGAAATCTATTTTTTTAATACACCCACCAACCTATCTCATCTCTAACCATATTTTTCTCGTCTCTTCTTAGTGGGTGAAGAGCTTCTGTATCGGGTAGGATAAGAGAAGCAGAACAACTGCAGGTGATAAAGAAATCAGGAATTCATTAACATTAGGCCTTAGGCAAGTAGTGGGCCTGGTGGAAAAGACTGCACACTGTTGTCTTGTGTTTGGTATTTAGACTAAAGTCACTTCAGGTCAATGAGATGAGCAACTGGGAATAAAAGCTTTATATGGACAAGAGCAAGGACAAGGAATACTTGAGGACCACTGGGACCCTTAACTCCCAATCTCACTTCCTCCAATCACACCTCCTCCAATCTCCTCTAATCTCACTGCTGATACTTTCAGGAGACACTTGTGCCCTTTAGAGCTAGACACCCAGGATTCAGTGAAGCTGAAAGGGGGGATGTGGCCAGAACCATCTCAGTAATGGAACAGCCTTCCACCCAATTGCTTAGGAAAAAGAAAAAGTCTTAACTTTGATTATTGTCTTCTTTCTAACCATATCTAACTCTTCATCAAGTTCTGTTATTACTACACTTATAAACATATTTTGAATCTTTCCTTAGCTCTATAGCTAGCACCTGATTCCAAGTTGTGATCATATTTCAACTATGGAGATGTCTTTTTGCCTAAATTCTGAGACTTCCCACCCCAGCAGGATGGATTCCATACATCACCCTTGCCCCAGCCTCAAACCCATCAATGATTTCCCATGACACTTAGAATGAAATCCACCATCCTTCCCTAAACTCCAAATTGCTGCCTCCACCCTCTTAATCTAGAGTCTGTCTACTCAACCCTACTTCCTTCCACCTTTTTTTCCTCGCTTTACTTCCTCTCTGCTACATTGGTCTCCTTTCCAGTTCTGAGTCATTCTAAAGTCTTTATCATATTCCATTTGTTTTCCTGTAAGCCAGATCATTCTTCCTCTAGCTCTTTACAGACTCCTTGTCGTTTAAGTTTCATTTCAAATGTCACCTCCCTGAAGTTTTTCTAATTATCATACTTGGAGTAAACACTTCTCACTTCTCACTAGTCCGTGCATGCGTGCATACACATACACACACATACACACACACACACACACACACACACACACACACGCACACAGAGTTACCACCTGATATATTTTAGCTTCTTCCTGGCCTTTGTAATAATGAAACATATATTTGCATAAACAAGACTCAAAACAGAAAAGCAGATCTGGCACAGTACAGGTGAAAAATATCTGTAGAAAAACAAAATTATCATTTTCATTTCTATTCATCTATTAATTTTATTATTCAAAATATTGAACATCATAGGTTCATTTGCAGTTGGTAAATTTTCTGTATGTAGACTGCCAAGTCATTTTTTTTCTCTTGCCCTTTGTCTTATTCATAGTGTCCTATTTATTGTTGAAGGCTAATTACATATTAAGAATGTGTAGTTTTCATCTCCCATATGTGTCACAGAGTTTTAACTTCATTTTTCTAATTTAATAGTTCAACAGACAGATATTTTATGTGTTCTGTATCTAAACTACCTTCAGCTTTGATTTCTCTGACATAAGTATGCAAATAAAATTATTTTTCACAACAGTGTTAGAAAAATTTACTAAAAATTTTATCCAGGTAGCATACAATTCTATACTTTAATTTACATTATTGATTCATGTGTGATATATTTTGTTATAATATGATGTAGGGGGTCTACTTTATGTGAAGATGACCTTAAGGTTTTAGTAAATATATCTTCAGAATGAATTCCCACATGTGACATTTCTTTTCCCAGAACTTTTGACATTAGTGTCTTATGCTTCTAAGTGTTAATAAATCACTTAGATACTTGATTTTGTTTTTTGTTTGTTTTACTGTAGATTTGGGGGGAGGGGAATGTACTTGTGTTAGCTTGTGATGTATTTTCATTTTGTTATCACCTGTCTAAACCTGTGTAAATAACTCTTCCTGTATGTTCCTTCAAATGACAATATGGAGCAAGGTTTGTAACCAAAGCTATTTCCATATGTTTCAGTTCAGATTCACATTTTTTTCCAGATAAGGTGCTCATCATTAACTTGAAACAGAACTAAAATAAATTGTTTAAGCTTATTTATTTATTTTGAGATAAAGAGAGAGAGCAAGTGTGAACAGGGAAGGAGCTGAAAGGGAGGGAAAGAGAGAATCACAAGCAAATTCTGTGCTGTTAGCACAGAGGCTAATGTGGGGCTTGATCTCACAAACTGTGAGCCAAAATCAAGAGTTAGATGCTCAGTCAACTGAGCCACCCAGGCATCCAGAACTAAAATAAATTTAATGTAATAACATCCATATAATCTAACATTAATATTTTTTCGTATTTTAATTGAATAATTCCAAATAATGTAGAGATATATACTTTCTAATCACAACTACCAGGTAAAGTCATCTCTTACACTTTTATTGTACCTCTTTTCTCTCTCTTTTGATAGCATTATAAAACATAACTAATTCTGTATTTAATATCTAGATCTTCCATTATCCTAATCATTATCAGAGAGTAGGACTAGTTCCCCTCCATATTATTCAGAGCTGCTTCCAGAATACTGAACCTTACACATATAGTAAGTCCTCAATAAATATCTGCTGAACACATGAATTCATGCTTAATATGAAATGATTTTGAATGAAAATTAAGTACTCCAGAAGCTTCATGCAAACGTAGTTTAGTGTTTGCCAAAGGGATTTTTTTTCTAGTAAAAGGGTACCTTTTAATCCTTGCATTATATAGAACAACCCAGAGATACTAAAACACATTTATAGATAATTCATGTTTATTTAAAACATGTTATAGTTTCTTCCATGTGAGTATAAAATGCACAGGAGTCTGAAATTATCTCTAAAATATATTCTTAAGTACAAATTGGTTGAAAAATAAAGCGTCAACAATTAGATCTTTTCTACTTCTTTCCTTAGTCACTGACATTTTGCGCTTTGACAGAAACTGCATGAAAACCAATTAAATAAACATTTTTGATACTTTGAATCTTATCAAAGCTGGTCCTATAAGGCTTGTAAGTTATAAAACTCTTTAGACATAGGGTTTTTGAAATGCACTAGGAAGTATCAAATCAATGAATTAATTTGGTAATTATCCTGGAGACTGTTCAGGTGTGTAGTTGGAGAGCCATTATCCAAAATAGCCTAATTCTATTTCTAACTCCTCTACCTCCTATAAAGACACAATTAATTGTGTGGAAAATTTCAATATTCAATGATCAAATATTTTTTCCAGCACTTATCAACCATTTATCCAGAATATTTGATTCAATTGGTCATTATGATACTTGCACTAACAGAATGAAATAATATCCTGTATCAAATTAGCTCTGCAAATGGCCAGATGAAACACAATCAATAAATAAGGATTTTTGAGAGCCACTTTGTCTAGTCTTTTCTCCTCAGCAGTGAAATAAGCCATTGTAATTCAGTTGTCCTTAATTATCCTTGACCTTGATTTTCTTTTTTTATTTAATCAGTGTTCAACAGAATCATTCTTCTCACCCCAAATATATATTTTATAACAGCTTATCAATACAAGGTTTAGTACAAATTAAAATGTATACCTGTCCTATTTTTAGAGTTTTAATTTTATTTAATTATTATTTTAATTCCAAACTACTTTTATTTTTAGCAGCAGATATTTGTGAGTTCATTGGTAACTAGGCAAGTAGGATTTTTTTCTAAACCCATCTAGCTGAAAATAGCATGTATGAGGCTCAGAAAAAAGTAATCCATGCGCCAGATTGAACTTGGGCTTCTCTCAATTCATGATTTCAAAAGGCTTACCATTCCGATTGATTTCTTTTTCTCCTGAGCTAGCTAATCAAATTTCTTCATCCTGGCCCTGCAATCCTCTGACTGGTACTCATCATACTTCATTCTCTTCTATTGCTTTGTCTCTTTGAAAGTCTTCTCGCTATTTCTTCCTTTACTTTCCAGTGTCACTTCAAAGTTTTGACCATTTTCCCCTCTATAGGAAAACATCATCCCAGTGCAATTATTTGGTAAAAAAAGACTAACAGGCAGGGAGTCCAAATACTAGAGATCTAGGGCTGAATATACCATTTAAACAACTACGCTGAGTCTGTCGAGAAAATGTTCTCAGTCTCTGCTTCCTTTCTATTGAGTGAGAATACTTATAACTGTTCTCCTAGCTCTTCAGGATTCTTGGGAGGAAAGATAGCATAGACTACCAGCAAAACTATGGGAGTTTGAACCAGAAAATCCAAGTTTTAAATCCCTGTTCTATTGTGCAAAATTTAGGTTTCTTCAGAAAGGTATTTTTCAATTATAATTGTCATACAGATATAAAAGTGAACACATTTTACCGATTTCATTCTTCTTATTAATGAGGAAACCAGGGGTGCCTGGGTGTCTCAGTTGGTTAAGCATCCAACTCCATCTCGGCTCAGGTCATGATCTCATGGTTCAGTTCTCAAGATTGAGCCCTGCTTCAGGCTCTACACTGACAATGCAGAGGCTGCTTGGGATTCTCTCTCTCCCTCTCTGTCTCTGCCTCTCCTCTGCTCATTCTCTCTCTCTCTCTCTCTCTCTCTCTCTCTCTCTCTCTGTTTCAAAATAAATAAATAAGTAAACAATTTTTTAAAAATGAGAAAATCAGGAAGATGTTTTATATACATTGTGTGTGTGTGTGTGTGTGTGTGTGTGTGTGTGCGCGCGCATACCAGGAATATTGAAATGATTATGTAAAGGGAAGTAAAGCCAGTTTTTCCAAAAGGTAGGAAGGAAGAAAATTATTGCCTTAGAGGACAAGATTTTAACTGCCATCTATTAGTTAGTTACCTACAACTGAAAAAGCACTGTATAGTAGTACCTCAAAGACAATGAAAGTCTAATATCAGATAACCTGGGAGATGTCCTCTAAACAAAATGTTTTCCACTGAAGTGCATTTTTTTTTCTAAAAGTAACTTACTTCCTCACCTGCAATTTGTGGATTTATTGTGAGAACTTTATATTAAGATAAAACCCAGGTAGTGATCGCTATGTAGTGGAAACTCAATTAACAGGAATTTCCTTCTCTTTCCTAATATATATGAATATGTAACTTAAGTTGCATATCACTAGCCAAATCAAATATGTTATTACCCCTTAAGCTATACCCAGGAAACAGTACTGCAGAATTATTGTGTGTAATTCAAAGTGAAAGAGTATTTAACTTTTATTTCCCCTCACTTCCAGAAGAAATTTTTGAAGTCTGTAAGAATTAAAGTAATGTGATTGGATCTTTTGTTCAACTGATAGTTGAACTTAAAGCTGTGGTCTATATATCTGATATGTACTATGTTTAGCATGACAAGGCCTTAACCATTATTTATAACCAGGATCATTTGTATCATTCCTTACTCCTTATGATTTATTTTGTGCTTTCAAATTTTGTCAATTATTAAGAAATTAATGTTTTCTTAGTGGCATAGGTAATGTTAGAAGGTGAAGTTTCTGCATATCCATTTTTGATTTGCCATTGTTGAAATTAATTGTGTTATTTCGAAAATACATTCAGGCCTTAAGGTGAATGGGCTTCATTTTTAATAACTGAGTTTAAATATAGAAAGTAAACATTTCAGTGAAATACTACTGTACCCACTTCTGATCTTCCTGCACAGTGTTTCTTGCATATTATAATGTTTTTTGGCTGTTCTTACAGAAATGTACCATTTTCTTTGGTCCATATCCTCACAGGATATTTTGAAAATTCCCAGTTTCACCTGTGTATATCTGTCCTTGAAAATAATATGCATATTTTAGCATATATTTTAGAAATTAGGAACCATCAAGGTGATATTTAGCAGGAAAAATAGTTGTACTAATTTAGGTACTCTGGTTAATTAATGTATCACTGGCAGCGCTAAATACCATATGTACTTGTTATAAAAACTCCATCATCAACAAATTACATGTAGGCAACATTAACAGCAAGTGTTGGTTTTATCTACAATTTGACATTATTCCTCTGGAGACTATCAGTACTCTTTCAAAGATGCCATTCCACAGCATATAGATGTGGAATTGGATAAATAAAATATATCTGACAATCTTTAACTTCATTGGAGGCATATGATCCTAGAAAACAGTCAAGATTAAGAAATCTTCTGGGGCGCCTGGGTGGCTCAGTCGGTTAAGCGTCCCACTTCAGCCAGGTCACGACCTCGCGGTCTGTGAGTTCGAGCCCTGCGTCAGGCTCTGGGCTGATGGCTCAGAGCCTGGAGCCTGTTTCTGATTCTGTGTCTCCCTCCCCCGTTCATGCTCTGTCTCTCTCTGTCCCCCCAAAAAATAAATAAACGTTGAAAAAAAATCTTCCATTCTTGTTTTTAGAAATGACTTATTTCAAAGAAATGTCTTTCTTTTGGGCTTTGGTATGGTTCATAAATACCTCCTTTGTTTACCTATTATAAGGCCAGATGCAGACCCTTTAAATTTCTATTTCTTGTATCATCAATGATTAGCTGAACTACTTGTCCCCACTGATGAATAGGAATAAAATTCTTGTTGACCAAAGTTTGGTTAAGATTCTGTCCTTTTCCTATAAAGAGCTCACCAAACTCCACACCCGAAAAACAAATAACCCAGTGAAGAAATGGGCAGAAAACATGAATAGACACTTCTCTAAAGAAGACATCCGGATGGCCAACAGGCACACGAAAAGATGCTCAACATCGCTCCTCATCAGGGAAATACAAATCAAAACCACACTCAGATATCACCTCATGCCAGTCAGAGTGGCCAAAATGAACAAATCAGGAGACTATAGATGCTGGAGAGGATGTGGAGAAACGGGAACCCTCTTGCACTGTTGGTGGGAATGCAAATTGGTGCAGCCACTCTGGCAAACAGTATGGAGGTTCCTCAAAAAATTAAAAATAGATATACCCTATGACCCAGCAATAGCACTGCTAGGAATTTACCCATGGGATACAGGAGTACTGATGCATAGGGGCACTTGTACCCCAATGTTTATAGCAGCACTCTCAACAATAGCCAAATTATGGAAAGAGCCTAAATGTCCATCAACTGATGAATGGATAAAGAAATTGTGGTTTATATACACAATGGAGTACTATGTGGCAATGAGAAAGAATGAAATTTGGCCCTTTGTAGCAACGTGGATGGAACTGGAGAGTGTGATGCTCAGTGAAATAAGCCATACAGAGAACGACAGAAACCATATGTTTTCACTCTTATGTGGATCTTGAGAAACTTAACAGAAACCCATGGGGGAGGGGAAGGAATAAAAAAGAGGTTAGAGTGGGAGAGAGCCAAAGCATAAGAGACTGTTAAAAACTGAGAACAAATTGAGGGTTGATGGGGGGTGGGAGGGAGGGGAGGGTGGGTGATGGGTATTGAGGAGGGCACCTTTTGGGATGAGCACTGGGTGTTGTATGGAAACCAATTTGACAATAAATTTCATATATTGGGGGGAAAAAAGAAAATAGGATGGCTCAAGATAAAACTTTTTCTGATCAACTGTCTGACCATGCTACACTTTTATCCCATTTCCATATGTCTGCTTCTTTGTATCCTTGTTTATTCCTCCATATAAGAGAAAACCCTATTTTGTCTGAGCGAGATGCTTGCAGATTTAATGGTCAGAGCATTTTTACTATAACAATAGTCCCTTTTAACCTTTTTTCAATCTTTTGACTTAGATAACTCCTTAATAAGTCCAGATTTATTTTTCTTTGTTTATTTGACATATCAAAGGCCATTACATACATAGAGGATAAATTTGGGTTGATCTCCCGCTACATCAGCCACTTTTGTGTTCTCATTCCCATAATCTTCTGGGTTTTTATCTCAGGTGACATGATTTCTGAATATTATTCAGAATTCCTGAGATTTCATTACATCAAGAAGAATAAAGTGTCTAGGAATAAATTTAACAAAGGAAGTAAAACACAGGTATACTGAAAACTATATGACATTATTGAAAGAAATTGAAGAAGACACAAATAAATGGAAAGAGAGCTCATTTTAACAATTAATATTGTTAAAATGTCCATACTACTCAAGGCCATTTACAGATTCAATGTAATTTCTCTCAAAATTCCAATGGCAATTTTTCACAGAAATAGAACAAGCAATCCTAAGATTTGTATGGAAACATAAAAGACCCAAGATCAAAGAGATCTTGAGAAGAAGAACAAAGCTTGAGGCGTCATGCTTCCTAATTTCAAACTGTATTACAAAGCTATAGTTAAAACAGGATGGTATTGCCATAAAAACAGAGACATAGATCAATGGAACAGAATAGAGAAGCCAGAAATAAACTCACAAATAATATGGTTGATTAATTTATGACAAAGGAGCCAAGAATATACAGCGGGGAAGGGAGAATTTCTTTAATAAATGGTGTCAAGGATACTGGACAGTGACATGCAAAAGAATGAAACTGGACCACTGTCTTCTATCATACATAAAAATTACCTCAAAATGGATTAAAGAGTAAGACCTGAAACCATAACACTCCTAGAAGAAAACATGGTAAGTTCCTTGACATAAGTTTTGACAATGATCTTTTTTAATCTGACACCAAAAGCAAAAATACAGTAAGACTACATCAAAGTAAAAATCATATGAAAGCTTTTTCACAAAGAGGAAACCATTAGCATATTGAAAAGACAACTTACTGAATGGGAGAAAATATTTGCAAATTTAATATTTGATAGGGGGCTAATATCCAAAATATATAAGTAACTCGTATAATTCAATAGCCAAAAAAAAACCAGATTAAAAAATGGGCAGAAGATCTGAACATTTTTCCAAAGACATATAGATAGCCAACAGGAGCATGAAAAGGTGTTTTATATCATTAATCATCACGGAACAGCAAATTAAAACCACAGTGAGATGTCACTTCATACCTGTTAGAATGTCCATTATTAAAAAGACTGCATTATTATGCAAATCATTACCACAAATGCAAAAACTAAATGGAAGTAAAAACTACAGTGAGATATCACCTTACACTTGTCAGAATGGCTAGAATCAAAAAGACAAGAAATAACAAGTGTTGGTGAGGGTGTGGAGAATAAGGGAACCATTCTGTACTGTTGGTGGGAGTTCATATTGGCGCAGTCACTTTGGAAAATAGTATGAAGTTCCTCAAAAAGCTAAAATAGAATTCCGATATGATCCAGCAATTCCGCTCCTGGGTTTTTATTCAAAGAAAACAGAAACACGAACTCAAATAGATATATTCATCCCCATGTTCATTTAATCATTATTTATGATAGCCAAGATACAGAAAAAACCTAGGTATCCACTGATAGATGAATGGATAAATAATCATTATATATATATATATATATATATATATATATATATATACACATATTTATAGTTATATTTATAGTTCTATAGTTATATATACATTATGTATACATACATATATATATATATGAATATTGTTCAGTCACAAAAAAAGAAGGAAATCGTGCCATTTGTGAGAACATGGATGGAACTTGAGGACATTATGCTAAGTGAATTAAGGCAGACAGAAGAAAACAAATACCCTATAATCTCTCTTACATGTGGAACAGAAAAAGGAAAAAGAAAACTAAACCAAAAAACCCAAACTCATAGATAGAGTAGATTGCAGGTTGCCAGAGACAAGGGGTGGGGATGGGAGACATGGGTAAATTTTTGTTGTTGTTTGGGTTTTCTAATTTTTTTTTGTTTAAATAAATTGAAATTTTTTTATTAAATAAAAACCAGGGGCAATAACCACCTCTACTCTACATACTTCTTTTATTAAATACTTCTTTTATACATACTTCTTCCAAACATACTTCTTTTATTAAAAAAAAAGTAATGTAAAAATAAAATTTTGGAGTAGATATGTATACGCACACCCAAACATACCCATTTAATATGATGAATCACCCATTATCATTAGATATTTAATAAGTGATTGATGTAGAGAAAAACTTTGCTACATTACTTTAACATGCAATTCTCAGACCTCATACACACTTCTAAGTCATTTGCTCCCATGGCCTTGGTCATAAAACATTAGAAGAGCAGCTAATACCTGGTCTACATGGACCAACTGGAATCCTTTCTTGGTGACTTTTAAATTGTAGTTAAGAGACTCTTGTCCAGAAAATAGATAGATAACTTACTTTCATGGGAAAAGAAGAGATAGCAGTGATAATAGTAGCAAATTAGACAGTATATATCTAGTGGTACCTGCTATTCAACTTTTGTGGTTGCCTTTTGATCTCTGAAAACCATGTCAAGTTCTTTGTATTTACTAATCTAATAATTAAAAAAGTTAAATGTCATATTTCCTTAGGAGTTCCCCTAATTTTTAATTTTTGACTGAAATGTTTCAAAAATACTTTCTATAACCAAGAAAGAAAATTGGCACTTGTTATACTGGACACTAGTGTCTACTTCGCAGCCTTAGCTCTACTTGGCTTGTGTCGTCTTATTTCCATGCATGATAATTTTATAGATTATTTTTTCAAATTGTGTGACGACCTAGCCAAAGTCAATGGACATTGCTGGATTAAAAACCCTAATCTTTGATTGAATGGAATAGCTATTGAATTATTGCTTCCAAACAGTACAATTATATTTTAAAATTAAACTTTTCATTCTTTAGCCCAAGAGAGTAAATGATGGGGAAATATAGGTGATAGAAGAGGATGGTGGGTATAGTCCTTGGTATGTAAGAGAGAACGGTTTTCAGGCCCTCTGAATAATTAAAATCTGCATAATGATATACAGTTAATATCCCATGCCACAACATTAATGAATTTGATGCATAGCATAATTCATGTAAAGCAGCTAATGTGTTCATTTAACACATTTTTTTAAATAGGACCAAATACTTGGTAATTACGGATTTTAAGTAACCACTAGACCAAAATATGATGAGCTGATTTCCTGTTTCACATTTAACTCATTGTACAAGGCTGGTTGTATTTGAAACATTGAGTCTTCATATCCCTTTTCATAAGCCTGCCAAGGGGATGAGCTAAATGATGTTATGGACACAATGACTTTGAAGCATAGAGTTATACTATACCTGATTTCAGTGTGTCTGATATCACCTACGGATGAAGGAATCCTGGATATTAT
Source organism: Prionailurus viverrinus (assembly GCF_022837055.1). Lineage (NCBI taxonomy): Eukaryota > Metazoa > Chordata > Mammalia > Carnivora > Felidae > Prionailurus > Prionailurus viverrinus. The sequence continues at coordinate 99,142,380 of NC_062563.1, forward strand.
CATCTCCTAACATTTCAGTACTCAGGGGAATTCTAGGAAAGGGAACCACAGAGTGGCCTGACAATTGCTCCCAGCTTTTCAGTTAAAAACAATATTAAATAAAAAAGTACATGCTGTGCTTATGACTGTGTACTATCTTGACATCCAAAAACAATGATGACCAAGGGCAATTTCTTTATTGTGTAGCATATGTGAATATGATTATAGAACTTCTCCAGGACACAATGTAAATAGGACACTTTCCTTTTTTTACAGAATTTTTGGGATATTTTAAAAACTTATCACAAAGAAATATGAAAATCTTTTTGTTCCTGAGTTGATCATGATTTTGTTTTTGTTTAATATACTCTCTAAACGAATGATCTGAAAGAGACATTTGGCTTTCCAAACTTCTTCAGTTTTATTCATGGATTCAATCATGTAGAAAGTTGGAGAACTTTCTAATTCTGTTGTCCCAAGGTGATATCTGTTGGCCTTTAAGGAAAACATAAACTTGCTTTTGTTTTCTGACTGCAACCATTGCAGGAAAAAACTCTAGTTTCCGCCTGGTGAAACAATGAGTTTACTAAGGGGTAAAAATTGTTCATTCTCATAGTACACTGACGCATACCCATAGGTTCTCCAACATTGAAGACTTATTTTTACCAGTGGCTGTTTGTTAAAAGTTTGCCAAGTGCTTCCTTCTTTTTGGGGTGGGCCTGAAGCTTAAAAGATCCAGGAAAAAATTTAGGGAAGCCCAGAGAAAAGTATACATGGAGTGAGTGGCTTAGCTTCTACTTTGTATGAAGACATGATGAATTTGTTAAATTAACATTTGTTAAGTAGAACACTGGCTGATGGATGATGAGTCATGGTTCCACAGAAGACCACAAGAGAAGTTGAAAAATAAAGAAGTTTATTACTCACAGGTCCTGGAAGAAGTACATGGCATGCTTCAAGGGTCCACAAATGGAGGTAAAGTTAGGACACAAGCAGAGAGAGATGTAGGACCATGAGACACAAAGGAGTAGTGTTTTGAGGTTCCCAGGCTAAAGCCAGATAGGCTAATTCAAAATAAAAAGAATGAAGTTTTGGTAAACTCCAAGAGGATCTTATCTAAGAAGTGGGGTGTACAAGGGGAAGGCCCTGGGAAGTAAGGGAGATTGTTGATCTGGCTGCTGGGAAGTCACATCAAAAACTTAGCATTTACTTGTGACTTTTCAGGCTATTTTCTAGGGCAGGTGCTTGCATGAGGGGCTGGTGTCAGTTCAAGGCCCCTGCAGGTCTCTAGGCCAAACAAAATGGGTGTTGAAGCAACAATACCTTGGAGTAGCTTAGCTAAACTCTTCGAGGAGTAAATATCTCTAATTTTTGTACTATTCCTTAGCCTCATCTTTGTCTCTTTTCAGTACAATAGTGGCAAGTTCTTAAGAGCCATGTAAATAGAATATGAACCTATAGGAAAATTAACAAGAACATAATATTCAATACTTAGTCAGAAAAGGTCCAATTAGGTTTAGACATCAAATAGATGTCTAAATTATGATTTGCAGATAAGGGTTTGGAATAAAAGAATATAATAATTTACAGAGTAACTTCATCTAGACTCTTTCTTTGTTCATATACCTCTCAATTTGTAGTATTCTGGAGTTATATCTGCTATATTTTTCCCATATAAACACAAGAAGTATGAATTAGCAAATGAGAAATGTATGCATTTGCAAAGTAGGGCCGGACATGCACAAAGTCTTGTGTTTGTAAAGTAGGATTACTCTCCAAAAGGTTGTCACAGTTGCATTCAATGTAGGCAAAATGCTATCCAAAATTTTTATCTGAAAAAAATCTAAGTTTTAAAATAATAGATTTCCAGTTTCAGAGTTAAATTTGGCTTATATGAAATCTCAAATTGCAATGACAGCCACACTTCTCATGAGCAAATTTATACTTTGAGAAAGGGTATTGAAATTTGTATCTAAGGTAATTAGTTTTTCCTAGGAATGGGGATCCTTTTCTGGAGATGCATTTACTGTGCTGATGGGTAGAATTTATATGAAGTATAATACTATATCAAAAATTAAAGCTAGTTTAATGTTCATATTTAATGATAGAATTGGAGAGGAGGTGATTTGCTTTATAAAATGTAGAGGTTGGAGTCTGTTATTATCATATTCGTACAAACATTATTTACTCTCTGGAAGCTAGAAATAGGGGTTTTCCCAGCTTCAAATTATTTAAACTGCAAGATTCATTTCAAAGATTCTGAAAAGATAGCTGCTGCCGAAAATCCTCCATCAATAATTAGAATAATAATGCTATTAAATTTTTTTTTCTGTTAGAACAATAAAGAATGATTTTTTCTAAAACGTTCCTTTTTTCCTTCTGCCTTGAGAATCAGCTTCAACAATAGAGATCAGATCAAGAATTCAGAGGTTCAAGATCTGGTCATCTATTTTCTTTCCAATCTCAAATAAATGTATAACCCTACCCATGACATTGTGCAGCTACTACCACTTTCTCCTAATCACAAAGTAATCTTAACCCTCTCTTTGGAGGAATCCTCAATTTTATCTCAGCTCTGCTGCCTATACAGAGATGTCAGCATAAATCAGAAAGATTCTCTGTTCCCCATGGAGCCAGATTCCTGAGATACATTGATCAGGGTCAGAGATGACATTTGAGATGCCAAGTTTAAGAATAAGAATATCGCCTGGCCTGGGTTGGAACTGTTTAATATAAAGTCAAAGCAAAAACTTTAAGCTATGTCAGAGAGAAAATGTATCACAAAGAGTTATACAGATATCAGGGAGTTTTTTAAGGAAGAAAACTGAAAATAGAGGAGATGAAGAGGCAAAGCCTGTGTTCCCTGCTTAATGGGTATTGAGCAGGTTGGTGTTCCTTTGATCTATTCATCACTGCCTATGGTGTGATAGAGACAAAGATGTCAACTTCAGAAAATTCGGGAGTAGGGTTATTTGTATGCATCTATGCGTCATTTGGAAGAAAGAATTGCCCATATGTTATTTATGAGTCTTGGGGGGTCTGGTTTCACTATAATATTGTACCTACATGATTTATTGCAATGGAAGAATAGAAAGAGCAATAGTAAAAATATATGTAACAAACAAACAAGCAAACAGGAGTTTCACTGTTTCAATACAGTTTCTATGCCTAAAAGGGACAGGGAAGTTATGGATGTCACTGTGCCATTAATAGTTCTCTTGCCTAATCAGCAGGGTTAGGAAGCTGTCGTTCAATTGCTTTCCTTTATACTATCTTGACATGTGGTTTTTGAGAAGAAAGTTTATTTAATTCTGTTATTATTTGACTAATTTATAATTAATAACTGCAATTTTGTTATTTATCAAGCTTAGAATGGTGCATGTTACTGGTTGTATATTAATGATGAAATCTTATCTCTAAAACATACAAAAAGTTGTCCAGAGCCAGGTGGATCTGATTCCAAAGACCATGTTCTTACCATGGGACCATACTTGCTGTCTTCAATCCTCTTTTACATACAGAGTTCCTTTCACTCTGAATGATTACCAACTTAAATTATCTGGTCAAGTCTTTTTTAGAAAACAATATAATTTTGAAGTTCACTGGCACCTTAAAGATTTCTAGACCAAAATCCCATTCAACTCAAGAATAACATCTTTATTTTACCTGAAGAATGTTCTTTCATTTTTAATCTAAGCATGCCACAAAATAGGAAGTACAATATTTCAAGAGAAAGCATTGTACTAAGCAGAAATCATTATTTCATTAAGTATCCCTCTTTTCGTGGTTCTGCTTTGTGGCACTATTTAGAAAAAAAAATAAATCCTTCTTGTATATAACCTGTAAAACATTAGGCAATGCCTATATCATGCCTTTTCTGTGCTAAACATCTTTAATCTCTCAAGACACTCCTGTGCCAAGAGAGCACTAGGGAATCTTCTGTTCAGGCCAGAGGGCATATAAGTCATTTGCCAAGTAGAACCTTTCCTTTACCTGGAAAACAGGAGTTTTATCAAATATTGTAAAAGTAATTTATCAAAATTAAGACAAATGAAGTAAAGAAATAGAAGCATGTCATGTTCTTCCAAGCTCTTATATCCTGATTCTGTCCAGATAAATTGTATATAATTGCTATTTTGTAACTTTCATAGTCTTGTATAGAGGAAGCCCACTTTTATCAGGGTCCTAAATTAAGAAAGATGTAAATGCATATCATTCTCATTCATCTGGGCCAAGTCATGTAAGTCTTGTGGAAGTAGGGAAAGGCCATATCCATAGATCCTGGCTCTGGATGAGTTGGAATCTATTCTCTCTGGTGTATAAAGAGAACCAATTAATTAGTACTTGGCCTTGGGCCAAAATACTCTAAATAGTAACTATAGAACATAATGTCCAAACCTTTGTCATCTGGTCCTACAGTTCTGAAAATTCTCTAGTTTGTTCATTGTTTGTTATATTTCTTGCTATATTTTTGCTAATAGAAAATCCATCTAGTCATAAACCATCTCCAAGTCTCTATCTTAGAATGTAACTATAAATTGTAGGAAAAGAAACTTCATTTTTCATGCATCCCAGAGATACTTACATGGTTTTCTTTGTACTAGAATTTCCCTTCCCTTTGTGCTAGAATTTTCCCTTCGCTTCTCTGGTAGAAAGGCTGAGGGACAAGTCATGATTTTGAAGGAACTTCAGGATAGTGACAGAATGGGTAAATGAGTTTTATTCTCCAAGAAAAAGGGAACAATTAGATCTAACAATGAAACGGAGAGTTAAGGGGGACCAGCCACAGATGAATCTAATTAGGGCAGTATAACTCTGAGTCATGTCCAGAGATGGAATTTAGAGGTAAACCCAGTGCTCAGAGACACAGGGTATATAGGACTTTAGTAGCAATAGGTCAAGTAGCAAGGGCGCCACCATAGGCAACACTGTGTTTAAGATAGAGGGTACTACTGCCTATGATTAGGTATTCTCTAGTGTTGCTAGAGGAAGCTGGACACTCTGGATTCTGTATATTTGGGAAACTCAGGATAAGAAAAGATCTCTGACCTGAAGTACTTCTTTGAACCCTTCCTCACATGAATGACTCTAGAAGAAGACTTTTTAACTACATACATAACTATATACACACATGCATCATTATGTACTTACCTATACATACATACAGAGAAGACAGTATCTAAGTGTGTGTGTGTGTGTGTGTGTGTGTGTGTGTGTGTGTGTAACTTCTTAGGTTATCTAGATCATGTAAAACTATTATGTGAACTCTCAGTTCCTGCTCTCAATGTCTACTTATAATATTTTAAAACTTTGGTTTCCTTTAAGGATTATGTGTGCAAATACATTTCCTAAGTCCAACTGAAAATATTACCAAGCATGGAAGGCCATGTTCATTATGCCTTTGGACATAATTTATATCATTTTTACAAAGAGTGAAAACAAAATAACTCAGTAACAACAAAAGGAACAAAAAAAAAAACATTACTACCTTGTTTGATCAGGTTAGTTTCCTAAGATTTTCATAGCAAAGTATCACAAACTGCATGGCTTAAAACAATAGAAATTTTTTTTCTGGAGGTCAAAAGTCCAAAATCAAGATACCACCCAGGCTATGCTACATGTAAAATCTGTTGGAGAGGATCCTTTCTTGCTTCTTTCTAGTTTCTGATGATTTTTTTGGCAATTCTTGATGTTGCTTAGCTTGCATTTGCAACAATTCAATCTCTGCCTCTGTCATTACATGGCATTCCTTTGTGTGTCTGTGTCCATTTTTTTTTCTCTTCTTTCTTACAAGGGCACTGGTCATGTTGTATTAAGTCCCCATCCTGCTCCCGCATGACTTCATCTTAACTGATTAATTTGTAATGATCCTGTTTACAATAAAGTCACATTCCAAGGTATGGGGTTTTGGACTTAACATATCATTTTAGGGGTCACATACCAACCCAAACACTGATCTTGTCTCAGGTTGGCTAGTTTATACTGTAGTAACAAAGCCCAAGATACATGTGGCTTACAATAACAACTACTTCTATTTTGTTCATGCCAAAAGATGATATTCTGCTTATTTTACTCACTTCGGAATCCAGGCTAATGGAGTAGTAAACATCTCAAAAGTTGCCAGTCACTGTTCCAGAGAAAAAAGAGCATGGCAGGGTCTCACAGTTGGTTGTTGAATATTCATCATCCCAAGGGAGCCAGGAGTGTAGTTCTACCATTTGACCAGAAGGCAGTAGGATCAGAACACCACTAATGTCAGATGCTTTCAGCCACAAGGAACAGAAAACATAGCTAATATTGGCTGAAATCTCAAGGTCATTTTTGTTACTTAGAAAGATTTTTAGTGATTAGAAGTCATGGGATTGATTTGTTCACTTTATTGATCAATAACCCAGGAGTCTATCTATATATCTATATCTCTATAAATCTGTCTCTCCCTCCTCTCCCCTCTTCCCCACTACTCTCCTCTCCCCCACCCTCTGTCTCTCTCCCTCAATTTCTCACCCCCCCTCCCCTTCCCCCACTTTCTCTCTTTCTCACCCTCTCTCTCTCTGTCCTTCCAGGGCTAGGTTATAGGTCTGTTTCTTAGCCAGTTATCACCACAGGTGACCTAGGTTGCCATAGTTAGCTTGGACCCATCCTGATATATTCCTCAAGGCCAAGGATGTGCCCACTAAAATTAAATTGGTAGCATTTGCAAAAACAGAGTGAGTGAATTTGTGAATTGTGTAGAATAGGAACAACTGTTTGTCACAAACAATGATGAAGTTCAGATTTAACCATTTGAAAGCATGTGCAGTGGATGGATAGCTGGGTAAAAAATAATTTTTCTTAACTTGAATTTTTTAGATTAATAAATAAGTAAAATTTGGATATGGGCTTTAATTGACTGATATACCAATTCAATTTTATTAATGTGTTTATTAATTTTTCACCAAATAGTAATGATAATAATAATTATAATATCATCCATGTGCTTAATATTTATTATGTATAATATTATATACTTTTTTTGTTTCTCAGAACAAAAAAATGTCATGATGAAGTTAGGGAATGGGAATTATCATTTACCTTTATTTTAAAAATAAGAAAACAAACATGAGAGAGACTGCTATGGTTAGGACTGAGTTTGGAATTTCCTAACCCAAACCATGTATTTTCCACTATTCCCTCATGCCTCTTCTTCTTCTGTGTTGTATCCATTTTTATATAATGGATATTATGAAAATAAACCCCCTGGGACCAATTATATATCCCATGTGGTTAATCTTTACATTTCTCTTGAACCAAAGCACAACTAAAATTACAGACTACTATCTTGGAAATAATTAAAATTTCAAGGAAATAAACTCTATCAAATATCTTTTGTGTTCCAAATGAGACCGTAAGATTAGATACCAAGTAACAATATATAGAGACATTAAAATATGTCTGATTTCATTAGATTTTATATCAAAAAGTCTGATCTTTAAAAAATATATATCTACATATATTTGTGTGATGTGACTAGCCCCTAAACCATCATTATAAAGAGTTTTAGCATTTTCTTTAGAAATGCCATGGTTATCACAGTCACTCAAGGGTGACTCCACACTTTTGATTGTTCAGGATTGCAACAAAAGCAATTCTAACTCCAATAGGATTTTATCATGCTGAGGAATCTCAAGGCATTTTGAAATTATATTAAAAATAAAATGTGAGTCAAACTTGAAATGTTTGTAATTCATGAAAGGTTGACGAGCAGGTCTCAGCACCAGCATCATGATCAATGTTAAGTGCTTGCCTGTGGGGATTGTGGCATCATTGCTAGATACCCGGGACAGTCATGTCATACAAAACAGAGACAGCATGTGTCCCTGCTTGACAGATGCTGATAAAATGGTGACAAGAATAACAAGTGACTAAAGAGATTGTTATGCCAAAATCCTCTGTCTGGGACTGCACAAAATGTATAAACATCAGCTGTAGTGGTACGTGATTCCCCCACCCTCAAACCAATAGACACTGTCATGCCTTGCAGACACAGAAAAGCAGTACTGAAAGACAGAAATTCCAGACTCTGCCAGAAGAGAAAATGGGTAGTTAGTAGAGGTGTTAATGGCATCAGGGCCAATATATAGGAGTAGCATCAAAAAGATAGAGTGTTGGAGCTAGAGAAGCAGGTTAGTTAAGAATAAAGATCTTGACACATGTCAGCAAAAAGTTGACAGGAAATAAGATACACATAAATCATGTCATGAATTCTGCACACCTGCTCAAAATGTGTCTTCCTGAATGGTTGGCTCAGTCATGGCTTTACTCACAGTAAACCCTAAATAATCATGTGTTGAATGAATAAAAAGTTGGTCTTTAAAGGAAATCAATTGTGTGAAATTGTGTAGCAATTATAGAATTTATGACTATTTTTATTTCTTTTCTTTTTTCCTTTGGTTTACTGTCCTTGTTTACTGGATCATCAAGGAGAAAAGAGGCCATATTTTAGTGGCTATGACCTCAGTGCAAAGACTAGCACATTTTAGGTAGAGCAAAGCCAGAGGGCATAAGTAGACATTACTTCTGAGTAACCAATAAGCAATGTTTACTAAAAGGAAAGAAAGAGGCCTGTTGGATGACAAGGATAAAGATGGTTAGCACAGATCTTGCCAGCTGCAGTCTCAGGTGGAGTCTAGACTGAGAAAGGGGCTAATTTACATCTTGAATTTCTCCTGGACTGCAGCAGTGTTTGCCTGATGGCCACAGCGGGGACCACTGACAACCTCTGGCTGCCAAGACCAAATGTTCCTCCCCATGGGATCTCTGCATGGATGGCCTTGCCATCCTAAGCCCCACTGATCTCCTTTTCTTTCTCTGTTTTTCTTTCTTTCTTTCTTTCTTTCTTTCTTTCTTTCTTTCTTTCCCCCATCACTTGAAAATCTTCTACTGTCTAGGTTGAGATGATTGTTCCTATCTATCAAGATTTTACCACCTTGCAGTCTTGACTCCTTTTTTTAATTCTTTATTTATTTATTGAGAGAGAGAGACAGCATGAGCAGGGGAGGAACAGAGAGAAAGGGAGACACAGAATCTGAAGCAGGCTCCAGGCTCTGAGCTGTCTACACAGAGCCCGTTGCAGGGCTCGAACTCACAAACTGTGAGATCATGACCTGAGCCGAAGTTGGACGCTTAACCAACTGAGCCACCCAGGCGCGCCTACAGCCATGACTCTTGAAGCTAAAATTTGTTCTCTATATTGCTGCTTTATCATCTTTTTCTCCATGGTATGGAGTATCTCAGATTCAACCTATTTTAGGGAGAGTCAGGGAGGGGGATCAAGGTAAAAAGAATTTAAACATTTTTCCTTGCCTTTTCTAATAGCTTATTTCTCTCATTCATCACACTCTAGCCACACTAGCCTATCTTCATGTTCTTAAATATTTCAATCCCTTAGAACCAAGCACCTTCACACATTCTGTTCTGACTTCATAGACTGCTCTTCCTTTCCCCCAACAAAGCTGATACTTCTCTTCCAAGTGTCAGCTGCAATGTCATCCCTTTAAAGAAAAACCTTTCCAGACTATGCAACTTGAAGTAGATTATGCCTTCCTGATTGCTCACTCTTTTTCATAGCACTCTTTTTCTTCTTATATAACATTTATTACAGTTTTCAATCAGATGAGTCCATGTACTTAATAACATAAGGCATTTTCCCCTTGTTACCATATATTCCATGAGGTTAGGGACTAGGAACTATGTTGGTCTTGTTCAATACTTTATAATCTGAGCCTGGGACAAGTGGATGATTAATAAATAGTTGGTGAAAAAACACACAACAAACAGATTTATCTGATATCCAATCTCCCCTTCTCTCTTACTAACATAACCCCAGTTTTGTTTCATTTTGTGTTTTGAGATTCTGCTATTTATTATGTGCCCAGTTACTGTACTTATTTCTCAGTACTCCCTTATATGAAAATCACAGCGCTCAGTTTTGTCCAATTTAATGTAAGTCAAATTAGACTGCAAAGGGTCAGTTTCAGTCTTGTGTATTTCTCTTTTGCCCACTATTTGTCCACTGGAACGTGGATATAATTTCTCAAGGAGTGTCTGTTAAGTGTCAGACTCTTGATTTTGGCTCAGGTCATGATCTCACAGTTCGTGAGCTAGATTCCTATGTCAGGCTCCATGCTGTCAGCCTGCAACCTGCTTAGGATTCTCTCTCTCCCTTTGTCTCTTTGCCCCTCCCCTGCTTGCACTAGCATGTGCATTCTCTCTCTCCCTGTCTGTCTGTCTCTGTCATTCTCTCTAAAAAATAATGTACATTTAAAAAATAATAATTTCTTAAAGAGGAGAAACCATCATAAAAGCATGAGTGAAAAAACCACATGCTAAGGATAATAGAGCAAAAAGTTCATAGAGCATTAAGTCCTTCATGGTTTCCTTGAGCACTCACTCAAGGCTTGGGCTCTGCCTCTGGAGTTCTTCATACATGAGAAAAGTCAACCTTTACTTGCTTAAGCGACTACAGTGAGGTTTCTGTTACATGCAATCCGAAGTCAAATGTGATTTTAAGAACATCACTCCATATCTAGAGGTCCTAATTTAACAGTTTTGCCATTGGATTAGACAGTTTCTAAGATCAGCATTTCTAACATAGATTTTCCCTTAAAATGAAAACGTAATTTAACCAAACATTGGCATACCTTTGAATTTAAACTACTCCTTTAGTTTTGAAAAACAATGTGATATGTGACTTTTTGAATAGCTATGTATAAGACAACATGCCAGATGGCCTAATTAACAATGAAATTTCTTTTTAAAATGTGCATGTTATACATTTCTCCCATTTTCCACATTTTCCTTGCATTTTTCAAGTATCAACAGGTCATTAATGTAAATTATTATAATTAAGTATTCATGCAAAGACTACAAGGAACAGTTTAAAATTGACTTTTATGCAAATACCAGTTTCTTTTTTTTAATGTTTTTAACTTTGTTTTGAGAGAGAGAGAAAGAGGGGGGCAGAGAGGGGCAGAGAGAGAGGAGGAGAGAGAGAGAGAAAGAGAGAGAGAGACAGAGAGAGAGAGACAGAGAATCCAAGCAGACTCCACACTGTCAGCACAAAGCCGTGTATGGCTCAAACTCACAAATGGTGAGAGCATGACCTGAGCTGAAATCAAGATTCAGCTGCTTAAGTGACTGAGCCACCCAGGTGCCCCCCAAATACCATTTTCTTAAGCAAATTATACTGAAGACCAACTAGGGGTGGGGCAGACTTGCAAAATTTGAGGCAGTGGTTCCAAAATGCTGATTTAAGTATCAGTGCTAACCAAGGTATAGTTGAATAACTTGGGTAACTTTACAGTCCCATCCCACACCCCCATGTGAAGTAAAAATTTAACCTTGCTCAAAGAATTCAACTTTTGCCTTTGGCTTCTGGGAGATAATGTCTAAGCACTTGGAATGTCATGTCTGATAGGGGTCTTTCTTTGTCTGTAGAGCTTGAGCCCATTTGATAATAATAAATTGATTTAGGGTGAGGATTTTGGGTGTTAAATATCACCTGATCTCCTGAGGGTCTGGAAACAAATCAGTCATGTGGCTAGTCAACCTTACCTATTTGATGGACCTACAATAAAGATTCTGGACAGTGAGCTTACCTGGTTGACAGTAGTAATCTATGTGTATTCTCATACCTCATTGTCAATAATATTTAATGCTGTCTCTGACTCCATGGGGAGAGAAATATAGAAGTTCCATGTTTGGAGTTCTTCTAGGCTGTGCCCCATGCATCTCTTCCCTTGGTTGATTTTGGTATATATCCTTTGTCTTTAATAAATCATACTGTGATTATAATAGTTTTCAATGAGTTCTGTGAGTCCTTCTAGTGAATTATCAAAATTTAGATTCATTTGGTGTTTTAAGGGAAGGTGGTCTATGTGGACCATGTTCCCTAAATCTGTAGTTGCCTACTTATTGCATACCAAGCAATCTGATTTACTAGGTCTAAGCTGTTTATAGATACCCTGATTTGGAAACCATATTAGGAAATAAGTTGTGTTAAGTAATTAAGAAAGAGCCACTTTTATATTAATAATTTGTACTATACGTATTAATGATAAGCATTTATTCTATTTATGTATCATGTTTGTGTGTCTGTGCATGCAATGGTAGCTGTGTGGATAATCACAATATTTTTTGTGATTAAGTAAGCTCAATGACAATCCTTCTTCGGAAAATCTTTGGTTTGATTAGGCAAAGTTATTAAAGATGCTTGAATAAAGAAACCATTATTTTCCTTGTAACAATTTTAGATAGAAAGAAAGAAAAAATTGTAGATAAAAATGTGATTTCAAACTTTACTAGCTTAACTACTTTATAACTTAGTTGTTGAGGTAATGGTTTAGAAATACAAAGTGTTAAATGTAAATCACAAATAAAAATACAAATAGTACTTACATGCATACAAATGCTATTTATGCTTCTTCTCTGACAATTCTGTTTCATTTCTGAAAGGGTTCCCATATTATCAAATTGCTCTGAGAACACATTCCTTTCTATTTTTGTTCTACTTCAGTAATGAATTTAAAGTTAACCTATATTCTCGTTGCTGTAACCCAGCCTTGGCATCCAAGCCTATTGTATAATTCCATCAGCGGGAAAGCAAAAAAGCCAGGGTAATGCATTCAAAGAATATTATCATTTATAATTACATGAAGAAAAGTAAATGATTTCCTTTCATTGGAGGGTAGAAATTATTTAAACTACTTTGCATGTTGCCTGCTGTCTTCCTGTTAGTTTATGCCAATAGGAGGCATTAGGGATGCTCTCAGAAAACAACAGAAAAGTAGTAGGAAAATAAGACAAGGAATGAAAGAAGCCAAAAATGGTTACTTATCTAGCCAGTCGCTACTATGGGAGCTAACCCTGCCTGGGGAATTCTGCAAATCCGTGCAGCACACAGTCTTCAGCATTATCTCAGAAAAGGACCAGTGAGCTGAAATATTTATTCAGCAACTCTTGTCAGTCATTGGTTGTTGGCTATTGCTAGGAAACAATTTTCCAGCCTTTCTGACCAACTGTACTGGCACATAGAAAGATTTTTTTTAGCTCTAGAGAAATCCCTCAAGCAATTGGAGTTCAGTCCACCTTGTCTACAATAGCAAGACTTGAGAGGTATGGATAGGGCATAAACAGTGTTTATCATATGGCAGATAGATATGTGGTACCAGGAATGGTTGTAGGAAAACAAACTCAAAAAGATGGAGTTCTGTGATTAGTTTAGCTATATTCTTGGTTTTGAATGCAATGGGAAATGATCCTTTAATAACACATGGCATGCAATGGCATCATGGCTAATTGGAAAATCACCTAGGGTTTGTTGAAAGCAAGTGCCTGTTAAAAAGGAAATGCCTGAGCAGACCATGCACCTTGTGCATGTTAATCTAAGGCAATAATGAAGTCTGAAAAGACTGGGGAGGTGAAATTGTTATTTCTGAATGCACTCAAGAGATAAAAGAAGGGAACAAATGTTAAGTTCAGTTCAGATCATGGTCAGAGACTCTGAACTTTTCCATGGTGGCCCTAAAATGCTGTCTCAGTTCTTGTAGTAGCAGGTCAACATAAAAAAAAAAAAACAAAACAAACAGGCCCAAAAGTAATTTTACTAGTGGCAGAGTTATAATGGAAGTTGAATTCACAACCTTACCATGCTTCTTAAGTGAAAATAAGAGCACATTTTAGCACAGAGTGAGATCCAGAAGCTTAGAAGAGGGACATCTGTGTGTACTGAGACAAACTTGAGGATCCTCCTGAATCCATAAGTCTCTCTGAGATATTGCCAGGGTCTCATACCTGAGTCATCCTAATTTGACAACAATGTAATATCACTTAAGTAAGTTTACAAAAGGGATGTTTTTCTCAGGACACACTCCAACTCTTTAGTGTTTCTAGACCTGTAACTACCATGAGATCTTCTGTTCCAGAGGGACAAGTGTCAAGCCTGACCTGAGATGAAATAGCTTATCCTCAAAAAAGGTGCAAGATATTACTAATTCATTTCAGTAGAAACTTGTGAAATATGGATAGGAATGAATGTCAAGGGAATCAATTCAAAGAGGATAGAATACATATTGGATCTTTATGCGTGTATCAACATGACTCTGTTTACCAAAGTTCAGAATTATTATGTTCTCTCACACAATAGGAAACACTTCAAACATTTGCTTTGGTTGATTAGAAATTGGACTCAATAACAACTTAACTTTCAGTAAGCTTGAAATGCCAAAAGTTCCCTAGCCTAATCTAGGGAATGGGATAAAACACCCTAGGGAAATGGAAATAATGGAGTTGAGCTTTCACGTGTGAATGGCAAACATCATCCCCCAACAACACGCAAACACACACACACACACACACACACACACACACACACACAAATATGCACTGTATCCCCAGAGAAAGCTCAGTGGACATTCTTTTTATGAAAATATTGTGAAAAAGCTTAGTGAGGGGGCATCACAGCCTCAAAGACATCTCTGGTAGCTATCCTTTGTAGGTTAGGAATGATAGTGGCAGGTGCCATCACTGAGACTGGCTCTCTGACCTTGACACTGGAGTGCAGGGGTTAAATGCCAGCTATGAAACTCCAGACCTGGTGGGTCTGATTACTGTATTAGGCACCAAGAGTGTTTTTTTTTTACCTACACTGCTTTTTGCAATGTTTGACTGATCATGATGCCCCTAAAAATAAAATAGAAGTGGGGCGCCTGGGTGGCTCAGTCGGTTGAGCGTCCGACTTCAGCTCAGGTCACGATCTCACGGTCCGTGAGTTCGAGCCCCGTGTCGGGCTCTGGGCTGATGGCTCGGAGCCTGGAGTCTGCTTCCGGTTCTGTGTCTCCCTCTCTCTCTGCCCCTCCCCCATTCATGCTCTGTCTCTCTCTGTTTCAAAAATAAATAAACGTTAAAAAAAATTTTTTTTTAAAAATAAATAAAATAGAAGAGTAACTTACTGGGCAAGAAAAGGTTAACTCAGCAGGCCTTTGTTGCTCAAATCCTGCACATTCCAAATAAACCTTATTTCAGGACTAGACCTTGGCTAGTTCCTGGGAAATAACCTCTGATCCCTTAGAATATTCTGCCTAAGAGTGTTTTTATATGCCTAAGGCTTTGGCCTTGTTACTTGACCAGTGAGTTTATCCTCACAGTGAGACATATGGTGAATGCTTGTTTTGCTCTGAGGGCGGAGATGGAGTTGATCAGTTCAGGGCAGTCATGTTGGTGCTGCTTGCCTGTGACGGACCCTCAGTAAAAAGCCAGGACCCCAGGATTTGGGTGAGGTCTCCTATTTGGAGACACTTTACACCTGCTGTCACATACTGTTGCTGGGAAAATTAGGCATGTCCTCATGAAACTCCACTGGAAGGGGAGCTCCTAAAGAAGCTTTTGTTGTTGTTGTTGTTGTTGTTGTTGTTTCTCCTGGGCTTGACTCAGGCATCTTTTCTCTTTGCTGATTTGGATCTTGAACCTTTCTCTGTAATAAATCATAGCCCTGAATGTAACAGCTATATAACAGCTTTTCTGAGTTTTTTTTTTTATCAGAAAGATTGTTTTATCTGATTATTCTTCAGATATCACACTCACTGTAAATTGTCTATTTGAATGAACTAGATCTCGGAACATTTTGTTATTTTATCAAAATTGTGGGAAATTGTCTACCTATAACAGACCCCACAATTTATACCTTATTTCTCTGTTTATATGTTTGGAATAAATTCAGATACATAGTCTCTTGACATTTTTTTTATCCCCATCTAATTGCTAAATTTATGGCCACACTTACTTAGCTTCACACAAAAGTTTGCAGTTTGTTTTTGTTCTAGAAAAATTATTAATCGATTTTATACCAGCGTAGACTATGGCCTATATCCAGCGCCAATATCTATTCAGAAGGAAAAAAACCTCAGTTAATCACAAACATCTTGATTTTGTTTGCTGAATGTCATGGTGACAATTCTTTGCTAAAACACTTTTATTCTACTTCTTTTTTAAAAAATTTAATGTTTATTTACTTTTGACAGACAGAGAGAGACAGAGTGCAAGCTGGGGAGGGGCAAAAAGAGAGGGAGACACAGAATCTGAAGCAGGCTCCAGGCTCTGAGCTGTCGGCACAGAGCCCAACACAGGACTCAAACCCACAAACTGTGACATCATGACCTGAGCTGAAGTCAGATGCTTTCCTCACTGAGCCACCCAGGTGCCCCTGTTCTACTTCTTAAACCCAAAACCCAAAAAAGAAAACCTTTCATCATTCTATCATCAATTAATCACAGTTAACTGATACATAAAATTAAAGACTTTCCCTTGGGGATGAAGGAAAGCCTAGCTTCAAATAATATGACCTTCTGAAATATCCAGTGTGAACAGTGAAGTGTTATTCTCTATGAGTGAGAGAGACTGTAATCTCTGTTTGAAAGGAAATTAAATGTGATTATTTACCTGAGAATAAATTTCATGCTGTATGTCATTTAAAATCAACATGTGTTTAATTTTGATGCTATATAGCTTTCTATTTACTCTTTATATCATTTACTCTAAATTCCAAAGAACATGTGCTTACTTTTTGTTATCTGCTGCAGACATCTTGTGAATGCCATTCTTCAACTAACAGGAGTAATAAAGAAAAGGCCAACTTCAAGTTGCCTATTATTGTTACCCATCCCCACAGATCAGGAAGTACATAAACTGATTTCCCTTCCCCACAAGTCAACCTGCAGATCTTCATTACAAGCTACAGTGAAACCGAGAAAAATTTTGCCTCAGCTTTTCCTTTCTGTTAGGAAGGAAGTCCCTCCAGCAATCACTTATTCTTGACACTACGGCCAGAGCTTTGTCACCAGCCCATGTGGTGCAGGGGAGGTGGAGAAGACAGTTATTTGACATGTGCAGCCTCTATCATGGGAGAAGTGCCAGGAGGAAAACAAGGATGTGTGTGTACATGCACACATGCAGGGTTGACATATAGATTAGCTGGTGGTGGAGCAGCCTATAGTGTTTCCCACACCCCTACTCACTTTTTAATCAGCATATATCTTGATTCTGTCCCTGGCCCTGAAACCCTCTCTCTTTAAAACAAATCCCAGATCTGTAAGCTGCACGACAGTCTCCAGTTATCATATTTGATATCTGAGCAGTATTTGACAAAATTGACCATTTTTTTAAATTACCAAGACACTTTTATTTATTTTTTTTTTGTTTCTACACATTGCCAGTTTCCTTCTGTCTTTGGGTTCCTGTGCTAACCTCCTTTATATTAGTTATTAAATGAGAAATTTCTTTTGGCCACTTCCTAGGTCCTTATTGGTTAGCTTTTCCTGGGAAATCTCTAATGCTTTATTTTCTATATGTCAATGGCTTCCTAATGTATATATCTGAGTCAACATGTTCTTTTGAGTTCCAAATCGATATATTCAAATCCGTACTCAACATCTTACCTCAAAAAATCCTACAGAAACTCCAACTCAACACATGTAAAAATAAATGTGTTATTTTCCCCAAATCTTAAATACCAACCCAGTTGCTCAAACAAGAAACAAAAATATCATCCTTCACTCTTATCTGTTTCTCACCTCCCACATACAATCAAATGTCAGACCTGTCAGAATGGCTAAAATGAACAACTCAGGAAATAACAGATGTTGGTGAGAGTGCAGAGAAAGGGGAGCCCTTTTGCACTTCTGGTGGGAATGGAAACTGATGCAGCCACTCTGGAAGACAATATGGAGGGTTAAAAAAAACAATATAATTACCATATGATCCAGTAATTCAATTACTGGGCATTTACCACCCCCCCAATGAAAACACTAATTTGGAAAGATGTATTCACCCCTATATTTATTGCAACATTATTTTTTAATATCCAATATATCGAAGCAACCCAAGTGTCCACCCATAAATGAATGGATAAAAGATGTTGTATGTGTATATATGCTGTGGAATATTATTCAGCCACAAAAAATATTGAGATCATGTCATTTACAACATGGATGGACCTAGAAGGTATAATGCTAAGTAAAATAAGACAGAGAAAGACAAATACCATATGATATAACTGATTTGTGGAATTTAAGAAAGAAAACAAATGAACAAAGAAAAAATAAAAACACAGATTCTTAAATAAAGAGAACAAAGTGGTGGTTGTCAGAGGGGAGATAGGTAGGGGGATGAATGTATAGTATGGCTGAAACATAATATTGTACACCTGAAACTAATGTAACACTTCATTTCCTTCTGTTCCTCTTCAGTTCTGTATTCTTTTAACAATTTCATGATCTCCAAATATTTTGGTCTTTATAATGACCACTGCCCCAATTACCAGCACCACCTCTTTAGTTAACCCCTTCCAAATGTCCAGTCTCAGATTGAATATTTTCTGATAAATTAAACCTTCATAAAAGTACTAATTTTATTATATTCATCAGGTACCTACCTCAGTAGAACTCACTCTGCACTCCCCTTTCAAAACACCTCTTTGTGCTTTTAAGAACTCATAAAATATCTATTTTCCTCAGTGGGCTATCAGTTTATCACATAATCACCCCAAACTTCTTTGTTCTTTTCCAACTTGTGAAAAAATAAAACTTACTTCTCCATCTTTACATGAAGAAAGAACTCAGGAAATTTAAAGCCCCTCAAAATGCACCACATGATTCACCATGACCAGTACCTTGTTATCTTGCTCATTACTGTGTTCCTAGTATCTTCTGCAGTAAGTGGTTCAAAGCATAGCTTTGTTCAGGGTGTGTTCTAAAAGTGTTTATGAGAGGAAACTTGATTGAAAAGGGTGGAGTTTTTTTTCCTCCTGGTCCATCCCAGATCCTTAAACCCTGAACCTCAGTAATTGTCAGGCAAGTTCCTTGGTCCCATTTCAACTTCCCTGTGAAAAGCTCTTTTAAGTGGTTTACCAGAAAGCTCTATAGCTGACCTGCTCAACCACACCCACCTAGCCCACTGTCCTGTGTAGCCACCCACACTTTCCTCCTCACCCCTAACTCCACATTTCATATATTGTCTCATTCTCTGTGTATCCTGCTTGCTAATATCAAAAATGTTTATTCATTAATTGATAAATTAATCTATTATAAAATGTTAAAATGTAGTCGTTTGACGTATCCCATAAATATATGCTTTTGAAATACAACAGAATCTTGTTAGTTTCATGATGTGTGTGGGGTAATGCATGTGGGTTAATTAAAGTCTCTGTTTCCATATATAAATATATATGGAATAACAAGAGTAGCCTTTTTCAACTACTTTTGCTTATATCTCCTTAGTTAGAAGTACATCATATACTCTATCTAAAAGGGAATTTAGAAAATGTAGGATTTTTGTTGCTCCTTATTTGGGGGTTTTGATCTGGGACTCCCAATCTTCTAATAAAACAGATGTTATGGGATGGATTGTGTTCCCCCAAAATTCATGTTGAAGTCCCAAACCCCAACTCTCAGTGGTACCTCTCAGTTGTAACCATATTTGAAGGACTTTGAAGAGGTGACTAAATTAAAATAAAACAGTTAGGGTGAGGCCCTAATCCAATCTCACTGGTGCCCTTAGAAAAGGATAAGAGACACCAGGCGGTCATGTACAGAGGAAGACCATATGAAAAGACAGCGAGAGGGCAACCATCTTTATGTTCCAGGTACATTTCTAAATCCTTCTGGTTTGGAACCAGAGGTCTCATTAAGGGTGCTCATCTAAATGGAGATAATAACAGTATTTACCTTATTGAACAGGTGATATGATGATGAAATAAAATAAGATTTATACATTTCTTAACACAGTGTCTGCTTTTAGTAAGTTCTCCATCAAAGTTCTATACTTGTTATAACTTTCAATATCATAGGCAATTCTTTCAGAGTTTTTCCTTTCCTTGAACACAGTGATCAAACTTTCTGAAATCTCATATTAAAATCCACACACACCGTATTTCTCTCTCATACCTCTTTAATCTGCCTATCATGTTATTTCTTTGCAGAAAAGAGTTGATGGAAGTTTTTCTTATTTGAAGGAAATAAATCCATTTGATTGAGGACATTTTACAGACACCTTCAATGAGATAAATGCCCTTCATGTTAGCTTCAATTAATTCTTTGTTTAACTATTATCTCACAGCAAGAAGGAAATAAAAGTAAGTTTTCAAAAATTTAAAAGGCAAGCAGAAGGAGTAACATGTCATTTTCCAGAAAAATAGCAACCAGTGACAGATTTGCAATCTGAACCTGAGGTTAGTGCTTAACAGCGGTTGTTGGAATTGGAAATACCAGCTGCTTCTATTTCTGCAGCCACTTGAGAGAGCAGATACAAAGGATGGTACCAAATAGAGTTGGGGGCATTGAAGTGACAATCAAACACACGGCAGAAACAAATGGAAGAAAGTGATACTATGGTCTCGGGGAAGACACAGTACATCCATCACGTAACCAGTTGTTCTTTCCAGCTTGTGAAAAGATGAAACTCACTTCTCTGTCTTCACATAGGGAAACAACTCAGGAGATTCAAAACCCCCAAACTACACCACATGGCTGAACATAACCTTACAGAAAACACTTCAAAAATATGAAGAAAGTAATTAGAGTTAAAAATTTCATTTAAATAACTGTTATCTGATTAATCATCTCAATTTACTTCAAGTAGGTTTGTTTTTGTTTTTGCTTTGCGTACTAGGCACTTACTACTTTTATATTCCACTAGTTCAGATATCCTAAGATTTACTTATTATTTTCTAAAACTATGGGAGTGTTTGAAAATAATTCTAATTCCCTACAGTAGTTATTTGTGGAACTTGTTGTATGAGTCACCTCTTATATGTTGGTTTCAACCATGTCACCTCCACCTGACTTACGTTTCATGTGTTGCTGGTGTAATTACCAGCTCTGTGTGGACGTTGCCCAACTTTGTGCCAGCAAACCAACTTGATAGAGTCTCTCCTGATTCCCTTGCCTCCCGCCCCACACCTCGCACACCCTGATTCCCATGTTGAGGCTGTTCCACTAACTCTTAGGCAAACTGTACAATAGAACTTGAAAAGATGGGCATTTATCTGTGTGGCTCAGGGACACAGAAACTGAAGGTGGGCCAGATTGAGCTCTATAGTTTGTGAATTTCTGCTCTAAACCTATGAAAAGTGATTTTTTTTTCTATTTATATTATACTCTAATAAGAAGCTTTAAAAATGCATTGCTTTTAAAGGCTATCAGGATAGTATTTAATTAAAATACTACAGATGTATTTTTACAGAGACAATACTTCACATCCAGGCTGATAACCAACAAAACGGCCAGTATGCATTCTGATTTGTTAACCCTCTGGGTTAGTATTATTAAACATTTTGAATATCACTCCTGATATCTTTTTTTAAACAGTTTTATTGCTGTATAATTTACAAATCATAAATAAATAAAATATAATATTCAGTGATTTTAATATATTGCTTTATTATTTTTTCCACTTGTGATAAAACATACGTAACAAAGTTGACCATTTTAAGCATGAAGTATACAATGCAGTGGCGTTGACTACTTCACGTTGCTATGCAACCATCATCTCTATTTCTAAAACTTCATCAACCCAGACACTCTGTAACTATTAAGCAGTAAATTCCAATTCCTGATAACT
This sequence comes from Prionailurus viverrinus, assembly GCF_022837055.1. Classification (NCBI taxonomy): domain Eukaryota; kingdom Metazoa; phylum Chordata; class Mammalia; order Carnivora; family Felidae; genus Prionailurus; species Prionailurus viverrinus. The sequence continues at coordinate 99,164,007 of NC_062563.1, forward strand.
TCTAGTCTACTTTCTGTCTCTGAACTAGCCTATTTTAAGTATTTCATATAAATGAAATCATATCATATTCTTCCTTTCATATCTGGTTTATTTCAGTTACATAGTGTTTTCAAGGTTTGTGTGTATAGCATGTGTCAAACTTCATTCTTTTTATAGCTGAATAATATTCCATTATATGGGTACACAATTTATTTACCCATTCATATGTTGATGGGCACTTGGGGATTTTTCCACTTTTTGGCTACTGTGAATCACTGCAATGAACATTGGCATACAAGCATCTATGAAGTGATGTCTCATTGTAGTTTGGATCACCCTAATATCTTCAACCACAACATAAACATATTTGTTAAGTGCTTACTAGGTTCCTAGCATTGTGCTAGACCTTTTATGTATAGTACCCCTTTTAATCCTGATAGTAACTAAAGGAGATCAGTTTTATAACATTGATTTGACACATTGATGACTTGACTCTTCATCAAGTTAAATAATTTGCAAAAGTCCATATAACCAGTGAGCAGAATAACTGAGATTCAAATCCAGGTCAGTGCTGAGAGTGCCTCTATGATAAGAGAGACATAGAAATTGTACAATAAGAACAAAATATCTCTAGTTCCACATATGTCAGAGACTCAGAATTGGAAGAGATTCTCTGAATCTAATTCTCTAAAATTAATTTGCGTGTGCTAGTGTATGTACATTTTACCAATTTATATATAAACCGGTTTGTATAAAAATTAATTCATGTTATAACTGCACCTGCCAAATAATCAATTCATAGAAATTTTAAATGAACAGAAAAGATATTCGCCCTCACTGCTACCCTCTGTCATACACCGAAGAGATGAACATAACACCTGAAAGATTAACAATTCTTTTTTTAATGTTTATTTATTTATTTTAAAGATAGGGCATAAATGGGAGCCTGGGGGAAAGAGAGAGAGAGAGAGAGAGAGAGAGAGAGAGAGAGAGAGAGAGAGAATATATCCCAAGCAGGCTCTGCACTGTCAGCTCAGAGCCCAACATGGAGCTCGAATCACAAACCATGAGATCATGACCTGAGCTAAAACCAAGAGTGGGACACTTAACCAACTGAGCCACCCATGTGCCCCAAGATGAACCATTCTCATACGAATTCTTCTATTGGCTAACAGTATAATTCCAAATGTTATATTGATATATCTGATTCTTGATTGTATTGATTCCACTAAAATATGTATTGATTCTCCACAGACCACTTATTGGCTATATCATTATTTATTCTGTCATGTAGCTTTCTAGCCGTATATAGTATACTTAAATATCCTTGTAGTTATTTGGATTTTTTAAATTAAAGTGTAGTTGACACACACGTTACATTAGTTTCAGGTATGAAACATAGTGATCAACAAGTCTATATGTCATGCTATGCTCACTGCAAGTGTAGCTACCATCTGTCACTATACAACTCTATTTCAAAACCATTGACTATACTCCATATGCTATATCTTTCATTCCCATGTCTTATTAATTCATAACTGGAAACATGTACATTCCATTCCCTTTCACACATTTTTCCCATCTCTCCACCCACCCCCCCAACTCCTGGCAACCATTAGTTTGTTCTCTATATTTATGTTTTTTGTTTGCGTGTTTTTTTAAGATTCCATATGTAAGTGAAATCATATGGTATTTGTCTTTTTCTGTCTTGACTCATTTCACTTAGCATGATACCCACTAAGTCCATCCATGTTGTTGCAAATGGCAAGATCTCATTCTTTTTATGGCTGAGTAATATCTCAGTGTGTGTGTGTGTGTGTGTGTGTGTGTGTGTGTGTACACACGTCTTCTTTATCTACTTATCTGTCAATGGACACTTAAGTTGCTTCTATATCTAAGGTATGTAAATAATGCCACAATAAACATAGGGGTGAATATATATTTTCAAATTAGTGTTTTCATTTTCTTTGGGTAAACACCTAGTAGTGGAATTACTGAATCGTACGATAATTCTGTTCTTAATTTTTTATGAAACCTCCATCCTGACGTCCACAATGGCTATACCAGTTTACAATCACACCAACAGGGCAAGAGGGTTCCTTTTTCTCCACATCCTCTCTGACACTTGTTACTTCTTGTGTTTTATATTTTGGCCATTCTGACAAATGTGAGATGATAGCTCATTGTGGTTTCGATTTGCATTTCCCTGATGATCAGTGATGTCGAGCATCTTTTCATATGTCTGTTAGCCATCTGTATATCTTCTTTAGAAAAAAAATGTTTATTAGGGTTCTCTGCCATTTTTTACGTTTTTATTTATTTTTTGAGAGACATAGAGAGACAGAGCACAAGTTGGGGAGGGGCAGAGAGAGAAGGAGACACAGAATCTGAAGCAGGCTCCAGGCTTTGAGCTATCAGCACAGAGCCCGACGTGGGGCTCGAACTCACAAACCATGAGATCATGCTCTGAGCTGAAGTCGGACTCTTAACCAACTGAGCCACCCAGGTGCCCCACTGCCATTTTCAGTCAGATTTTTTTGTCAAATTACAGCAAAGAAGGCAAGGATATACAATGGAGAAAAGATAACCTTTTCAATAAATGATGCTGTGAAACTTGACAGCTACATGCAAAAGGAAACTGGACCATTTTCTTACACCGTCCACAAAAATACAGTCAGAATGGATTAAAGATCTAAATGTGAGACATGAAACCATAATACTGCTGGAAAAAAATACAGGCAGTAATTTCTTTGACATTGGCTTTAGCAACATTTTTCTAGATATGTCTAAGGCAAGGGAAACAAAACCAAACTAAACTATTGGGACTACACCAAAGTAAAAAGCCTTTGTACTTTTCAGGAAACCGTGAACAAAACAAAAATGCAACCTCCTGAATGGGATAAGATATTTGCAAATTATATATTCAACAAGGAGTTAGTATCCAGAATACTAACTAATAAAGAAGTTATCAACTCAGCTCCTTCTACATTATTTCAGTTTGAGTCTTCATTTAAGCTGAGGGCTGTGGGGTTTCTACTCACAACCTTCTATAATTCCTAACGTAACATTGCTTTTACATCACCAGGTCATGCAGCTGTAATTCTTCCTTGTTTTGTCTATAAGTTAGTTCTACAAAACAGTAAGAACAGAGTCAACACTTGTGATTATGTAACTATTAAATTTACAGTCAAATAGGACTGTTAGAACTATATATTAAGAATACAATACAGGGGTGCCTGCATGGGTGGCTCAGTTATTTGAGCATCCAACTCTTTTTTTTAATATGAAATTTATTGTCAAATTGATTTCCATACAACGTACCCACTGCTCATCCCAACAAGTGCCCTCCTCAATTCCCATCACCCACCCTCCCTTTCCTCCCACCATCCCCATCAACCCTCAGTTTATTCTCAGTTGTTAAGAGTCTCTTATGGTTTGGCTCCCTCCCTCTCTAATTTTTTCCCTTCCCCTACCCCATGGTCTTTGGTCAAGTTTCTCAGGATCCACATAAGAGTGAAAACATATGGTATCTGTCTTTCTCTGTATGGCTTATTTCACTTAGCATCACACTCTCCAGTTCCATCCACGTTGCTACAAAAGGCCATATTTCATTCTTTCTCATTGCCAAGTAGTATTCCATCATATATATAAACCACAATTTCTTTATCCATCAGTTGATGGACATTTAGGTTCTTTCCATAATTTGGCTATTGTTGAAAGTGCTGCTATGAACATTGGGGTATAAGTGCCCTGTGCATCAGCACTCCTGTATCCCTTGTATAAATTCCTAACAGTGCTTTTGCTGGGTCATAGGGTATATCTATTTTTAATTTTTTTGAGGAACCTCCACACTGTTTTCCAGAGTGGCTGCACCAGTTTGCATTCCCACCAACAGGAGCATCCAACTCTTGATTTCGGCTCAGGTCATGATCCTAGGGACATGGGATTGAGCCCCACATGACTCCGTGCCGATCGTGGAGCCTCCTAAAGACTCTCTCCCTCTCTCCTTGCTTCTCTCCCTCACTCACACACTCTCTCTCTCTCTTTCTCTCTAAAGTTAAAAAAAATACAATTCAGTCTCTAAATTTATGACATTTCAAGAAAAAATATTTATGCATCAGGTCAGATATTTTTGTACATTGAATTAACTACTTAGAGCATGCCACAGTCAATTCCGTGTTATAATTTTTTAAATTGTTTTATTTATTTTTGAAGGAGAGAGAGAGAGAGACAGTGTGTGAGTGGGGGAGGGGCAGAGAGAGAGGGAGACACAGAATCCGAAGTAGGCCCCAGGCTCTGAGCTGTCAGCACAGAACCCGACGCAGGGCTTGAACTCATGAACTGTTAGATCATGACCTGAGCGGAAGTCAGATGCTTAACTGATTGAGTCACCCAGGTGCCCCAGTTCTGTGTTATAATTTACCATTAATTTCATAGGCACTTTTAGATTAAAAGTTTGATTTAAAGATTAACATTGTCTATCTTTTGAATTTTCTACATAGAAATAAATGTCTTTTTTTTAAATATCAGTAATACTATCATCTAGTTCTTAAATTATGCTACTTATTGAATATAAACCATTTTCCAGGTTTTTGAACTGCTGTCATTCTAGGAATTCTTTCATTGCATCTCTGCTTTAATATGATTCTCTCATGTATTTTATCTGCCTCTCTCTTGATTTCCTTCTTTATTTTTATTCAGTAACTTTGAAAACATTTCTGAGGCTTTAAAAATATAAGAATATCTTTATTTTACTCTCATACATTATGGATAGTTTGATTTTGCAGAGAAGTCTTCATTCAAAATAAGTCGCATATGTACCTTTTGAAGGCAGTGTATTCATTGCCTTTTAGAATTCAGTGTTGCTGGTGAGAAGTATGATCTGCATTTGGTTGTCACTAATCTGGGTTTTTACTTGAGATTTTCTTAGAACTTTTTAAAAAATTGTGTTTTGTAAACTTTATTGAGCATGAATTTGAGGGATTTTTAAATTATTACTTTTAAACTTCTTTTTTGACAACTTCCTTTTGACAATTCCAGTATAATTAACGTACAATGTTATATTAGTTTCAGGTATACACTAGCGATTCAACAATTCTATATATTACTCAGTGCTCATCACAATAAGTTTATGCTTAATCCCCTTCGCCTATTTCACCCATCCCCCACCCACCTTTCTGGTAACCATCAGTTTGTTCTCTATAATTAAGAGTCTGTTTTTCGGTTTGTCTCTTTTTTAATTTGTTCATTTGTTTCTTAAATCCATATGAGTTAAATCTTATGGTACTTGTCTTTCTCTCACTAACTTATTTCATTTATAATAATACCCTCTAGAGCCATCCACATTGCTGCAAATGGAAAGATTTCACTTTTTATGGTTAATATTCCATTGTGCGTGTGTGTATACCACCTCTTTATCCGCTAATGTAGCCATGGACACTTGAGTTGCTTCCATAATTTGGCTATTATAAATAATGCTGCAATAAGCATAGGGGTGAATATGTCTTTTTGAAATAGTGTTTTTGTATTCTTTGGGAAAATACTCAATAATGGAATTACTAGATCATATGGTAATTCTATTTTTAATTTTTGAGGAATCTCCATACCGTTTTCCACAGTGGCTATACAAGTTTGTATTCCTACCAACTGTGTAAGAGGGTTCTTTTTTCTCCACATCCTGTCCAACACTTATTTCTTGCGTTTTTGATTTTAGGCATTCTGACCAGTGTGAGGTGATTATCTCATTGTGGTTTTGATTTGCATTTCCCTAATGATGTTGAACATCTTTTCATGTGTCTGTTGGCCATGTGAATGTCATCTTTGGAGAAATGTCTGTTTGTATCCTCCCATTTTTTCATTGGACTATTTGGGGGTTTCGGTATTGAGTTGTATAAGTTCTTCATATAACCCCTTATGAGATATTTGCATATATCTTCTCTCATTCAGTAAGCTGCCTTTTAGATTTGTTGATCCTTTCCTTTGCTGTGCAGAAGCTTTGTATTTTTATGTAGTCCCAATAGTTTATTTTTTATTTTTTTTCCCTTGACTCAGGAAACATATCTAGAAAAATGTTACTATAGCCAATATCAGAGAAATTACTGCCTGTGCTGTGTTCTAGGGTTTTTATAGTTTCAGGTCTCACATTTAGGTCCCTAATCCATTTTGAGGGTTTTTTTTTTGTGCGTGTGTGTGTATGGTATAAGTAATTGGTCCAGTTTCCTTCTTTTGCTTGCAGCTGTCCAGTTTTCCCAAAACCATTTGTTGAAGACACTTTTCCTATTGCATATTCTTGCCTCCTTTGTCAAAGATTAATGTAATTAATGTGATTGTGGGTTTATTTCGGTAATTGTGGGTTTATTTCTGGGCTCTCTATTCTGTTCCATTGATCTATGCATTTGTTTTTGTGCCTGTACCGTACTATTTTGATTACTATGGCTTTGTAGTATATCTTGAAATCTGGGGTGGTGATACCTGGGAGATTATTTTTTATATTATTGATATTATACAGGGGAAGAAAAGGACTGAACAGGCCATACTTACAGGGTCAAGATAGAATCTTAAGAGAAGTAAATCAGATAGTATTAGAAAAAGAAGACTCTGGTTGGCTATCAAAAAATATATTAGTATCAAAAAAGAATTGGCAATATAAATTCCAGTCCTGATAGTCAGAGCCAGAATTGTCCAAGGATGTCCCAAAGTGCATTTAACATCATTCTGGAGTATGTGGATAAAGATCTGTCTTAGTATCTTAGGATGACTGTCACTGTAAGAGATTGGTGAGAACAAAGGAAAGCCTCATGAATATGGTGTTATAAAGGTCATCATATCTTTAATTCAGAAAAAAAGTGCAAAGTAAAACACAGAAATCAGAACTGGCATGCAAAAGGAAGGCCATGTCTCAGAAATGAAATGAAAACCAAGATATCAGTCCTAGAATACAGCATCCCATCACTGTTGAATATAGTACCTTGCTGCCCTGTCCTTAAATGTAGGCTATATCTATTTTAATACCTTCTGCTTTAGGCTCCATAGTTCCATAACCAAAATGGGGCTTAGCCTACAAATCTGGATAAAACCCAACTCTAAGGAGAAGAATGCAGGGGAATGAATGGCTCCAAAGGTATTTAAAAACACATAGGATGCAAAATGAAAATAGTAGTTGCCTAGGGTTAGTGTTATTGGGCTCAAGTGCCTAAAGGTGGCCCTTTGTTTGATTTAAACAATAAAATTATTTATCCTGTGATAATTATTATTATGCTTATTCTCTTATAAGCTTACTGTGTAGTTCAGTCAGAAAAATAAAACTTCATACTGATATATCTTCAGAAGTATCTTTCCCCATTCTTCTATTATTTCTTCTTACCAATGGCAAAAAACATGGATGATATTTAGAGATTTTCCACTGATGAAAGTTTCCATGAACATTCCATTTGGGATGCACAACCTCAGGAAATCATGTCAGCAGTTACATACTTATGTAAGATTACTTGAGTGGCACATTCCCATGTGTAGTGTTGGAACTAACAGCCTGAGAATAGCAGCTCTATCACTTGTTGACTTTATGGTTTGAGATTTCTTGTGTAACTTTATGAAGCCTCAGCATCCTCATCAGTAATATCATAATGGTACGAAACAAGTTGACAAGTTCTGACTAATGAAGAACACAATCTATACTTACTATTGTTTTTCCCCCCAAACGTCAAGTCACTCACTGTGATTGATCACAGCCTTTGCATTTAATCTTGGACGAATCACTGAATCTGTGATCTCTCTGAATTCTGTTATGTTCTATAGAGTATTGATTTTTTTCCTTTTATATAGTGTTAATATTGTTGAACTCAAACTCTAAACTCTTTCTCGCTTGCAGGAGGCAGATGCTAAAATCTCTGTTCAGTTCTGTGCAGCTTAGCTGTGTTGTCTGCCCCACACATGTGTACTGCACAAGTCAGATTGCTGGGCAGAGTTTATGTTTCACTTTGCAGCTGCCATGGTCATGGTGAACATTATATTCACATCCTCAAGCAGTAGGAATGTAATTTTTTTTTTCTTGGTTTTCATCAGCCCTCAGGGCAACAACTGGGACCTGCACCTAGATGAAAATTCATAAAAGAGGGCAACTTTTCCCATGTTCTCAGACAAAAAGCTGTTACATCAGGAAAGTCCTGGCACCTCCCTTCTAGAACTTGCTTGCATTTGGCTACTCTCCAGTGTCCTTGGATATTTAAAAAAGATTTTGTTTAGTGTTTTTAAATTTTTTGGCAAGATGGTGACCTGATATGAAATACTCTATTACTGGAAGTGGCACTCCACAGATTTATTTCTAACGCACAACTTCTGAAGCTTTTATTAAAATGATTACTCTTTTGAAATATAACCAATACACATAAGTAATCATTCTGAAGTATTTGGAGATGGTAATGAAGAAACAAAATATTCACCTTTCCCTGCCATTCCATCAAAATAGTCCAATAATAAAAATAAATAACATGCATCCTGATAGAAACCACATGACATCTAGCACCTAACAGTGTGCAATTCTATACTGGCCTTCATTACCTATCCTGTCTCATCAGAATTCCTCAGTGTGAAAATGTGTGTTACTGAAAGATACGACTGATCACAGCCATGAAAAGAAGTGAGAGGTAACATGATCTTAAACTAATTCCAAATAATTTTATACTTAATAGGAAAATTGATTAAACCTACAGTAGAAATAAGGTAGGATTATTTATCTTATCCACAGAACATTTTTCTTTCATATCAGGGGAAGCCTTGTTATAAAAGATTATTTCTTGAAGGTCATGCAAATTATGTTTCAGTACTCACTACTTTAAAAGGCCACCAGGAAAAAGACAATAAACTCTCTGTGGAGATTGAGAATTAAAGTCTCAGGTGGTTAGAAGCAGCTAAAAGTATTGATGGGGCTTTAATGGGCTGAGTCAAGTGATATTTGACTGGGACTTGGGTTTACACTAACTCCTGCTTTGTTTCTTCCTTGGATCCTGTTTTAAATTTCCTTATTCTTGTTTGGTTTTAAAATAGTTAAATTCATTATCACAAGAATGAATTCCTCACTTTGACCTGAATTGTCACTATGGACTATGACTTGTTTGTTACCCATTCTTCTGGTTACCTGTTTTGACCCCAAATGGAGTACATAAAATTTTAGATTTAGGCTCTTAAAATTCACAGAAAAATTCATTTTAGGAAAGTCTTGTATGTAGGGCAAATAAATATTTAAAGGCAAATATAAAATATTAGAATATATACAGTGTGTCCTAATTTTAAGAACTACTCACAATATAGATGTACAATAATTGAGTTTTTACAATAACTGAAGGATGTATTGTTGTTTTTCTGTTAAATGAAAATATAAGATATCTAAATTTGTAAAATTAGAAGCAGTAGTGGAATTTTAGCCAAAATTTTTAAAAATATAATTAACATTTTAAAAAATTATTTTAATGTTTATTTTTAAAAGAGAGAGAGACAGAGTGCAAGCAGGGAAGGGGCAGAGTGAGAGGGAGACACAGAATCTGAAGCAGGCTCCAGGCTCTGAGCTGTCAGCACACAGTCCAAAGTGGGACTTGAAGTCATGAACTATGAGATCATGACCTGAGCCAAAGTCAGATGCTTAACCAACTGAACCACCTAAGTGCCCCAAAAATATACTTAAACTTTTCCATGTGTTATAGTATATGGTGGGAATTCTTGGGGAAAAAAAAAAACCCAGAAAATTATGTTTTGTTAGCAGGTCCAAAACATTTCAAGATCTACAGCTGGCCATAGCCACAAAAAGTTCAAACATAAAGGGCAAGACACATTCTAGACAGATTTGATTTAATGTAAAGATTTTTATCATGGTAGTGGGACTGATAAAATTACTAGCTCCTCACTTCTAGATATAAAGAAGAAATCACCTGGGTTAGAAAATAAAACTAATTGTTGAATCACTATATTGTACCCCTGAAACTAATATAACAGTGTATGTTAGCTAACTGGAATTAAAATAAAAACTTAAAAAAAAAAGAAAAGGTGAAATACCCTACCCATCAGTAAAGCCATTGAGATGGGAAATTTTGGTTGTCCCAGAGACTGATGTTGAAAACTTATCATGTGTTCTGATAGCATTACATATCAATAACTGCACTTCTTTTTTTAAAGTTTATTTATTTATTTTAGAGAGAGCATGCACAAGCAGGGAAAGAGCAGAGGGAGAGGGAGAGAGTGAATCCTAAACAGGCACCATGCTGTTTAGCATGGAGCCCTACACAGGGCTCTGTCTCAGAGACCATAAGATCATGACCTGAGCTGAAATCAAGAGTCAGATGTTTAACCAACTGAGCCACCCAGGCACCCCATTAACTGCACTTCTAATACCAATGTGTTTCTAACATTAATCTGAAAGATCTTATCTCTTCTGCATCAGGGAGACCCAAAATCTGTTTTCTTTGTTGTTTTTCAACAGATGAACCCACATGCCTGCAGAGCACTGTCTGAACAGGTAGTATCAGACAGCGAGGGAAAAGAGGGGGAAGAAAGGCTTCTAATATATTAATCTAATAATTTTGGTTTAATAAGTGGCCTTCTAGTTTTAGAGCTCAAGAGTAAAAGGAGTTTAACTCGAAAGGAAACACGTTCACTGGGAGGTAATAACTTTACTCTGCCTGTGCAAAGACATAGCTGAGGCCTTTTTATATCATACGACACTCAAATCATATCAAATATGTAAAGTGCACTTATGGTCTGGCTTGTCTTTCCTTTTCCATTATGTTCCTCATATAGTGGTGGACATTTTGAACAGATAAATTTGAGGAGTCAGTTGATAAGATGCCTCGCTGAGGTCATAAAGATTTTTTTTAAGTCTTCTTGAATCTTTTTGAGCAAGTAGGGAAGAAAAGAAGCGGTGGTCAGAATGAAAGAGTAGGACTCATAAGGGGTAAATTTTCTGGTGACGAGAATATCCAAAATGTGTGTGAGCTGGCGGTAGAGGTACAAAGTGGTAAAAGATAAGTGGAGAAAAAATCTGTAAGTATCTTTCTTATTGGTTATATCATCCACACAGATGTTGAGGGCAGTGGATGATGGCAAAGTCTGATAGATAGCAAACCTGGACTAGAGAGAAGTTTTCAATGAATGAAGGGGAGTAAGAAGGAAGTCAGAGTCAACATTGTGGATGTGAGGACTGTGGCTGTGTATCACACTCAAACTGTCTTTATTTTTCTGTCCTCATACCATCTCCTCTATTCATAATATCCTCTCCATAATTCCCTCCACTGGTTCCTTGTCTTCTGAGACTCATGATATCTAGGTAGCCTGCCCTTCTGTGTTTCTAAAATACCTTGTTCATCACTTTCATATAGTCTGTGTCAACAAGTTTCATGCAGTTTTAAATTGTATTAACTTCATAGGCATAAATGTTATAAGCAAAACAAACATTAACTGGGAAGTTTACCATTTCAATTATGTATATACACATAAAAGCTTTAATTTTAATTTTTTAGTCAGCCTGTGCTATTTTTAATCAGACCAAAACAAAAAAGTTAAAATTTATTACACAAAATGCACCAAACTAAATAAATCTGTAGAAACTTGAAGTAATGAAACTTCAGATTATTTTTATAAGTTTTCATTGTTTATCTTTCTGAAGTTATTAAAGCTTAGAACAGTTTTAAGATTATTTGGACATCCCATATTAAACTTTCCAGGCTGTAGTTTATTATAATTATTTCCTTATGTGTCTACTTCACACAATAAACTATACGTGTCGTAAAGGTGTATAAGTTCTGTATTATATTTTTGTTCTTTATCCTCTGGGCCATAAGGGGACCCAGAAGATAGAATAAAAGCCTAATAAATAATTTTATTCATTGATAAATGAATGAATCAATATGGCCAAACAATATGTATATATATTTTGTACCACCTTTGGTCTATCTGAATAATTTCTTTCCCTTATTTTTTTTTCATATTAAAAGTGCCTTGAATCACAATAGGCTATAGGTCAATGCATTAGTTAGAAGAGTGTCTAGGCTAGCAAACAACAACAACAACAACAAAATGCTACAATTCAGGGCACTTAAGACATACCTCACACTGATAACTCTCTACTCTTCCAACATAAAAGACAAGCCATTACTGCTAGAAAGGTAAATTATCTCCCTTCCCAAATCCTCTTTTTTATGGCACATATTTGGGACAACAAACTCAAAATCTAGATATTATCCTGAAAGTATTTCCTCACAGCTCTAGTTTCTGATTCATAAACTAATATTTTCTCTTTCCAGCCTCAATTAATGTGTATTTTTGAGCCTGCGTAAACAATATAGCACGGGTCATCAAATCCACCCACACACTTGCATCCATGGAGACTATCCCATTTATAAATATTAACAGCAGATAGAGACAAACCCTTTCTCTCTGGATGTACGTGATACAAGTGAAAGCTAGTGATGGATGTGACTGACATCCTTTTTTTACTGGGGACGGATTAAATGGGTCTAAGAAGTAGGCAATGCAAATGGTAGTGTAAAAATACATGTGCTTGAGAATACTGCAACCATGGTTTTGAATAATGTCCACATCACCTAAAATGTGTGGGAATTGTACAGAAGCTATTAAGAATATGTGAGTCTCATATTTCTTTATAAAAGTAAATATGACAATCTTAATTTAAAACGTTGCTGAATAGGATCACATGAGATAAGAATTAAATTCAGAGGTGCCTGGGTTGCTCAGTTGGTTAAGCCTGTGACTCTTGGTATCTGCTCAGGTCACAGTTTGTGAGATTGAACCTTGCATCAGCTCTTGCTGATGGAATCTGATGAGGATTCTCTCTCTATCCCTCCATCTGTCTTCCCATCCCCCCACTCACTATCTCTCTCTCCCTCTCCCCCTCTCCCTCTCTCTTTCCCCCACACACTCTCCCTCTCAAAATAAGTAAATGAACTTTAAAAAAAAGAATGCAATTCAATGAGCAGCATATACAGACTCTCTATAAGTTTATAATCCCAGTATTAGTCTGACTAACCCGATTTACTCCTGTTCCAAATAAACATTCAAATTACAAAGACTACCTGTCCATCCTCTGATATCTTAACCTAGTGTAAAAGAGCATCACCTTTTCCAACATCATATAGCTGTTAGGGGCAGATTTGACTCAAGAACAACAGACACTTGAGTTCCTGGTACCATAACATATAGGATTTATAAAATCATAGAATTCCAGATTTGTAGAGGGCATTTGAGAACTCATAAGTCAAAAGTAAATGAGAGTGAGATGCACAGTCTTGATTAGAGTATAAATTGGAACAAACATTTTGTGATTCAAAAGTTTAAATGGCAGGGGTTCCTGGGTAGCTCAGTTGGTTAAGCATCTAACTCTTGGTTTCTGCTCAGGTCATGGTCTCACATTTCATGAGTTTGAGTCCCACATCAGGCTAACCACTGATAGTGTGGAGCCTGCTTAGGATTCTCTCTCTTGCCCCTCCCCTCATGCTCTCATTTATTCTCTCTCTCTCTCTCTCTCTCTCTCTCTCTCTCTCTCTCCCTCTCAAAATAAATAAACATAATTTTTTTTAAGCATCAAGGGGCACATGGGTGTCTCAGTCAGTTAAGCATCTGACTCTTGGTTTCTGCTCGGGTCATGGTCTCACATTACATGAGTTTGAGTCCCACATCAGGCTCCATGCTGATAGTGAGGAGCCTGCTTGGGATTCTCTCTCTCTCTACCCCTCCCCCACTTGTGCTGTCTCTGTCTCTCTCAAAATAAATAAACTTGAAAAATTATTTCAATGGCAAAAAGTGTCATTACATATAATACTTTTCATACATTTTAGTCAAGGAATATTGGTAATAATGTCTTAGCCCAAAGTATTCCTATTTAAATTACTGGAATACATAAACTTTGTCTTCATCCTACATTTAAAGTTGTCCCAGACATTTGAATATCAGTGGGAGACAAAGACAGTCCAAACATAGAAGGTAAAAGGGTTATATATTAATTTTTCAGAAAATTTTTTGCAGCTTGCATATAGGCATGTGGCTTTGAATTAAAGTGAGAGCTCACCACAGAAAAAAAGTTGCATCAAAATCTGTTTTGTTGTTGATGAGGGCAGGAGCATAGACTCCTCGTGGTAGCAGCATGCCCTCTGTAGCATGTGGTGGTCAGCAATGAAGACGCCATTGTCCTTATCATGTTGGTCTGTGGCATGCTTGTGGCCATGGACTCTACAACTTTGTTTGTACTTCTGTGAGCCATCCTATGGCTTTTACATAATTTTCTTATATACATCAGCCATATTCAGCTTGTATGGCATACACATAAAACCCATGATGAGTGCACGGGTATTTCAATTCAAACAACCCATTTATGCAGTAGCTCTCTGTAATTACTAGTAAGTTTACTTATTAGATTTTTAAGATTATAGTATGAACTTTTTAAAAGCTTAATAACTAATTATTTACGTAATAGATTTTCAAGACACAATGCCACTGGCTTGGGAGTTTACAAAAAACATATTGTCTGTCATGACTTCTTGTCTAAGCATAATATTTTTGTCCTTTTTTCCAAGCTTATTTCTAACTGACTATCCTCTTTGAGCCTGTCTGGCCTAGCGTTGTACTTTTACATACAAAAATGATTCCTAATATAAGAAATTGGAGCTGGAGGAAATGAATGAGATCTATAACATGCAGTGCCTCAAAGCTGTTTGACATTCTCAGTATGCAGTTACACTATATGTGTTAAATGATGGTCAAAAATTTCATTTGGCTCTTTGGTCTACTTGGTAGATGTAATGTGCCATATTTAGGACTGGTATTAGCTTTCTTCGCTCTTTAGGAATCAGTCTTAGAGATCTGACCCTCTTTTGCAGTTATCAAATCAGCATAGTTGTCTTATCCCTTATGTCTCCCAATGTGTCTATCAGTGCCCTGTGGCTTAAACATCAAGCAGTATACCATATGTGTGAAAGGAGGTTTCTTCTTTCTTTTTTTTAAATATATAAGTATTTAATTTGAGAGAGAGAGAGAGAGAGAGAAAGAGAGAACAGGGAAGAGGGGCAGAGGGAGAAAAGAGAGAGAATCTAAAGCAGGCCCTTCACTCAGCCCATGACCCTGGGATCATGACCTAAACCAAAATCAAGAATCAAGGGGCGCCTGGGTGGCGCAGTCGGTTAAGCGTCCGACTTCAGCCAGGTCACGATCTCGCAGTCCGTGAGTTCGAGCCCCGCGTCGGGCTCTGGGCTGATGGCTCGGAGCCTGGAGCCTGTTTCCGATTCTGAGTCTCCCTCTCTCTCTGCCCCTCCCCCATTCATGCTCTGTCTCTCTCTGTCCCAAAAATAAATAAACGTTGAAAAAAAAAATTAAAAAAAAAGAATCAGGTACTAAACATGTTGGAGAAGTGAACAAAGTACGCCAAAGATGGCCAATGGGGCTAAAACAAACTCTGGTCTCTAGCTTAGAGACCCCTCCTCCATGTTCTTCCTTTGCTGTGTATGAGAAAACCCCCAGAGATATGGAAGCTGACAACTATAAATAACCCTCCCCACTTGCATTCAGTGCTCAGATCTTTGGAGAAACAGTCTCCTCTGAGCCCCACAGTGTTAAATAAATCTCTGATCCACCAAGATCTCTGAGTGCCACTTGGTTTTTCCACCAGTGTTCCAGCCTGGTTCTGTAACAAACTGAGTGAGCCACCCAGGCATCCCTATACTTATGTCTTAAGTAGTAAGAGATATTTAAATAAATAATTGCTGAGAATGTTCCCAATCTGGTAAAAAAAAAAAAAAGCAAACCCACAGACCCCACTTAAGCAAAATAAACAGAAAGAAAGGTACACATGATCATAGTATAATCAAATTGCCAACAACCAATGATAAAGATAAAATCTTATAAGCAGGCTGACTGGGGTGCCTGATAGCTCAATTGGTTAGGTGTCTGACGCTTGATCTCAGCTCAGGTCTTGATCTTGGGGTCATGAAATCAGACCCAAAGCAGCCAACAATATTACACTTGAGGAAGAATTTAAAATGTAAATGTGGACAGTATGATATTTTTTAAATAACATAAATAATTGCAAAGACAGTAATAGTTTGGATTTTATAAGATAAGGTCTTTATTTTTAGATGTACATGTTGAAGTATTTAAGGTTAAAGTATCATGATATCTTTAGCTTTTGAATGGTTTGGTAAAAAACAGAAGATAGATAGATAGATAGATAGATAGATAGATAGATAGATAGAGGTAAAATATTAACAAGGGTACATGGATAGCCTTTGTACTATACCTTCAACTCTTCTGTAAATTTGAATTTTTTTTCAAATGCCATCTTCAACCTTGAGGGCCTGAACAGATTTGTTTTGTGAGATTATGGATTCCCCTGAAGCATGTGGGAGGTAAGAGATGCTGAAGAGAGAAGCAGAGAGTTTGGTGGAAGGCCACAAGCATTTACTGAAGTGATTTCTCTCTAGAGCGTTGCAAAACTCAAGAAATGCTAGGCTCATGATTGGTCCTTTTTTCATGAAAATGAATAATGGTATGTGCTACACATTAGCGATGCAGACAGATCAAGTCAATGTGTGTGGCGAGGGGAATATGGACAAAGAATGGCAAAGAATGAGGAATGAAGCCCCAGAAAATTCAGAAGTCACTCGATGACATTTGGTTTCTCAGGGGCCTGTGGAATCAAGATTCAGGAATCAAGACACAGCTAGAGTGGAAGCAGGGTAGCCCAGTTGACCTGTGTATTATAACTCCCGAATTATTTTTATGAATACGGTTTTGGTCACGCTACTTCTGTACTCTTAAATGTCTCTTCAGTGGTTCCCAAATTCCAGCAAAATAAAGCTAATCGTTTTAGCCTGAAGTTATAGCTTCTCAATGATTGGCAACTAACTCAATTTCTTCCAGTTCTCCTTGACTTGCTGTATGCTGCAGCCAATCCAAATTATTCTCTGTCCTCTATGCTGCATTAATTTGGGATTTCCTGATTGCGCGTATTATAGCTCTTACCTGGATGGTCCTACCCTCTCTAACCAGTGAAACATTGCTCATACTTAAACCCAAGTTCAAATTCCACCTCTTCTAATGTTATCAACAGAAAATACAGTCTTTTTAAACTCTCAGATGACTGTATCTGTTTCCTTTACACAGCACTTCTCAAATTTGCTTTGAAATATAATTTAAATGTACTTTGTTTTTTTATGCTCTATTGGAGTCATAAAAAGATCTCAATAAGTTTATAATTTTTCAGAGATTTAGAAATAATACAAAACATCAATTTGGAACACCAAAATCTCATCTTTATTAGTCACTAAAGAAAGTTTGCAAATAGAGGAGAACAAAGTTACATTTTAAACAATGAAGCACTGTGCTTAGCTTGCTTCAAAAGGAAAGTAAAACTGAGCCAAGTATACCCAGATTCCTCTTCTAGGTTCCAAATTATCCAAACAGATGGTCACTCTACCTTTCTTTGGGTTGAATATATAAAAAGGTGGAGAGAGATAAGCACTTATTGTATGCAGACTCTTCACATACAAAGAAAACTCAGTAGTCAGCAAGCAACATCTTTCCCTAAAGCACACTTCTAGAAGTCTGTGTTTACTAAAGGCAGGGATCACATCTGAATTGCCTTTCTGTCCTTCACTTTGCCAACCATAGTGCTTGCACCTTCAACAGGTGTTTGAGAAATGTTTGCTCACTGATGAATGAATAAATCTGTGTCAGTGCTCTTGAAAGAAACCAGAATAGGTCACCCCAAAATATGCCTCTTTGACAAAAATTATTTTGAGCTGCAGACAGTTAAGAAGAGCTCTGTATTCTCTTTTTTCTGCCTAAAGATCAGATTTAAAGTCTTCTTATGAGAAAGGACTTTAGACTTATCAGCCCAGAGATGGCACCAGAGGAATCCGAAAACAAACATTAAACTAATTCTTATCTCCTTAGTTTCTTTTCTATCATTATTTGCCCTAGTCTAAGCCCCTTTTGTTACAGTTTCACAATTTACTACTCTTTGTCCAACTTAGTATAAAAGGTGTTCTGTTTCTAGGGAGCCTGGGTGGCTTGATCAGTTGAGCGTTTGACTCTTGATCTTGGCTCAGGCCATGATCTCATGGTTTGTGGGATGGAGCCCCGCATCACGTTGTGCACTGGCAGTGCAGAGCCTGCAAGCCTGCTTAGGATTCTCTCTCTCTCTCTCTCTCTCTTTCTCTCTCTCTCTCTGCCTCACACCTGCTGGCACTCTTTCTCTCTCTCAAAATAAACTTTAAAAAAATAAATAAAAATACATAAAAGCTGTTCAATTTCTAATTTCTTTATGTATGTAGGTATGAGATATACATGTTTCCCTTGTTAATCTGTTTTGTTACAGGAGCTCCAGACCCTATATAGAAGGAAAGATTGCTTTTCTTCCCCTAGACACTCAAATTCAGATGCTAAGAAGCAAACTAGAAAAGGCAGTTGTAAGAATGGACAGGCAGTATCCACAACTAACTGAAGAGCACAGGAGCTGGTCAGTAAGACACTCAAATTAAAGTAATAATATATTATCCAAATTAAAATATATTCAAATTAAAATAATAATATTTTATTATTATTTTACAGGCCACCGAGAACATTAGCGTGCGTTAGGTATTGCATCAAGTTATTTACATTTTTACCTTTTTCCTTCTAAATAGAAAGATGTCTAGAGGGAACCATTAAATCATAATCTATGTAAATGTTCTCACTTGGAGTTTACCCTTCAGGAGCCTAGGGATCTGAAATGCTTTCTCTCATGTTAAATTAATTTCACACAGTAACTAGATGTGAGAAAGTAATCCATTTCTTTATATATCTGTCCATATCCATATCTATATGTTTATCTTTTTTTGACCCAGGTTAACTTGTTTAGGCCATTGAAATCATTTTGTATCACACAGGCTCTCATTTCTGCCTTCCCTTCCTTTGTGTGCTACCAAAACTGGCCCCGGTACAATGGAAATGTAACAACATTGTGACAAAAGAAATAGGCAGAAGAGAACAAATAATACAGACCATCTTTAACTGTTTATGCTTTGACACATTCTAACTTCTTTTTTTTTTAGTTAAGCTATAATTGGCACTATTATATTAGTTTCAGGTGTACAGCAGAACAATTCAATATTTGTTTCCATTGTGAAAAAATCGCGGCAGTAAGTCTGGTTAACATCTGTCTGTCACCATTCATGGTTATAAAAGCTTTTTCCTTGTGATAAGAACTTTTAAGACCCATTCTCTTAGCAGCTTTCAGATATGCAGCACACATTCTAAATTATTTTTGCAGGGATGACCAAACAAAAAAGAACTGCGATAGTGATTTTCATTCTCCTTTCCTTCTACTTTTTTTAGTTGTGAGTGATCTATTTTGAAGCTCTTTGCACTTGATCTTAGCCAAAAGGCCGAGAAGCGATATTTTGAAGCTCTTTGAATGTACCTTCCCGACCACACAATCTCTGCAGAGGATTTCCTAATGGACACTTTCTTCTCCTCTCTGTTAAAAAAAAAAAAAAAAAAAAAAAAAGCAACATTCAGTTGAGTAAATTTTAAAGATCTTCTAATTGGCTTTATACCATGATGAATGAATTGGGCAACATCCCAGCTATCAGAAAGAAAGGAACTCTGAAAAGTTGTACAGAATGACTTTTATAGGCAGAGAGGGCAGGCCAAGGAAGTTACTAGCAGAGTGACCTGGAAAGGTCATTTTTCGTTAGGGGACTGAAAGGCCTCCTGAAGCAGATGATCTCTCTAGTGCTGACTAGTTGATACCAGATCACTGGTTTAAGATTCCCCTCCTGGGGAGGTTGAAACTGTTATTAATTTAGGTGTTAAATCTTGGTTTTGTGATGTAGGCCTTAGGACAGATGACAACATTTGGGGCCTGTTGTCTCTCTTTTAATGCTGCCATTTTTAAAAACAGAATATTGCATGTCCAGTATCTAAAAGGCATCCTGGAAATCAGAAGTTCTACTTCTGAAATCACAATGGCTGGGGTTAGAAGAGGAACAACTTAAAATATTTATCTTTGGAGAAAAAAAATTCAGATGTTCAGAATTCTACCAAAGCCTCAGAAACTTGAAAATGAAATTAAGTTCACAATGAGAAAAAAGCCATTTTGTTAAAGAATCAAGCAAAACCAGATAACTATTTCAATTGTTTTGTATATCCTACATCCAACCCCAGCACGTTTTTGCTAACCATATGAAATAACAAAATATTAACAAGGACAGAACAGCCTTGTTAATAACAACCATCTTAATAATAACTTTCCTGTGAACCTTGATTTATGAATAATACCTTGTCCTTCCCAACTCTTCCAGAACTCATAAATGAGAACTTAGAACTTTTCATTAGTATAATTTGTGTCCACTCTGCTTTCATTTTTTTTAGTAGTACTTACAACTATCTGATACTATATTCTTTATTGGCTTGTTTATTTTTTTTGGTATTTTTCTACTATTCTACAATATAAGCTCTATAAGGGCAGGGTCATTCATTCATGGCTGATTCTCAATCTCTACAAAATGTTCCTGGTTTATAATAAAAGCTCAATAGATACTTGCCAAGTGATTATAAGTAAAGGCAAATTTACTGAGAGGACGATGGTGAGAAGGAATGAAGTTAAAGCTTCAGAGAGTCCTCACGAAGGCATCTTCATAGACATGGGGTTCATCAAAAAATAAGAAAACACAATGCCTAACAGGGCGCTATGGATTGAACTGTGTCCCCCCCAAAATTCATAGGTTGAAATACTCATCCCCAGTGTGATGGTATTCAGAGATGGGGCCTTTGGGAGGTAATTAAGTTTAGATGAGATGATGAAAACAGGGTGGAGGGAAACAAAATATGTCACCCCAGTTATGCCTCTTGGATGTAAAAATATTTTATGCCGAAAGCAGCTAAGAAACAGCTAATGTGGAAAAGGGTCCCCATTTTCTGTCTAAAGCAAAGATATAAATTCTCCTTTTACTGGAGACTGAGTCTCATCAGCCTAGAGATGACATCATAGGAATCTGTAAACAAACCTAAACTCCATTACTTTCCTCCTATACATTTACCTTCCCACAACTTACCACCCTTGGAAGCCTAAAGCTACTTTCCTTTTCCTGTCATTTCTCTTTGACATTTATTGTTCTTTGTCGAAGGTATTATATAAGCTGTATTTTTAAGTCATTTTAAGTCGTTTTTGGTTTTGGTTTCTCCCATATGGCGTGCACTGCATCTGCTAATAAACTGGTTTTCTCTTGTTAATCTTTTCATTTTGTTAGAGTCCCAGCTGAAAACCTAAGATGAGTAGAGGTAATTTTTTTTATCTACACAGGGCCCTCATGACGGGATTAGTGCTCTTATAAGAGGAGATATCTGAGAGCTTATTCACTCACCCCAGATTTTCTCTCTATTGCCCTCCCTCCTTGCACTCGCCTAGGAAAGGCCGTGTAAGGACACAGTGAGAAGGATGCCATCTGCAACCCAAACAGAGAGCCCTCGCCAGAGACCTACCCTCCTGCCACCATGATCTTGGAGTCCGATCTCCAGAACTGTAAGAAATAAAATTTCTATTGTTTAAGCCACCCAATTATATTTTGTTACGGCAGCTTGAGCTAAAATAGTGGACATAGTTGAAGCAAAACTGGAACATCCTTATTATGATATCTTTATGAATTATTAGAAGCATTTTGAAGAGTGAGTTACAAATCAAATCAATAGAAACACTGCATTTCCATTTCTAGGAATTTTATCAAATGGAAACTGTTCCATAGGTGAAAAAAAATCTTAGAACCTATTTCTAAAGATAAAATATTGAAAAACAATGTAAATGCCTACACCAGGATTATATATACATATATATATACACACACACACACACACATATATATAGACACACACACATACATATACACACATACACACACACATACAACCACACACACACATATATATAATGTTATATCAACCTAGTAGAATATTATATATCCTTAAAATTATCACCATGAAATGTATGTGGCCAAGTAGAAAATATAATACATATTCCAAGGCATAGGGGAGAATTTGACCTCACAACTGAGACATCTGTCAGTGTTGATGAAACTTCCCTGGGATTAAAGGGAAAAACATACTGCACATGACTTTCCTGGAATGCTGTCAGAATCGTGGGAAAATTAAGGAGTCTGGGAAACACAGAGCAGAGTAATTCCCCCATGATTAGAACTATTGAGATGCCTGCCCCCAAGTCCCGTCTCTTTTCCTGGTGCAGAAGCTTGAGATTCATCAGCTCTACTTGACTTCACTCTTGGCACCTCCAAGTCCTCTCCCCTTGAGAGTGAGCTGATTGGTTTCTCCCCTTGCTAGCTGCAATTTTACTTTGCTGAGGTGTGAATTTGTGGCTTCTCACATACAAGCCTGCCACTCTGTTTTCCTTTCACATAGTATCACTGCTTGTCATGGGTGTCACCAAGCTCAGTCCCTCGCCACAGGGTGACTAGACCATGGTACATATAAGCTGGATCCTTCCCCAGAGAACACAGATGTGGCTAGAATCCTCACCCTGAGCATCCAGGTTGGAGAGGCAGGTGGTCTCTACAGTGCCTTGGAGCACCCTGGTTTCAGAGCTGTCCCTCACTGACTGCCATTGGGAAGTTCTGTGGCTATGCTAGCCTTAGTCCCTGCAATCAACTTCCAGATTGTGGCTTTTCCTCCAAATGACAGTCATTTAAATAACTATTTCACTATCCATTTTAGTGAAAAGAAATTTCAATTAATTAATGATGTAATTTGTTAATTTGAGCAAATTTATTTTAAAAGTATCATAGGAAATATTTGTGGATTATAAAATCTTTTGAGAAAATATGCCAGAATTGATATTTAGGGTTTCTTTGTTTGTTTTTCCTAATCATGGAAGTATTCTCTGTTTATGATAGAAAATATAGACAAGAGAGTAATAAATATGATAGAAAATGAGACAAGATTCAGGTGCCATTGAACCCACAGTAATAGTGTTTAAAGTTTGGTATGATTTTCTTTTTTTATGCATACTGTTTTAGACTGCCACAAATACATTTTCATTTTTTAAATATACTTCTGTATTTTCCTGTTATGTTTCTTGGCACACATAATTTTAATGTCTGCATCACATTATATGTAATCATTTTAATATTTCATAGCTTTATCTACTTATATTCAGATTGTTTTGTTTGTACTATCTTTTGTTTTATAGGCAAGGAACATCTTTGCATAAAATTGGTTTGTATTTTATATTAGCTCCTAAGGATAAATTTAAAAGTAGAATTACCAGGTCAAATATGATGAATAATTTAATTCTAATTATTGTATTGTCCACTTGTTTTCCAAAATTCTTTTCTTGCTCCTGGAACTGCGTCGAGCTGCCTCCATGAGATATTGAACATGGTGACAAGAAGTTTACAATAGAAATTCTTTTCTTTTTTTTTATACTAGAAATTCTTAATGTGGATCTAGCCACCAAGCAGATACTTTAAGATGGCATTCCTTTTAATCTTCTTGTCTATATATATAAGAAATTCAGTTCAGTAGCAAATTCCTGTGCATACAGAAAAGCAGAAAACTCTACTTTCCTTTATTGAGCCTACATGGTAGAAATCCAGTAAATAAATCAGCTGCATACATAACAAATTTCATAACAAATGAAAAACTAGTGTCCATTATCCTGCACAGAGCCCACAGATGCATTGTTTTCTTGGACTATTTTTTTTTATTTAAATGTGTTAATGTGACACGTTTGTTCATCAGTTCAGCCACCCTTCCCGTATTCATGTTACTACTTGAGTAACATATTGATGTCACCTTCTTGGCCCCTGTAGACACAGGAGCTTCTGAATACTAGACAAGTATGCTATCACTTGGTTAATTCACTACATGTTCTAATTCTTTGTTCAAAAAATACAGTCAATGAAGATACAAGGCTAATTTTTAAAGTTATAATGCATGTTTTCTGCTCCACAACTCTACTTTCTGATGTGTCTCCGAATTGGAGCCCTTTCCAATTCAGATGTACTGGCTTTTCAAGGACAGCAATTCCGTATATGAAACTATTCTGAGAAAATGTTCTCACAAGCCCACAGGGTCACGTTGCTTTTCCTAAGGATGGCCTGCCCTTCATTTGTCAAAATATGAGTGTAGAAGTATCTTTATAAAATTCAGTAAAAGGACAAAGAAGAGATTGAAAAATAAAAATATGGTGATTAGAATGGCCTAAACATTTAAAGGAGACATTTTTCTTTTTTTTAAGACAGGAACTCATTTCTTCTAGTTTCCTCTCCAGCACGTGAAAAGTTTCGAAAGTGCCACCTCCATCTTTACCACAACAAAAAACCTGAAGACACTAAAAATTCAATGATTTTCTTTGTGCTAATCAAACAGTGGAAGTTGTGGGCCAAATTGACTCCCCAAAATCTAAAGGAACAGTCAAATGCAGGAAACCATAGCTGAGATTAACTAACCTGAAGTAGAAGCCACTAGAGTCGTAAACTGCTAGAAACAGTTAATGGTAATTTAATAAAATGCGAGAGGCTGTGTTAAAGGGAAACATTCCTGGAGAACTGTAGTCTTAGGTGGAGCCCTCCCATCTCACAGGCTTTACTTCTAGGTACCCCACCAGGTTCTCATGGTGAAGGGTCAAGAAAAATCCCCATGTCTCTGGAATTGGGAGGGGAGAAGTAACAATTTTGAAATACTCCCAGAGCATTCTCTGTAATAAAGGCTTTCTCTCCAAAAGCAAAAACTGTAACAGAACCTTATCCCACTAGGCCAGTCCTGTCTAGCCTTCCTGTCTCACCTGAAGGGGCATGAAGATACAAAACACTTTGTGAAAGTCACAGCCCATGGATACAGTCTTACTGAATCACTGATATTTAAGTATAAGATTGCAGAGACCCTTCTTCCATACCTTATTACTAGGGATCCAATGTAATAAAAATAGATTGCAGCTATAGGAGCTGTAAGGTATAGACTCTATTTTTTTAATGTTTATTTGTTTATTTTGAGAGAGAGAGAGTGGATAAGGGAATGGCAGAGAGAGAGGAGAGAGAAAATCACAAGCAG
This sequence comes from Prionailurus viverrinus, assembly GCF_022837055.1. Classification (NCBI taxonomy): domain Eukaryota; kingdom Metazoa; phylum Chordata; class Mammalia; order Carnivora; family Felidae; genus Prionailurus; species Prionailurus viverrinus. The sequence continues at coordinate 99,189,078 of NC_062563.1, forward strand.
GCATTACTTGGAACTCAAACTTGCAAATCACGAGATCACAACCTGAGCAGAAACCAGAAGTCAGACGTTTTAAGCAACTGAGACACCCAGGCACCTCAGTACAGGCTCTAAGTAAAATTCTTAGACAAACCCAAAGATAAGAGGGGGGGATAAAAATAAGTACCCTAGAAGAATTTGAAACCTATGGCACCTAAATTTACAGCAAATATAACATAGCCCAACTCCTAGCCAGATGAACATAAAACATCAAACTAAAGACCCATTTACCTCAGAGCCTTTTTCCTGATACATAATGCCTGGCTCTCATTAAGAAATGACAAAGTTAGATTAAAAGGCAAGAAAAACACACAGTCAGAAGATACAAAGCAAACATCAGAATCAGACTTTGATATGATCGAGTTTGGAATTATCAGAAAATTTAAACTAATTATTAGCAGATTCTGGCTACAGTAAAAAAAGCAGATAACATGCAAAAATAGATGGTTCAAGCAAGCAGATAGAAGATAATTGGGAACTTTAAGAAAAAAAAAAGAAAACTCTAGAAATCAAAACACTGTAACAGAAATGAAGAGTGCCTTTGATGGAATGATCATTATAGTGGACATAGCCAAGGAAATCATCAATGAGCTTGAAAATGTGTCAAGAGGCTTCCCAAACTGATGTGCAACGAGAAAAAATAATTTTAAAAAACACCAAAAAGTCCAAGAACTGTGGAACAATTTCCAAAAGTGTTATGTTAGTGTAATTGAAATACCAGAAAGAAAGAAGTATTTGAATATCAGAGAAGATTTTTCTGAAAATAATAACAGACCCCAAAATACATATCTATGAGGGTTAAAAAACACAAAGCCAGATAAATATCATAAAAATCTATATCTGTCCATATCATATTCTGCCAATATCATTAAAAGAGGCAGCGTTGGGGGACTTGACTATAGAGAGAAAAGGATAAAAAATATATCTGCTTTCATATCAGAAACCATGCAAGCAAGAAAAGAATAGGGTGAAATATTTAAAGTGTTGGGGGGAGGGACACACCAGCCTAGAATTCTATATTTAGCAATATTATCTTTCAAAAGTGAAGAAGAAAAAAGATTTCTCAGACAAGTAAAATATAAGTTAATTTTTGGCCAAAAGACCTGTCATGAGAGAATCATTAAGTTCTTCAGAAGAAAATGATGAACTCTGATTTACATCAACAAAAGAACATCAAGAAATAAACAAAAGCAAAATAATTTTTTGTTTTCCTAACTCTTAAGTGATCTAATAAATATCTGTTTCTTCAAACTAATAATAGCAACAATGTATTAGGTGATTATAGCATACAGATAAAGGTAATTAATGATAGCAAAGTAACAAAGGTTTGGAGACAGGAACTAGAAGCATATTTATAGGAACTTGCACCACCTTTGAAATAATATAGACTAATTGAAAGCAGACTTAGGTAAATTGTAAATATATATTTTAAGCTCTAGGGATGCTACTAATTTTTTAACCATAATGAATACACTAAGAGGGGAAATAAAATGGAATCATGTGAAATTTTCAACTAAAACCAGAAAAGGTAGAAAAGGAAGGAAGAAAACATGACAAAGAACCTGTTCAATAAATAGAAAACAGTTACAAACATAGTAACTAATAATCCAACTATATCAATAATCACTTATAGTGTGAATGGTCTAAATATATCAATTAAAAAATTGAAACCATCAGAATAAATAAAAAACAAGACCAGAATTTGTGTCTAAGTGATGTGCTTCAAATATAAAAACAGAGATATATTAAAATCAAAGGGATGAAGAAAGATATACTATTCTAAAACTAATCCAAGGAGAGGTGGAATTTCAGACAAAGCAGACCCCAGAACAAAGTAAATTATTGGAAATACAGAGGGACATTAAACAATTATAAAAGGGAAAACATTCCAAGATGACAGAATGATCTTGAACATGTATGTACCTAACAAAAGGCATCAGTATATGTGAGGCAAAAGCTGAAAGAAATGTAAGGAGAAATAAACAAATCCACTATTATACTTGGAGACATTAACATGCCTTTAATCAATAGATCAAACAAGCAGAAATTTATTAAGGGTATTGTTGACCTGAGCAGCACTATCAGTCAACTTGTTCTACTTGATATTTATAGAATATTCCATCTAACAACACCTGAATACATTGTTATCAAGCTCACCCAGAACATTCACTAAGATAAACGACTTCTGGTCCATATATCACATCTTAACAATTTTAAAAAATATAAATCAGGGGTGCCTGGGTAGCTCAGTCAGTTGAGCATCCAACTCTTAATTTTAGCCCAGGTCATGGTCTCATGCTCATGAGATCAAGCCCTGCATCAGGCTGGGCATGGAGCCTGCTTAAGATTCTTTCTCTCCCCGTCCCTCTGCCTCTCCTCCACTGGTACGCTCTCTCTCTCTCTCTCTCTCTCTCTCTCTCTCTCTTCTTTCTCTCTCTCTCTCTCTCTCTCTCTCTCTCTCTCTCTCTCAAAAAATTTAAAATAAAAAAATAAAATAAAATAAAAATAGAAACCATATAAACTATGTTCTCAGACCACAGTGGAATTGAACTACAAATGAACAACAGAAAGACAGCTAGAAAATTACCAAACATTTCTATATTAAACAACACACTTCTCAATAACACATGGATTAGAGAAGAGGTCTAAAGAGAAATTTCAAAAAATTGTAGTAAATGAAAATCAAAATAAAACTTATGAAAATGTGTGGCTGCAGCAAAAGCAGTGCATAGATGGAATTTTATAGCATTGAATGCATATATTAAGATAAACGAAAGATCTAATCAGAACTCTAAACCTCTGCCATAGGAAATTATAAGCCTAAAGCCAGTAAAAAAATAATAAAAATTATAACAGAAACATATGAAATTGAAAACAGGAAATCAATGGAGAAGGTCAATGAAATCAAAAGCTGGTTCTTGGAAGAGATCAATAAAATGAACAAAATTCTAGTCAAAGTTACAATAACAGAGAGAGAAGACGTAATTTAGTAATATTAGAAATAAAAGAGGAGTTATTGCTACTGATTCCACAAATATTAAAAGGATAATAAAGAATACTGTGAACAACTCTATGCCCACACATTTGATAACTGAAATTAACATGACCAATTCCTTAAAAGATTCAAACTACCAAAACTCACACAAGGAGAAATACATAATTTAAATAGACGGTATCTATTAAATAAGTTGAATCAATTATTAATAACCTTTAAAAAAGAAAGCAAGTCACCAGACCCAGATGATATCACTGGAGAATTCTACCACACATTTAAGGAAGAAATGATACTAATTCTCTATAATGTGTTCCCAAATATATAATACAGAGAACACTTCCTAACTTATTCTATGAGGCCACAATTACCCTACTGTCCAAACCAGGAAAAGCCATTACAAGAATAGAAAACTAGAGACAAATATCTCTTATGAATATATATATATATATATATAAATCCCCAACAAAATATCCAAACATGTACAAAAAATAATTGTACCATGGCCAAGTGGGATTTTTGTCAAGTATGCAAGTCTGGCTTAACATTTAAAAATTAATTAATGTAACCCACTACATTATTAGAATTATACACTTATATAAATTGATGCAATATATGAATTTGATAAAATGCACACCTATTTATTATTAAAAGAATTTAGTAAACTAGTAATAGGGAAAAGCTTTCTCTACTTGATAAATTATATCTACAAAATCTTACACCCAACATAACATTTAATGGTAAGAAACTATACACATTTCCCCTAAGACTGAGAACAGGACAAAGATATTTCTTCTCACCACTCCTGTCCAACATTGCATTAGAAGTTTAGCTAATGAAATATGACAATAAAAGTAAGTGAAAGGTATACAGAATGTAAAGAAAGAGCTAACATTGTCTTGATAGCCACAAAAAGCAACAATGAATCTAGACACAGACCTACAACCTTGCACAAAAATTAACTCAAATGGACAATAGATAAATGTAAACAAACAAGCAAACAAAACCCATAAACAAACTAGAAAACTAGAAGAATACAGAGAATCATCTGGGTTTGGTGTTGAGTTTTCAAATGAAACATCAAAAGCACATTCTGTGAAAAAAATAATAATTTGGGCTTTACTAAAATTAAAAACTTCTATAGTATTCTTTGTATATTCTTAATAGGATGAAAATACAAATCACCTACTAGAAGAAAATATTGGCAAAACACATACCTGATAAAGAACTCATATCCAAAATATACAAACAACTCTTAAAACTCAACAATAAGAAAATAACCCCAATTAAAATGTGGGCAAAATATTTGCCTGGGTGGCTCATTCGGTTGGGCGTCTGACTTTGGCTCAGGTCATGATCTCACGGTTCATGAGTTCAAGCCCCACATCGGGCTCTGTGCTAGTATCTCAGAGCCTGAAGCCTGCTTTGGATTCTATGTCTCCTTCTCTCTCTGCCCCTCCTCCACTCACTCTGTCTCTCTCTCTCTCAAAAATAAATAAACATTAAAAAAAACTTTTTTTAAATAAAATACAGGCAAAATAACTGAACAGACACCTCATCAAAAAAGATATTCAGAGGGCAAATAAGTATATGAAAAGACACTCAACATAATTTGCTATTAAGGAATTGAAAATTAAAATAGCAGTGAGGTACCACCACTATCCATCTGTTAGAATGACTAAAATCCAAAAAAAAGTGACAAAAATAAGTGTTGACAAGGACGAATAGCAACAATAATTCTTTCATTGCTGTTGGGAATGCAAAATGTCACAGTTACTTTGGAATACAGTAGAACAGTTCTTACAAAGCTTTATTTAATGTCCCTTTACTTCCTCCTCTAATGTGCTTCTAATATTTACCCAGCTGATTTGAAGATTTATTTCCCACAAATACCTGGATTCTATTTTTTAAAATCAGCTTGATTTATAATGACCCAAACCTAGAAGCAACCAAGCAGTTTTTCAATAAGGAAAAGAAAGACCTGTCTCTTGTTAACAGCAATTATTTAGTGACAGTTTATCTATACACTGGAAATATCCATAACCAAAGTTCAATTATTTAATGTCAATCAATTATCTACTTTCCCGAAAATAATATTTTAGCAAAAATTACCACATAGCTTCATTGGCTACTTACTCTGATAGAATAAAGCAAGTAAAGCTTTATCCGTCTTGATAATTATCAAGAGAAGCAGGAAGGGATCTTGCTGGTATTCTTGTTCAACTGCTAGTAGAACCATGGGAATGTGTGTTTATTATAATAGCTTATGTGGAAACAGAACAAGATTCCCTGCATTGTCTTATTTTACACAATATAAAGACACCTATATTTATGAAGCTCCTGTGTCATGATGAGTTCATTGAGAGTAATTCCCATAGTTTGTAAGTTCCAATGCAGAAAAGGAAGCGCTTCTCACGCTCCATTTTCTTTCTTTTTTTCTAGAGGGTATTTTGTAAATTATGGCTTCCATACACTACATAGTTCCCTAGTGGCCTGCTATAGCTAATATAGTTCCCCAAAGTGTGTGATGACTCCCAAGTTGCAGCTTAAATAGTGAGGGAATTATAATGAATAATGAAGAGTGAAAATATGCCCGGGTTCCCATTCCTGGAGGTAGTGGAAGGGGCTATGGCTGGCCCTCTAATGGTACCAGATGAAGTGCAAAAACATCAGCTTCAGACTTGTTCCCCAAAGGTTCCCAATATAGAAACATCCCAGAGACACACACTAAATAAACCAAAGGGCTTATTTTCATTCATATTCTTTGCACCTGATTTGCAGATACCATTATTATGGCAATGCCTTTATCATGTATTGAAGTCACAGAAGTGCTTTTAAAATGCAAAGCACTTTTGAGATGTCTCTGTAGTCTCCTGCTTAAAGGCCAAAATTTCTCACTAAACAAATAGTAAAATCTTCTATATATTATATTGGCCTGTGTTTGTTTCTCAAAATACTGTCAGGAACACTCTGGCAATAAAAGGTGAGTGGTTAGAAATTTTAAATAGACAGGCAGTTATGAGATCCCTCAAGGGCAGACACTGGGAATTCACCTATGTTATCAGCAATATTGCCCTATAGTGTTGTCAGTATCTACATCAAAGACATGGAAACACCAACTGACTTGCAAAAACCTTCCTGAAAACAAAGAAGGAAATGGCACTACAGGAAATGTTTGAGTTAAGAGATGAAAAAGGAGTTTGCCTGATTGATTGGTCTACAATTGGGTAGAAACCAGTTGGCTCTCAACACAGTATTGCTATAGATCACTATGTCTCTGTCCTGTCACAAGGCTCATCATGGCATATATCTGACCCAACTCTATATCTGAGCCTCCAGAAATGACAGTGTCTCATTATCCCAGGAATCTACCCATTCTAGTACTCAAAACTAGACCATCTTACAATGAGCCAACTATTTACCGTCACCCTCACCTTGAAGCCTCCATCTTTGTTCTGTCCACTCTCTTGCACTGTGCTAATTGTTATGCCCAGAATTCGTGATCCCCAAAGACCACTAGGGAGCCGAGTCCGATGCAAAAGCAAAGAGCCTTTATTCGAGCTAGCTCGAGCTCAATCCCCTACCTGCACCGACGCAGCAGTGAGATACCAGGGAAAGAGGGCGAGTTTCAAAAGGACAAAGGTTTTATTGGGGCCTGGGGGCAGTTGGTGAGGTAATGGCTATGGCCTCAGCCGATTGGTTGGGGAGGGGTCCTGGGGAAGGGTCCGGCAGGTGAGGAAGGGTTTACTCAAGGGGAGGAGGTGTGGTCAAGGTGAAGGACACAGAACAAGATGGAGTCGAGGGGAGGCGGTGTGGTCAAGGTGAAGGACACAGAACAAGATGGAGTCGGCTGGCGTAGGCCCGCCCTTTCACTAATGTTCTTGAATCTTGTTGGCCTTCGTGTTTCTTGTTAATATATTTTTCACCTGCATCATGGTATTCTTTAAAAGTTAATTTTGGAGGCATCTGGGTGGCTCAGTTGGTTAAGTGTCCGAGTTTAGCTCAGGTCATGATCTCATGGTTCCTGAGTTCAAGCCCCATATCAGGCTCCGTGCTGGCCCAGAGCCTGGAGCCTACTTCAGATTCTGTCTCCCTCTCTCTCTGTCCCTTGTCTGCTCGCTCTCTCTCTCTCTCTCTCTCAGAAATAAACATTAAAATAAATGTTGATTTTGGATTTTGACATTCATACTTTTATTTTTAACATTTTAAAATTAAGTTTGTTGGGGCGCCTGGGTGGCTCAGTCGGTTGGGCGTCCGACTTCGCTCAGGTCATGATCTCGCGGTCCGTGAGTTCAAGCCCCGCATCGGGCTCTGGGCTGACAGCTCAGAGCCTGGAGCCTGTTTCGGATTCTGTGTCTCCCTCTCTCTCTGACCCTCCCCTGCTCATGCTCTGTCTCTCTCTGTCTCAAAAATAAATAAAACGTTAAAAAAAAATAAAAAATAAATAAAAAAATAAAAATAAAAATAAAAATAAAAAAAGTAAAATTAAGTTTGTTATTTTTTTTGAACAATACATTAACAGTAAAAAGGTTACCTTCTGTGGCTTTCCTCTTTCAAATCAGATCCCATCTTCCAAATGCTACAGCAAATGATTACTACTGTTTTCGATTCATTCAGAGGTTCTTGTTTGCATTTATATAAGCAAATATGAATCTATATTCCTTTTCCCCTTTTAAAGACTTTTTTTTTTTCAACGTTTTTTATTTATTTTTGGGACAGAGAGAGACAGAGTATGAACGGGAGAGGGGCAGAGAGAGAGGGAGACACAGAATCAGAAGCAGGCTCCAGGCTCTGAGCCATCAGCCCAGAGCCCGACGCGGGGCTAGAACTCACGGACCGCAAGATCGTGACCTGGCTGAAGTCGGACGTTTAACCAACTGCGCCACCCAGGCGCCCCCCTTTTCCCCTTTTAATGATTGTACACCACAACACTCTTCTGCACTTTGCCTTGGTTTTGTTGTTGTTGTTGATTTGTTTTGTATTGTTTTTTACTTAATAAGAGCTCACCTGATTAGGTCAATCCCACTCAAGATGATCTCACCTTTGATTAACTCAGGGTCAACAGATTAGGGACCTTAATAACACCTGCAGAATCCCTTTCAGAGCAGACTTATAACTTACACAATCAAAGGAGTGACAGTCCATCACTTCTACCATATTTATTGGTTAAGAAGCAAGTTACAGGTCTAGCCTACACTCAAGGGGTTGGGATTACAAGGGCATGGGTCATTAGGGATCTTCTTAGAATCTTGACTACCACAATTATATTCCCTGAAGTGAAATTCCCTGAAGTGAATTTTAGGGCCAATTACAATTTTGAAAGAAATTGACAAAAGGCCCTACCTAAACAACCATACTTTCCAAAAACAGTACATTCATATTTTCTTGTGGACTTCACTAGTATTATATATTAATGCATTTTGGAATGGTATTGGTCTGAGTTGAGGGGTTCTCAGTATACTTTTAAACTGTCTTTCTCTTATTATAAATGAGATTCAGTAACTTTTCATATGTTTAAGTACTGTTTATGTGTTATTTTCATTAATATTCCTTTGTTTCTTCTTCCATTTTCCCCCATTGGGTTATTAGCCTTTATCTTCTTTAAGAATATTTTTAAATATTAGAAGGATTAAATCTTTGTTTGTGATAGAAGTTGTAAACATTTCTTATAACTTTACAAGTTTGCTGTTTTTTTTCCTACTGTGGCAATCATTTATTTTGCAATGATGCAAAACTTTGTTGTTGTTTTTTTATTTATTTTGAGAGAGAGAGAAAGCACAATCAGGAGATGGGCAGGGAGAGAGGGAGAGGAAGAATCCCAAGCAGGCTCCAGGCTGTCAGCACAGAGCCTGACATGGGGCTCAAATTCACAAACCATGAGGGGCACCTGGGTGGCTCAGTTGGTTGAGCATCCAACTTCGGCTCAGGTCATGATCTCACTGTTCTTGAGTTCAAGACCCGCATCTAGCTCTGTGCTAGTATCTCAGAGCCTGAAGCCTGCTTTGGATTCTATGTCTCCTTCTCTCTCTGCCCCTCCTCCACTCATGCTCTGTCTCTCTCTATCAAAAAATGAATAAACGTTAAATTTTTTTTAAATAAAAAAAAAAATTCACAAACCATGAGATCATGATCTGAGCCAAAACCAAAACCAAGAATCAGACACTTAACCAACTGAGCCCCCAAGATGCCCCTCAATGATGCAAAAGTTTTATTTTATATTAGAATCACAATGTATGTATATAAAGCATATGATATACATATTATATATATATATCATATATATATATATATATATATATATATAATTGTAGCTTGAATAATAGTTGATGTTGAAAAAAAGAATTGACAGCCTTTTCTTATAGTGATTTATGGTTGTATGATTTTCATTTACATATTCCATGTATTGGGAATTTCCTTATATATTATGTTAAATATAGATCTATGTTCTTCAATAAGCTATAAATAATTTGTATTTTTCCATTTCAATGAATTCCTTGTAGAAGACTGCATTTTCAAAAGATGGCTGCTTGGTTTTCTCAAGATGAAACCTGCAATATGTCTTTCATCTGGCTTTCTTTCTCAGGAAATGTATCTTTGGAACCTTGGGTCATTGTGCAAGCAACCTAGGAATGCTGTCACTGCCATGGTGGAGAAACCATGTGGAGAAATTACATAGAAAGATAGAGATGTCTATGGAGCACCAGCTCCTTCAACATCCAGCTTTCAGCCCGGGTACTAGATATATGAGTGAAGAAGCTTTTGGGATGACTCCAGAACTGGGCAGAGTCTGAACGCCATAGCTAAGATGCTCCCAAATGCCTAATCCATAGAAGCCATGAGAGTTATAAATAGCTGTTGTTTTAAGCCACTAAATTTTGGGATGATTTGCTACACAACAATAGCAATCAGATTTTTCTTGTGGCTTACAGGACTTAAAAAAAAAATAATTCTCCCAGTTCCGTTACCAGAAATATTCCAAATTTTAAACATCTATGTATCTAACTACACTGGATAATAGCAACAAAGATAAATAATAATGCTAATAACAAGCGTCTTTCTTTTGTTCCTGCCTCTAGCCAAAATGTTTTTAGGGTTTCTGTATTAAGCAAAATGATGTCTTTGAAGCAAAAGAAGTTCAAATGTTACCAAAGTATCTCTACATTCCTAGTTTTTAAATGAATTCTCCATCCTACAAATATGTCACTGAACTTCTGGTACTTTTCACTTTGAATGTTCAGAACATATACTCTGCTGACTAAATCCAGCTGCAGGGACCACATTGAGATTTTCCTAATTGTGACTTATAGCCTTTGGCTGTACTAAATGCTATAGGAAACTGAATTATTTATATGTATTTTTATTATACACTATTTCCTATTCAATGTTACCACATGTAGAAAAGAAATGTTTATCCCTATTATGTGCTCACATCTTTAAAGTGTTCCTTTAAGAGAGATGTTGAATCCTACAGTCAACCGTGACCCTCAAAGAGTACTGTCTGATATTTACACGTAATGCATAACTGCAGAGGAAACAATTTCTTCTTTTCTCCTTTCCCTGGAGTTAATATGTAATTTTGAGAAGCACGCTATTTGTTTAGAGTATTAAATGAGTGGCATATTGAGAATATTTAAAATGCATGAGTATTCTATTTACATCAAATGTGGGAATAGTGTTTTTATATTTCAGAAAATTTTCTATGCCAGGATACAGGAAAAAAAGATTATTTATGAAATTCAGCATTACATTGGGGCGCCTGGGTGGCGCAGTCGGTTAAGCGTCCGACTTCAGCCAGGTCACGATCTCGCGGTCCGTGAGTTCGAGCCCCGCGTCGGGCTCTGGGCTGATGGCTCGGAGCCTGGAGCCTGTTTCCGATTCTGTGTCTCCCTCTCTCTCTGCCCCTCCCCCGTTCATGCTCTGTCTCTCTCTGTCCCAAAAATAAATAAACGTTGAAAAAAAAAAAATTTAAAAAAAAAAAAAAAAAAAAAAAAAAAGAAATTCAGCATTACATATCCTGGTATTACTTTGGGGAATCATCTATTTTATTCCAGATTTCAGCAATTTATAGAGATGACAAAGAAGATAAAGGAAAGCTTTAGATGCAAATAGCTACATGTGTTTAATGAGGACATTAGCCCCACTGTGAGATACCAGGAGTATTTCACACAATCTGCCTTCAGGTAAGACTATTAAAATCCTGTATAGTCAATAATTTCTACAGTATTTTTTTCTTAAAATGTTTACGGAATCAAGGTTTCCTAGTTCTTTAGGAATAGATACCAATTATTCAGTTTTTGCTTACAGCCATTTTAAAAAGTCTGAAATATGTCACTTGCATTGAAGAATAAAATTTTTCACCTAATTAACCATCAATGAATATCAACTCTCTCTACAATAACCCCATATTATTTCATTTATTTAATGATGGCCATCATCTCCCTTTCTCTCCTTCTGTAAATACAACTCTTATCATTTCTCATGTAGGCTTCCTTTGCTTTCATTAAGTAATTTAATAATGTTCAATAAAAATGCCTAGTTTGTACCAGGAACTATTTAACTGTTGGAAATATGGTGGTAATTGAGAAAGACAAGTATTGTAAGGCTACTACTCTTACAATAAATATCTGTGGAGTAAATGAAGGCATTAATGAATGATCACTTGTTATTATTATTGCTGTTTTATTGAAATCATATTTGTACCCTCTGGTGTTTAATAAACATAAATTTGTTTAATGAGGATATGACAGAATAGTATCCAAACAAATACTTAGTAAGCAAAACCAGTGTATAAATTTAATATCAGTTTTATTCTGAAAATTAAATGGGAAAAGAATATCTGGAGTTTTCTTGGTGAGAGAGAGACAAAAGAAGAAACATAACACTCAGTCTTGGATGGATGTATACCTGAGGAGAATAGGGAAATGGGAGAAAACAGAAAGGACCAAAAGAAAGTGAGAATTGACAGTGGGATACAGAAAATTTTTTCAAAGAGATAGAAAAACAAAACTGTGTGGCACCATTGAAGCTAAATGAGCAGTGTATTTCAAGCACTGAGTCTTGGTCCATGGAGACAGATGCAGAAAGCAAGTCCAGGAGAAGGAAGCTGGAAAAAGTATGTCCTTTTTCGACAGCTTCATGTATGTAAGATTTGTCTTCCTCAAAATTTGTAAGTACCTGTCCCAAGAGTAGAGACTGCATTTTAGTTTTATTTGAACCATTCACAACCTCTGGCATATAGATATTGTCAGATCAGATTTGCTTGAAAACATGTTGACTTATCTCCACCATTAGTCACATTACTTCATGGTCTTCTATATTCCCAGAATTTTCTTATTTCATAAATGTATCTCTTCTGTTTCTGAGATAACTTTATGTGGTGAATATTCTGTTTAACTTTTCCATTCCTTGTTTTCTTTATTTTTCTGCCTTGAAAACCCCAATCCTCGTGAAGGTGAGTAGTCAGAGAGGGCTGCTGCCATTAGCTGAAGCTGGATCTACATAAAACACTTAACATAAGGAGCTAATAAGTGTAATTAGAGTCCCTGCCATATACAGAATAGATTAAAATGGTTTTTCAGCAGTTTGAGGCTGACTCTATTTGCTAATATATCAGATTTTGACTACCAAGACAGTTTACTTTGATGATCTTGCATTTAAATATCAACCTAAATTAACCCAGAATTATCTGAGCAGCACATGTCTCCTCTATTGCCATGTAAGTTAGTCTTACATCCATTCCTCCATTCCCACACATAGAACCCTCCTGGCATTTACTGTGAAGTCATTCTTTTGGTTATATTATTCTAACCTTACACACCTCAATTATATTATTTCATCTCTGCCTTATTCCTGAGAATCTTGTTCTTATTTCATCTGTTCACCTAACCAGACCACTTTGTTTTCTTTGCCTGTGTTTCTGTATTGGTACTTTGCATGGTATCTCTAAGTTTTCTAGAACTAGAAACTGAAAGATTGTGGAAAATGATACAAACCCTGTCTGGATCCTGCTTTCCTTTCTTCCCTGTAGAACAAGAGCCTCAAGATGACAAAGGAAGGACAGCAAAACCTGTCCTTCTAACAGCATTTGTACAGACTCATACTGGACAAAGGTCAGGAACCTCTTGGGTCCAGGCAACTACAGATTCCTTGCTCATTGGGGAGCGGCGGGATCACTGAGAAGGTCCCACTCCAAAGATTCAGGAAAATGGCCCTTGATTAAAGCTGAGAATGAATAATAACAGTGATGAATGCTGTCCATACCTGCCTAGTAAGAGTCCGGCAACATGTAACAGCAGTCTACTCCTGGGGATGGTAGGAGAGCATGGAAAGAGAGCATCTCTGAGCTCCAGGTACAAAGAGAAATCATAAAGTTGAGGATGGAGCACACACTGAAGAAAACTCTCAACCTACTGGTTGGTCCCACACTAAACAGAATATAATACTAGAGGACTTTGAAATCTATAGTATGCTTCAGGTAACAATAGGGACAACAAAACCCAAACTCATCAAACACCAATTCAGTTGACTACACCTTACCCCCACAATAAAAGCCTAGCCAAAAAGAAATGTGCCCATTTTCTGGCATGAATATTATTTATCTCAGTCTCCACTGCTTTACTCCTGTGGCTTTCAACTAAAACTTTCCTGAAGCATAAGGAAAGAAGCAGAACAAAATATTGAAAGAGAAAAATTAATTCCCAAAACCAGACTGAGATACAGCTTAGATGTTGTATCTGGAAAGAGAATATAAGATAATTACAATTAATATGTTAAAGGTTCTATTAGAAAAGGTAGACATCATCCATGAACAAATAGAGAATTCCAGCAGAGATATGGAGGAGAAAGAGAGAGAGAGAGAGAGAGAGAGAGAGAGAGAGAGAACAGGTCCAAATAAGTATTTTAAAAGATGATGACTTAGAATTTTCTATTTTAACACAAGAAAACAAATCAAAAATCCAAAAAGCTGAAGTTAATAAGTAAATGAACAGCAGAAAAAAAATCACCAAGGTATATCAGATTCAAATTGCTGAAATAATAAAGAGAAAATCTGGAAGACAGCCAGCAAATAAAATATATTAAATATAAAGGAACAAAGAATATCAACATTCTCATGGGATCTTATGCAAGCCAAAGACAATGGTGTTATACCTTTAAAGTACTAAAAGAAGAAAATCTGTTATCCTGGAATTCTATATCCGGTGAAAATATCTTCCAAAAAATGAAAAATAAGATTTTTTTCAGACAAACAAAACTTATGGAATTTTTGACAGTATGTTCATACTATAGTAATAAAGGATTTTTTAAATGAAAGGAATAATATCAGACAGAAACTTGGAACTAAATACATAGACACATACTTTTATAGACACACACACACATAAAAATGAAGAACAGTAGAAATTTGTTGGTTCATAAACTCAGGAATGTCCCTGGCGAAATCTGAAACTGTCCCCCACACAGAGAGCAAGGAGAGACTGAAGAAAGAGTCAAGGCAGTCCAGACTGGGAGGTGGCAGGTTAAATAAACAAGGGCACTTAGAGATGAGGCTTATCTTGGGCAGCCACAAGATGTGTAAATCTCTAACCCTGACAACCCAGAATCTTACAAGTTTATATAGAGCCCTTAATGGGGTCAGTCATATACACCATCCAGTGGCCTCAACAGCACATTGCTCTCATAAGGATATGCCCTTGAAAATGGCTCTGGCAGAAGGTACATTTCAAGGACAGAGGAGAGGGTAAGGAGCCTGGATGCAGCTCGAGGGTCAGCTGACACTCATGTCCCCTCGGTGACCTCCTCCAACAAAACTGCCTGAATAGAGGTTACTATGAAATTTAATTCTCTTTGTATTTTCAATGGCTGAAAAAATGTAATTCTAAAAAAAAATAATAGCAACATATATATTTATGGAATATGTAAAAGTAAAAAGTATGACAATGAGGAAGAATTGGTAGTTTACTTTTGTGAGATCCTCACATTACAGTTGAAGTTGTGAAATGATATTTTAAGGTAGACTATAGCTAATTAAATGTGTATAAACTAAGCCCTAGACAAACAACCAGCACATGACCGTTAGAAAAAATATCTCACACTGACCTCTCCCTGCTGCTATGAAAGGAGATCAACCCTCATTGAATGGGAGTGTGTCTGAAGTTTTATGTGATCACTATAACCAAGCTGAATATTGACCTGTAACCCAACCTAGGAAAGCACTTAACACCAAGTGTAAGATTTAAGGATGTCTAAGTCAATAGGAAGAATTCCTCCTTTTCCTATATACACAACAAGGTAAACCCTGAAAACTGACATTGCTACAAAGGATACTTTAGAGGTTCCGCATGACATGAAGCATGGAAGATATTTTAATAAGTGCTGAACATCTATGATGCTCTCTGATTGGGAAACAGGGAGTGAGAGCATCCTCCCTGGGCTGCCTTGGAAATAAGAACTCTTAATGTAACTGGCTTGCTTCCCCAGAAAAGGCACCATGCCATGTTATGACGCAAACAGTAACAGCTAGTAAAGTTGTTCCCAGGCTTGGCTTATAGTCATATTTAAATCCATGTAACTTGGGGTCAGTTGTAAGTAAGAGCTCACAAAAGACCATAAATAACCACCTACATCAGGGCTAAATCTGTGACTTCAGGGACACAGGAGTGAATTACTAACTCCAAACAGACCATGCTTAATACATTTGTATATAGGAAGATTAACTCAAAAGCCTCTTTACCCTGAAAATCAATTCTTCCCTTCTTAATACCTGGCTCATGTGGAGACAGTGGGGGTTAGAGACCTGGATGCCCAATGGCACCAACAAAGAGATACACTTGCATCTTCAGACTGTCATTAAATCAGAGCCATATTTCCCATCTACACTGTGTTCATGCCAGCGGCTAAAGATTTATGTTTATATAGTAAACCACCAAGATAAATATTTGTAAAGAGCTAAGAGATTTTGGTTTCTTTTAACACTGTTCTTTCTCAGAACAACTTTCACTTCCATACTCCCTGCCCTTTTATATCCACCCTTCATCCTCTCTGATTTGTAGTGCATTCTCCAAATCTATACAACACTAACAGAACTTCAAATTGAACCCTTGGAATTCTTCCTGATGTAAAATGTGGTTTCTATATTGGAGCCCTAGATAAGGCAGCACAAAACTCCTGTTCATTTTTCCCCTGCTCCCATGCTCTGGATTGCTAGGAGGAGGAGGGCAGTGATCAGGGAGAGTCCACAACAAAGCAATGCAGTGGGAAAAAGATACCTTTTGGGGTCACCCTGCAATGTTAAACTCAAGTTAATCCCATTTATAATACTTAGCTTTAGTTTAGAACTATATGTATTCATGTGCATGTGTGTATATTATATATATATATATAATATATATATAATGCGTATATAATATATATAATGTGTATATATAATATGCACACTTTACATATGCTTTAAACTTCTACTTCTGGTATTTTGTTATATATAACAGTGGGTCTAGGAAGCAAAAAGCCTAAGTAAAAATACTAGTCTCAGTATTTTTTTTTAATGTTTATTTATTTTTGAGAGAGACAGAGAGAGAATGCGAGTGGGTTAGGGGCAGAGAGAGAGGGAGACACAGAATCCGAAGCAGGCTCCAGGCTCTGAGCTGTCAGTACAGAGCCCATCGTGGGCTTGAACTCACAAGCTGTGAGATCGTGACCTGAGCCGAAGTCGGATGCTAAACCGACTGAGCCACCAGGCGCCACCCCCCCCCCCCGCCCCCCCGCCTCCGTTTTTTTAAATGTTTATTTCTAGTCTCAGTATTTTTATCGCGATTTGGGGGTAATTCACTCCAATTTTGTTCTGATTATCCATACCTCAGTTATATGGATTATGTGGAGACAGTGGGGGTTAGAGACCTGGATGCCCGATAGCACCAAAAAAGAGATATGCTTGCATATCTTGTGGGTGCCCGATTTCCACCTGGGTGGCTCAGTCTGTTAAGCGGCCGACTTCAGCTCAGGTCATGATCTCACAGTTTGTGAGTTTGAGCCCTGCGTCAGGCTCTGTGCTGACAGCTCAGAGACTGAAGGCTGCTTTGGATTCTGTGTCTCCCTCTTGCTCTCTGCCCCTCCCTTGCTCGCTCGCTCTCTTTCTCTCTCTCTCCCCCTCTCAAAAGTAATAAAATAAACATTAAAAAATAATTTAAAAAAAAGAATAGTTTCTGGTGTGTTGTAAACACAAGTTTAGTTTCCCTCCTTTGATTGATTCCTATTAAATTAATAAGTATATAAAACCCTCATATACTGACTCCTAAACACATTATAAGTCAAGGTTATTATCACATTCTTTAGCTTCCTGTGTTCTTACACTGTCCCTTCTTCACCTTCATATAGAAAGCCATATTACTTGGGCTGATTTTAAACAGTATATACTACCCAATAAAAATGTATACATATTTTTTAAGCACACTTGAAATCTCATCTATGTTAAATAGGTTCAGGCTCTGGTCTGCCTTCCACTTGTTACTCGGTCAGTGCAGCCTCTGTACCCACACAGGAGGAGGTGTACAAATGGCCTCTCTGTTTACTAACCACAAATCTGCTGACATGAGAAGGTAATTTGAGAATAATGAACATTCCTTCAAGGTATACTCTGAATCTACTGTAAATTCTTCCCTTTAAGTTTACTCATCTATCAAATAGAACAGGAGGTTTTCACCTTATCTTGTGGAAATTGCTGCCAAGTGGATATATTGATTTAGCTGGCCATTTAATGGGCTGAATGTCTATTATATTTTACCACATTGGTAAATGGGGTTTATTTAATCCCATTCTCAGTTTAAAAGGTTTCAGCATTGATAAAATCTGCAAAGACAGATGTGCAATAAATTGTGCTCTTTTAATGGAATTACTACAGAGAATAAAATGCCAAAGAAAGATGCTCACCCGAAAGCGTAAATCGCCTAAGGATTTCTCTACTTCAAATATATTTTGGAGGAAGTGCTGTTGACAAGTTGAATTATTTAACCCTTGTAAATACAGCTTCTCTTTCAAAAAATTATTTCCTTCATGTCAAAGTCATTTACTCACAAGCAAAGAAAAGAGAAAGAATGGAAATTATACCATCTATTGGATTGCTTTATACAGCAAATTGGAATAATGTAAGCAAGATCAAATTTAATTTTATATTAATGACCCACAGCACCTTTCTCTGTGGTAAGCAAGCTCTGCACCTTAACTTCAATATACATATTGACCATTTGCCTCAAATCCCCCCGCCTGCTTGCTTCACAATTGATTGCCAGTTTACTGTATGTGTTGTTCCAATGCTAAATGTCTGTTTTAAATCTAATTGTTTCATTTGTATATTTCTGCAAGACTCTTAGGAATATTAAATTCTATTCTTCATTTGGCCTCCACAGAGATTTTACCCAAAATGAAAAGTACTAAATATACATGAATAATGTTTGTATCTCCAGAAGACTAATCCATGCTATAGTGATTTTAGAAAAAAATATAAAAGTCTAGAAGATGGGGCGCCTGGATGGCTCAGTCGGTTAAGCGTCCGACTTTGGCTCAGGTCATGATCTCGCATTTTGTGGGTTCGAGCCCCATGTCGGGCTCTGTGCTGACAGCTCAGAGCCTGGAGCCTGCTTCAGATTCTTTGTCTCTCCATCTCTCGTCCCCTTCTATGCTCATGCTCTATGTCTCTCTGTCTCCCAATAATAAATTAAAAAAAAAAAAAGTTAAAAAAATAAAAAAAAAAAGTCTAGAAGAAAACATTGAAGGAATAAAGAAAATACACAAATCAGTCAAAACTGGCCATTGTTTTTGTTCACTTAAAAAATTCCCATGAGATGAGGCTCCTGGGTGGCTCAGACGGTCAATCGACCAACTTTTGATTTTGGCTCAGGTCATGATTTCATGGTTTGTGAGTTCAGGCCCCACATCGGACTCCATGCTGACCATGTGGGGCCTGCTTAGGATTCTCTCTCTACTCTTGCTCTGCCTCTCTCTCTGTCTCTCTCAAAAATAAATAAACATTTTTAAAAGTTTTTTCATGAGGTGGTGCTATGTATGCAATTTATCGTTTGCTTTGACTCAGCATGATATTATAAGTATTTTATTAAAACTACCATTATAGGGGCGCCTGGGTGGTGCAGTCGGTTAAGCGTCTGACTTCAGCCAGGTCACGATCTCACGGTCTGTGAGTTCGAGCCCCGCGTCGGGCTCTGGGCTGATGGCTCAGAGCCTGGAGCCTGTTTCCAATTCTGTGTCTCCCTCTCTCTCTGCCCCTCCCCCGTTCATGCTCTGTCTCTCTCTGTCCCAAAAATAAAAATAAACGTTGAAAAAAAAATCTTTAAAAAAAAACTACCATTATAAAAATATCATTTTACATGGCTGCATAGTAGTCTGTTTCATGGATGCATGATCATATTTTTGAATATCTACTTAAATTTTTTTCTTCCATTGTTATTGAGATATAATTGACATACAATAATGTATAAGTTTAAGGGTATAACATAATAACTTGGATTATTTGTTTTTATTCTGTTGAGTTATAGGAGTTCTTTATATATTTTAGATATTAATGCCTTATCAAATATATGATCTGCAGATATTTTCTCCTACTCCTTAGGCTGCCTTTTTATTTTGTTGATGGTTTCCTTTGCTGTGTAGAAGCTTTTTAGTTCAACATAGTCCAACTTGTTTATTTTTTATTTTGTTGCTTGAACTTTAGGTTTCATATCCAAAAATCATTGCCAAGACCCATGTCATGGATATCCACTTTTATTACTTTTATTTCTGAATTTCTGCTCTCATAAGTAATGCCAGAAGAGATCATCTAAATTTAATATTTTCCCTTAAGATATTACTGGATCAGGATGTGTACATTTTTTTAATTTTATTTTTATTTATTTATTTTTTCAATATATGAAATTTATTGTCAAATTTGTTTCCATACAACACCCAGTGCTCATCCCAACAGGTGCCCTCTTCAATGCCCATCACCCACTTTCCCCTCCCTCCCACCCCCCATCAACCCTCAGTTTGGTCTCAGTTTTTTTTTTTTTTTAATTTTTTTTTTCAATGTTTTTATTTATTTTTGGGACAGAGAGAGACAGAGCATGAACGGGGAAGGGGCAGAGAGAGAGGGAGACACAGAATCAGAAACAGGCTCCAGGCTCTGAGCCATCAGCCCAGAGCCCGACGCGGGGCTCGAACTCCCGGACCGCGAGATCGTGACCTGGCTGAAGTCGGACGCTTAACCGACTGCGCCACCCAGGCGCCCCTGTTCTCAGTTTTTAAGAGTCTCTTATCCTTTGGCTCTCTCCCACTCTAACTTCTTTTTTTTTCCTTCCCCTCCCCCATGGGTTTCTGTTAAGTTTCTCAGGATCCACATAAGAGTGAAAACATATGGTATCTGTCTTTCTCTGTATGGCTTATTTCACTTAGCATCACACTCTCCAGTTCCATCCACGTTGCTACAAAGGGCCATATTTCATTCTTTCTCATTGCCATGTAGCACTCCATTGTGTATATAAACCACAGTTTCTTTATCCATTCATCAGTTGATGGACATTTAGGCTCTTTCCATAATTTGGCTATTGTTGAGAGTGCTGCATGTGTACATTTTTAAGCTCTAGATACATATTACCAAATGGTTTACAAAAAATATATAAAGTGCACAAAATTTATCTGGAATTCTAAAACCTAAACTACCTTGAAACTTAGAAGTCTTTTCACAACTCATTAAGTGACAAAATTTGACTTGAACTCATCTAGTGTCAAAAACTAACCTGAGCCGATATGATGTGAGGTGTCAATGCCTTCCATCCAAAAGTATTAAGAACACACCTGCAATTGAACAAGTTGGGTTTAATTACTCAGTGTAGAACATACACCATAAGGAGCCCAGGAGGATCAGTAAGGGTGTTTTGTAAAGAACCAGTTACTGGTCTTGGGTTTGTTTGGGTGACACTGGAGACTCTAGGAAAGTGGAGTTAACTCTAGAGAGGATGCTGCTAGAGGCAAGAGCAAATCTTTGGGTATCTCATCAATCATATCTATACAAAGGCAGGTTACAGTGAAATAAAGCTTTGCCAATACACAAGTGGTAAAGAAGTAGCAGTCACTCATTTTAGCCAAGAGAGTAAATGTTTGGTACATTTTTGTTTGTTTGTGCTTAGACGAAATTATTCAGTGGCCATGTTTTATTTCACTTTATCATAAAATCAGACAAATATCATCTAAGATTGGATTCTGTGGGATTGCTTATGTAGGATAGTAGGAGAATAGCATGATCTAGCTGTGAGTACAAGACAACTTCTAGACGTGAAACCTTTTGTTTTACTTTCTCAGAGGCTTATTATATACTTTATTGTTCTGTTTTATAAAATAGCCATAGATTTGCTGCAGAAATAATAAAAATTTGTCTTATGGATGCCAAAAATTGTCTTGATTTTCAACTATCTGGAAAAAATTGAATATCAATATGCATTTGTCCCCAGGCTTTTAAGAGAAGAGTATTTGGAACTATACCATTTTATAATTGTATATACAAATGAAGTGGATGGGCCATTTCATTGCATACTAGTCAGACTAACTTCACTTTTAGAGAGTTTATTTTATTGCATAAGTGGTGTGATGGGCACACTTCCTAACTGGGTGCCCAGCATGTGAAGCTCTAATATCGGAATCAAGTATGATAAAAGTTACAGTCCACAGGCACTGTGGCTCCTACGTCCCCACTGTTCATGAGTTCTACCTACGGTCACTCTGTGGTTGCCTACCCCTCCCATTATCTTTTCACGCAGCTCTTGTCTAAGTTCCGCAGTGACTATCTTAGGAGGAACTAGATGGATACAGAAAAAGAGGTGCCAGGAGAGGAAGGGGTACTGACCAGAAGACAGGAATTTAGCTGTCTCAGAAAACAGATATTACCCAAGAGAGGGACAGGTTTTCTCTTTCTGTTTTCTGGAGATGCCCAATGATTTTAAGCCTGTGGCGGAAAGAGGAGAAATGAAACCACTTCTTGTTCATGCCCATGCCTCTAAGGTTACTTTTATCAGACAGTGACAATAATTTGAAGCAGATCAATATTCATAGTGTTTGACATATTAAACAAACATTAAGGGATGCCTGGGTGGCTCAGTCGGTTGAGTGTCTGACTTAGGCTCAGGTCATGATCTCATGGTTCATGAGGTTGAGCCCCTTGTTGGGCTCTGTGCTGATAGCTTGAAGCCTGGAGCCTGCCTCAGATTCTTGTCTCCCTCTCTGTCTGCCCCTCCCTTTCTCTCTCTCTCTCTCTCTCTCTCTCTCTCTCTCTCTCTCTCAGAAATAATAAACACTTTAAAAATCTTTAAAAATGTTAAAATTGCTCTTTAATAAATGTATATAATTCATTGAAATGAAATCAAGAAAGCATTTTGTTCTCAGGACCATGCATCTACCAGTAGTCCAAAACTGAATGGTATTGAAATATCCTGGACTTATTGTTCAAAATGTATTTTCTCAGCTATTACTCCATTATATTCAGATCCAAGAGGCCTGTGGTAGAGCCTCGGCACCTGCAATGCATGGACTTTGTTGGGAAAAACCTTACAGAAGATATACTTCACCCTTTGAACCAGAAATGTAAATCAGTTATCAGCTTCTCTCCTAATCATGGATACTGTTAACAAGAAGTCCTGGTAAATAAATGGGTGTTTTAGGCAGCTTTGCTGTGATGAAACACTTTGGACATGGAATGTAGAATTATTTTTAATCCCTGATCTTAAAATATGCTTATCTGTGAAAACCTTTTAGAGAAAACTATCCTACTAAGATGGCTTTCATAAAAAACCTTCAGAATGGCAAGTTATAGTTAGATATTGGAAACTGTTGGAACAACACTTAACTTCAACTCTCATGCTGGAGAGGTTTGAACTATAATCTGAACTGTTCAAAAAAATGAATTTGATATTACACTCAGGCACCAATATTTTTAGCACAGGACTTTATGATTCCTTCTAGAATGCAATGGCCTGTGTTGATCCAACACAGAATAGGATAGCAGAGAAAACTCCTTCTTGTGTTTCTCAAATGGGGAAATAGAATCAGTAGACTGAGTGTGGGGGTGGAAAAGGTAACAATGAGAAAATGATTTAAGACATTTGCAAGAGGGCATAAAGCAAATCAGGAAATAAAGCAAGTTGTTCATAAGCAAAAGATAAAATTGAGTAGGAACCCATACAAGGTTCATTAGTACAATTGTGAACTCAGAGTGTACCATTAGGACATTTAGGCAACATATAAATCAGTTATTTCATCTACTCAAATCATTCTTCCTTAGATTAACACTTGTTCCCTATTATTTGTCATTGCTACATAGAAATATCCCGGACTCCTTTTCCTTTATGAAATCAAACATCAGCCAAATATCTTAAAAACTCATACTGGCTTATAATTTTCATTAAGAGTATCAGTGCTCACTAGGGCAATACAATGGCTATTAATGTTATCATTCATTATCATTATAATAACTACTATTCTCTAGAAACTTACTAGCCCAATCTGGGCCAGATTCCTGGGCCAATAACTTACTGACTAAACCCCTAAGTTCACTTTTTAAAAGCTGAAATGAAATGCAAATGCAGTTTAAATAAAGTTATGTGTAGGTGCTAGTGTTTTCTACCAGATGGTTTCCCTAGCACCAGGAAACCTACATGAGCCCTTCTAGGAAGCTGCCCATGGGTTCTCCATAGAGGGGAGAAGAAGTGGAGACAAAGAGAAAAGGGACAAATCCATGAATCAAGTATCTTTTCTGAAAATGATTTTCTATCACGGAGCAGTTTTTCAAACTCTGTAGAACATTCTTCTCTCTTTTGTGCTCAATATGGGTACTAAAGAAACCTTACTTAAGAATAAGCCATGATTTTTTAAAAGTTCATCTCTGATGTAGTATTAGGTACAGGCAGATATTTCAGTCTTCTTAGACTCAGTTGTTAATGAAGCCACATTGGTGTCCACAGAATTAGCAAAATGTTATGGAATTTTCTATAACAATTCTTATTTTAAACATTATTTTCTTCTTTCCTCACAAAACATTGAAATACCTGGAAATACTACTATGTTTCTATAACTTACAATAAAGAAAATGTTTTTCATTTTTAAGCCCTGATTTTTTGTTTGGAAATCATTATTTTATTTTAGAATATGTTTCATTTATATAATACCTATCCAGTTTGAAAAGTAAAATGTCAGGCGAGGAATGAGGATGAGTATTTTAAGTTCCAGCCCTTGATCCTTGTACTGACTATGACTCTGAACTAGGGCTCTCAAGCTTCTCTGACTAGTTTTCTCCATCTCAGAAACCATTTCTGAGTTTGAGAACCCATGAACACATTGTTTGACTTACCAAAACACTAGCGTTTTCTTTGCCTCCCCAGTGCCATCTTTTTCTCATCTTCCTGTGTCTGTGCTTTCAGAGTGTCTTTTGTCACTTTGAAATAATCACTTTGCAAACACATTCAGGACTAGAGAAGAATCATTTGCCAGGTCTATTTCTCTTTGAGCGAAACTCCCCTTTTTCACATCGGACCTGCTTCAACAGAAGTGACCATAGCATCAAAGGAAATAAAATGAAAAGGTTAAAGGAAGGATAAAATGAAAGGAAAGAAAATTAAAAAAAAAAACACACACAAAAAAAAAAACAGAAAAGAGGGAATGGGTAGAACGCATGTTTGAATTCTGTATTAACAGCAATATTGGAGATCAGTGTCAAAAATTAAACAGCAGTGTTGTAGTCTAGGCACCTGGATAAAAACATCTCACTTATCCAGATTTTTTCATTAATGTATCAAGCTATATAGATTTTCAAATAACTGTAGTTCATACGTTTAAGAACTTCTCAACTACTTGGGATAAAAAGCATTTTTAAATATGTCACATTCATTTCTGATTATAATATACTGTCTGTGGATTTTTAAAGTTTAAACCATGATTCTTTTGTAATTTCCTCCCATTCAATATTGTGCAGAGTTAGCTTCTCAGTTTTTCTAGACCTCTTACCAGCAGTTCGATGCATGAATGGTTAGATGTGTGACCATATGGAGGCAGAGCAGAGAAGCAAACAGTATTCTGTTCCAAGTGCCAGAAGATCCAGTTTATCATTCCAGCTCAGCTACCTGCTGCTGGGAGGTCTTGGGTAAGGCGTGTAACTTTTTTAGGACTATTTAACTCATCTCTAAAACAAAGGCTGAACCCTCTGCCAACCCACTATTTTGCCTCCACAAAGAAAGAGTAGGAAGTATAATGTAATGTTTTTTTTTTAATTCAAGAATACAATAGCAGCAGTTTTATTTATATCAATATTATAATTCAAAATGAATCCTCATATTACTAATTTGTCATTGCATGTGGACAGGAAGATTATTTTATCTCCATTCTACAGGCTTAAAGAGATTGATCACTTGCCACTGAGTATACTAAAGTATGATATGCAGGTTAAAAGTTGTTACATGCAAAAAAAAAAAAGTATCAGTGATCAAATAAGTTTGAGAAATGCTATATAAAGAGAGTTTTAACTTTCTTTCTTGCAAGACCTCTCAGAGGTGTTAATACTGTCACATAGCCCATGGATGTGTAAGATAAGGAGACAGATTTGCTGCAGCATATTCAATTCCACACAGCCTGAGGGACTACTTCTGCAGAGCACTATTGGAGAATCTCTTCTAATATTAGATAGCTAGCAATTTGCTGGAATTGGCTAAAAAAATGAAGCCAGGTTTTCTCAAACCAAGAAAAGAGTTGCTTCCCCCAAAATGCAGCAGGGTGGACAGAAATACGACAATTGTATTGAACAAGGCTTTGTTGACACCCCCTTCCTTTGCTAACTACCAAAATTTTAATCTCTCCCTTTCTCTCTAGCTCTGCCTGGCTCTCTGTCCTATTCCTCCTCCTTTACCCTTTACACCTTCTGGCTACCGTATTATACATACGTTTCTCACATGGACAACTAAAACGAATCAATGAGCGGAAGTAAGTATGTGGTAATGATCAAAGGACGATTCAAGATGTTTGCAAGAGAGCTTGAAACAAATCAGGAAATTAAGCAAGTTGTCAATAAGCAAAAGAGAAAACTGAGTAAGAACCCAGACAAGTTCCATTAGGATAATCGTGAACTCGGGAGTCTCACCCACCTGTGTGTCGGGTAATAGGCACACAGACCTCAGTACCAGCTGTGAACCCTGTAGTAGCCTGTGACCTAGTTCTACATCCCTTCTCAACTATGGTTGAGAGCACTTGGAGAACACTGCCTGGGCAGTCACCCCTGAGTGAGAGAGCCTTTGTGGAAGTTCAGGTCTCCAGAGAAGTTCCAGGACCCTGTTGCAACAAAAAATAGGAGTTTTAATGCATTAGAAAAGGTAAGAGAAACAGTTTGACTTTGCCCACATAACCCCTCCCCCATGTCAGTCAAACTTGGCCTAGTGAGACTGTCTCAGCCTGTGATTTTTCCTGCGGGAGAAACAAAGATCCCGGGCTCAGCTGTGTGGGACACTGCCAAAGAGATTCAGTTTTCTCTTGTGGTCTCCCGAGTATTAAATCGACAGCTCCGTGACTGGAAGGATAGCAATATCTAAGAGTCTTAGAGGGCATTAAAGGGGTGTGTTTCCTACTGATGGTGCTTGATATTCCATTGAGAAACCTGCCCAAGAGCTGCTGGGAAAGCCTGACCCACTGATCCCCAACTGCCGTGCAGCACCCCAGCACTCCCCATGCGTTACCCACACCCCCCTGCACTCTATGGCTGTTCCCTATGCATGCTTCTGAGGGCTAGGGCCTGAATGAGTTTTGGTAGACATCTGGGGATCACACACGGAAAGCAAGGTTCCATTTTGTTGCAGCACATTTCATTGTAGATACAGAAATAACCAAGGTGCTCAGGGACAGATGTATGGTTAAAGAAATGGGTACATATCTATGCGATGGCATGTTATGCTGCCATATAAAATAAGGAGTTCCTGCCTTTTGTTAACAACGTGGATAAACCTTAAGGGCATTATGCTTTGTGAAATAAGTCAGACAGAGAATGGCAAATACCGTATGATCTCACTTCTACGTGTCTACAAAAGCCATACTCAAACAGAGAATAGAGTGGTGGTTACAAGGGCCTGGTGATTGGGGAAATGAGGATTTGTTGGTGAAAGGGTACAAATTTCTACTTAGAAGGTGAGTAAGTTTGGGGGATATCATGTACAGCATGGTGATTAGAGTTAAAAATAGTTATTGTATACTTGAAAGCTGTTAAGGAGTACGTCTTAAATATTCTTTCCCCCAAAAAGAAACGGCAATTATGTGACATAATGGAGATATTAGCTAATGCTCTGATGGTAGTCATTTTGCAATATATATGTATCAAATCAAACCTTAACTTACACAATGTCATATGTCAATTCTACCTCAATAAAGCTGGAAAAGAGCACAGAATATCATAATTTTAAAGTTGCTTATGATTCCTGATTTTTAATATTTTTTAACTCATTACTTTTAAGCTTCATAATAGTAATAGCACTATCTGTTCAAATGTCTATTTTTCATTCAGCCATTCTCAAATGAATTGTGGCCTAAGAAACTAGAGTTCATCCATTTGTTTAGATCAAGAAATAACCTGTTTGATCTTTCTTTCCCTGAATTAAGGCTTTGGGAATAACCCTAACTGTCCCTTCTCACATGACAACATTTTCCAAGTGATGGCCATTAACAAATCCCTCTTCAGTATCTTTTGCAGGCTCAATGTCCTAAGGTGTTAGTAAAGCCCTAAGTATGACACTTCCTAGATCTATACTGGCTCCCAGATCTGGATACTTTCATTTGTCAGTGTCACAAATAAAATGCAGAGGTATCAATCAGTGATTGTAACCATATCTGTTGCTCGGAATTGCCTGGAAAGGTTTTGCTTCAGTGAGTTAAGGAGGGGCTCACACAGTGTAATTTTATAAAGAGTTTGAGTACCACTGAGCTAGCCATTAAAATCAACTCTCTCACTATCCCCACACATATCCTCTATCCCCTAGGCTAATCTGTTTGCTATTCCTTGAGCAACATTTCCACATACCCACCATCTGGCTCTTTAAAATGAAAACAGCTTCTTGTTGAAAATACCTTTATATTTTTCTCCTGAACTCATATGCATTACTAAATTAACCCTTTCTTGAATGTCTGTCTGAAGCCTATATGGTAATCAGATCAGTTCTTTATTTCTTTCATATTTTCTCAGCGCTTCGGAAGAATGAGTCAAACATTGTTTATTGTGATGTTCAAGGAAAATTACCTCCTGGCAAGTCATATTTTCCTACACAAGTGTATCATACATATCTTAAAGGCAGTAATACCCATGTTACTGCCATTTACTCATTTAATTAGGTAACATAATACAGCATATTACTTGAATCAGAGGAATTCTTTTTACATAGGGGTTTCTCTCAAACATTTCAGTCCTCCCTCAATGGCACCATCCAACACAGATAATTTATCCTTTAAGTTCAGGACTGATATTTATCATTATCCTAAGGATAATTTTGTATCAATATTTTACCAAATGCTAGCGAGACCTGCTCTAGCATTCTCTTCTTTTTCTGACATTGCAACTTTGAATCTGTTTATAATGGTCCTTTTCACTCTCACTACCTTATCCCAGCCTGTTTCACCAGCATGGATTCTAAGGATTGGATCTTAGCAATGCAATGCGTAGAAAAGCCATGCAAACAACATGGCCTGTGCCAGAGGAAAAGGAGGGAGGCAGTAAGAATGAGCACTTTTACTTACCCCAAGATACCTGACTTCAGTCACTTAGCCAACAATCAGGAAACATGAACAAAAAATCAATGTTATGGACATTTTAGTATTTTTATGTTATTTGGCAAGGGCATAAGGAATAACTGGCACTAGCCTGACCTCAGTCATTTTTCCCTAAGAAGATATTGAGGAAGTATGCACAGACAGAACAGCAGCAGATAGCAAACTAAATACCATTTTTTCTTATTTGGTGGTGACAGCCTTTAAATACTGTTGGTAAAACTGGGTAGACTCAAACCATCAGAAAGGCAGTAGACCCTTGCCTTTTCCCTCAGCCCAAGTCCAGACATTGAGCTCTTATCCCCCTCTGCCTCACTCAAACAACAGGAGCACTAAAAAGTGATGCAGACATGTGTACACATGTGCATACACACACACACACACACACACACACACACACACGCACACACACAGAAAATGTGATTCAAAACAAAAGAAAGCAAAACACAACAACAACAAATAGAAGAATATATAAATATCCAGGCTCTCTGTTCAGTTTATGCTCTTGTTTCATAAATACAAATGGAAACTTTGTTACCTCCCCAACACACAAAATGATTTGTGTAGCCTACATGGGGTCCCCAAGTCTATATGTTGGAATAATTAAATTAGCTTCTCTCTGCTGTGTATAGAGAAAGAAAGGGGAAAGAGAGTGCTTCATGTTCTAAACATCACTGTGTACCCAGTTCTCACTCGTCAGTCACACTCTGGCTCACTCTCACTTTCTTCAGTCTATATTTTGTTTTTCCTCAGTAATTCTAATTATTTGATTCTTTACATTACTTATCAGCTAATTCCACATATTTTGGATTATTATCTGTTTCCTCTACCCCTTTCACCAATAGGGTTTTGAATGTTTCTAGAATTTTGTTAGGTAGACACTTCCTACTACTTTTACTACTGTTTGCACAATACTGGGCTCAATAAAATTGGGATATATTTGTGCACCTGACAGAATAGAAGTCATCTGAGTAGAACCAAAATGGAATGAATACAAATCTAGGCTACTGGATTAGCTGAGCAAATTATAGTGATTAATGAGATGATGGCTGCTTCTCTCATAATAAACATACCTGCAGTTTAATTCTATCTGATTTTAATTCTGTGTTTGTAGAACTAATTATTCCCAAACCTCATAAGTTGTATGATATAAAAGAACAAATATTTTTATTTCTTTGTTCCCTATGCCTGCCTTCTCAAATAACCATGAACTAGAGCTTATTTAATGTTTCTGTTACATTTTTTGTGACAGAATAATTCATTTCGGTGTGAAATATTTTTATATAAAATAAATATTCTTTTGGGTAAACATTTTGGGTATCAAATTCTCTATAAGAATGACATTGAGAGACTATGACCAATATTTGATCCACTATGTAAGGCACAACTGGTATATAAAGACTGATTTCTGGAGCCGAGTTTTAATGTAGAGTTGATGTTCATGCTGTAATATTCAAGCAATACAGTTTTGTAAATAACACATACACACATACACCCTCCTATCCAAAGCCAAACTTTATAACTAACGTTGATGTTAGGTCTTATCAGTCATTGAATTCTAAAGTGTAAATTGTAGGGACACCTGGGTGGCTCAATGTGTCAAGTGTCCGACTTCGGCTCAGGTCATGATCTCATGGTTCGTGGGTTCAAGCCCCACATTGGGCTCTGTGCTGACAGCTCAGAGCCTGGAGCCTGCTTCAGATTCTGTGTCTCCCTCTCTCTCTGCCTCTCCCCTGTTTGCGTTTTGTCTCTCTCTCTCAAAAAGAAATAAACAAGTGTAAATTGTCATCTGGAGAATATTATGTCCATCCTATTCAGAGAGCAATAAAGATAAGACAATCAATGTTAAAAAGAAGTCAATATAATTTAAGAAAAGCTTGAGAAACACCCAAATGTGTACTACTTGGCATCTGGTTAAGTACATTTCTGACACATTCACAGAATATGAATGCTAAATAGACAAAGCCAAATTTTATATTTTAAATTGTATAAAGTTATATATATTAAAACCTGTATCTTTATATCTGTATCTATCTACATATGTATATTTATCTTTATATTTACCTCTCTCTATATATATACATATATATATATATCTTTACATACATTTATTTATAGAAGATATAAGAATATTTTATGTGGAAATTTATTATATAACTTTATAATACATGTGTGGAAGATGTCTGATTTTTATTACATGAATTTTTTCTGCTTTGATGTTCTTAGTATGTACATGTGCTAATATTTCAATAGAAAATGGAATATCATGTGTTTTATGAATTTTTCATTTTTTTTCTTTTCTTTCACAGTTTTATTGAGGTATAATTGGCTGATAAAGTTACAATATGCTTATAGTGTACAACATGATGTTTTGATATACATATTATGAAATATTTACCTCAATCAAGTTAATTCACACATGAATCACCTCATATAGTTACAGTTACCTTTCTGTAACTCATGAGATGAGAGCACACTTATGATCTACTCTCTTAGCAAATCTCAAGTATACAACACGTAATTATTAAATGTACATTAGATCCCCAGAACTTATTCATCTTCTCATTGAAAATTTATACCATTTGACAAGTTTTCCCCCATTTATCCCACCTTCTAGCCTGTGGCAACCACAATTCTACTCTGTTTCTGTGAGTTTTGTTTGTCTGTTTGTTTTTAGATCCCACATACAAATGATAGCATATAGTGTTTGTCTTTCTCCTTCTGGCTTATTTCTTTTAGTGTAATGTCCTTCAGTTTCCTCCATGTTGTCACAAATAATAACGTTTGCCTCTTTTTTGTGGCTGAACAATATTCCATTATATATATATATATATATATATATATATATATATATATATATCTCCCAATTTTCTTTATCCATTTATGTGCCCATGGGCACTTGTTTCAATTTTTTATAGTTTATTCATTTCAAGAGAGACAGAACAAGTGGGGGAGGGGCAGAGAGAGAAGGAGAGAGAAAATCCCAAGTGGGGTTTTGAATGAGGGGCTTGAACCCACAAACTGTGAGATGACCTAAGCTGAAACCAGGAGTCAGAGGCTTAACCGACTGAGCCACCCAAGTGCCCCCACCATGGGCACTTGTTTCAATATCTTGGCTATTATGGTTAATGCTGCAAAGAACATGGAAGTACTGATATATCTTTCAGATGATGAGATAATTGTGTTTCTTTTGGATATATACCCAGAAGTGGGATTTTGGATCATATGGTAGTTCTATTCTTAATTTTCTGAGGAAAATTCATACTGTTGCCCATAAGGGCTGTGCCAGTTTACATTGGTGGCAGCATTGTGCAGGGATTCTCTGCTCTCTACATTCTTACCAGCATTTATTTCTTGCTTTTTGATAATAGACATTTTAACAAGTATGAGGCAATATGTCATTGTGGTTTTGATTTGCATTTTTCTGATGACGAGTGATACTAAATATCTTTTCCTATACTTGCTGGCCACTTGTATGTCTTCTTTGGAAGAGTGTCCGTTCAGGTCCTTGACCATTTTTAATTGGGTTATCTGGTTTTTGCTATTGAATTCTAAGAGTTCCTTTTATATTTTTGGATATTAACCCTTATCTGACGTATGATGTACAAATATTTCCTACAATTCCATAGGTTTCCTTTTCTTTCTGTGGATTGTTTGCTGTGCAGAAATGTTTTAGTTTGATGTAGTCCCATTTGTTTATTTTTACCTTTGTTGTCTGTTCCTTTGGTGTCATATCCAAAAACTCATCGCTAAGGTGAATGGCAAGAATTGTTTCCTATGTTTTCTTTTAGGAGTTTTACAGTTTCAGGCCTTACATTTAAGTCTTAAGTCCATTTTTAGTTCATTTTTGTGAATGTGTAAGATAGGGATCTAGTTTCATTCTTTTACATGTGCATATCCATTTTCCCCAGCACCATTTATTGAAGAGACTATCTTCACCGATTGTGTATTCTTGGCACCTTTGTCAAAAATTAGTTGACTGTATATGTGTGAATTTATTCTGGGCTTTCTGTTCTGTTCCATTGATCTATGGGTCTGTTTTTTATGCCAGTCCTATACTATTGGGGTTCCTGTAGCTTTTTAATATTTCTTTTTTTTTTGTGAACTTTGGACTTACATTAACTCTGGCTAATTTCTCAACTATACTTAACCCGAATATTGATAGGAGCAAAGAGCTGGAGGTATAAACATTTTTACCATTATGTATTCATAATTATTACTGATTGCAAAGTTTATCAACATCCCTCTTCAGTCTTCATTCCTAGGATTATTAGAACTCCCCAAACTGCTTTCAACTGGAGTTAACACCTGAGTAAACTGCTGGATGAGATTAATCTTTGCAGAAAGACATGACTTGCTTCTGATATTAACCCAGGGGGCCTCATTAAATAAAACATTGATTTCAAGTAGGTTTATTGCTCCCCTCGCTCACTTGATTCCTGATAGCTCAAAATTAGTCTTATGCATCTTTTACTATTAATTGATGAGAGTATGAGATGTGCACAACATGACTCCAGCACATTTTCTTTCTTAATATCTTTTTCTCAAGCTATGTGAATAAAGATAGAATAAATAACATGATGGTGGAGAGTGGATTCCATCAGGGTAATGTTTAGAAGCATGGGTTAAAAAGTCCTCTAAATCTTTTCTTGAAACTTATAATCCATTGGTACATCATCCCATGGTCCAACTTTATAAAATAACATAGCAAATTTTCAGTGGAGTTATTAACTTTCCATTTTTTTCACAGTCTTTGGAATCGGGAGGAACCCGAACATGGATTTGACATGTATCAGGAGATTCTGGATTATAGGTGAGAAAAACAAAGGCTAAGTGAGTTAAAAATGACTCGAATTCCTTAACTTTGCATATTTTGCTATACTAAATATATCTTATATTATTAGATCCTAACAACTTGTATGGGCAATTCAAACATTTTTATTTTATTTCAGCATATGCCAGATACTATTATTAGGTTCTAGAACTATGAAAATGCTAACAGCCAGTTTACTCATAATTTCTTTCCTTCCAGACACTATTACTTTATATTTATTACTTTAAAAGTAGTATTGTTATCCATATTTTATATTCTTCTGATGATCAGAAGAATTGAATGCTTTTCTTAAACCCACATAGAGAGGTGCTGTCAGGGGCACCTGGGTGGCTTGGTCGGTTAAGCGTCCAACTTCGGCTCAGGTCATGATCTCACGGTCCGTGGGTTTGAGCCCCGCGTCGGGCTCTGTGCCGACAGCTCAGAGCCTGGAGCCTGTTTCAGATTCTGTGTCTCCCTCTCTCTGTGACCCTCCCCCATTCATGCTCTGTCTCTCTCTGTCTCAAAAATAAATAAACGTTAAAAAAATTTATAAAAAAAAAAGAGGTGCTGTCAGAAATACGATTCAAACTCAAGTAACTGCTAATACACTAATGCCAGAAAGCAACTGTATATCATAGATTAAAATAAAAATTAAAGTATATAGAACATAAAGTTGGTAACTTTTAAATTTTTTTCCAAGACATAAAATAAATGCAGTTACCTTTACTTTTTACTATGATTTAATAATAAAAACACAGTCCTCCTCTAGGAAAGGCAGAGGTATTACTCCACAGAAATGCCACTTGGGAACTCTTCAGAACCATAGATATTTTCCAAAAGAGTGTCATACCTTATGAGGAAAAATAAATGCAAAAGAAGAGCAGTACATTCAGCAATATATGTACATACAGGTGTAGTTCACACGAGATTCAATTAACTCCATCAGAATTGGGTAAAAGTAATAATATTTATCAAAATTTTACCAAAGGAGACAGTATCTGAGAATTGAAAGATAACTCAGAGTTGGGGGGGGTGGTTGCTGAAAGGAAGAGTTCTATATTATTCAAATATTTTATCAATGTAAGCCTGTAAGTTCTCAAGGCAGGGCTCAAATACATGAAACTCTGTGTATTGATCACTCTCTTACTGTGGACTCTTAGAGACCTTTCTAGTTCTATGGAGAATAAACGCAAGAATAAGAATGTATAGATGTAGTGATTACCAGTGGTTGAGCCAAAGCACAAATACATGGAATGATCTAGGTACTAGAATTCCTATGTATGTGATATTGAACATGAGTAGGGTTGGTTGCAAGCTGAATAAAGCTTTGCAGAGGGTTGAGATTGACTACTACCTCCATCACTTACCACTTGGACAATTTCATGATTCAGTTCCATGATTTTTTATTAGCTGCAAAACAGTTTCAATACTATCCTTCAATATTTTGAGACTAAAATTAAGTATTCCTGGTAAAGCATTTATCCTATAGTAGTGTCTCCTGATTCAGTGATCTTGGCTTCCATTCTTGAACTCTCCTCCTGTTCCATAATCCTCTACCAGTGCCAGAAAACCATTTCCTCAGGACTGCACTGAAGATTCCCATCCAGGGCAACATCTTTTGGTTGGACCTCTTGCCCCTAACTTCTGTCACTATTCTGTCTTCTTACCTTCCTTAAAATATAACCCTGCCCAGTTTCTCAATCCCATAAAACCTTATACATGTATTTTTTTAATGTTTATCTATTTTTGAGAGAGAGAGAGAGCACGAGCAGGGGAAGGGCAGAGAGAGAGGGGCTCTGGAGGATCCTCAGCAGACTCCGCTCTGAGAAGCACGCTAGAACTCAAGAACTGTGAGATCTGCCCTGAGCTTAAGTAGTAACTCAACCAACTGAGCCACCCAGGTGCCCCTGCATGTATTTACTTGCATTACAAAGAAATTCTTAATCTAACTAGTGGAAGGAAGGAAGGAAGGAAATGAGGAAATTAATGTATTTTAAAGGGATATTTCTAGAGAAATTTGTGTTGTGAAGTACATTAAACTGGGGACCAGTAATATTAACTGTTATATAAACTTTTAATGTTTTCTGGATGAAACAGATCAGGAGGAGAGGGTAAAAGTTGGTGACAGGAACAAACTGAGAAACAGTGTAAACAAAATTAAAAAAATTTACCATAGATCCCCTGCCTCTTGCCTTACTTTTTTTTTTCAATATATGAAATTTATTGTCAAATTGGTTTCCATACAACACCCAGTGCTCATCCCAAAAGGTTCCCTCCTCAATACCCATCACCCACCGTTCCCTCCCTCCCACCCCCCATCAACCCTCAGTTTGTTCTCAGTTTTTAAGAGTCTCTTATGCTTTGGCTCTCTCCCACTCTAACCTCTTTTTTTTTTCCTTCCCCTCCCCCATGGGTTTCTGTTAAGTTTCTCAGGATCCACGTAAGAGTGAAAACATATGGTATCTCTTGCCTTACTTTTACTCACATTGCCAGAGAAACTGAGTTCCATCTTTCTCATTGTTTACTTACCATATCATGACTAGGTGGTGAGCTGTGTCTTTTATTTAAGCATCCTCAAATACCTAGCATACTGTTGGATACAGAAGTTCTTAACAATATTTAGAATCAGTTTTCATGAATCAATGAATAAATACCCAGGATGTGAGGTTGGTGATAATAATGTTATAAAAATAATAGTAGTAGTAGTAATAATGATAATAATAATAATAATAATAATAATATGATAATAATGTTATTGTAATAATGATAATAATGTTATTGTAATAATGTCAGCCACCAATGTGACTGAGTTTAGGTATGTGACAAAAATCTCTCTTTTTTTTATGTTTATTTATTTTTGAGAGACAGAGAGAGAGCACAAGCAGGGGAGGGGCACAGAGAGAGAGGGAGAAACAGAATTCGAAACAGGCTCTGGGCTCTGAGCTGTCCGCACAGAGCCCAACAAGGGGCTCCAACCAACAGACCAAGAGATTGTGGGCTGAGCCAAAGTCAGATGCTTAATGGACTGAGCCACCCAGGTGGCCCACAAATTCTCTTTTTTGATGTTCTCCTAACTCATGGTAGAATGTCCCTCTGTTTAACCTGAATAATATATGACACATCTTCTTACATTGTTGTCTCTATATAGTTATTTCCATATCTTATCATTTTCCATCTTTAAAAGGTTTATATGTCCACCATAGAAACATCAGAAAGAAAATTGAAAGTTCAGAGTTAATGCTGTGACTCTGAAATTTTGGATATGCTCCCAATATAGGACTTTTAGGTGCCATAATACCCCATGGTACCATTTTGCAAGCCACCTAGGAACTAACATATATAGACCTGGGGGGAATTGACTTATGTACTTTTTGGATTGTGTTTAAAATTCAAATTTGACCTACAGGAGGAAATTTGAAATGTGAATTATCCTGCAAAAAAAAATAAGACATAGGAAAGTTCTATGAAGTTATTTGAGGACTTCTTTCATCTTGAGTAGATTGTCTCCCACATGATACTGATTTTTTTATGGATGTTTTATTTGTATCTGTTATAAATAAGTATCTCTTCCATCTGAAAATAGCTTAGATTCCAGAATTGGGCTTTCTGAACATTGAAGCTCTTCTCTCTTCCAGTGAATCAATAGAATAAGGGCTGTATATTTAGTCATGCTTTGTTCACCCAAGCTAGGCCAGAAGAAACTGTAAACCTTATTCTGATCCTTGAATATGTATATTGAAATAATATTAATGATCCCATATAAATAAATATCAGGAAATAATATTTGCAAAAATCGTCATATCAACAATCCCATAAGAATCTTGGGTTTTTTCTTCTGTGGGCAATGGTTCCAACTTAGCGTGCATGGTGACCTTCACCCTAGCAAGCAAGTTCATACCCCCAGCAGACACAGAAGTGGTTTCTGTTCTTGCAATTCCAAAGTAATGATTAATAACACCCCTTTTCACCCAGAGAAATAACACAGTTTTGATGATATATTTTATGATCACCTGTGAAACTCTCATCTCTTGATCCATAATCTTAACAGTCTATGTTAATTTTCTCAGTTGTCCGCTTTCAGCTATTACATGGCCATCTTCTGATGGCCATAATTGCATTTTATTTAGTATATCTTTCATTTGTTTCTCCTCTCTTGGTACATCCAAGGTGGTGGCTGCAAAAAATCCCAGAATTTTCTTCTATCTCTGCTAATGTCATCAAGCCCTTACCTATGTTCTTTTTGCAGTCTAGAAAGAAATTGAAAATCGGACTGCACAATTGGCTACCAAAGACCCTATCTCTGATTCTGTCCTTATTTCTGCTCTGGCTGGCAAATGTTGAATTCCAAGGGGGGCGGTGCTATATTTTTTTTTTAAAACAAGAGAGGTGGGGGGCTTGCATCATTATCCTGCTGCAGTTGAGATGCAGGGCATTTATGTTCTATCTTGTCTTTTTCATTAATTTGAACAGTTTACCTGTT
The DNA here is from genome assembly GCF_022837055.1 of Prionailurus viverrinus. Taxonomy (NCBI): domain Eukaryota; kingdom Metazoa; phylum Chordata; class Mammalia; order Carnivora; family Felidae; genus Prionailurus; species Prionailurus viverrinus. Next base: position 99,227,214 of record NC_062563.1, read on the forward strand.
TATTTTAAAGATAGGGAACTGTGGTTGACGTGTTCAGTTGGGGCAGTTAAAAGTTAACTTGATCTACATGATCTGAGTTAGGGGCCAGATAATCTAGAAACTGTAGCTGTGAGAGGAACCTCCTTTGGGTTAATTTGAATCCATAGAATAGATTTGAGAATATGTGTTTAAAAATGTAATTCTCACTCCTTCATGTATGCAAATTAGATGAAACTGAAGTAAGAAAAGTGACACTAAGTAGCAATCCTCCAGGGTCCAGCTTTAATGAACAGTTTATAATTATGTTGTACTTGTTTTGCATCTTTTCATATTTTCAGCCTGTTAGTGCCTCTCTGAAAGAAGAGTTTTTTGATTTCTCTTTCTGTTGCCTCATTATTGGTGCATAAAAATGCAACCAATTTCTATACATTGATTTTATACCCTGAGACTTTACTGAATTCATGGATCAGTTCTAGCAGTCTTTTGGTGGAGTCTTTCGGGTTTTCCATAGAGGGTATCATGTCATCTGCGAAAAGTGAAAGTTTGACTTCTTCTTTGCCAATTTTGATGCTTTTTATATCATTTGTTGTCTGATTGCTGATGCTAGGGCTTCCAACACTATGTAAGTGATGAACCATAGCAATCTACCCCAAAAACCAAGAGCATACTTTATACACTGTATTTTAGCCAATTTGACAATAAATTATATTTTTAAAAAAGGTGAGTTTTACAGAGCCATTGCCTGATATTCCTATTAAAATTCCTATTACCCCTAAACTTCAAGCAAGCCTTTTCCCAGATTTAATATTCTGTGATTTGTTGAATTAAGTTCTGAATCTTGATTTTCTCTGAATTTCCTGGGTTATTTATATACATGGTCAAATTCATCCTTATGAACTGAAAAGAGCAAGTTGTATCCATCTGTCTTCACCCTCTCATTGCTTTGACCACTGAAAAAGTTATTCTCTGTACTATTCTCAGCAATTTTAAGACATTTATTCTTTCATGCAGTAATATTTTTAACCTCCTAAAATGTGCTCAATGTTGCTTTCTATGTGTAGATTCAGCAGTAAAAAAAATAGTCAGGATCCTGCTCAATTAAAACTTACTTTCTTGCATGATGATGGGTGTAATGGGGAAGGAGAGGCAGATAATAAATTAATGAGTAAAAAATTTCTGATAGCAAACAGATCAGGAAGAATATGAAAAGAAGGTGCTGGATAAGAATAATTGCATACCTAAACAACATATAGAAGCCTCTCCAGGGGTTAATAAGATGCATTGAATTATATAAATTATGTATATTATATGTATGTTACATATAATAAGTATAAAATATAATATATATTGGCCCATGTCTTATATCTATATTGTAACTTTAATTATAAAAAAAAGCTTTCATCTCCAACATTGGAAAACTGTCAGACACAGCCATAAAATTGCCCTTAGGAGGAATGCTCATTAAATGATAAAATCCTCCTAAAGTATAAAATCTGGGTTTAAATCTATACTTCATATCTTATTTTCTATGTGGAATGGGCTAGTTATGTAATTTTTTGATACCTGAGTTTTCTTATCAATAAAATCAGTGAGCTCATACTAATCACTCAGGGGGCTTCTGTGAAAAATAAACAAAATAATATAAAGGAAAAATACACTCTCACTTTAGTTGTACAAAGAAGATACATAGTATATTTATGTTTCCAAATATCACTGTAGTAATTCTACAACTACTTAATAGAACTGGAACTCTCCTTCAATTCATAAAAATGAACTGCTGCTAGCTCAGACCAATGGTATTGCAGTATTAAAGTCATGCTTATCCAAGAGACTCTTAAAAACTGAGAACAAACTGAGGGTTGATGGGGGGTGGGAGGGAGGGGAGGGTGGGTGATGGGTATTGAGGAGGGAACCTTTTGGGATGAGCACTGGGTGTTGTATGGAAACCAATTTGACAATAAACTTCATATATTAAAAAATAAATAAATAAACAAAACATTAAAAAAAATTTTAATAAAAAAAAATAAGAAACCTAGAAAAAAAAATAATAAAGTCATGCTTATCAAGCTTGGAGATGAGTAAGAGGCCCAATAGTGTGTTAATGTAACAAACACTTATTAGACATTTACTATATGCCCAACACAGTACATGTTTCCATAATAAAAGAAAGCAGAGAACCTATTCTGAATTCTGGCAAATCTTCAAAGAAGGCCAACCAAGCATATGTCAGGTATATTATCTCATAGGTTGAGCCAATTTACTCTTTCTGAGCTAGGGGTTATTATTCCTTCTGTCTTGATTTAGCTTTGGTTTCTGTTTCAATTTCTAAAGCCTAATCTTAGAACATAGGCCCAGCTTTAAGTTCATCAAGCATCAACTCCATTCCAGGGACACCTGCTTTCCTAAGTATTATATGTGTATCTTCACAATGTCTCTCTGAGATAGTTATTACCAGCCAACTAATCCCCAGAATCAAACTGCCTATGCTTCAGTTGCTTATTCATACCTGGAAATAAGAACACCTACTTACCTTGTAGAGTCACTGTGAAGATTAAATTAATATCCTGGTGAAGTGATTAGCTTACTATCTTGCATGTAAGTACCCAGAATTCTGGTTAGGAGGATTGAAAGCGTTGGCCCTATTTTACAAATGGGAACAAGCCATGTGATAAGCCCTGGGTGTTATATGTAAGTGATGAATCTCTAAATTCTATACCTGAAACAAATTTTACCGTATGTATTAACTAACTAGAGTTTAAATAAAAACTTGAAATAAAAAAGTCTTGATCCAGAATTTACATTACGTCTATGTCCTAAAATAACTGTCTTCATCTCTGCTATCATCATCATTATCATTGAAGTCAAAATTAGTAGTATTGTTTAGTTAGTTCTTCCAGGAGCCTGGAATAGTCAAATGCACATTCTCTCCCAAAGCATGCTTGCACAGAGGGACAAAGAACAGTTACAGGAGAATTTTTACCAAATGAAATCTCACTTTAAAACAAACAGACAGGGGTGCCTGGGTAGCTCAGTTGGTTACACGTCTGACTCTTGATTTTGGCTCAGGTCATGATCTCGCAGCTTCGTGGATTAGAGCCCTGCATTGGCCCCACATCAGGCTCCGTGCTGACCCCACAAACAAACAACATAACACCTAAAGAAATAAACCCTTGTGAGTTAGTCAGTACAATAACTGCCTGTAGAATCATACTCACAAAATTTTTGAATTAAACTTTTTGATATAATTTAAAATTACAATTTAAATGTAAATGTATTTATTATTACATAATATTTGTATTATCAAATATTTTAAAGAAATAAAATATAAATTTAAGAATTTGCTGAAAAATAAATGACATTACCAAAAATGAATGGTAGACTTTTTAAAAAGCCAAATCAAACTTCTAGAAATCACACACACACACACACACACACACACACACTCACGCACACACTTTTTAATTAATAGTTAAATATTAAGATTAGCCACAACTAAAGATAACTAAGTAAAGAAAAGACTAGATAAGTCAACCAAAAGGCAGCAAAGGGTAACCAATAGAAAGAGTGAAGGAAAGACGAAGAGACATGGAGGTGAGTATAAGGTTATGTGAAAAGATCTACATTAATATACATCTTAACATAGTTCAAGAAGATAATAGTATTTAATAGATAATGACCAAGAGGTTTTGTAGAATTTATGAAAGACAACAATCCTTAGATTCAGGAACTGCAACAAATTCTAAGCAGGATAATTTAATAGAAATACATACCTATAACATTGTAGTAAAATAGTACAAATAAAGAACATGTTAAAAGCAGCCAGAAAGAAAAGATTGTCTACCCAAAACAATGAAAAGTGATTGTGGAAAGGGAGAGGATATGAATTTAAACAACATAGGGAAGGGGTCATTGAGGGGGAAAAAAACCTAATGACCAAAAGTATGTGAGAGAGTAAATCTTGAGGATATTTAGAGACAGAGTATTTCAAATAAAAGAAAAGTATAAATGTCTTTAGGCATGAGTAAATACAGCATGAGCAGAGACAGATTGGCTGAAACAGTGACCCTAAACTAGAACCATCCATCAGTATCACCTGGGAGGTTGTTAGAAACGCAGAAACCAAGTCTTTACCTAGACCTGTTGAATCAGTTCTACATTTTGACAAACCCCTTAGGTGATTCCTATTAGATAAAATTTTCAGAAAAACTGAGCTAGGTAGGAATAGGGGATAATAAAAGAGAAGTAGCAAGAGGCCAGGTTACATAAAAACTTGTTAGACTTTTATCCTGAGTGATTGGATAGCCATTGTTTGATAGCTGAACAGTGAATGATCTCAGGCTACTGTTCGCTCAGATGCCTCTGTTGTGTCAGTCATTAAAAAAGAGACATTATTTTCTCCAGACCTTTTACTATCTGTGGTAGCATTGTCATAATAGGTGTAAAAGTCCACAAGTGATATGAGAATGGTGTTCTTTCCAGCTGCACACAGCACAGTCTGCGTAATCATACATCGCAGACCTATGACTTACATTTTTTAAGGATCAACCAGTGTTCTGTGGAGAATACCACGTTTAGGGGAAAGAATGGAAGCACAAATACCATGAGAAGCCTTTGTCAACATCCAGGTAAAAGATGAACGTGGTTTGTTTGAGAAGGTAAAATGTTATAGGATTCTCGTTATGATCAGAAAGTAGCACTAACAGGATTTATTGATGGATTAGATGTGGGATGTAAGATAAAGAAAGATGTCAAGGATGACTCCAAAGTCTGAGAAAATGGAAAGAAGGAGTACCACTTAATGAGTTGAGGAAAGTTTGAGATAAAGTTGATTTACAGTGGATAAGACATATAAGTGGATATCATTTAGAGAGATGAACTCTGGGATGTCCATTAGACATCCAAGTGGATGTACTGAGTACTCATTAGACACATAAAACAAAGTTTAAGAAAGATGATGTGGTTGGAGATACAAGTTTGAGAATCATTATCTTAAAGATGATGTTTAAAGATATGAGAGTGAATAAACTCAGCAAATGACCAAGTGTAGATTGAGAAGGAAAAGGTCATGGGAGACTGCCTCTGAACTTTGTAACACAACAGTGTTTCAGATTAAAGAAATCAGGAAGAACCAGTGAAGGAGGCTGACTAAAAAACTAAGTAGGAGAAAAGTCAGGAGAATTTCAAAGCCACAGGAAAAATATGCTTCAAGAAGTAGTGGGTGATCAGCTGTGTTCAATTAGGCAGATAAAGAGGAAAATTAAGTCTTGATAGTGTTCAGTAATACAGAGAAGATTATTGGCTTTGACAGGAAGACTACCACAAAAGCAGTGAGATCAATGGATTATCAATTTTAGTAGTCTTCAAGAATGATTGTGATAGATGTAGAAGAGGAAATAGGCTGAAGATCAAAGAGAGAGGGGGTGCCCACGTGGCTCATTTGGTTGAGCATACAACTCATGATTTCAGCTCAGATCATGATCTCACAGTTCATGGGATTGAGCCCCACGTCAGGCTCTGAGCTGAAAGCCGGAGGCTGCTTGAGATTCTCTCTCTCCCTGTCTCTCTGCCCCTCCCTTGCTCTCTCTCTCAAAATTAATAACCACTAAAAGACCACAAAGTGTTAGTTTCTTTTTTAAAAAAAGAAAGAAGACAGATATGTATTTGCATATTTCTTATGAAACGTCAATGCATGTTTTGTAAACAATTTCTCTCAACCTCAAGTTGCTGCAGCATAGGTAAGGTGCATTACAATGTCCCTTTTAAAAGATGATACATGTACAGTAGAAATTGATAGTTTTTAAAGAAGTTTTTAACGTTTATTTATTATTGAGAGACAGAGAGAGACAGAGCATGAGCATGGGAAGGGCAGAGAGAGGAGGAGACCCAGAATCCAAATCAGGCTCCAGGCTTAGAGCTATTATCACAGAGCCCAACACGGGACTGGAACTCACAAACCGGGAGATCATGACCTGAGCCAGTCAGTCGCTTAACCGGCTGAACCACCCAGGCGCCCCAGAAATTGATAGTTTTTGTTGTAGAAACTCAGGGAGTAGAATCTACTTCTTAGAATCATTCCAGTTATTTTTCTTCTATATTCATGGAATGCAGGTTACTTTGCTTCCTCTCTCCCCTAAATCCCAGGAATCCTTACTACTTTTGCTACAGTTGTACAGCACATACTTAAGGAATGGGAGTCATACTCCCCCTTTTGAGCACAGGGCATCTACATAAAGTATTTAGAATTCTTCTGCATGGGAGATTTGTCTGTTCCTCTCCATTTATTAATTTATTAAAAATTACTGGACTCAGGAATTTAATTTTGGATTATAGTTCAAAACAACTTGACTTATTTTGATCACATTTTTCCATCTTTCACCATTGGGAACTCTTTTAGTTGGTCCCAGTGTCCCTTTAACAAATTGTCTTCAAATTTTTTGAGCATTTCTTTTATTTCTGGCACAACAAAATATTCCAGCTTCACCTTATATATTTTCTGCCCCAGTCCTGGAATCAAACATCTTGATAATGTCCCTTTTTATTGTTTGTTTGTTTTGTTGTTGTTTTCTTATTTGAGAATGGTATTAGGAAACCAAGATATGGGTGAGTATGCTCATTGTTAATGGGGTATCATTTTTAAGCCCCTCAGCTGACTGAAACACATGTACATATGTAGGCTACCCAGGTATATGCAAGCATCTATACATAGGTCTATATGTAACTATCTGTCTCCATACTAATCTAACCATGAGTTCATATTGACATCTCTAGCTCTAATCCATTACCACATGGATTATTTCACCCACCTCCCCTTATCTGTAAATTCTCATTACAAAAGTGAGAAATCTGGCTCCATTTATTTAATTGTTCAATCCTAATATACATGTATAATAGTATCAAAATTGTAATCTCATGCCCCTTTGGAAATCAGCTTTATCAATTAGAGTACAGTTCCTATATGTAGTTCCTTCTACTTTGTACTCTTACAGATTATACTCAGCAAAGTTATTTAAATCAACACCTTCCCCCTCCCCTTTTAAATTCCCATTTTATTGCTTACATACATTTTACTTGTTTCCTCCTCATTAACATTTGCAAACATAATAAATTGGATGTAAGGGTGTATGTCTCTGTGTGTATGAGATCCATTGTTAATTTTCCCAACATGAAACTCATCTAAATGTTGTAAGCACATTTAATAACCTAAAATGGAATTTTCTACATTTTGTAAATTTGATTTATTTTCAGGTTTGTTTTAGTTTTTATTTAAGTTCCAGTTAACATACAGTGTAATATTAGTTTCCAGTATACAATATAGTGATTCAACACTTCCATACAATACCCAGTGCTCATCAACAGGTGCACTTCTTAATCGCCGTCACATATTTCAGGTGTTTTTAACAGCAAAATTAGTAACTATTTTGTCTTTCCGGAATCTGTACTCTAACAGTATAGCAGCATGCATTGTGTTCGTCTCAAAGGCAGGTTTCCAGTGGCTGAAGCTGACTCTCTCCCAGAGGAGAGATTTAATTTCACTACTGTTCTCCTGATCACACAATGTGTAATTTCTTCACATCTTGTTTTAGACAGAAAATCTGTCTAGGAAGGAAAGTTGCATATCAATGTCGTTGTCTTCTCTGCCTCCCTATTAAATATTAGCATAGTTTAAAACACCACATAGATTCTTCATTTTTTTGAACCAGTATTATGCAAATTACAACCTAGAAATGACATAAGGGTGATTAAAATGGTAGAGAGAAACCTTCAGCCTTTTAATTACCAAGCATATGGCTACATATCATTTAGTTAGGGTGGTGGCAAAGTTTAAGGATAAAAAAGGCTTGCTGTGTAGTTTTGACAATGAGCACAGCTCACTTCATGTGCTCTCTAATATAAAGATCCGGGGATTCAGATTCTGACAGACAAGGCACAGAATCTCAGCTCTATTACATAGAAAAGTTATCTTACAAGGAAGCTGTAAAGATCGAATTTCATGTATAATAAGTGGAACTGCCTAGTACAGTGACTATTACATACAAAACAGTTAAAGAAGGTTAGCTATGTTTCTCTTCCTCCTACCTTAGTTTCTTCCTCCCTTTCTTTTTTTTTTTTTTTAATGTTTATGTATTTTTGAGAGAGTGCAGTGGGGGAGGAACAGAGAGAGGGGGACAAAGGATCCAAAGCAGGCTCTGTACTAACAGCAGGGAGTCTGATGGGGGGCTCGAATTCACAAACCGCCAGATCATGACCTGAGTCAAAGTCAGATGCTCAACTGACTGAGCCACCCAGGTGCCCCTCTCCCTTTCTTTAACCCAACAAATATGTATGGTTTCAGGCCATGTCCCCTCATCCATTGGTTCCTTTGTTCACTCATTTATTCCAGTTTTACTCCGCTTTCTCCTTCCTTTCTACCTTACTCTCTTTTTCCCTTCTCTTTATTTCCCCCTTTCTCCTTTTCTTCCCCATCTCTCATTGCATCTGATTTTATTTTCAATGTATTTCAAAATTATAATAATACTATAATACTGTAAACCAATGCACAACATTTTTTAAATTGAGGGATCTTAAGACATAGATCATAGTTATTCTGCATCAACATGGGGCTGGGAATGGAGGTGAGATATGAAATTGGGTCAGAAACACACTGAAGATCTCAAAATGTGCAGGAAACTCATCCCTGTGAATCTGAACTGTATTTATGGTGAAGTATTGTCTGATAAAGGAGGTCCTTATGCAGACAGTGAGCTTTTTCAAAGAGCAAATTCCAAAAATAACTAATAGCTATTACTGGGAGATCCAGCCTCTCCAGGAATTTTCAGATGTTCATACCCAAATGAATTGGATGTAGCCACTGAGATAGCAGGTAAAATCCATGTGTTCCACCCTTACCACTGACTCCCAGGACCTCCATAGATACTATGGTTTAACCAGTTACAATCTAACTTCCAGTAAAATCATTCAGATCACCTTTCTTCATTGTCTCTGAAAAGATACTACATGATATGTTGGCAAAGCATTACTGAAATCAGTCTTCTTAAGACTGAGAAAATTTTGCTTATCTGTAATCCAAGAAAGCTCATGCAGTATTTTTTACTAAATACAAAGTTATCTTCCTTCTCCAAATTATTCCTATATACAACTATAGAAACGTGATTAATATTAAATACTGGTGAACAAACTATTATCAACTGAGAAGTTGGGGGACTATTTTATAGAGTTCTTTTGGGGTTTTTTTGTGCTCACTAAAAATATCAAAATATCAAAATAATACAAAGAAGTTCAAGAAAAACTATAGATGCTCAGAATACAATGAATTCTGTTTTAGGAATACAGCATTTCTCACTGTTCTGACATAAGTAGATTTAGTTGATTTCTCTCTTTGTAGAATTGAATATGTTTTTCCTTGATAATTTTATGGGGCCAATGGTTAAAGCTCTAATATTAGTAAGTATTGCGTAAGTATTCATAGAAACATATTGCCTTCTGAAATAAATTCCTAAGTTTTAATTGTTGTTTTGACCTCTGCTTAAAATTTTTGTTGACAAAGAATGTTATGAACATGTACACATTTGATTAACATGTGACATACAAATAGTGGACCCAGAAATAGATGCTAGAATAACATAAAATATCAGTGTGATACACACACACACACACACACACACACACACAAAAATACAGTACAGATTTGAGCCATCTCAGCTCTAATACAGACAGGGTAAGTCTATCCAAATACATATATGTCTGTTCATGCTGCTTCTGCCCTATCTGGATCTTTTGCATATAAACTCATAATTCCAATCTGTAACCCTATACAAAACATTTTAATTTTAATAAGTCAAGAAAAGAAAAAAATGAAAGACAGAACTTTTTTTAAAAAAGAAAGTCAGTTGCATTTTTTATATTAGAAAACTAACCCGAGGGTGCCTGGGTGGCTCAGTCTGTTGGACATCCAACTTCAGCTCAAGTCATGATCTTGGGGCTTGTGGATTGAGCCCTGGGTCCAGCTCTGTGCTGACAGCTTGGAGCCTGGACCCTTCTTTGGATTCTGTGTCTCTCTCTGTCTCTCTGCCCCTCTCTTGCTCACACTCTGTCTCTCTTTCTCTCAAAAAAAAAACATTTTTTAAAAATTTAATTAAAAAAATTAAAAAATAAAACTAACCCCAATGAATAATTAACATGGCAGGAAAAATAGATAATAATTCTTCGAAATTACTTATGTTTATAATGATGAGAGTCCTGGCCATGAGGTTCCCAGCCATTCTAATTAACATGAGAATCATTATTATGTTAATAAATAATCATTCTGTTTTTCCTGCATCTGCTTATTCTAAAACTTGGACTCAAAATTTTCTTTAAAGCCCCAGGTTTCCATTACTACCTGCTTCTTCAGCTAAATACCTTCACCTTAATCAGAGACACAATTTCTTCAAATTCCATTATTTGGGAATATATTGAGATCGTAAGAAAAAACAAAGCAGAGTGTATTATCTATAAGATATTGCCTTGCTTATATCTTTATTTTTAATCTTATTATTGTTAACCACATTTCATATATTGAAAAGAGCCCAAAGTAGGGATTGCCGCATTAACTGTTTTTTCCTAGAAAGAAAGAAATGCCAACAAAATGAAATTATGAGTGCATGTGATATATCTCTTAACAGTCTCTGCCTGGCTTCCTCTCTCTCTCTCTCTCTCTCTCTCTCTCTCTCTCTCTCCCCCCTCCTTCTCCCTCTCTCCCTATCTGCCTCCTTCTCTCTATTTTCTATAAACACAAGATGCCAGGTGAATAATAGGTTATGGCTGGCCAAACTGAAGAACCAATAATGAGGACTATCAATCAGTATTTCTAATGTGTAGAATTTATGCCCATGCACCCAAACCCATCTCATATAAAAGATTTCTTGGCAATTTGTGAGTGCTATCGATATTTTTCTCACTGTAAATTGAGCCATATCTATCTTTATGAGAAATAGAAGAAAAGTCTCTTCAACTATCCTCACACCAAACGGACAGCAGCCCTAAGAGGTAGAGTGGGTACCATAACTGGGCTACCTTTCCATTTAAATGTTTCTATCTCATGTCAAGTTATCATTATTCACTATTTTACTAAAGCTTTCTGTGCATTAATGATATTAAAAATTAGTTTGATAGGAAACAGTTGATAGATTTTCATACATACCACCCTCCCCAACTATGCTTCTATTTGGGGACAAAAAGGTTTGTAAGGAAAGTGACTTTTTCTTAAGGCCATCTCTCTGTTATTTTGTTGTACTACTTCATTGTGCTGGCTTCCCACTCTTTTACTCTTTCACCATTGGAAAGCTTAAAATTCATCACTTTAGTTTTTTCTGCCAAGTTAGCCATCTCTTCTTCCCTTTTTGCTTGGTCTTCACAGATTGACATTGCATACAGTAAAACAGAAACACAGATCTCAGTCAAGGAGAATGCATGCCTTATTGCCTAAGATAGACGCTACTAAATATAAGCATGTCATACACAGCAGCATCAACTCGGTCCTTCCCTCTTCTTTGTTTATATCCACCTGATATTTATTGCCTGAACAATTGCTTCTATTTGGAAAACACATATGGAACAGAGCTAGGTTATCATCCAGGGGTATAAACATAGAACACACACAAACCTGTTTTATGTGGCTATTTTGACAAAATCATTTTGATATGTTTTCTTTCTTTGAATAAATTGTTTTGATTAGGATCTTAGAAACCATTGAAATTTTAGTTGTTTTTTTTATCACCAACTAGTGAACAAATAGGAATCTTTATTCCATTCTTAGAACCTAACCCCGACATTCCCTACCCTATCTAACCTCATTGTCAGCTTTTTGAAAGATAAAGATTGACTAAAAAAAGGGATGTGGGGTGTAGTAAGAGAACCTGAGATGGACTGAGGGTCAAAACTGCAGTAAATGTGAGGAATTATTATGTATAGTGATTGGAGATAAAGGTATTTTGCACTGTGATTCAACCACATGCAAATAGTAGGGTCAAATTGACTGAACAAATTTGGTGGGAACAAAATGGGCTTATTAATTTCATTGAATGAGACTCAAAGTAATACCCAAATTATAACATTTTGAAAATAATTTTATTGTAAAACAACTGAAATATAAAGTACTTATAATGTATGTTTTTGTGTGTGTATGTTTATGAATAGCTGAGCTATGGAATGTGCAAAAATGCCTATATTGTCTTAATTTTTATCCAGTTTTCACCAATACATGTGGATAGTGATCAACACAAATTCAAAAGTATCATTTCAGTAATTGTCAATTTCATAAAAAGGTAAAGCCGTGTACAGTGGCAATTACTGAAAAAATAATGAACATAAGACAATGGAAAGTTTTATCATAAAACTTTCTAGTTGATTATACTCATTTTAAATAGTTGAAACAGATTTCACAGAGACAGGTGACTTTTCCAATTACTAGAAAACTTGAAATTTTATATTTGATGGGACTTCTTGGATGCGTTTTTTTTCCCCAGATCTTTTCTCTATATTTTCCTCACAGATTCTCGGCTCTCCTTTCATCAACCAAACTTAAATTTTATAGTGTTCCTCTCTCTGCAGCACTGTGACAATTTGAACAATGGTTCATATTATCATAACTTCCATTGTGGAAAATACTAGAACTTATTTAGTCAACACATGTGTAATGAGAACTTTATGTTTGCCAGGGGCAAGCCCATCAGTGAACAATTCATGCTCTTTTTTCATGTGGGTTTTATTAATTATAGTCACCCTCAGATAATATTTTCCTGGTGGTGTTTGAGGTAGAAATGCAACTCATTAGAGACAGACTTAAAATCACTCCAAGTATATTTCATAAATTACACGCAGTGGCTTAAAAATGGCTCTCTGCAATGCATTAGTGATTTTTCACTTGAAAATAATTGAAGAAATGACTTGCAAGCAAATGTACTAGTTGATGGTATTGTCAAGAATAATGGCAAGGCAAACACATAATGTAACATGTAAGGTAAATGAAGATGAAAGGTCTTTGTTCATTCAAGTCCATGACATATATTGCTTTTCAGTCAATAGAGATGTTTGCTATATATAACAAAATTGACAATTAGTAGAGCCCAACATAATATTCTGTCTTCAGATAGGATGGAACAAGTTTGCCAGATATTTTAAACTTATAGTTACCACTGTACATGTTTTTTAAGATAGTGGATTTTTAACAAATTATTGGTAACACTATGGAGAGAGAAATATAAATACACTAGAATTTTTAAAAATAGCTTACACAGGTAACACTTCACTTTTTGAAAATAAAATGGGCAATGTAAAATCATTTTCAGTCACAATTAATTAAAGGGTATGTATAAGTTAGTTAGAATTTCTTTTTATGAAAATTATGCATTCATAGAAATTTATAGTATAATGCCTTTGGAGCTATTTCTGTTATTTCTGTTTGCATTTTTATACCCTTTTGAGAATTCCTTCCCTTTCCCCCTTTAGTATGCACATTGTTTTTGCTGCTTTCAGCTGGCCAAAGTTGGTAATCATGTCCACAAGGCACCCTCTCCACTTTTTTCCTCACTCAGTCCCTCTGGATCTTAGACTTGGCTTTTTGAAAAATGATACTAATAGCAAAAAATGGTTTTATGTTGTACTTTATAGGCAGAATAAACTCAAAATCAGGAAAAGATTTGGAGCCTATATCTTTAAGATAAAAGAGCCTATATCTTTAAGGATCAACTGGGATTTGGCATATAATGAAGGAATTAGTTTAGGAGATTTAAAAGAAAGCACTTAAAAGTGAGATCGCATAAAGTGCACTGTTAGTTATGTAGCACTATCGGATTATATTTTAAATTATATAAACTCACTTTTTTTCTTGAGGGTGTCACTAACCTAAAAAGGAAAGTCCTGAAACACTAAACCATTCAAACAATTGGCAGTAACCTCAAGAATGAAAATTTATACTCCCAGAAGCTATTTCTGAGTACAAAAATGAACACTTGTTGAATTTTTAGACAAATCACATCATCTCTTAAGTATTCCCATCTCTCTTATCTCTCATCACCTTTTCTGCAAAATCTGATAGTCGGGATTACTTCTTTTTTCCTTTATTTTCCCATTTTCCTTTCTACTAAATGGTTATTTCCACTTGTGTTATGTGCACAGATTTTGCATATAATAGAATATAGATGGTAGTAGATTTCATAGGAGTGGTAAGATTTACCAGTCTGTATCCTAGCTTATGTCTCTATCTCTTGACTGATGGCTGACAAGAAAAGGAGCCCCATCTTCTTGGTCACAATCACCTAGATGGAGCTTCCACCAAAAAGACCTAGGGATGAGCAGGTCATGGCTCAAGGGCAATAGGCAATCCCTATTATTGCCTATATGTAGTAGGTTTCCTTGGATAAAATGTTTCTTCATTCTTTTCTGTGCTCTTCATTCAACTTCCAGAGTTTTTAAGTTTTCCCCACTTATGAGTATATATTAATTTTGAAAGGCTGCCATAACAAATTATTCAAACTGGAGGCCTGAAACAACAGAAATGTATTCTCTCAGAGTTTGGAGGTGGGAAGTATGAAATCAAGGTATTGGAAGGGCCATAGTCTCTCTGAAGCTTTTACAGGAGAACCCTCCCTTGCCTATCCCAGCTTCTGGTGGTTCTTGACACTCTTGGCTGTGGCAGGAGAACTCCAGTCACTGCCTATGTCTCCACATGGCCATCTTCTCTCTGTTCCTGTGTGCCCTCTCCTCTCCTGATAAGGATACCAGCCATTGGATTTAGGGCTCAACCTAAATCCAGGATGATCTCATCTCGAGTTCCTTACCTTGATTACATCTGCAAAGACACAATGTCCAAAGAAGGTCACAGCCTGATGTTTTCAGTGAATGTGAACCTTGGGAGGATACTATTCAACCGATTATTGGTTGTTTTACTGAGAATCAGGTCTGTGGAGTAACTTGTACTGCCACTCCAGAAATGGAAGTTCTTCTTTTTTTTTCAGCTTCATTAAGTTATACTTAATATACAAAAAAACTGCACATATTTAATTGACAACTTTTGATCCATTTGAATATACATATATTTGATGATACCATCACCACTATCAAGATAAGACACATACCTATTATCTCTAAAAGATTTCTTGTATATCCTTGCTTTGTGTGTGTTTGTGTGTTAGTAATACTTACCTTGAGATCTACCCTCTTCACAGACTCTTAAGTGCAAAACACCATATTGTTAACAATAGACACTATGCTGTACAGATCTCTAAAACTTATTCATCTAGTATAATTGTAACTTTGTACACATTGAACAACTACCCATTTCCTCCTCTCCTGGTCCTCTGACAACTAAGAACCTATTCTCTGTTTTTACTACTTTGAGTATTTTAGATTCCAATGTAAGTAAGATTATGTGTATTTGTGACTTTCTGTGACTGAATAATTTCACTTAGCATAATGTAATCCAGGCCCGTTATATTGTTACAAATGTTAGGATTTCCTTCATTTTTAAGGCTGAATAATATCTATATCTGTACCATCTATAGATATTTATCCATTTTCTTTATCCATTTGTTGATGGACGTGGACATTTATTTCCCTTTCTTGGCTATTATGATTAATGCTGCTTAATTGCTTCTTGATTGCAATTTATGTAAGAGAATTATCACTCAGCTCTCTTATTCCTAGCAGTATTGATGTTCTGATTAAGTGCCCAATTATATTATGATAAACTTTGATAGAATACCAAATATTACATGCTAATATTTCCCATTTTTATTACTTGAAATGTTCAGCTCTTCTGAATAACTTTGACTTTATTATTTTGATGTAAGTTGCATTTGAAGAAAATGTTCCTTCTTTTGAACTTTTGCACTTAAATTTTTTATTTGAATATCATTGACACACAATGTTACATTAGTTTCATGTGTTACAACATGATAATTCAACATCTCTATACATTATGCTATGCTCAATTGTAGCCCCCATCTGTCACCATATAACACTGTTATAACCCACTGACTATATTCCCTATACTAAACCTTTTATTCCTGTGACTATTCCATTTAAAATGCATAAACTATGTAAAAATTATGTGTATTACTCTCTACCAAGATACTTTTGGAAAAGAGAGATATGAAATTATAGTCTGGAGAAAGGCCCATCCAAAGTTAATGCATTGACTGGAACAGTTGACCAAAATGTAATAATTAATAGTTAATCTTTTTTTTTTTTTTAATTTTTTTTTTCAACGTTTATTTATTTTTGGGACAGAGAGAGACAGAGCATGAACGGGGGAGGGGCAGAGAGAGAGGGAGACACAGAATCGGAAACAGGCTCCAGGCTCTGAGCCATCAGCCCAGAGCCTGACGCGGGGCTCGAACTCATGGACCGCGAGATCGTGACCTGGCTGAAGTCGGACGCTTAACCAACTGCGCCACCCAGGCGCCCCTTAATAGTTATTCTTTACTCTAGTGTTGTGAGTCCCAGTGCAAAGAGATTCTTTGCATGAAGACCTCAGGAGTTTTGATACACTAGTAATAGTATTTCAATAACAATCATTGAGACAAAAGCTAACCCTAAACTCTAACCCTATGGATAGAAGGAGAGGTAGTTCTCTATAAGGTGCTGGTCCTGACTGTTAAATTCCATAGTTCTACCTTAAACTAGATGACTTTAAATATAATTTATGTGAAAAACAAGCATAAAAAGATGTGGGTGAATTAATATAAATGCTAAACAGTCTCTAAGTCTCTGAGGAAAACAACAAAAGCAGAGTTTAATGTATTTGGAAAGCATTAAAATATGAAAATTCATAATATCTAGACATCTACAAAGTAAAGAAATGTAATGAACTCTCCGGTGGTTGGGGCAATGGATTGGTGGGATGTCAGACTGTGAGAAATCATACAGAAATGGCAGATAGAAGCAGGGTATACAGGACCTGAAAATGTAGGCTAAGGAGTTTAGACTTGGAAATGTTACATAGGAAATGATTACAACAGTAAGACTTGGCGCTGCTTTGTTTGCATTAGAGTTTTTGAAATTTATTTTTTTTTTACCACACACACAATAAACATCTTTTAACTGAAATTTTGCATCAGACCTTACTCTATTAAGTAGATGAGAGTAAGCCACTCTGACTGAAACAGAAACAGAGGTCAGGATCCTATGTCTTTGAACTTTTTCTTGTTTCTCTCCAGTCTCTGCCCAGTGCTGAAAGTCCTCTAGAGAAACATTAGTTTCTCACAATGCAGAAGCACCCTGCTTCACATCATAAACCATCCCAGGATCAGTCCAAACCAGGCTGCTTCAATTACTATTTTGTTTTCTAAGTTTCACTTTCACAGGAAAGACTTAAACTTTATGTAAAAACTAAATGAATCTCAAGGATAGGCTAAAGAGAAAATTCTTCGGCATTTCTTTCATTCAGATAATGTCATATATATTGTGAGTGGTTGGCGGGGACACACTGTGTTCTTCCTGTGACTGGGGCTGTTTTCTATCTCATGTGTTCTCTTAAGTCTTTCTACTGGCTTATATCATCGTACTTATGACACTGCTGTGTAATTTTGTATAATTGATCTGGCACCCCTTTAAACTATAAGCTTCTTAAGAGAAGGAACTGTGCATTACTTTTTTATTTGTCTAGCACTTCACATAGTGATCGTTGTGGGTGGGCACTTAATGTATATTTCCTTAATACGTAAATAACATTAGTAAGATAGGCACTTTGTGTTCCAAGTTTTTCAGTGAATTAGTAGATTTCTTTTAACTCTCAGATACCTAGAAGGCACTCCACTATTTACTGGAAATATTCTTTCCCTGAAGAAATATCAAAGGCCACAGGTTATTTTATGATACTTTTGGAATAGGAGTTGTAGCACCTGGGGCAAGACCAATAAAAACTGCCAGGCAGAAAGCAAGTTTTCAACAAAACCCATTAGCACTCTCTGAGAACTGTATCTCTGAGTTTGTATTTGATATCTGGAGAATTACCAGCTTTGCTTGGCCTTCACCCTTTGCTTCATGGCTTGGATTCCTCATTAAAAGGATTTCCAGGGCCTCTCCATGGGAATGACCATAAATGACTGTATTGACATTCAAGAATTGCCCTCTGGATGACAGATTAGTTGAGGCCTCATCTCACTTCACCCTTATTGATTTGACCCAAATAGATTTTAAGCCAAATTAGAAAGCTGGCCAGTCAGATGGCCTAGAACACCAATTTATAAAGGGTACTAAATCATGTGTGGAAATATCACATGATGGATAAGACAATATTTTTTTTATCAGAACTCCCCTTCAAAACTTCAGTTTGAGGAAGTACTCTGACAAATAAGACTGGGTTAGAAAGTGCTCAAATTCTTGTAAGTAAATATTGAGCAAGTAAGTAAAGCCTGTTAAAGATTTGCAAAATTACTAGCCTATCTTAATCTACCCTGCCTATATGGTATCTTGGCCAAAATATGTCACACATTAAGAGGAAAAAATGAGCATGCTTTATAGTTGTAAAAATAACATTCATTTAATATTTGTTAACCAATTATTTATTTAGTACCTAATATTTGAACGTCATCAAGATCCTATTCTAATGTTTCTTATATTCTGGATGAGCTGGGCAGAATATAAACACTAACAAAATATGTGAACATGAAAATATTAGAAAGAAATGTCAACAAAACTAATCTCTTATATGTATACTGTATAAAATATATAATAGTTTTTTATTGTTAGAAAGAGAACGCATGTGCATGTGCACACCTGCACATGTGCACAAGTTGGGGAGGGGCAGAGGGAGAGAGAGAATCCCAAGCAGTCTCCATGCTCAGTGCAGAGCACCACGCGGGGCTCATCTCACAGCCGTGTGATCATGACCTGAGCCAAAATCATGAGTTGGACCCTTAACCAACTGAACCACCCAGGTGCCCCTTAATTAAGATTTTTTAAATGGAAAGAAATTGAGGAAAGTGGGACAAAGAATATCTTCTCTTTAAGTTGAGAAGAACATGAGGACTAAATTTATGCCCCTATTTCCCATATTAAAAATAGCATACTGTAATAAGATAACTGGTCAGAATTGAGTTGATTATGAGGCATCCTTTAAGAATCTTTTAAAAGCAAAAGATCTACACTGCCGGAAAACAGTTCATACAGTTTCAGGAATTCATAAGCCAGTCTAGGGGATGATAAGACCATGGGCTAAGAATTGGCTATTCCCACTGGAGTTAATAAGGAACTTTGATCCTTAACATCTGAAAGGCTGACAATGCCTGTCAGACTCAGGACCCTAAAAATTATATGATCAAATTTATTTTATTTTACATTCCTTATAATAGAAAATAAAACTATAATTATAAGATTATCAAAATCTTGTCAAAATGTCAAGATAATTTTATACATATGGTTAAGCTCTAGAATAAAACGCAATTGTTAACTTAGCACTTTCAAACTACATCTGAGTAAAATGTGCCACAATATTATCCTTCAAATTTTACTGATACTCATCTCCTATGATCCCAATACACAAGAAAACACAGGGTACATAAATACTGAATTAGAGAGGAATAAATTTTGTCCAGTATATTATATCCCTTACTGCATTTAGGTAAGGCATAAAACACAGTCTGTACATTTCTCTGCACTCTCCCTGCATGCCCTGAATTTCTAGCCACAAAAGTTCCCAGAATTTATTTTTTGAAGAATTTTAATTTTTCTTGTTAAGCTAAATGTATTTTTGAGTCATTACATGAGATTGAAATATTTCTATTCAATATTAGCATTTAAGCTAGTGCATCCTAAAATCAGGCTCTAGGTTTGCTTGCCATATGATTTTTATTCCCCAAATTGTCATTCCTCAAACATCATTTTGAATTAATATTGCTGTGATACAGCGTGATTAAAAATGTATCATGTTGTTTGGAAACTCCATCTATTCTAAAAAGAGAAAAAAAAAACATTCCAGTCTCATTTCTTTTACCTTGTCATTGCTAAGGGTTAAAATTCATCTTGAGAAATTGAGATGCTCTAGAAATAACTGAAGCAAAGGAAGTGATTTAAATGTTATGAGTTTAAGAAAATTCATATGTTTTCTCGCTCCGATCTTCAATGTTGATATTTCATTTTCTTGTTATTTTTTTCAAAAATATATTTAGTAAAATTTAGTGAATTTTCTTAGCTTCAGAGTTCTTATTGAGCAGCATCTTAATCAAAGGGTCTGAGAGTTGGGGTCAATAAATTAGAGGAAACAATTCCAGATTTCCAGGATATTCTCTCTTTATTCCAGTACTATAATTTTCAGTCATTAGGGCACATGTGAATTACCTGGGGTGATTGTTAAAATTGTAGATTCACATACATTATTCCCAGATTTTTTATATGGTAGGTCAAATATTTTTTAAAACTATAGAAAAATTAAACATGGGGAAATATATAGTCATAAACCAATAGTCAAATGCTTAACCCTTGTTAACATCTTAGTTAATCACAAAATATCTGGGATAGAGCAATGAAATGAGGACCAAATAAACTGGTATTTGCATTACAAAACATGAATAAAGAAAGCTCTCAGAGGCTTCTTATTGGCAACATTATTGGCAAGCAATGGATAGATGGTCAAGAAATGGTCAAAAAGCAGAGGCTTATAGATACCTAATAGACACTTAATAATTTAATATTTAGAGTAATAAGTAAAAAATACTAGGACCATGTTTACATTGAATCAATGAACATTTGCTGCACTACAGGCAAATTGCTAAATGCTAACTATGCGAAGAGGAGTAAGATATATCTGCCAGTGTTAGATCACCTTTGCTAACAAAGAATTCTTTTAAAACAATTAAATATAAGGTAATTAAAGTAAAAAAAATGGTATTTATGCTGGGAATACATGTGGATACTTAGTGTAATCAAACATGTTTCGATATTTCTGTTCCTAAAAAGTGACTTTCATGTGAGAACACAGATGATGAGGAGGTAAAAAACAAATCACTCCTCTTCCTCTCTTTTCTTTTTCATTGATTGCCATGCCATCCTCTACCACACCGCTTCCTTTGCCAACCACCCCTGCATGTCAATCCCATTCATTGCTCCTTTCCATTCACTCATGAATCTTTCTCTTCTAATGTCTGCTACCCCTGTGCTTTTATTTTATATATAATTATTCTTCAATACCAGTGTTTTAAATGGCTCCTAACTAGTCTTTTTACCTCCAGTCCATTCCTCAAACCACAAGCTGTGTTGTCTTTCTGAAATAGATGGTGGATCCTAACCCTGTGCTGAAAAAGATTAAAAAACAGCCTTTGTGTGTTCCTCTCTGTTTAAGAATAATGTCTAAACACTTTCTCTCAGCCTTTAATGTTTTAGCATTCATTCATTCGTTCATTCATTCATTCATTCATTCATCCTTCAACAAGAGATGCAGTGGCTCTAGTGCTAAATATGAAAAGTATGTTTGCATACTGATACAGCTGTTAACAAATTTGACCGATGTTTACCCCTCAAAGAATTCTAGTCTGGTGAACAATGGTTTTCTGTATGAGAATCCATCATCCATCACCTCCACCTTCAGTTTCTAGTGTGCTGGTTCCCTTTTAAGATTTCCTTATCTCACTTCCCTCAAAATACATATACTCAATTTGAGTACCCATACACTTCTTACAATTTCTGGAAAGCTTCATACCTCTTATCTTTCCCTTTTTCTTATGCCTAGAATATTCTTCCTCCTGTTCTATACCAGACATGGCGCTACTCATTCAAATCTCTGCTGTACTATCTATAACTGATGTGGCATTTTCAATCACAAAAAATAGTGTTCTTAAAATGAGAAAAAAAGGTCAGTATACAGGACAATAGTAAAATATTTGACATCCCTATCTGTCAAAAAAACTTGAATATCAAAGACCAAGGATTTTTAAATTATTTGCCTATCCAAATTATGAGCTATTCATGAGATATTGTGAGACTCCCCCTGCAGTCTTAACATGGCCTTTCCCTTTCCAATCCCTATTACAGAAAGACCTAGCCACCATAAGTTTCAGACAACTCCTTTTCCTCTGTAAGTATGTAACATGTGTCATAGCCTCACAGACCTTTGAGTGAGGTTTTTTTTTTAAAAAAAAATTTAACATACTATCTTCCTGACCTTAGTTTTATTTTAGCATTGTGAAAACCATCTATCTTTATATCAATAAAAATTAATAATGGAGAAGTGAATATATGAATGAATGTATGGATATATGAGTGAAGGACATTGCTCTGCACAGAGGCTCCTAAACTCAGATTCCTGATCCCATGCCTAGCTCTGTGTCCAGTTGTACAGTATTAGACTTCTATTTTTACTTCCTGGTCTGTGAATGCCTGTATTCCAATACTCTAAGTTGCTCTGATTCCCTTGCAAATCTACATACATATTTTGATTTCATCATTCTCTTTCTTTGGGAATAAAGCCCTAGATAAACCTCTGTTACCTAGGACCCTTCTGTCCAGAGTTGATGTGTTCACATAATGATCATTTATCTTCATGTGTGTTTGAATTTCTTACTGTTGAACTTTAACACCGACTCGTCTTGGGTGCCCGAGTGGCTCACTTAAAGCACCCAAGTCTTGATTTCAGCTCAGGTCATGATATCATGGTTTGTGAGTTCGAGCCCCATATTGGGCTCGGCACTGACAGTGTGGAGCCTGCTCGGGATTCTCTGTCTCTCTCTTTCTCTCTGTCCCTCCTCTGCTCACATTGCTCCCTCTCTCTCTCAAAAATAAAATAAACATTAAAAAAAAAAAAACCACTGACTCATCTTAAGATGGTATCCAGTGATAGCTTTAGTGGAATCTGATTTTAACTGCCTTTCTCAAACTCTACTTGCACATGGCACATTAGGGAGGTCTGCCAATAAGTAGAGGCATCACAGTCAGTGATAAGATCAAAGGGTTCCGCAGTCTCCATGGGTAAAATCTCCTCAAGGTGGAAGCCCTATGACTACCAATGCAGTCCTAGAAAAACATGGAATCTTCCCAACCTCTTAACCTTAGAATTGACTCTGCAACCTGAAATAGACTTATATTAAGGATTTAGGTGAGAAAAAGTAGAGAGAGGTGTGATTCTAGAGAGTTACTACAGTGAGAGAGCATAGGAGAAAATCTCCATGTCACCATTTTCCTACAGAGTTCTGATGAGTCCTCACTTTTCCAAGAGACTTTGAATTTTGGTTAAAAATTGTCATCATATTGGGGCGCCTGGGTGGCTCAGTCGGTTGAGTGTCCGGCTTCGGCTCAGGTCATGATCTCACGGTTTATGAGTTCGAGCCCCGCATCGGGCTCTGTGCTCACAGCTCAGAGCCTGAAGCCTATTTCGGATTCTGTGGCTTCCTCTCTCTCTGCTCCTCCCTCACTCATGCTCACTCTCACTCTCTCTCTCTCTCTCTCTCAAAAATAAACAAATATTGGGGCGCCTGGGTGGCGCAGTCGGTTAAGCGTCCGACTTCAGCCAGGTCACGATCTCGCAGTCCGTGAGTTCGAGCCCCGCGTCGGGCTCTGGGCTGATGGCTCAGAGCCTGGAGCCTGTTTCCGATTCTGTGTCTCCCTCTCTCTCTGCCCCTCCCCCGTTCATGCTCTGTCTCTTTCTGTCCCAAAAATAAATAAACGTTGAAAAAAATTTTTAAAAAAAATAAACAAATATTTAAAAAATTGTCATCATGTAAAAATAAAAAATGTCACCATTTATTTTTTCCATCTAAATACTAGTAATAAATTCACTTGTTGACATAGGCAGGTAGGATGGTTAATTTTATGTATCACCTTGGCTAGGCTATGGAGCTCAGTTGTTTAATCAAACATTAGTCTACATGATGTTGTGAATGTGTTTTGTAGATGTGACTAACATTTATAATCAGTTAACTTGAAGTCAAGGAGATTACCCTTCATAATATAGGTGGGCCTCATCCCATCAGTTGAAGGCCATAAAAGTAAACACTGAAGAGGGGCACCTGCGTGGTTTAGTTGGTTGAATGTTTGACTTTGGTTCAGGCCATGATCTAGTGGTCTGTGGGTTTGGGCCCTGCATCGGGCTCTGTGCTGACAGCTCAGAACCTGGAGCCTGCTTTGGATTCTGTGTCTCCCTCTCTCTCTGCCCTACCCCACTTGTGCTCTGTCTCTCTCTCTCTCTCAAAAATAAATAAACAGTAAATAATTTTAAGAGTAAACACAGAAGATCCTCTGAGAAATAATTTTTAAGACTCTAATATGTAAATGCTGCCTGGGTTTCTAGCCTTTTAGCCTGACCTATAGACATTGAACTTTCCAGGCCCCACAGTCACATGAGCCAATACTTAAAATCTCCCACTCTCTTTCTCTTTCTTTTTCTCTTAGATGAGAGAGAGAGAGAGAGAGAGAGAGAGAGAGAGAGAGATAAATATCCTATCTCCTATTGGTTCTGCTTTCTGGCCAATACAGTTGCTTTATTCCTGACTAGTTGTTGAGATGGGTACAAACCTGCATTGCATCAAAGGGAAGATTGTGCGCTTTTGGAAATCTAGGTAGAGAATGGCGTTGGCATGCAGAACATTCATCTTTCAGCTATGGATTAGTGAATTGTCCCTCTGTTCATCCCCTCATAATGCTGCCTTTGTTCTAACTTGATAGAAGTGGCAGTTTGGCCTTGCTCCACAGCATCTTCTCAACAGAATATGTGAGGATATTCAAGGGATTTTTGTAGGCTCTATATGTGAAATTTAAGAGAAAATCATTGAACTGTTTCCTTTTACCACTTAACCTTGAAAATTCATTTTCTGCCTTTCAGTAGAACAGGAAGAGATAAAGCTACTTTTATATAACTTACAGTCCCTTTCTACCCGTTACAAAATTGCAACTTTCTGGCTTGATTAGCTGAAAGGACTTGGTTCCTTCCGCAGATGACACCCTTAAGAATTCTGGAGTAGGAGGATGGGAAAGTGCTAGAATGTCACAAATTCTTCAATTCTTCTTGTCTTATCACAGGCCAAGGCTAGGCATAGTCAAGTTTTGCACGATGCTACAGGATTGGCCCAGAGAGAGCTTAAGATTCAGAATGAATTTTGAGGAGAGAAATAGAGTTGCAGGGGCATGAACAAAGCATAACTTAGTAGGAATATCATATCCAAACCTGGAGTGAAAGTACAGTGAAGCACTTCCTTTCAGGGTACAGGTTGTTAAAGCGTGAGGTTAGAAGTCAGCAAAGACAAATGCATCAATCATCATTCCTCCTTGCATGAATAAGACTTTCTAAAAATCAAGAACTGTGTTTTATTTACCTGTGTATCCCCAGGAGCTATCACATGACTGGTGCATGGAAGAAACTTGGAAACTTTTGGGGGAAGTTGCAGCATGGATGCAAGAATTTATATGCAAAAGAATAAATGCATGATTTTTTTATTTATTAATGAATTAATAAATGAAAGAATAATTAAAAGTTCAGGCCAAGAGGCTGTTGCCATAATCAAATTTTATCAACTTCCCCAAAGGGAGTCTGGGGCCATAAGGCGAAGCTTTTCTATGTCCAAAGAGGAATGGAGGGCTCTACAACTTACTAATACAGTTTTGAGCACAGAAGAATAGCAGAATCAAAATGGTAAGGTCAGTAGTAATTACTCAGTCTCCAACACTAGAATGTTTGACTGGAGTCTAGTAAAAGTCTCCTACTCAGGGTAGAGATAGATGCTAGACACATGGGGAGACACTTAGCTTATGGATAAGGATTAAAAGACTCTAGGAGTCAGAACTCAAAACAATTTCTGACACTTCCCACTTTCCCTTTTCTGCATCTCTGAACCATTTAATCAACAGCTAGTTTCCTAGTACTAAATTATATTTATTTTGAGATTTTGGGTCACTTTTAAAGGGCTGCAATGAAAGTAAAAAATTGTAGTTAAGAGTAGAATCCAGAAAAAAGCAATCCAGTGAAGAAATGGGCAAAAGACATGAACACTTTTCTAGAGAAGACATCCAGATGGCTAACAGACATATGAAAAGATGTTCAACATCACTCATCATCAGGGAAATACAAATCAAAACCACAGTGAGAAACCACCTCACACCTGTCAGAATAACTAACACTAACAACTCAGGAAGCAATAGATGTTGGCAAGAATGCAGAGAAAGGGGAGCCATTTTGCAGTTGGTGGGAATGCAAACTGGTTCAGCCACTCTGGAAAACAGTTGGAGGTTCCTCAAAAAATTAAAAATAGAGCTACCCTACAACCCAGAAATTATACTACTAGGTATTTATCCAAAGGATACAAAAATGCTGATTTGAAGGGGCACATGCACCCTACTGTTTATAGAAGCACTATCGACAATAGCCAAATTATAGAAAGAGCCCAGATTTCCATCAACTGCTGAATGGATGAAGAAAATGTGGTGTATACACACACACACACACACACACACACACACACACACACACTGGAATATTACTCAGCAATCAGAAAGAATGAAATCCTGTGCTTTGCAACAATGTGGATGGAACTAGAATGTATTATGCTAAGCAAAAAAAGTCAGAGAAAGACAAATATATGATTTCACTCATATGTGAAATTTAAGAAACAAAACAGATAACATAGGAGAAGGGAAGGAAAAATAATATAAAAACAGGAAGGCAAACCATAAAGGGCTCTCAAATACAGAGAACAAACTGATGGTTGCTGAAGGGAAGGTGGGTGGAGGGATGGGCTAAATAGGTGATGGGCATTAAGGAGGGCACTTGTTGGGAGGAGCATTGGGTATTAGGTGTAAGTGATGAATCACTAAATTCTACTCCTGAAACCATTTCTCACGATATGTCAACTAACTTGTATTTAAATTTAAAAAAATCAAGTAGAAGCCAGATTTTAAGTATGTGACTAAATCAATAAAAGAACATCCAGATAATAAAATATAATTTAAAAATGCATATGAAAAGTTTACTACAGTAAGTGCTTCAACCATCAAGTTAATTTTATAATAGTTTATAAAATTGTGAATGCACTGTAATCTGAATCATCCTCAAAAGAATGACATGTGTCAAAAAACTAATGAATTTTAAGACTGCTTCTTGTGGTGAATCCATGGATGATTTTTTTTTGTTTCTTCTAGTTTTGCAGTATTATCCAAATGGTCTATAAAGACCACATATTAATATTACAATAAAAAACATTTTAGTCATTTGTTTTCACTTTGAAAACAATGTTTACTTCTCTTCAGTTATTAATAACTTAATATTGGTCCCACAAGTCCCAGATTTTGCTTTAAAACCTGTAGAAGTTCCTCAGAAATTCTTCTAAGGAGTGTGTATGTGATTGTCCATGTCCATGTACATGTGTTAAGTTCATTCATAAAGGAATTGATTGTACCACCATTGTGCAAAGGTATTGGTATTAGTCTTATTAAACTTGGGTTTAATAAGGGTCTTGAGACAGTGAGTTAGATCCTTGAAAGATATTTGTCAAGTGAGTGAAGAAAAGAAGGAAATATGAAGGTAGGGAAGGTGAAAGATTGAAAGAAATTCACTCTGTTTTAGAAAAGATTTTGACAGGCAATTCCTGCATTCTTTATTGGTATGTGGTATATCGTAAGTGTACAGAGATATTCTTACTAACCAATAAATGTGTTTTATTAGAATTTGGGGGGATACACAGCAATAGGCAAGAAACAAGGAGGATGAAGTATTTGGACTAATCACTAAATCACTGTGATTTTTAGCAATTCATTTCCACTCCCTTAACCTCAGCGTTCTTATTAAGTTAGTGTCAGCAGTTAACCAGAGAACCTCTAAATTCTCTCCTCCACTTAGGCCTTGTGTTCCATGAATCTGCTCTACTCTGTGTCACATTTATGGCTGGCAGCTTTTTCAAATATCAGTATGGATATTCTAAAAAGTAAGATTGCCCTAATTTATTTAATTTGGTGTGAAACCTAAAATGGAATAAAATTATATTTAACAAATTAGCATTTTTGAAAAAAAACCTGAGTTTCTGATATAAATTCTGGAGATTATTATTGCTGTCCTCTATAATTTATTATTTACTGTATTATTATAAATGTTTTTAAAGAAGAAGAAAATTAAACTCCTGTGTTCCAGTGATCATGTCAGGTTCCTTGTTATCTGTTAATATATTTAATTATCTATTACTAAACAAGATATATAAGTATACAAATTTTAATATACTAATGGAGAAATTGTGGCTGAGAATATTGACTGTCTGACAGAGCTATGTTTGGAACGCAAAGATTTCCTATTTCTTGGTGTAAATTATCCCCCTCTTGGATTTTAACCTCCTTGAAGACAGGCACTAAATTTTTATGTTTATAATCCTTAATCTTTTCCCTTACTCCCAACATTAAATGAAAAAGCCTATACTCAGAAGGATTCACTAATGATTGCATAAATAAAACTAAACAGAATGGAATGAAATAAAATAGGATGAGATGAAATAGGTTCAGCTTGAGAGAAGTAGAATAAATTAAAAATGAAATGGAGTGCGTTGCACTAAGAGTAAGAACAATTTTACTTTCTTTCTTACCATCTCTGCATCCAAAATTGATCTCTGCCTAAGTAGTTGCTAAAGCATATAATAACCATCAGACACTCTTTCTTCTGACCTTCTGCAACAAGTAGTTGGCAACATTCAAATAGGCCAAAATTATTTATTATGTTTACTATTGTTAATAATTTCTAATTTCTTCATCTGTTAGTTTTAGCCTTGATATATTGCCACTTACTCATTGGACAATGGACCACTGACTTACTAATGCCAGTGATGATACATGTGGAACCCTTAAGTGATGTTCGGGGTCCCCAAATTCTAAAACAGAAGTCCTTGCATCTTCTCTCTGAGACAGCCACTCTAGAGCCATCAAAAGGGAGCATTGAAATGTAATTTAGGATTCAGGAAACAATTATGACTTCCTGGATTAGAATTAACTCCCTTATTAATTCTATATTCTTTGGTGATTGATGGCCCACTTTCTGTCTTTGCTTTATCTTCTTCAAAATAGAGACAATAGACAGACCACACTATAAGGTTGTTTGGAGGATCAACTGCCTTATTACATGTAAAATGTTGAGGACATTGCCTAACACATAATTAAAACTCAATATATATTAGTGCTTATTATTAACCCAAGTGCTCTCTGATACCGCCTTCCTTCCTTTTATCCAATTCCACATTTCAGGGAAGAATCACTCAAAAAAATTAATTATGCATTTCATAAGTGCCAGATATTTTTATTGTTTGAAGGGATGCATAGGTAAACAAACAGACCAGATGTCTGCCCCATGGAGCTCTTATTTGGTGTGTGTGTGTGTGTGTGTGTGTGTGTGTTGTCACTGCAATAGCAGCCAATGTAAACTAAGAAATCCATAAACAAAATAATTTCACATGTGTTCCATGAGAGTAGTTGCAATCAGGGAGGGGGCTTGTGGGTTACAATTCTAATAGGTTAAGAGGAAGGAAACCTGCTTTGTGGAGATAATGACTGAGCGTAGATTCAGTGGATGGAAGAGGGAATAGAAGTCATTTCAAGAGCAGGGAAAGAAGCAGTTCAGGGAGAACAACAAATTAAGGTGGGAAATATCTTGAAATAGTTAAGGAATGAAAGAGTTAATGAGTGCAGTTAAAATATAGTGAGTTAAGGGTATGTCAGTGGGGGGAAGGGTTGTGGGGGCAACATAGTTTGAGATAACATTGGAGTATGAGGCAAGGGCCAAAGCATATAAAGTCTTGTTTACCATGAAAGGAGTTGGATTTCTTTCTTGAGTAAAGGGAAAGGCATTTAATTTTTTATGAAATGATCTGATATTTGAAAGGGTTACTGTGAATGTTGAATAGGAAATGGATTACAAGAGTGCCAGTTGAGAGTTAAAAGGGTATGGAGGCTAATACAACAATTCCAATGATGGATAACAGAGCCTTGATCAGGGTGATGAAGGAGGGCAGAGATGACATACTAGATGGCGTGTGTGGTTCAGGAGTGATGAGCCAAGGTATTGTTTATGTTTTAAAAATAGGAGATTACTAGAGAATTTTGGTATGCTGGTAGAAATTAATCAGGCAGAGGAAAAAAGATGATGATGCAGAAGAGAGAAGTTTTACCTAAAGAAATCAGTCCTCCTGATTAATGTCCCTTGTGACTGCAACACAGCCACCGCTTCCCTATAACTCAAAGTGTGTTTAGTGAAACCTTTATCAGAGCACAACACAACCATTATGTCACAATGAAAATGAGAGAGCCCCAAGGAACAGGAGTTGAATGTGAGGCTCTAGGACAACAGAAGAGTGAAATGAAGAGTGCCAAAAAGATAGCCAAAGTCTCAACTTCTCTGAACATTCTCGTCTGGCAATTACTGCCACACCAGCAGCCCACTCTGAGTCATATGAACAAAATGACTTTGTGTTAAATTATTCTAGGAGGGAAAATTGAGCATATTTTCCCCTTAGACTAGAAGCTTCTGACGACCCCACTAAATCCATTCTCTGTCCAGCAGTCCTTAACACCTCTGCCTCTCTCGTTCCCTTAGAGAAAGAAACTATGAAACATTCTCTTCTGTAATGCTCATTTAGTAGGAGGTCCCTAAATCTACCTTGCTTGACCAATTGAGAATTAGCACTTGAAGATATAAAGAAAAGGAGGTTCCCAGTTTCTCATTGTTTAGTAATTTTGAGATGAAGTCAGAATCAGACCTGAATCAAATATATTTTCAGTGAAAGCGCAGCAAATTGAAATCTGGTTCATGCATCAATGACAAGAAAAGGCTCCTTTGACCCTCCTTATTGGAAGCCCAGTTAGATGTAAGACAGTGGATCACACAGCCTTGACCAAAAGCATATTCCAAATTGATCTCTGGTCATATAGTTCAAAGATGGGCTTTTCAGGGAGCATGGATGGGGCCCTATAGCATAACATATTCCTTTCATGTCACATACCCATAAAATACTTTTTAAGTGTGTGACATTCTAGAGTGAAGCAAAGAAGAGTTGCTTACAACAGCTTTAGAACATTCATATATCTCTTAAGCTGTTCCCATATTCACATTATTTTATTTTCTGATGTGTGAGGCACATCACGCGAGACTAATCACCACTACTAGTGATTTGCCCTCCAGTGTCCTCCAGCCATAAACTATTTTATGTATCTAAGTCAATAAAACTGTCTTTGGCTCCCTGATGAACTATTGCATTGTAAAATGAATTATTCTTAAACATTTGCCAAACTAGCAGTTCCTATGAGCATCCATGACTGTATTATGGAGATGGATCTGTCATGGAAATAATTCAGTCCTGTGAAATACTGGGAGTGAGTGGATTCATTGCCTAAAAACCAAGTGCTTCCTCTGTCTCCCTCACCTTGTACTGTGCTTTCCTGATTGCACCAAGGAGGTGGGGGAAGTAGTTTGAAGTTATCATTTGATAGTCATCAAATAATAATGCCACTATGGTAGACATAGTTTGGCTTCCTAGTAATAACCTCCAACTTCTTGTTCTTTGGTAGTCCCTAACAGGAGGGCCTTCAAAAGCCTTGTGGCATTTGTGGCAGCCACACGGGCCATATAGGCCAGTTATGGTCAATGAGACTTACAGAGATACTTGCTTGGGGGACTTCTTAGAATGGTTTTAGCTTCCTGGTAAGAGAAGCTCTTATCCAGGTTTTCAGTTACAACCTAAAGGATTCAACCATTCATTTTATTAGGACAATCTGTAATTCACCCAGGATTATCTGAGATCCAGGCAACAACAACATTTCATCTAATACAAAAGAATTTTCTTCAAAGTCAGAAAGACATGCGATTAAATCTCAGCTGTGCCATGTGTAATTTCTTCTGTTTTGAACATGTTTCATTTTTTTTTTCTGAGAGAATGAGAGAGAGAACACAAGCAGAGGAGAGGCAGAGGGAGAGCGAAGAGAGAATCTTAAGATGGCTCCATGCCCAGAGCAGAGCCTGATGTGTGGCTCCATCTCACGATAGTTAGATCATGACATGAGCTGAAATCAAGAGTTAGATGCGTAACTGACTGAGCCACACAGGCGCCTCTTGACCGTGTTTCTTAAGCACTGTATGTGTCAGTTTTCTTACCTCTAAAATATAATTTTCTCCATTGAGGTTCATATTAATTTTATTTTTAACATGTTAATGACATAAGTTGCATTAATATGTTACCCAAATTTTAGCCAACTTCATATTTCTAAAAGAATCCTTACTTGGTTGGAGTATGTTATTTGTTAATGTGCTCATATGAAGCTTTCTAATATTTAACATTTTCATCTATATTTATAAATGATGTGGCATTATTTTTGCCTAATCTTGTTTTAGAATTAGGAAACCTGGAGTTTTCCATGGTTTCCTATGCTCTGAAAAGATTTAAATTACCTAGAAATTCTCATTTTCTTGAAGATTTTATGAAAGTTATCAATAAAACTATCTGAGCCTGATGTTAGGTTGGAGATATATAGTTGACCATATTTTATATGCCTCTCTCCATAATTAATGACCTAGTTAGGTTCTTAATCTTTCCTCATGACCATTTTCATCATTTAAGTTTTCTTGAAAAATTATCCATCTCTTCTCAACTTTATAAAATCACAAAGATTTGAAATTGCACATTGAATTCTCTGATATGTTTCTTTTGTGCTTGTGTATTTCTTTTCACAATTAAATGCTTATTATTCTTTTGTTTTAAATGATCAAGGCTATGCTTTGTTTTCTATTTAATAATGTATTTTAAAGAACTTTCTTAATTTTATGTTATTTAATTTTTTGTTTATTGTTCTTTTTTTTTAGTACACCTTTCTTACTTTATTTTTATTTATTATCTCCTTGAGTCAAATGCTTGCTTTGCTTATTTTGAGTGAGCAAACTCTAGATCAGTTACCTACAAGCTATTCACCACTCTCTTTTCCCTCGCCTTCTTCTGCTGTAGTTATAAAGACAAAATACTCACTTCCAACTGCCTTTCACTGAGATAATTCTGGCCAGGTGTTGGCATGGATTTTAAGCACTTTTCTTATGGTCCTACTTTTTCTTCCCACCATAAACACACACCTCATAATTGGAAATACCACAACAATACATCTTGAGAAAAGATGCCAAATGGTAAGGATGGCCAGGAAGACAAAGAGTAAAAGTTTACATATACTGATGACATTGCTGGATCATCACAAAGGCTGGGTAGCTTAATCCTAACAATGAGATCAATAATCCCCTTACTTATTCAAACTAGTGTAGGTTGTGTTTTCTTTAGCTTCCTGCTTCCTTCCATATATTTCCCACATATATGTACTGTATACTGATTATTCTAAATAGTCTTAATTGTTTTATTATTGTTTTTTTGTGTTCTTTTTTTACCCTGAAAATATTTATGAGTGTCTACTTTGGTTTATTTGTTGGCATGTGGTTAATTTTCAGATAGGTAGATTTTGTATTTGGTATATGCTTCTCTGTTTTAGAATATAGAATGCTACTGTCTGTACTTTCTTTCTGCCCATTGTCTCAAGTCCATTCTAATTGGTAGTTTGCACTTATTCCTTCTTAAAACCTCCCTTGAAAATATTACCAACATGATGAAATCAATTGTCAATTACTTCTTCTTGCCTTATTCAAATTCTCATTAGTACTTGATACATTTTTGTCACTTTCTCCTTGAAACATTATCTTCACTTGAAGATCAGGACTCTAACATCTCTTTGTTCTTTTAGGAGGTATTTTCAGTCTTTTGCTGGTTAGCTGCTTAACTATTAAGTATTGGTATACCCAAGAGTTTTAGTCTTTTGGCATATCTTTGCTTATATCTATTCTCTAGGTCACAAAATTTGCTCACATGATTTTAAATACCACATGATTTTTATATGTTGACAACTTATAAAAATCACAAAACTCACAAATTTATATATCTAGCCACGAGTTTACCCTTGGCATCAGATATATCTGTCTGACTGCCTATTTGGTGTTTCCATCTGAGTATCTAACAGATACCTCACATTTTATATGTCAAGCTGTATTCTTGGTTTCCTCCTCCTGAGCATTCATTCCATTCTTTTCCATGACAATTCTATTCTTCCAGTCATGCAAGTCACAAAACCTGGCATCATTCTTAACTTTTCTTATCCTCTCACAGCCATCAGCAAATCCTATCACCCTACTCTTCAACAACAATAATATTACATTATTATTTTTTCTTTGAGTAATTTACAATTCTTGGATATTTTTTAGAGTGATTACATTTTAAACCCTTCCTTTAATTCTAGGAAAAAATGTTTGTGCATTCTTTTTATAAAGCTCCATAAACTTGCTGTTAAATCAATTTTGATTTGTGTTAATCACACCAGTCTCTACAGCTAGATGATCAAATGAGGCCAGAGCTGGGACCTGAATAGTGATAGAATCCAGGTTGCAAAATCTGGAGAAAGAAGATTCTAGGCAAAGAGTCAATAAATGCAGTGCTTCTCAGTTGAGAATTAATTTAACAATGTTGGGAAGACTGGAAGTGGGCCATTTTCATGAAAGTGTAACAAATTAGGGCAGAGTATAGAGAGATGATGTCTGAAATTTAAAGCCTTATACGTCATAAAATGGCATTTGAAACACATCTTCAATGGGTATAGAATTCTAGGTCGACAGAGTGTTTATTGTTGCTGTTGATCATTTCTGTCAAGATTAAAGATGTTATTGCACAGACTTCTGGCTTACATTGCCAGCAAGACCTCTGTAGTCATTCTTGTCCTTGTTTTTCAGTATTGAATGTGTCTTTTTTCTACCTTCTTTAATAATTTTGCCTTTATCACTAATTTTCAGCAATATTATTGAAATATACCTATTTGCAGTTTTCTTCATGTCTTCTACCTTGAGTTCATTGAGTTTCCTATATCTTTAGGATTATAGTTTGCATCAAATTTGAAAAATCCTTGGCCGTTATTTTTCCAAAATTATTTTTTACCCTGCTTTCCTATCTTTTGTGAGACTTACACAGGTACTTAATTTTATTCCACAAATAACTGATACCCTGTTTATTTTTTTTAAATACTTCTCTGTTTCATTTTGGATGGTTTCTATTGCTATGTGTTCAAGTATCTTTTTTTCTGCAATATGAAAGCCATTATTAATCCCATAGAATGTGTTTTTCATTCAGACATGGTAATTTACATCTCTAGAAGTTTGATGTAGTCCTTTTTATATTTTTCATACCTCACACCATGCACATATTTTACTGTATTTTTTAAATAATATGAGGAATATTTACAATAGATGTTTTATTATTCTTATCTACCAAATTTGTCATCTAAGTCATTTTGGGGTTTTAAGTTCTCTTGACCAACTTTACCTTATTATGCATCATAATTTTTTTTTACTTCTTTATAGGCTTGGTTAATTTTTGATATCACCTGAATTTGTTTCCTAGAGTAACCATAAAAAAGTTCCACAAACTGGGTTACTTAAACCAGTTGCAATTGTATACAGTTCCCTATAGCTCTATATACAGACTTCAGAAGTCTGAAGTCATGGTGTTGGAGGGTTATGTTCCCTCCAGAGCTCTAGGGGAGTATCTTTCCTTGTCTCTTCCAGCTTCTGGTAGTCCAAGGTGTTTTTTGCCTTATGGTAGCATACCTTCAATCTCTGCCTCTGTCTTCACATGGCCATCTTCCTTCCATATGTCTCTGTTGCCCAAATTCCCCTTATCTTATAAGGGTGTCAGTCATTGCATTAGGGCCTACTTTTTTAAAAAAATTTTTAATGTTTATTTTTTTGAGAGAGAGAGAGAGAGAGAGAGAGAGAGAGAGAGTTGGGGAGGGGCAGAGACAGAGGGAGACACAGAATGTGAAACAGGCTCCAGGCTCCAAGCCATCAGCACAGAGCCTGACATAGGGCTCAAAGTCATGAACTTTGAGCTCATGACCTGAACCAAAGTTGGACACTTAACCAACTGAGCCACCCAGGCACCCCGCATTAGGGCCTGCTTTAATTATGCCATTATTAACTTGATTATGCCTAAGACTCTATTTCCAAATAAGGTTACATACATAGATATTGAGTTTAGGACTTCAGTGTATCTTTTGCAGGATACAATTCAATGCATAACAATGCCAGAACTTGTGAATTTTATGTTGGGTGCTGGATTTTTTTTGTTTGTTTTTGCATTTCTTTAAATAGTTTTGAGTTTTATTCTGAAATTTTGTAAAATTAATTAGTATCACTTTGATCCCACCAAACTGCTTTTAAACTTTGCTAGGTGGGGCCAGCTCAGCCTCTGGTCTAGGGCTAACTTGGCCCCACAACTGAGGCAATAGCCTTCTGAGTGCACTATTTGATGTGAATTGTGAGGCTTTTCACACTGGCTGTAAACATGAACCAGCCTTCTGTGAGTTCTAGAGATTGTTCCACCCAGTTCTTTCTGGTGGTTCTTTCCCCACCCGGTAATTTCTCACACATATATACCGATACAGCCTCATTCCTTGAGAGGAATTTTCTTCTAGAACTCTGGAGCTCTTTTTTCATCACTGTTGTGTCTTTAGAATTCTGGCTACTGTGGCCTCCTGAACTCTGAACTCTGTTTATGCAACTGAGGGAGACCATAGATTTCAGTTTGATTCCCTCCCTGTGCTTTGACCTAGCAATTTCCTCTAGTCATTAAGATGGGGCCCTTGTAAGGCTCACAATTATTGTTTCCTTCCTTTATGAATTAATGACCTGTCATTGTTTTCCCAATGTCTAAAAAACATTGTTTCATATATTATATCTACTGTTTTAGTTGTAAAAGAGGGAAAAGAAAATCTGGCCTTTTTACTAATCATATCTGGAAAAAGAAGTCAGAAAATGGAGTTTGGGGTATAAGTTAATTAAATAGTTACCTATCATATGATTTTAAGCCAGGGTGTGTTATTATCAGATTTCTTTCTCAATATAATTCTTCTCAAAGAAGGTAATTAACTGAAGAAAAGATAGGAAAAAGGAAGACCAGCTAGTAGTGCGTTGCTATGGTTCAGGCTAGATAAGGTCGTTGCTCAGACCAGGTTTGCTGCAGTAGAGACAATGAAAAGGGATAGTTTGGGGATATAATTGGAGATGGATTCCACACAACCTGCTGAATGATCAGATGTGAGAAAAACTGAAATAAGGATAATCAAGTATAATTTATAAATTTTTGCAAAGAAACTGGTGAATATTGATGTCATTTATTGAATTGTCGAGGAAAGTGATAAGTATAGAACTATGGAAAGCGTTTGTATTTTATTATTTAAAATTTTTTTCTCCCAGCTGGGAAATTGAACCTATACACTTTACTTTGATCAATTTTGTATTTACTCTTACTTCTATTACTTATTTTTTCTATTCACTATTTTCACTTGTCCATTTTTCTCCTTTATTGCCTTTTGCTATTTTTCTCTTTTTTCTCCTCTAATACCTTTGAAATTTTATCTTTTATTTATACTCCACTAGAATTTATCCCTTAAACTTGTATTCTCCTATCACCATGAAAAATTAATCAATATCTACAATGGGTCTCAGAGAGGTTTCTAAAACACACATCTGACCGTGTTGGACTCTACATAGAATTCTTTAATAGTTCTCAGAGCCTCGGGATAAAATTCATTCCTACAATTTATCTTATGTCAGAGCTTTGCTTCTTACAAATTTCATTCACTCTGCCTTCTGCAAGAACAGAACCTTCTTGTTACTTTTATAAAGTCCCTCACCTAGGATGTTTTTTCTTTATTCTTTTGACACCTTCTTGCTGTAGCAGAAGTTTTACATTCAGTTCATTATTTCCTACAGTCAGTGAGGAAAGGAAAAACCAGAGCAACTCAGATGGTATCAAATCAAGGACTTCAGGATTCCATGACAACTGCTTTATTAAATATGGAATAATGAGAGCATTTTAGAAATTTTTTCTGAATATCAGCACAGAAAATTGGTT
The DNA here is from genome assembly GCF_022837055.1 of Prionailurus viverrinus. Lineage (NCBI taxonomy): Eukaryota > Metazoa > Chordata > Mammalia > Carnivora > Felidae > Prionailurus > Prionailurus viverrinus. Next base: position 99,265,100 of record NC_062563.1, read on the forward strand.
CATGAGTAAATTGACTATAGTTTACATGTTAAAGGACTAGAGAGTGTCTCTCTCCCATCACTTTTTCTTCTCTTCTCTGTGGGCTGCTGTCCTTCTCTCTAGGAACTGCTTTTACCACACTGTAGGATTTTCTGGTGAAGAGTAATCCCAGAAGTGGGGAACAAAAGAAAGTAACCTGTGTACAGTCGAGATAACAATATTTTGTTTTGTTTTACCTTTGATCACTTTTTTTTGAGAGTGAGAGAGGACACAAGTGAATGAGGGGCGAGAGAGAGAGAGCAAATCCCACAAAGAGCAGAGAGAGGGAGAAGTGGAGCTCACCCCGAGCTCGTGTTTTACCTGAAGCAGGGCTCCTACTCACCCAACGGGGCTCGTACTCACCCAAAATGGGGCTCATGCTTACCCAAAGGGGAACTATAGCTCACCTGATGTGGGACTCAAATTCACAAACTGTGAGATCATGACCTGAGCCAAAATCAGGTGCTTAATGACTGATCCACTGAGGCACCCAATCACTTATTTTTAAAATGAATGTTTGTCAAAGTTATAACTAGGTGTCTTCTCCATTTTTAATAAAGACTTTATATAAATGAACAGCATGAAATACTTATTCTCCCACACAACAGTTTCAAGTGTGAAATTTAAGAAAAACACAGGTCCTTGATAAATATCAAAAGAAAATATGAAATAGATATATATTTTGATTTGGAAAATAGAAATCTACTGACTGGCTAGCTCAGTCAGTAGAACATGCAACTCTTGATATCAGGGTTGTGCATTCGAGCCCTATGTTGGGTATAGAAATTACTTAAAAATAACATCTTAAAAAAAAAGAAACTCTTAAGTGAAATTGCCAGAGAAGAAATGGTTTAAGGGGATTACAGGAAAGAGTTGAGGGCCCTTAGCATAAAGTAATGGGGAAAATGGTATTTGAAATAATATCATGATGGGGTACATGGCTTAGTCATAGAAGTTTAATATCTTTTTAAAATCCGTTCTATGCTCTTAAATCCACAGTGATTTTTCTTATGGTCAGGTAAAGTAGGATGTTGCCACTCAAAACCCACTAACAGTGATATAAATATAACTCAAAGGCATTGTGGCTGTTATTGTTCTTTCCTATTGAGAGTGTGGCTATTTTACTTAGCATGCAACTTTCCAGGTTAGTTACCTAGAAATAATGATATCTGCAATTAAAAAGTGAAAAGTGAACTTCATTATTGCTAACCATGGATGCCTGGGTCGCTCTGTCAGTTAAGCATCTGACTTCAGGTCAGGTTATGATCTCCTGGTCTAAGACTTCTAGCCCTGCGTTGGGCTCTGTGCTGGCAGCTCAGAGCCTGGAGCCTGCTTCGGATTCTGCGTCTCCCTCTCTCTGCCCCTCCCTCACTCATGCTCTGCTGTGTTCATCTCTCAAAAATGAATAACGTTAATTTTTTTTTATTATTGCTAACCTTGCCTGAAATAATGAGCTCTCGGTTACTGTAGATCGTAATCACCTGTCATCTACACAGTGAGATTCTCAGCCTTCACTACTAGTGGCAGTCACTACTAGTGCCCTACACAATAGCCATTCTCTCTGAATTGGATAATACTAAGAATAATTAAAGTATCATGATTTTTTTGTGGATGTATGATACCCAAATAAAAAACCCTTGTTTGACAGCTTCATTTACACTGGGTCCTCCCTTGAACATTGGCAGTCATGTACACATTACTAAAAAAATGAGATGGAGGGATAAATCCCCGTGGAGAAGAATATATTTTCCTGAATAAAATACCAATGTTGTGTTACTATTCATATTTCCTTGTTCTTATAGCCTAGAATGTGCATCCCAAGCCTATAAACATAGAAACAGATACCATATTTTTACCATGAAGTTAAAAATGAGGTGTGGAGGGGGCGCCTGGGTGGCTCAGTCTGTTAAACGTCCAACTTTGGCTCAGGTCATGATCTCACAGTTTGTGAGTTTGAGCCCCGTGTTGGGCTCTGTGCTGACAGCTCAGAACCTGGCGCCTGCTTCTGATTCTGTGTTTCGCTGTCTCTCTGCCCCTCCCCTGCTCACAATCTGTCTCTCTGTGTCTCAAATATAAATAAAAATAATACAAATTAAAAAAAAATAAAAATGAGGTGTGGAGAGAAAGGTGATTGGAGGCTAGGTCCTTTCTGGAGACATCACTTTTACCTGGGAGCTCTAAGACTGAGTTCCTGCAGATCCTTGTTCATGGTTGTGTAGTTCACAGTTGAATAATTTGTGCTTGCTGTAGTCCTTGAAAAATAAACTGTCAACAAATACTGTTGTTGTTGTTGTTGTTGTTCAGGAATGGGTTAGTTGGAGCTCCCCTACTTGTATTAGTTAGGATTGTCTTTAGCTGCACATAAGAGAAATCCCAATTTGAGTTTCTTTTTTTCTCTCTGTAACAGTAAATCTGGAGGTGCTTAGATACCCTGTCCTCCACTGGGATGATTCTGACATATGTGCACATGGTTTCTCAAAGGACCCAAGAAACAAACCTTCAGTTTGTTTCTCATTTCTATCCAGTAGCTTAAGGATAATAAGGCCAAGACATCTAAAATTATCTTAATTTTCCCTTTATGGATATAAGGTGACTGCTGACATCCAATTCTCATATCAGTATTACAAAGAAGAAGGAGATTTAGTGGAAGGTAGACTGGCACTAGCAGACTTCTGTTTACATTGCACTGATGATAATTGTGTCAAAAGGAAAGCCCTAGCTGCAAGAGAGTCTGAGAGGAAAGCCTTGGCTTTCCACACTCTATAATAGGAAAAAAGCTATCAAGAAGGAATATTGGAAAAGGTATATTGAGTAAGCCAGACTAAAATATCTACCACCTTGCTTTGAAGGTGCTTTTAATTCCATACTTCTTGTGGGTTTTGGGGGGGGGGTTGTTTATTGTTTTTTCTACCTTTTTAGTACCTGTAGCCTATAGGCAGGAAGTTGGCTGAAAAATATACTCAGCTGAAAATGCAGGCCATTTTGTTTTTAGTCAAAAAGGATACATGACTCCGATGGTGTTGTCAGAAACGTAAACTGCAAGTGAGAACCATAAGAAAATCACAACCAAAGAGCAGTTTTTACAGGAACTAGGAACATGTACCCAGATGGCTTTCAGTATGGCTATAGATGAATAACTGATTATTTATATCATATTCCCTACTTTTTGAACCAGTATATGCACTGTAGTTACCTATCCCTGTTTCAGCACTGTATGTAAGTGTTTGAGAGGCAGATAACTTCTCTCTTTAGTTCACAAGTCTTCAAATCAAAAGTAACCATACTTGAGAAGTTCAGGACTGTACCTAAGGAGACTTATCCATACTGGGAGCTAATTTAGATGATGTTATAATTGGCTCATTGGAGTAGATAAGTTTTGCACATGGAAAAAAAATGAAATCACTGTGGGTGGAGAGTGGAATGTGGCAGAATGCATATTCCAGAAAGGGTCACAACAGTATTCTTCATCCTTTGAACTCTGTAATATAACTTGTCAATCCACCCTCAAAAAGTGGGATCTGTGTTCCATCCCTCTGAAACTGGTAGACTTTGAGAATGCTTGGACAAGTAGAACACAGTATGTATTATACTGTGTCGATTGAGGTGTTAGCTGTGTTAGGGGTTGAGTTGTGTCCTCCAAAAATGATATGCTGAAGTCCTATTCTCTATCTTAGAATATGACCTTATTTATATAGAGTCTTTACAGATGTAGTCAAGTTAAAATGAGGTCATTAGGGTGAGTCCTAACCCAATGTAAAATTAGAATGGGTCCTTATAAAAAAGAGGAAATAAAGATACAGAGATAGACACATAGAAAGGGAAGATGATGTGAAGACAAAGGACTGGAGTGATTCATCTACATCTATAAGACAAAGAATGCCTGAGGCTACAAAAAGCTGGGATAGAGTCACAAAGTCACCTTTACACAGAGCATGGCCTTGTAAAAACCTTGGTTTGGTACTTCTCGTATCAGAAATGGGAGACAAATAAATTTCTGTTGCTTTACACCAACCAATATGTGATATTTTGTTATGTCAGCGTTAGGAAACTAATGCAAGCCCTTAGTTGATTTGAAAGTTTCTGTGGTCTCCCTCTTTCTGTGTTGTTTTTTGTGGATCCTGACTCTCCGAACTATACCACTTGCTTTAAGAACTCCAAGCCATATGGACAGACCACATGAAGACATTCTGGTTGACAGCAACATCAATTACCAGCCATGCAAGTGAGCCCTTTTGGAAATTTCAGATAACTAGTTATCAGCTGACTGCAACTACATGAGACTCCAAGTGAGAACTACACAATTAAGCCTAGTCAATCCACAGAACTCTCATATGTAATAATAAACTTTTATTTAAGTCACTTAATCTTGGAATGGCTTATAGATAGAAATAGATAATGAGAGTTGTAAGCTTGACACTAAACTTCTAAATTCTAGCTTTAAATATAATTTTACACATTTTTAAATGTTTATTTTGAGAGAGAGAGAGAGAGAGAGAGAGAGAGCATGCGTGAGTGCCCACACAGAGGGACAGAGACAGAGGGAGAGAGAGAATCCCAAGTGGGCTCTGTACTATCAGATCTCACAAACCATGAGATCATGACCTGAGCTGAAATCAAGAGTCAGATGCTTAACCAACTGAGCCACCCAGGCACACCTACAATGTTACACATTTAAATATCTGGGTACTATTACTGTTTATCAAGGCAAATTATATTAGAATCCATGGGTATGGTAAGAAAGAAATTTTCCAGATGACATGATTACCTTTGTAGAAAATCAAAAGAATCGACAAAAAAAAAAAAATCCCTTAAACTAAGAAGTGATATTAGCAAGGTTACAGGATATAAGGTCAGTCTACAAAAATCAGTTGTTTTCCTACATACCAACAATGAACAAGTAGAATTTGAAGTTAAAAACATAATACTATTTACATTAGCATTCCAAAAAAGAAATTGTTAGCTATTTCATTTATATCTAACAAAATATGTATAAGATCTATATGAGAAAATCTATAAGACTCTAATGAATGAAATCAAAGAAGAACTAAATAAGTGGGAGAAATATTCCATGATCATGCATATGAAGACTCAGTGTTGCCAAGATGTCACTTCTTCCAAACTTGATTTATTGATTCGAATCAATTCCAGTCAAAATCCCAGCAACTTATTTTGCTGATATTGACAAACTGAGTCTAAGATTTATATGGAGAGTAAAAGATCCAGAATGACCAACACAATAATGAAGAAGAAAGTTGGAGGACTGATGCTACCTAACTTCAAGACTTACTATAAAGCCATAGTAACCAAAAGAGTGTGGTATTGGTGAAAAATGGACAAATAGATCAATGGACAGAATAGAGAAAGTATATGTGTATGTGTGTGTATGTATTCTTTAGAATCTTATTCTTTTAAAAAGGAGCAAAGGTTTGGGGTGATTGGGTGGCTCAGTTGGTTAAGTGTTCAACTCTTCGTTTCAGCTCAAGTCATGATCTCCCGGTTCATAAGTTTAAGTCCCACGTAAGACTCTGTGCTGAAAGCACAGAGCCTGCTTGGAATATTCTTTCTCTCTCTCTCTCTCTCTCTCTCTCTCTCTCTCTCTCTCTTTCTCTCTTTATCTCTGTCTCCAAATAAATAAATAAACATTTTTTTTAAAGGAACAAAGGCAATATAATGGAGCAAAGATAGTCTTTTCAATAAATGGTACTGGAACAACTGGACATTCACATGCACCAAAAAAAAAAAAAAAAATCCATTTAGACACAGAATTTGCTCCCTTCACAAAAATTAACTCAAATGCATCATAGACTTAAATGTAAAATGCAAAGCTTTCAAATTCCTGGAAGATAACACAGAAGAAAATACAGATGACCTTGGGTATAATGATGCCTTTTTAGATACAGCAACAAAGACACATCCATGAAAGAAATAATTGATAAGTGGAACTTCATTAAAATTAAAAACTTCTGGTTTGCTCAAGACAATATCAAGAAAATTAGAAGACAAGTCACAGACTGGAAGAAAATATTTGTAATAACATATTTGATAAAGGATATTTATATATATAAAGAGCTTTTAGAGCCCCACAGTAAGAAAAAAGCCTGATTAAAAAATAGGCCAAAGGCCTTAACAGACACCTCATCAAAGATACACAGGTGGCAAATAAGCATGTGAAAAAAGGTTCCACATTATACATTATCATGGAAATTCAGATTAAAGCAACAATGAGATACCACTGCACACAGGTTGGAATGGTCAACATGTTGAACACTGACAGCACCACAGGCTGATGAGGATGTAGAGCAACAGGAACTCTCATACGTTGCTTGTTGGAATATAAAATGGTATAGCAACCTTGGATGACACTTTGGAGCTTTCATATAAAACTAAGCATACTCTTGCAATATGGTCCAACTCCTTGGTATTTACCCAGAAGAGTTGAAAACTTATGCACAGAAGCTATAAGCAACATTATTCATGGTTGTCACAACTTAGAAGAAACCAAGATGCCCTTCAGTAGATGAATAGATAGACTGTGGTATGCTCAAATGATGGAATATTATTAAGCATTAAAAAGCAGTGAGTTTTCAAGCCTTGAAAAGATATGGAGGAGACTTCACACACTTCATGATTCCAACTTCATAATATTCCAGAAATCTATGGAGACAGTAAGATCAGTGATTTCCAAGTGGTGAAAGGGGAGGAGAGATTCATAGAGCACAGAGGATTTTTAGGACAATAAAAATGCTTTGTATGATATTATAGTGATGTATATATGTCATTATACTTTTGTCTAAAACCACAGAATAGACAACACCAAGAGCGAACCGTAATATAAACTGTGGACTTTGGGTGATTATGATTTGTCGACGTAGGTAAAAGTTGTACCACTCTGGTGAGTGATGCTGATAATAGGAGAAGCTGTGCATGTGTGGAGGCAGAAGGTATATAAGCTTCTCTCAATTTTGTTCTAAACCAGTACTGCTAAAACAATACTGTCTTAAAAAAAAAAAGGAAGAAAGAAAGAATGTTTCCTCATTTTTCACCACAGACAGTTCAACCAGGATTTTCAACCATTTGCATTTTAGTTGTTTTAAATACTGGATTTTGAAGGGAGTCTAGCTTGAATAGATTAATCAGAAAACAAGGCAGCAGTAAATACAACCCAGTCATTCCGCCCAGATAAAAATGTGTGACTATGTCTACAGAAGCATCCAGCATGATTACACTGGTCACTTGCTGCCCTTCACATGTCACTGTCTGACTAAAACAGTCATTGCCACCATCAGAACCGTAACTTAATTTTTTGTATCTGGTAAACAGGTCTTCTTTCCTTGCTAGATTCTTGTCAAGTGATGCCAGTTAATGGCACCATGTATCAACCTACCATGCTAGGTTTGCTCAGTTTAATCTTTCTTTGGACTAAAATTACAATCATGTCTTTTATGCTCATTAATATTTTCCTACAAACCTGTAGTGAGTACTTAATCAAGCAAAGATACCAGAACACAGTGAGTTACTATCTCTGTTTTTAGAGGGAAATAATTTAAGCACAAAAATACATTTTTTTCAAAAGTACCAGTCATAATGACAAATGAGAAATTTGGGTTTTTCTGTGTCTGGAGAGAATCTATAGTGCAGTTTTACTTCCAAATAATGTCTTTCATACCATTTTCATTTCCATTTTAGGCAAACTACTGAAGGAATCGATCTCCCAATTTCATGCACTGATTTTTCAAAATAATACTAAAAGTTCTACAACCCTTGTATTTTACATAGTGATTTAACATATAAAAAGTACAAAATATTTATACATATAATAGCATATAATATAAAAATACCTCAGCATGGATGCCTTTATTTCTGTTAATTCTTCTGAATTAAGTATTTCTGTGCTGTCCAATATCTTATAACCTAAATCATAACTCATTCTCAACACAATCCCTAGGCTAATTTTCAATTCTAGTTGAAGTCTCTTTTTTATTCACCCCACTAAGGTGAATCTTACCAATTGGTATTTATCTCCTCCTATCTTAGAACTTTTTTGAGTTTGCCATGAATTTTAATTATTGAGTTACAGTACTCCACACATGTACTATATATTCTATATATTCTGGATGTAAAGGACCTAACTGAGTTCAGATTTCTAGTGTCATGTATGTGCTACATTTTTGATACCTTTTTAATGAGTGACTGACAGGTTGTGAAGGAAAACCTTCACTGAAAATTCTGAAGTCCATAAATTTAGTAATAGCAAAAACATTAGCAAAGTCAACATTTAGCTTTCCTCAGAGTACATACTAGGTAGATAAAAGAAACTAAGCACTGACCAATAAATGTAAGAATATTATTTTAATAGCCTAACACTGGGAAATCCACATGTCTGTCCACAAGAGGATGATAAATAATTGTGATATATTTATGCTGTGGAATACTACACAGCAATGAAAAATGCATACAGATGACTGTCATACAGATGACTGCCAAAGATATTTTTAGTCAAAAAAGACTGAAACACAAAAAAGTACATACTGTCTAGTTACAATTTTAAAATATTCAAAATCAAACAAAACAAATTTATGGCAATAAAAGTTAAAAGACTATTTGTTCCTGGTGTGGGAGCAACTGAGTGGAGCAAACTTAAGAGATATTAAAGGGATATCCTTTAACTAGTTAGTTAGTCTCTATCACACTCATAGTGGGAGACATTAACACAAGTAGAGAAAAACTGATCCAAGAGATGTATCCAAGAGATGATCCAAGAGATGTATATTGAACCCTTAAAGCAACAAATATGTAATAATCCTTCCTTTGATGATCATATATAAAACATTTATAAAAATCAACCTTATGAATTCCACATGACAAATCTCAATTTATTCTAATTAATTGTGTAATAATATATTCTTCATTAAGCTGTATTATATATATTTTCTGAACACAATGTAAATAATTAGAACCAATAATTAAAAGATAATTTCATGTATTATATTTTTAGATGGATAGATGATAGATTTACTTGGAAAGTTCACACTCTTAAATAACCCATAGGTTAAAAAGTAAAGTAAATTTAAAGTGAGAAATCAAAAAGGAAATTTTGAAGTATTTAGAAATAAATGACGATGAATATTGTCTGCATACCAGAATGTGGGAAACTTAGAACACTAGAAATTAAAGACAAGTAGACCAGATTAACTAGCAAGGATACATCTCATCAAAAGAGAGTTGCTAAAAGATGCCATGAAAACTGTATTAGCTGCTTCTCAGACAACTGCTAAAAACAATGTCAAATTATAGCCCTCCCCCGCTACTCAATAATGTGATAACTGTTTCTACTTCATAGAAATTATGGTTCCAACAAAGGCTTTGTCTTTTAAAGAAATGCACATTCTTGCTGAATGGACTTCTTGGATGATATTCCCAGCATACTCAGCTGCCCTGGACTTTTCAAGATCTATGGTTTTGAAATGCTCATCACTGTCCTCCCCATCCCCACCCCATTCCTTAATTCTAGAAGATTCTTATCATGCATGAGTGTGCCCCGCCATGCTGCCAGAGTTTCCAGTTTTATTTTTTTAAAGTAGCCTGAGAAAATAACTTTACATAAAATCTTCCAAGTGATATTTGTTAGAAGTCATCTTTTTGGAAAACTATACTGAGACAAGCAATATATATGCCTGTCTGCAAACAGGATGCTCACAACCAGTGGTCTTCAGAGTGGGGTCCCTAGTACAATCACATGAGTATCATGTGTGAACCTGTGAGGAATGCAGATTCTCAGGCTGCATCACAACCACTGGAAACTCTGGGGTTTGTCCCAGAAATCTGCCTTAAGCAGGCCATCCAGATGATTCTTGTGCACCTGCAGGTTTGAGAAATAGGGCCTCAGAGGCCTACGAAGTTTAACTGTGACTTCCCATCTTCCCAATTCAGCTAGAACAAATTCATTTGTACCTTACCAATACCTGACAATGATTCTCTTCTTTCTATAGCATCAAATTTGGCATTGCTCAGAAGGGAAACTGTTTGTTAGCTTTTAAAAGCAAAGACTTGAGCATTTACAAATACAGGTACAACACACTGGAGAAAAAGAATAAAAGAGAATTAAATTTGTTTTTTTTCTTTTTTTAAATTTGTTTTTAATGTTTATTTATCTTTGAGAGAAAGAGACAGAGCATAAGCGGGGGAGAGGCAGAGAGAGAGAGGAGACACAGGATCCAAAGCAGGCTCCAGGCTTTGAGCTGTCAGTCCAGAGCCAGACATGGGGGCTCAAACCCACAAATCATGAGATCATGACCTGAGCCAAGGTCAGACACTTAACCAACTGAGCAACCCAGGTGCCCCATAAATTTGTTTTTAATTGAAAAAGAAATATCTTTGTCATATGGGCTTTATCTTTTGAAAGGCAACTGGTACATAGAATTGCATGTACTCAGTGGGGTCCTCAAAGTTTCTGTGTCAATTTTATTGAACAGCCCTGGGTTTTTTCCCCTTAAGGGAAAAAAGGAATAGAGAATACTCCAGCTGTTAAATTATGTCCTTACTTGAATAGAAAAACAGAACAAAAGTACGAAGGCAGGGAGATATGCTTGTAGGAGACAAGCTCCTATGCAGTTTGGTCCAAAATTGCACATGTTCTGATTAGGATTTGTGACTATCGATCTTTCCAAAAACAAAAGATTGTGTTTTTCTCATAACTTCTGGCTATGTTGATTTGTCTTCTACAGAAAGCCCAAGTCCTAACAAGGCAGAAAGGAGTCAAACCTAGTAAAAACTCGACATCTGATTTTCTACCTAAAGATGTTATAGTGAATAATTAAATACAGTTTGATTGATTTCTGAGCTGTATCCATGGTGTTTCAGGGAAACAGAGTGTGTTGCATTATAGGCCACTTGGGTTTGTGTTGAAATAGCCAGTTGAATATTGATCAGCATAAATATAATCTCAGTTTCCTATGACATGTGAGACCTTCCAGGACTCAAGAACAATATCTATCACTAAATTGCAGAGAAAACAGAAGGCAAAGACAAAAATACTCCTTTTATCCTTTACGTCACTTTGATCATATCTAAAGTTAAGCGTAGACCAAAATGAATGAAGTCAGTTGACTGCTCTTCAAAATATATTACCCATCTGACTCACTGAGGTTTGAAATTCACCAAAGAAGCTTTGTTTTATCAGTTAAATATAGCACACCTTCAGTGGTCTCACTTTAATTAATTGAATTCCATGACTCATTTATGATTGAGTTTGAACTCACTTGGGACAGTGAGTTTGATTAGAGTGTTGCCAGGAAGATAATCACCTTGAGGGTGTGCGAGGATGACCACAGTATTGGGGAAAGGTGGACATAAGAGGAGTTGGGCTACTGCCCATTTTCCCCTCTATCCAGTGAAGAAGTAGATAATATGATTTATGAAGAGAGAAAGCCAGGGGCACCTGGGTGGCTCAGTCGGTTAATCATCCAACTCTTGATTTCGGCTCAGGTCATGATCTCATGGTTTGTGAGTTCAACAGCACTGACAGTGCATAGCCTGCTTGAGATTCTTTCTCTCTCCCTCTCTCTCTACCCCACCCCCATTCGCTCTCTCTGTCTCTATCTTATAAATAAATAAACAAACAAACTTTAAAACCAGAACAAAAAAAAGAGATAAAGCAAATATTTTTAATAAAAACACTTTTGACTTATATATACCTTTGACTTATAAGCATGCTAAGAATCACATTTCCATCCATTGGGAAATTTCTGAAAGTGTCCAAGAAGCAAGTTCTAGCCAGTCTAACCTTGATGGGTTCTGCTGGCTATTTTTCTACTAGTGAAGCTTGTGAGGGCCAGTGAGTGAACAGGAGAAGAAATAGACCTAATACCTAATTCTTCATTGACCTCATGAAGGGAACTTAAGCTAGTGTTTGAAAGACAAAATCTGTATACATGAATCTTAGTTTAACTTATAATTTAAAGTATCATTTAAGTAAGAAAATGCACAAATATATAATTTTAAAAAGATAGTTAATCAAGGGGAAAATGGGAAAGTGAAGCCAAAGCAACAGTGCTTGAGTCAGACCATGCATTCAAAACCAGGTTGCACCAGTTACTTGTGAATGACCAAATCTGTTACGTATTCTCTGGGTCTCCATTCCTTTGGTTGTAAATGGAAATAATAGCAATACCCATGCTTCAAATTATTTTGTGTTGATTAAAGGAGATAATGTTTGTAACAGCCTCTAGAATATAATATGTTCGAAATGAACCTCAATTTGAGATTGGCAGATGGTAGTGAGTTTAAATTATCAGTCAATCTTTGGAGAGTGGAACCATCCAGAATAAATTCCTGGAACAAGTGGTACTTGAAACAGAATTAGAGGAAATAGGAGGTTTGGACTGATGAGGGGGACGTGGAGGTAAGAGATGATGCACAAAGGTGGGAATCTGGTCACAAACATGTATGAAAAGACCACCCGATTCCCAATCGAATCTTTTCTTTCTTTCTCAATGTTTTAAAATTACTGGAACATGAACTAGCCAGTTTTTGATAGGAGACAGGAAAGTTGATCCCCCTTTTGTCTGTGAAGAGATTTCATTCGGCATCTTTACACAAGTGGTGCTTCACCCTGTTTGATAAGCAGAACATAACTGGAGGCTGTGCCATCAAATAAACTTGGCTCTGGGATCTGTCACTTCTTAGCTAGGCAACTCAGCAAATTGCTTGGTGTCTCTGTGCCTCAGCTTGCTGATATGTCATATGGAGAGAAGTATAGCCTCTCAGAAAAGCTTAGAGAATTGCTCTTAGAGTCCAATAACTAAGATAATCTAATTGACAGTAACTTTTCAATAAATGTTACTATTTTATTTTTATTTGCATTATTATCTGAATGCATGAACTGTTGAATCTCCTTGGAACAAAAGCATTGCATAAAAATTCAAGCCCGAGGATTATTTTTATTCCCTGAGTAGCTGAATTGAACAGGGACATGTGACACAAAAAGAGACTCGGGTCCTATATGGACATCTGTTCTCTTTTGGAATAACTACCCAGTCTGTTGTTGGCAGCTACCCAGTCTAGCAATTCACTATTTCCCGAGCTGGATTACAATGACATGGCTAATGTTGCATTATACATTATATTTGGAGCAGACCCCACATGTTTTTTTTTTCTTTTTCATTCTTTAATACCTGTTTCCTAATTGATTTTCACGTAAATGGAGTTGTAATGCTTCTATTATCCTAGCTGAGCTCTTCCTGAATAAAAAATGGAGGCCCCAGTTTGCAAGGTTTAATAATGTTACTCTTTAAGTATTTTAAACCATAAAGAAATGAAGTGAGTAACAGCATAGTTTCTGTGGGGAGCAGATTCTGAGGGAAAGAATAGCATGCAGGAAGTTTATTAGGGGTGCTTCTGGAATAATCACCTGAGAAGGGAAGGGATGAGAAGGGATCAGGACTGCTCAAGGAGAGAAGATGGGCCTCACCAATAAGCAATTGTTTTGTGCCAGAGTCTCCTCTGGTCCAGAAGTAATGTTGTGGCAGGGCTGACCCTTGTGGTTCTTATCATTGCAAGACTCCCTCAGCAATAACCAGCAGGAAACTTTGGTGGGGGGGAGGGAAGCATTTATTACTCACAGGACCTGGAAATTACACAGCACATCTGGGGTCACACAACAAAGTTGTGGGTAGAGAGAAATAGAGAGCCCCAGGCCTGGTGTTCTACCTGTACTGAGGTCCAGGGGGAGGGGCTAGGGTTTCTTTACTCGTGCATTTAAAACATAAGTGCCAGAATTTAAACCACAGGAAGACAAAAAATAAGCAGCCCAAATGGTCAGTTATAGAAACCAACCAAGATTTCTGAAAGAAAGAAGCCTGGGAGTTAGAGTGGTGGTGCATGGGTAGCCTGTCTCTTTCTAAAGTCTTGTGGCTGGCAATGTGCTTTTTGGAGATAGGTGTCTTTGCAGGAGTGGTTGTTGCCTTACTGTCAGTGCTTACACTATAGCAACCCTTAAACCCAAATTGTCTTTCAGATTTCCTCCTGAGAGAGTGAGGAGGCAGACTTTTTTCCCTCAAAGACATTGACTATTCTTTGAGCACGGTCCATCACTAGAGATGGGCTCTTGCCTCGGGGGAGGCAACTTTCCTCAGCCAAACAATTCCAAAAGGTAGCTAGGAGTTCGAGGCTTCCAGACCACACTTTCAGCTCCTGGGCAATGAAGCCCACATTTCTATGGAGGGATTTCCCCAGCATATCACAGACCATCATAGGATATATTACAGGATGAAAAGGAAAACAAATATGTATCTAGTCTCATATATATGGATATATGTATGTGTATATATACAAACACACACATGCACACATATGTATTTTATATAAATGCAGATATTTCTTTTAGCAGGAGCTTGGTCATTAGTAGAGCCTGCAATATTATAAAGTATTCCCATTGCATGTTTATTTTCTAACTTAGATGAGAAGTCTTGATCAGATAATTAGCATAGAAATAAATGAATGTTAGGAAAAGCCAAAGGCCACCACTACACTGTCTTTCTTTCTCTTATCGTTCTTAATAGAGTAAGAAATATTTTAAACTCCAATAAGAACTGTGGTTTTTTTTTCACTATTCTGCCACCACCCGCCCTGGTTCACCTTACATGTGAGAAAAGGAAAGGGAAAGAAAGGAGAAGGGAGGGAGAAGGAGAATAGGGAGAGGGGTGGAGGGAAGGAAAGAGAAGAGGAAAAAGGAAAAGGAAAAAATCAGCCAGAGACATATTGAACTACTTGCGAAGGATTTAAACAATTATGTGAAACTCAGTACCCACATGACAACAAAAAAGAAATTAAGACCAATTTATTCTAGAAGAGTGGAGAGGTGCTCTGATTATGTAGCAAATTGAGCTTTCCTGAAGTGGTAAAGTTAAGGTTAGATTTGGAAGAACTCACCAGGCTCCGTGGACAGGCTATGACACCATATTATAAAGGCACAGCAAGCTCAGGTCTAATTCAGACAGCCATCGATACTGCAGGGTGCAACATGGCAGTGGGAGTATTGAAGCAGCAATCCAATTTGGACTCCAGGCGGGGTTTCTGTCAGAATGCAGAGGGTTTGCCTCTGTGACAGTGCTGTGGGGGTTACATCATGACTGGAAATTGATGGGCAAGGCAATTTAAGTTTCCTTCTCCTTCTTTCTCTTATTTTTAGTCTTCAAAGATATAGTAGGCCAGGAAAAATGGCTGATTTTAAATGTGTACCTTTGGGAGTGGGCTATGGCAGGAGGTCATGATGTCCTGGAAGTAGTGGTCAGCCCAATGAACCAGGAAAGAGAAACTTGGGTGATAGGAATTTTTTTTAAACGAAGGTAAGAACTAGATAACAGAAAACAAAAAGTTTCAAAAAGAAACAAAGTCATTGTATTTATTCACACAGCAGGAGTCTAAGTATGTGAGGCAGAGCTATTTCTTTAAATTTTAGTTTGTTTAGAATCTCTAAAGAATTCATACTGTCATTTAAAATGGTAGTAGCCTTTTTAAGGACAGTACTGACTCTATGTGCTCTACTCCCTCTAATAATTTCAGTCATTTGCAAGTGAAGTCAGGCTAATTGTGGAAAGTTCTTTAGAAGAAATGGAAAAATAATCCTCATGTGAGCAACCTTTGAATGAAAGTTCATATGTGAAAGGGGACATCATGACCCCTGAATATATTCAAATAATCACTCATGTCCTTATTCTTGTCTCTCCTTTTCTAAAATCAAGCCATCTTTATATTTTTAAGCTCTTCTGTGGACCCAAGAATCAGATCAACAAATTACGGAATAATTTCTTTTCTTATGGATATGCTGTGTTTGACCAAAATAGGGGAAAGTTCTTTGAGGTATGTTTCAAGTTATAAATGCTCAAAAGTGTAAGCTTTTGGACAGTAGGAAATTGCTGGTTTTGGTTGACTCTTGTCCTGGCTTTTTTTTTTTAATTTTCTGTGAAAAAAATTTTAATGATTAAAACTTTTAATTGTTATATATTTTTGAATTTTCTCCTATGGACAACAACATAAATGATTTCCTAGGCAACACAAATGTGTTTTTCAGAGGCAAAGAAAAATTAATGCCATTTTTCTCAGTATAATAGTAGCTTGTACTCAGCCATTTACCCCTACTTCTGTGGATACATCTACAATCAGTTTTAGTGAGCACTTGGATATCTCTGTGCTTCAAAGCAAATGTAAGATCTTTCATCCCCCCAAGCTGAAACAGTGCCATTTATCATACAGTGAAACACTGTACTGTGAGGGTGGTTTTAGTTTAGCCTTTCCTCACCTTTTAACCTCCCAGCTTGAAACATGCCCATTTATCATTAAGAGGAACATTGCCCTGAGAGTAGGTTAAATTTAAAAGCATTTTGTTCCTGAGTAGCAGAGTCTCAAAACTTAATCACAGAGAAATGGAAGTTTGAAACAGAAAATTCTTATTTGAGGATTTGCCTCCATTTATGGGAGAACAAAATTGCATCCTAAAATACTCTATCCCTGTCCTCCACTAATAGCTGGGTAAGTCCATGCCCATGCTGTTTGTTGAAGCACTTAACTATGGTGTAACCTCCCTTCAGTTGGGTTTGAACTGCTGCCGAGCACAGGTTAAGGAAGGCATTAAGCAGAAAGTTTAAAGGCTTCTAAGCTCCAAATTCTCTGCAGAAGGGAGTTGTGTATAATGAAGCACCAGAAGTAAAGCAGGAGTTAAAAGGTCTTGAATTTGGAAAGGAGGGAAGGAGAAGTATTTTTTAGTCACACTGGATAGGTTTGGGTAGCCAAAAAAAATAAAAACTCCTCCTGTTGCTTAGAGAGGCATTTTGGAACAAATGGTGCAGGACATTTGTGAGAGTTGGTGTACCTACCCCTCCTACATTCCTGCATTCTCAAGGAATTGTGCAATATCCAAGAGATAAAACAAGACTGAGGGTAGAGGAGAGCTTCATTTATTCCTGACCCTATAGGAGACTAAAGGAAATGGACATTTCCAAAAGTACTGGAATACCAAGGGAATTCTCCCCAGTAGAAAGCTAAGTGAGAATTTTTAATGGGTGTGTATCTTCCAAAGGGTCATTTAGGTCAGTGGCTATCCCAGCTGAGTGCACAGCATAATCACCTGGAGGGAGTGTTAAACAGAGCCCACTCATTCTGGGATGAGCAAGCTGCCATGCTGTGAGCATTGCTATGGAGAGACCATAGCCTGACTGTATCCTCATAGGAGACTTGGAGCCAGAACCACCTGGCTAAGCCACTCCCAGATTCCTGATCCCCAGAAACTGTGTGAAGTAATAAATGTGTGTTAAGATGAAAATTTTTGGCATATGTTGCTACTCCAAATAGATAAAGAATACAGTGGTGAACGATGCTTTGTATGTAAAACCCCTAAGTTTGAGAAATTATAGACAAAGGCCTAGAATAAACTCCAATTAGAACTTCAGCCCAAATATATGGACTAACCAAAAACATGATCAGTGGGAAGTAACATCTCATGAATTAGAACACTGCATGGGCTGGACTGGGAAAAGGATCAGTGGCTCATCTAGATCAAAAGTGACAGGAAGAGAAGTTTCAAATGAGATTAGGTTGAAGCTATGAGCCTGGCTCCTTCATGGGGGAAAAAAATAAGTTTCATCCATATGCTGCATAAAATCTGAAAACTGATAGCATGTAAAGTTTTTATTTATAATTGTAATATACATATTTGTAAATGTGTGTATTTATCTAAACTATAAAACTTGTATACATACACATGTCAAATTCAAAATAACTATAAACCTGCATGTACAATATTTTAGACACTGACTTCAAGTCTTCTCAAATAGTTACCTCTGTGAAATACCAATTATGATACCAAAAAGCAAGGGTGACAAACATGTTTCAAGTCATAAACCAATTCAGCATTTCGTAGAAGCTCCATAGTTCACCATGTTAAGAACTCTGACCCCACAACTAGACTTAATGCGGAAAATGTGATGATCATTTATAAATGGCTATCTTGGGAATAGTGTAGGTAGAGCTTTAGCGTTTCAGTAGAAGAATCAAGCCAATACTTGGAGATGGAATTTTCTTTTCCAGAACAGATGAAACAGATAAGAAGAACCTATAGATTTGGTTGCTCATTTGTTTTGGGGTGAGGAAAATTTAATGCAATTCAATTTGCATCAATTTTATTCTACAGAAACACATGCCAATGAAATGACCCTTTAGTAAAAAGAATAGCGTGTTCTCCTTGAGATCTTGGATACATTTTCTACAAACTCAAATGAATGTCTATATAAAACTTGGCGTCCTGTATGTAGTACTACAACACAGTTTCTTGAGAATAAGTCAGACCAATATGCACTCAAAAAAAAATAAATAAATACATAACAGCAGAGCCAAGTTCCTTCCTCTCTGACATGATCATTACAGTCTATTTGTTCCGGCCACTTCAAATATCAGATCTAAGGTTAATGTAGAGAGTGGCATTAAAAGGCAGGGAGATGTATAGAGCAAATGATTCCTGGTATGAAGTCAATTCTAAAACGTCACCTGTTTTCATAGTCAGGAACTCATATCAACTTTGGTCTCCATAATTAATTTTAAGAATAAATCATACTATTGTTTTTTCTATATTTATACCTAAGCAGTATACTATATATATGTGTGTGTGTGTGTATGTATATATACATATATATATACATATATACATATATATATATATGTATATATATGCATAATTAGAAGAAAAGTCTGCATATTAGGTGTTGCTTTTGTGGCCCAAACATTCCAGGACACAAATAGGAATGTGGAGCATTTGGGTTAAGGTTATGAAATTTACCTTGCAGAAGTATTAACCCTAAATCTCATATATTAGTTTTCTAAGTCTGTCATAACAAAGTACCACAAACTGAGCAACAGAAATGTATTTGCTTGTAGTTCTAGACACTGGAAGTCTTACATCAAGGTGTTGGCCCTGTTGGTTCTTCCTGAAGCCTATGAGGGAGGCTGTTCCATGCCTCTCCTCTGGTTGCTGGTGGTTTTCTCATAATCTTTGGCATTTCTTGGCTTGCAGAAGCATCAGTTGATGTCTGCCTTCATCTTCTCCTAGTTTCTCTGCCTTTGTGTACAAATGTCACCTTTTTTAGGGACACTAGGCTTGTTGGATTAGGTCCTACCCTAATGACTTCATCTGCAACTACCCAATTTCCAAATAATGCTACACATTCCAAGGCACTGAGGGTTAGGACTTCAATAAGTGAATTTGTGAACAGGGTACATAATTCAACCTGTAACATTGCACTCTCCAAGTTTGCAAGTTAAGTGCTAGTCTTATCTGAACTCGTTGATGTCAACATCTAGATTTGTTCTGAAACACACAATATGAGGTCCCTGAGAAATTACTTAGCTTTGGATCAGAGAGAGGTGACTTATAACAAAGTGAGGACTCAGAAATGCTAGCACAGCATCCAGCTTTTCCAGTACAAGGGGTTTGTCAAGGTCTTAGAAGATTTTCAAGTAAATTTGTCACAGGCCTAGTCCCACTTAAAAAATAAGACTTGTAGTTTACTTTTGAAAAGGATCATACTTGGGGCACCTAGGTGGCTCAGTTGGTTGAGTGTCCAACTTTGGCTCAGGTCATGATCTTGTGGTTTGTGGGTTCCAGCCCTGCGTTGGGCTCTGTGCTGACAGCTCAGAGCCTGGAGCCTGCTTCACATTCTGTGTCTCCCTCTCTCTTTTCCCCTCCCTGCTCTCACTCTTTTTCTCTCTTTATCTCTCAAAAATAAACAAACATTAAAAAAATGAAAATGATCATACTTATTGGGAGTATAGCCATGTTTAGTACCAAAGGGAGGATGCTTTCTTAATTCCAGATCCCATCTACTTGAGAATACAATATCCCCTGATGCAAAGGAGAAAACTGACAAGATCAGCAAGGATATTACATTTTTCAAGAAAATTGTGGTCATCCCACCTATGTTTTGAGGTATTTATGAGTATCCAACACAGGGTTAAGATTTTCTTAGAAAATGTGTTGAACCCTTTGAAGTCTCAAGGCAAAGGTAATTCAAAATCCCTACAAAGTAAACCCATTTATGGCCCACTTGCAATAAATAGCTTAAGCTTAGAGTTATTTTAGGTAAACTTAGATGATATGGTTTGCTCATAAACAAATGCCAATAAATATTCATGAGAAAACTTTGTTTCAGCAAGTAAGCTTTGCTGGTCTATCACCCAATATAAATCATGTGTGAAATGCATATCTTGTATTACTTACCTAACTAGTTAGGGTAGCTTTCATAGAGAAACCCTACACGTTATCCAAGGATTTGGCTGAGGTTGAATGTCTTATTTGGCCCATGAGCCAGAAAAGCCACAGTATTTTCAGATAGATTAAATTTCAGCATGCTCAGAATTTTCAAAGAAATTGACATGCAAGCTAGCAAGACAAGAACTCAGAGCAACAGAATACACAACCACCAATGAGGAAAGCAAACCAAAGGGTCAGAAACTTAGCAAGTGACTAGAATAGACTACCTGAAAACCACTGCTAAATATTAAAGCAGTTGTGGCTTCTGCTATACATGAAACATTTTTTCTGTGCTCTGTTGTGATAGGAATTATTTCCAGGATATGAACAGCACAGACTCTTCCACATGCTGGGTGGACAATTAGATTGGGAAATGTTCAGTGTGTATGTGTGTGTGTGTGTGTGTGTGTGTGTTTATTTTTTTCTGACAAGAGTCAAAGCTAAGGTCAGTGTTCACCAAGAAGGATCATGGTCTTTGTAAATTACAGGTAGAATAGTACATATTTATGTGCTTATAGTACATACAGCACCTGCCTACACATGACTTCATTGTCTTGCTCAGAGCTCAGCTTCTCACTGGGTAGAAGAGGGAATGGTGAATGCTATCCTGATTCTAGCACCTCTCTCTGCCTCTGCCCCTATTACTACATTCTATTCTGAGAATCACAAGGCTTTGAATAAGCCAGATATTACAGTCCCTTTTTATTTGGTAGAACTTACTGGGGAAAACTCTACATATATCTTGGTGTCAATGAACAGAAGCCAAGCTTGATAAATTTTAGGAGGGGGCTTACTTATCTTTGAAATCTAGGAAAACATGCCCATGTAACTGAAGTTGTTTGGCCTCCCAAAATACAGCTGTCAGAATATAAAAGAATCATCCATTATGATTGTAAAGAGATATTAAAAGGCTTTCACTCTGTTAATTATTCAGAATTTCTTCTGTGGTCCCATATGTTTTTCCTTACAAATTATTGCTATAGAAAATTAGAAGGTTGTGTTAGAAGGCTAAGATGGTGACAGGGTCTTCAGACTTTGAGATATGGAAAGTTGTGAGCCTGTGTATGGTTTTATATGTCTAAAAACATAATCAAAGATCATATTTCTTAACACACTTGTTTGCATAAAAATATTTCCCCCCAAATCAGAAAGAATGTATCCAGATAATATTGCTAATTAACATAGCATTTCAAACTTAACTACAACCTTATTACTATGCTTACAGATTCTTTGGTTCAGTAATTTAGAAAGAGCAAAGCAGAAATGATTTGTCTCTGCTCTACAATATCTGGGGCCTGAACTGGAAAGAATTGAAAGCTGGGTTGACTCAACATCAGGAGCATAGATTCATCTCAGTGCTCATTCACTCACATAACTGGAACCTAGGATAAGAAAACTCAAAAATTAAGATGTTAACCTGGAGTGCCTACATGTAGCTTTGCCATATAGCTTCGCTTCCTCACAGCAAAATGGCCTCAAGGTAATCAGATTTCTTAACACGGTGGTTCAGGGCTTCAAGTGTCAATGTTCCAGCAAGCAAAGCAAGAAGTTGCATGTTTTTTTTTTTCTGACCAAGAGACAGAAGTTACTGAATATCATCTCCACAGCCTCTTATTGGTTATAAGCAAGTCAGTAGCCCACTCAAATTCAAGAGGAGAAGGCAGAGACTATACCTCTTGATGAGAACAGTATCATGTAGAATGGGAAATACTGTCCGTGGTCATCTTTGAAAGGTACAGCCTGACACAAAAGGTTTTATTTTGTTCAAGTGAGTTATGAAACAAAATAGCCATAGATTACATGGTAACTTTTACATGTTCAGTCAGCACTCATTTACTAAACATCATATACTTAATGACCTCTGCACTAGGAATTATGAAATTTTAATAAAATATAATGCATGGCCTATGTTGTCATGGAGTGAACAACCCAATTAAGCATAAAACATGGCTGTAATATTCAAAGCTTATTTTGGGGGCACCTGGGTGGCTCAGTCCATTAAATGTCTGACTTGATCTCATAGCTCATGAGTTCAAGCCCTGCAATGACAGCATGGAGCCTTGGGATTCATTCTCTCTCTCTGTCTCTCTCTGTCTCTGTCTCTCTATCTCTCAATCTTTCTCAAAATAAATAAACATTTTAAACAATTATTTTGTTTCTTGCTAAAACACTATATATATATATATATATATATATATTTTTTTTTTTTTTTTTTTTTTTCATTCAGTGAGGGGGCTCAGAGAAAGATTGCATAGTTATTGAAGGTTGGTAGGAGATGGGCCTTCAACTGGGTTTGGAAGAAGAGGAACCAATCCAGTTTAACAAAGAATCCTAGAATTGTATAAAGGCAAATAAGACAGAATTGCTTCAATCAAAGAGAGAGAGATAAGACAACTCTACCAAATGGAAATATAAAAGAAGATATAAAATCTCAGTGAGAAAAATAGAAAAGGATTTATGAAGATAACACCATTTAAGATTAACTTGGAAATGCAGAACATTTGAGATATATAAGAGGAACATAGGAGTTCATGATTTTCTAGATAAGGCTATTCAGAAATACTTGTGTAGTCTAACATGGCAAGAATATGTAATATGTTTAGTGCAGAGTAAAAGAAAAAAACAGAAAGAATAAATAGGGTCATGAAGTGGTTCACCTTATACTTTTCTGAAGATTATGTACACACTGGGTGGCCAGTATTTGCACATGAAGAGGAAGATAGAGTGACCAAAGGTGAGCTTTAAGAAGTTAGCTCATTCTGGAAACAGTGAAGGACAGAGTAGAACAGAAAAGACATGGAAGCAATGAAACCCATCAGAAATCCCATTCAGCTGTCGGAATTCTTGTGTATTTTTTTTTCAACGTTTATTTATTTTTGGGACAGAGAGAGACAGAGCATGAACGGGGGAGGGGCAGAGAGACAGGGAGACACAGAATCGGAAACAGGCTCCAGGCTCTGAGCCATCAGCCCAGAGCCTGACGCGGGGCTCGAACTCACGGACCGCGAGATCGTGACCTGGCTGAAGTCGGACGCTTAACCGACTGTGCCACCCAGGCGCCCCTCTTGTGAATTTTTAATACTAGTCAAGTCAGCTTCACCACCAGTAGTCGTGTAAAGCATCATATTAGAAAAAATAAAATAGCTAGCCACTGAGAATTTTTTTTTCTCTCGTATGTTCTTATTTCTTTTCTGCTATTTCTGTAGTGGCTTAGAACAAATCTTAGTGCTTTGTTACTGGCATGGATTTTTAAATTGAAACCATTCATAACAATATATGTGGAAGCATGTTGAGACTTTTACTCTGTTTCTGAAGTCTTATTCTACATGGTGGAGTCACACTATCACCTCAGCTCTCTTGGGTATTTTGTGTAACACAGGAACATCTGAGAAACTGAGTAAGGATACCAATTGTTCTGTATAGAACTTGTTTGTGTGACTTGTCATGCATTTCTGTCCAGAGCCACACCTACACAATCATGAGGGGCTTAGTTGGCTTGTGTTCCATATCCGACCTTGGGATCAAAATTGGTCCTTCTGTTCCTGGTGCCAAGAGGAATTTATGGGCCTCACATTCTTCATGAGCCAGACCAGGCTGGCCCACTGGGATGGTTCTGGGAGGGAAGAGGAACAAACAAATGCCCAGGCTCCTAAGATTGTGAGATATAACAAGAGGAAAAAACCCAGCTTGCTCAGGACTGCACATAGGCAAACTTAATGACTAACTGTAGATCACACATGGATGGTTTTTCTATTGCCCTGGTGGGAGTAGTTAGTTGATAGCCTCACCTGAGGGGAGGACACTCTTCCCAGACACACTCAATCCAGACTCTATCTAACCCAGCTGTTCACTGTGGGGCCTCACCAGCCAGAAGGTTAGATGTTCTGGGGTGCCTCCACTAAGGTCCGCTTAGGTCATAATCTCATGGCTCATTAGGTTTGAGCCCCAAGTCAGGTTCTGTGCTGACAGCTTAGAGCCTGGAGCCTGCTTCAGATTCTGTGTCTCCCTTTCTGCCCCTCTCTTGCTCATTCTCTCTCTCTCTCTCAAAAATAAAAAATAAAAACATTTAAAAAAAGAAAGTTGGATGTTCTGAGTACCCAATTTGATGTATTAACCCTTTTTTGTTCTCTATAGTTTTCTCCTTCTTTATGTTTGTTTAATTCCATATATTCCCTTTCTCTTATAATTAAACTTTCCTCCACAAAACATAAAGTGTGGCTATTTGTGAATTACCATTATTCAAAACACCAATGTCATTCCACATATCAAATATCATAACTGAATACACATGTATGTTATATTATAGATTATATTACATGCATTTATGTGCATAATTATCTTGTATGTTAAAGAATATAAATATATAAATATTTAAAATTAGTAAGTTTTATTTCTTCTTTATTTTTACATAAGGAATAAATGTTGACACAAATTCTAGGATTTCCTTTTTGTGCCCTACTGAATAACCATTTAAAATCTCAGCACTGTATGAATCTCACTTTGGATAACCCTGGTGTAAGCCCAGGAAGGAAAGCTGTTGGGAGTAGATGGCAAAGAAATGAATGAATGTGAAAGAGACAGAATGGAATTGGCATCTCACTGAATATGGCATTTTAGAAGTTCTTTTTGAGAACTCTTATAGGGAAATTTTATATTCTTGTGGGATCTTGGCTATTTTTGGCATAAGCAACTATATTTAACAATATAAACATCAAAAGTTTTATCTTGGTGCTCAAACATACTGCTTAAATGCATATGTATCCTCCTGAATATGAAATCAAATTTTCACACATTCCCAAGACAATAGCCCCTAATCAGTGAATGCATCAGGTTCTAGAAGAAACTATGCAATGTGAGGATGCAATTCTCAGAATGTACACCTAATCAGTGGCATTTTGCATAATTTCCACCAGACAAAAGAATTACCTTTCAAAGAAGAAAAGATGCCAAAACATTTGTAGGAAGACCCCACTTAAGCTAAGTGCTAAGTATAATTCACCCAAACACTTTTCAGTATTCACCTTTCTCAGCTTACTTCATCCACATGATCTGTAGTCATTCTATCAGAAGACAAATGTGCCCATCAGATGGGTGCTAGAAGGAAGGCAGAAGAGCAAGATAAATGTCATCCATTTGTCTGGGCCAATCTTTAGGCTTAGGATTATAATACAGTCATGAGAGAATCTGCAGTGGGAGAGAGGAACCAGGAGGACACACAGGCGAAAGGTGGTCTAGTACCAGGTTTCTCCCTGAACATGGTGACACAGAACTTCTTTGTACCCTATTGTCCTCTGTAATTCACCAAGGGACTTCATAAATTTTAGAAATGATCTATATCTCTACTCTCTTGCTCACTGTCCCAAATAGACTTTCTTAACACTGGTGGCTTTGCTCCAAGTCTTTCTTATCTATTAGCCCCAGTTTTCATATAAGAATATCTAGCTAAACCAACTGTTTTCCTTGGGGTCAAGAACTTTTCTTCTGTGTGATTAATCTCATTTGGGGACTGTTTAAATATCCTCCCTTAATACCTACTCATTGTCATGCCTGTGATGTATACGTGGTTGGGATATTTAACCTTCTCTTTTGTTTCAGACCACAGATCCTATTGATCTTGGACTCATGTGTTACTGGCTTTTGCTTTTCTGGATGTTTTGTTTTGCATATGTTGAAACCACTACTTGCTTTTCCACCCCTGACCCAAATCCAGTGCTCTTTCTGATATTCTTCATTAAATGTCTTTTGTCAGACATAAGAAAACCTATTATATCCCTCTCCAAAGAGTTTTTCAAACATTATAGCTAGAAAAATTGAGTTCCCTGTTTTTAAGACAAGAGTAGAAAAACTACAGCCCATAGGCCAAATCTGGTCCAGTGTTTGTTTTTGTAAACGAAGTTTTATTGGAACTCAACCAACACCTATTGTTTTATATATTGCCTATGGCTGCTGGCATACAGCAGTAGTTGTGACAGAGACCATATAACACACAAAGCCTACAATATTTACTATCTGGCTCTTTACAGCAAAAGGTTGGTGATCTCTGAGTTAGGGGCCTAGGGACACAAGACCATCTGCATAATACAAATACATGACATTGAAATTTTTAAGAAGGAGAAACAGAGGAAGTAAAGATAACTACAGGATCCTTGTTTAATTTCTTGTTATTTCCATTCAATATTCTCGTGGTATAGAATAAAAAACTTTTTTATGAAATCTCACAATGCCTCAGAAGTTTGAATGCACATTATGAGGATCCTAAATTCATGGGAAATTCTAGAATAAAAATTAAGATTTTGTTTAGCTTACTCCGAGCAAAAACTCAAATCTTCCTAAACAAAAGCATCTGAGCCCCACAATCTCTGATTCAAAACAAATCAAACCTTTTTTTTTTTTTTTATCATGGCCAGAAAATAAGAGGGGGAGAATCAGAATGGTCTAGACAAGACTGGTGCTGTTTATCAGGTTAGTTTTTCTCCCCCTTCTTCTATTTTTCTTCTTCTATTGTGGTACCATAATTACTTTCATACTAAAGTATTTTTTTTTGTCACCCATGTGGCTTTGAGAAATGAGACATTTATGGAAACACAAAAGACTGATTGTTCTGGGCAATGCAGACAACTTCCTAGCTCTTTCCCATATAATTACTTTGGAGATGAGTTTGAGAACTTGTCAGGGCTCTTTCTGGAATGTATGGTATGTGATGATGTGTTGAGGAAAATGTTCTATATTCTGTGTTGTCCAGTACATACAATAGCTAATAGCACCAGGTAGCTATTGAATATTTGAAATGTAGGGAGAATTATTGAAGAACTGACTTTAAAATGTTTAATTTTAATTTAACTAAGTTAAACCTGAATTAAAATAGCTACATGTGGCTAGGGGCTGTCCTAGTGAATGGGAGAACTCCAAAACCTCCATCACCTCTTCACCCCAACTATATAATTAAATGTTTCTATTTTTTTAGTAAATGGTACAGTTGATCTTAGATATAGATATCTAGGAAAGTAATTGATGTTTATTATTTTACATTGAGGCATGAATTATTGCATCTGTATTAACCCTGAAAACTACATTTGTGTTTGGAAATAGAAAGATTCTTGATTCGGTTAATAATAAATGTTTTTAATCCCCTCTGCTGAGCCCCACTCTGGGTACTGGGGATATGGCCAAGAATGAAGCACACAGACCATAAATAAACTACTAAATATATAATAGGACAAGTAATAATCAGTCCTGAAAATAAATATGATGCAAGATGATTTTATAAAGGTCATAATGAAGAACAATATTTTATAAATCCAAATATATATGAAATCCAAATGTACCACTAAATTGTTTGATATCAAGCAGAGTGTTGGGAAACATTTTAAGTTTCCTAGTTCTACCTAATGTATAATACAAAAAATTCCTATTTATTGCAATAATGCATATTAAATTATTCTGAAAATCTGCAGGAGCAAAACACCTAAAAATGCAGATAAACCATGTATAGATGATTATAAGTATGGATACTAAGCATAGGTGGATTTGAAGTAATGGATATCTTCTGAGGTCAAGACATTACCAAAATTTCGGTCCTTATAGGTGAAGTTTGACTGCTATGGGTCACTTCCTGTTGACAGGGTCCTAGAGCTTTGGTCTTAATGGCCATTATTATGATGAATGTCCATCAACATGGGGAAAGTTCCTAAAGCTTGGGCCCTTACATGAAGGCACATGGAATCTGAGATTCCAGTGCAAAGTAATGCTCATGAAAGGCAAGAGCCACAATGCATGGAAAAATCATTACCAGGGTAGGCAGTTAGGAAATATGTGTCTGGCCTTGGCTCTGGGTACAAAGAATCAAAATTTCCCTTCAGACTGTACAATAATGGATCAGGCCTTACTTAGGTGGATTTAAGACCTGAATTTGCACTATGCACATCATTGAAAACTTAAAGTGGACTAAATGGTAGAATCAAAGTCAAATCTTCTTTGGAAGAACACAGTCTCAATATAGGCCTCAGAGATTCCCCACAAATAAAATTCTTCTGATTGTGAAAATTAAACACACACATACAAGAAAACCAGGCAGCAAAAGTACAAATAATTACAAAATATAAAATGTGAATATTAGAAACAAGACTTCCACAAATTTATTCTGACAGATACCAAATATTGAAAAGCATGCTAAGTACAATTTAAAAAATAAAAGCTGTAATTGAAACCAAAAGTAAGAAGTAATATCTATAAAAAAATAAGAAGGCATGCTATAAAAAGAACCAAATTGAACTTTTTGGAATCCTTGATAAGTTTCCGCCCCCCCCCCCCCCGAAAGTAAAAATATCTTGGAGTTTTGATTGAGGGTACATTAAATTTATTGAAAATTTGTGGTGACTGCCATCTCAAATCTTCCCCCAGAGAAAGAAAAACTTCTTACTAGAGGGCTTTTTTGGTTAGTTTCATTCCAAGATACAATTTAGACCTTGGCATTATTGCTAATGGAATCCCTTTGTCATTGTGTTTCCTAATTGCTCATGTTTAGGAAAGCAATTGATTTCTTTAATGTTGCTATTCTATCATTATAATCTTATTTCTTTTAATACTTTAGCCATTGATTCTGTTTGTCAGTCAAACATCTAGAAGAAATGATCGTTTTTGCTCCTCCTTTCCAATAGATAACTCTTCTTTTTGTTTCTTGCACGGGCTAGGAAATCTATACAAGTATTGAACAATAGCACTGATAGTGGACATTTATATCTTTTTCCTAAAATCATGTGACTATTTACAATTGTCAGTTCATAAGTTTCAGGTTGGCAGAATGTTTCTGGTCCTAGGTTCAGCAAACCCAGGAGCCAAATGTCCAGTAGCCTGACTTTGTAAATAAAGTTCCACTGGAATTCAGCCATACCCACTGACCTACATATTGCCTCTGGCTGCTTTCACACTACAGTGGTGGGCAGAGTTAAGTACAAATTGTAAAGCTAAATATATTTTACTGTCTGAATTTTTACAAAAAAGTTGACTGAATCTTGTTTCATGTATACATGTATACATACCTAGAGAGATCAATTCTATTAATATTATTATTATATGTAATATATATCAATGAGAATTATATATATAATAATGTATATAATTTCTTTATAAATCTGCTATATAGCAGCTTTTAAACATTGGGAGCAAATAATACAACTTCTTCATAAAACAAATATTAAGTATGACATACAAAGAAATGTATGAGAATAAATGACATTAAATATTGATCCCATTTTTTCTTTACTCTTCTTTTCTCTGAAAACGAATGTGGGTACACAAACAAAAATACCTTGAATCTAGCTTACAATTCTCTACAGAAAGAACTAAAAGTACTTTAATGAGAAAGGTAAGCGGTAAATGTCTGAGCTGTAGTAAGGATGAGAGAGGAACTTTTTCTCACCTCAGATTATCCACATTAACTTACTGAGAAGTGAAATGCACACCTCTAAAGAGCCTCAGTGGGTCCAGGTGTTGACTTTAAAGTGATTGCTAATATTTCAGGATCACAATTAAGCACATAAAGATAACTGTGTCTTGGTTAGTACCTGTTAAGCCTTATAAAGAAAGTACTATCCTATGACATGTTTCTCAATTTCACATGTTTCTTGATTTTTTTGTTACACTAATTTTATAGTTCTGGCAGAGCAGGAAGTCTAACTAGTTTAATATTTTGACTGCGCTTCATAACTATCTGAATCAAGCATGTTTTAATATCTTTCTGTCAAAATAACAACTGATTTTCATTTAAATTATTTTTTAATATAAGGTGCAACATTAAATCAATTGAAGAAACAGTTGTGGCCTCCAGCTTTGTTATATTATTACATTTTTAACACATCAAATGATTGAAAAATGTAGAGCATCATTTTAAAGATGTTAATCACCATTGGCCTTTAGCAATGAATGGCCGTAGCTTTAATGTGCCTCCTCCAAAAATGTTAAGCGCTCCTTAACAAACTCATGGCTCACTTATTTCATAAAAGGGATCTTTAATAATATATGTGTGTTATATCAACCAAATAGTTCACTTTAACTTTGCAGTTTTATCTTGGTTATCTTTTGTATTCCATTATCTCACAGCATATAATCTAAAGTGATAAAAGTCTTTGGTAGATTGCTAGGCAGTGTGACCCTTGGGAATGCCAGACTTCCTCACGAAATCCTGCCCTTAAGATAAAAAAAAATAAAAAGTTTCCTTCGTTTTATGTTACATGTGAGTTTTGCTGCAATCTCTGACGTTTACTCATGTGAAACAACTTGATCAGTTACATGATTTCTAAATATAAGTGATAAAAAATTGTTATGCAGGTATACAAACAACACTGAAAGGGGCCAGCCCTGAGAGCAGCTGAGTGGACAGGCAGGGTCTCTCATCTGCACCACCCACAGAGCTTAGTACTTGCATGGAGGCTTTATCTCTACATCTCCACTAGGAGAGGGGCTTAGGCATGAGAACAAGAAGTGAAGCCCTTTGACCCGAGGAGGTTGGAGTTTATTGCATCTTTCTGAGTCGCTGACCCTAACTTGATTTTGAAATCTGTTGGTCCATCAGGAATATTTGAGGTTTCAGAATAAGTCTGACCACAGCCCAATACACACAAGTTTTTATATCTATACCTAGTTGTCCATATAGGAAGCCTGATAATTGTATTATTCATCTTGATTTTACTTTCTTACTGAGATATATATATATATATATATATATATGTATATATATATAATGTATGTTATATAATTATATGTGTATTATATAATTATATAATATTATAGAATATTAGAGTCTGCAACTGTGATTATAGATGTCTATTTTCTTTGAATTTATTAAGTTCTTAAAGGTTGAAAAAATGACTATATCTTTCCTATGGATTAATCTTTTATGTCATAAACATCTCTCCTTGTTCCATTAAATTTTTTAACTTCTATTTTCTTTTTTGTAATATTGATAGTTTCCCTCCTACTTTATTGTGCCATTATTTGTATGATTAATCATACTTCTCTTTATTTCCAAGTTTTTGGCATATTTTGGTTTTAGATGTGCTTTTCATAAATTGCTGGATTTTATGTTTATTTCTCCCAATCTTTTTATAATGATAATAACAGAAACAGCTGACATTATTGTTCTCTTGCCATGGCCAAGAACTGTTCTAAGTACTTTCAGTGTAGTAAAAGACTGAATCCCCAGAACAATTTTAAAAGATAGTTATTAATCTCACTTTATACATTGGACAACCTTTGTCCATATGGTGGAGAAGGTACTCACATTCAGCCATCTGGCTTGAGAGCCCACACTTTAAGCCCACTGTGTTCCTTCATGTTTGGGGGTGTTTTTATTTTTCCATGTACATTTAATAAAGAGTGAGAGAAGACATATTAGGGAATATTGATGTCATAGCATCCTAATTGATACAATTTCTTAAAATGTATTTACCTACACACTATGGCATAGGAGTTTAGGCCCTCTTTCATGGAACTTACTACAGTCCATCAGGAGGTTAGGGCCAGAAAACATACCTAAAACAACAAAGACAGCTTTGAGACATTTCAGAATTGACTGCTGAATTATTTCACATACTTGTAGGCATGCTATTGAACTCAAAGGAAATGGAAGGCATCATGAATTGCTCTATTTTACATAATTTGAAAAATAGCCATATATTTACTCAACTTATAGTTAACCTAATACACATCTTTCCTTGCTATGTTAAGTACTTAAATTTTTTCAGTAGAATAATTTAGAAATATATATGCATTCATATATCTAGAAATATGCAGAGATATGGAGGAGAAGCTGACACAATTTCTTTTTTCTTATCAGCTACTATGATCTAAACATATATGTGGATTTGTTTAGTCATCACAACTATTCTGCTGGTCGAAGGAGTAAAAGAAGATAGAACAAATAGTTATTAACCACTTTTGTGCCAGGCAATCTCTTTTTCATTCATTCATGCACTCATAAATGTATGTATATATGAATGCCTTTGTTTAATTAATACTCCTGAGTCCCCCACTATGTGTCTGGCAATATTATAGATACAATGGAAATGTGTAGACGAACAAAACAGTTAACAACCATAGACGCTATATTATGTTATGGGAACAGATAGTAGTAGACAATTTAATCCTTACACCCAACAGAAATATCTCCAATTACTAAGTGATAAAACATATATTCATCAGTCTTGGGACTCAGCATCTGAGTAGTAACTGGTAAGTCACCAAGATACACAGTTTCTCCAACTTTGAAGACGATGATCTTTTCATTACATTCCATAGAAGGTGAGGAAGCCTTTTATATATTGTTATGCGATATACACATTTGGGTGGTAAACATCATTTTTACTTTCTGAATAATTTACAGAATCACCCAATATTAGCTCAAATAATTTTATAAAATATTTGCTTGACTAAATATTTAAATGATCAAAATAACCAACCTTCATTCCTATTTTTAAATACATGGCTACTTATTTTTCCCCCTCTGGAATTTATTTATTGTCATGTGCATGTCACACACACACACACAAAAGCCAAAGATATTAAATTCTGCTGTGTCTTTCAGTCCTGTGGCAAGGCAACTTTCAGCACCTGTATTAACCAATACTCATCTCCACTATTCATTTCAGTGACCTCAAAATATTTTGCTTTGTTTACACTAAAAATATAGAAAGAATGATAATGCTTTTTTTTTCAATTATTGCTGCAGAAAGTACTATAATGAAATTCATTTTGGTTCCAACACCCTTGATCAAAAGAAAAAAACAATGAATTGTAGAACCTAAGTAGAGAGAGCCTCATTCATTTAAAAAAAAAGATCACAAGAGGCCAGAGGGAAGGATGACTGGAGTTACTGAGCCTGAGAAGTCTGCAGGCAGTACTGAAGCACCATGTCCTCAGGTGAGAGCCCTCACCAGCCTATCAATAAATTCATCTCCTCAATGGTAAACTGTCCAGAGACTTCTATTTAAGTATAATGTGCATTAAAAATACCCCGTGTGAAGTTATAGTTTCCTAGAGGCTTTTCAAACTAAATAGCAGATGTTCTATTCCAATCAGAAAATTCTTAGTCTACACAGAATTGTGTCAAAGGTAAGAAAGATAAGAAAGTCGAAGGCATACTGATGACAACTACCCAACGATCACCTCCAGCAAATCCAACTTTGTTCTCAAAACCTGAAGCCAACTGTCCGGTGGCCCTTTAGAGATGCCAAGCCCGTTTAAATCACCATGCAGTTTAAACTGAGTGCAATACATTTTCTAAGGAATGACAAGCATCTGTCTGGAATGAAAGATGAGCATAGCAAACTCTATAATGTTTCTTTTACAACTAGCCCACTTTTCTCTTATTTGGAATGTTGAGGGACACACCCAAAATTACAGATGAAGAATCTATGAGGAGCATGAGCTGACGAAACTTTTATCTGTTATTTTCCTTGTGTTGTAAAGAGCACACCATCTATAAAATGATTTTAAAGTCCTTTCTTTGATTATTATAGTTATAGGTCTAATGTTCAACTCTTCACCATCTGGTAATCTTTAGCTACTTTTTCTTTAAAGCCTAATGCACAAAAAGGATTGTAATGCAACCAAAACAACATTGTCTTTTAGTTTTAAACCAAAACTGGAAAATTAATAATTTACGTATATATTAATTTTAATGAAAACTATCACATAGTCAGAAAATGATAAGGACCATTACAATATATACCATATACTCAGTTCTCATATGTAGCAAATTCCTTCAAAAATGTTTTGAAATCAAACATGGCAGATATCTTTAAGACCCTTTTATTTTTTTTAAGTTTATTTATTTAGGGGCACCTGGGTGGCTCTGTCAGTTAAGCATTGGACTGTTGGTTTTCGCTCGGGTCATGATCTCACGATTCATGAGTTTGAGTCCCACATTGGACTCTGTGGGCTCTGACATCACAGAGCACTGCTGGGGATTCTTTCTCTCCCTCTTTCTATGCCCCTTCCCTGCTTGCACATGCTCGCTTGCTCTCTCTCTCTCAAAATAAATAAATAAATTTTATTTTTATTATTTAGAGAGACAGCATGTGTGAGCAGGGTAGGGGCAGAGAGAAAATTCCAAGCACAGAGCCTGACACTGAGCTCGATTCCATGAATCATGACCTGAGCTGAAATCAAGGGTCAGACCCTTAACCAACTGAGCCACCTAGGCTCTCCTTTTAAGACACTTTTATATTTTCTTCAGATCCAAATACTCTTCCACCCTAGAAGTAACCACTATTATAAAAGTGCTATGTGTCTTTGCAGTAAATGTTTTCATAGTATTTTACATTTGCATATATCATAAATAATATTTATTGTTGTTTTTCCTGACATTAAATCTACATTAAATCTATCATGCTCTATATATCATTCTGGATCTTTCCTACTTATTCCAACATATTTGCTATTTATTATTTAGTTGAGCTGCTCTGTGGTTTTATACCCTATGAATATAGCATAATACACAATAGGTCCTCCTGCTGGTAAACATTTATATTGATCAGGCTGTTTGTGATTGCAAATAATTCTACAATTATATCATGGTCTCCTTGTGCATATAAAAAGGTTCTCTGGGTGGTATTCTGACGTGACATTTCTGTTTAGCTGCAAATTGACTTGATACTACAGAAATTTTCTCCAAATGGATTGTCCACTGTAAACTGGTATCAGTTTCTGGAGTTTCCATTTTCCTAAATCCTTGCCCATTTTTGGATTGGTCTTTAATTTTTCCATATCACTTTTAGAGTTAAATTGTTAAGTTCCATGGAAATTTTTGTTGGGCTTTGATTAAAATGGCATTGAGTGTTTGTACTTAATTGTGAGAAAGTGACATTTTTATAGTTTTGAGACTTTGTATCCAAGTATGTGTGTCTCATTAGTTATTCTTCCATGTCCTTCACTACTATATTGAAATTTCTTCATAAGCTTATTGCATATACATTTTTATTACATCCTAAGCAACTGTAGTTTATAACTTATATAAATATTATATATATTAAATTTCTATTTGAAAATTGACATTATAATTGTTGAATTTTTCTAGCTATATTTCTGAACTCTCTTTTTAGTTATAATTGTGTATAATCTCATACTTTCTATGCAAACAATCCTAGTATTTAATTTACAAGTTACAATATTTTATATTTTTGCAATTATTATACATTTAAGTCTTTTTTCTATTTAATAATAGAATCTCAAGTTGCATAATAGTGGTGACATCATTTCTGGTTTTTTTTTTCTTGCTTTAAAATGTACACAAGACCTAATATCTTATCATTAGGCATGATTTTTTATAAGGGGATGATCAGTAGATACTTTTGTTACAGAAGTTTTCTTCTATTCATAGTTTAATAAAAATTTTTCTTTTTAATTATGAGTGAGTATGAATCCTACTGAATATTATTTCTTCCTCCACCAAATTAAGTTTTATACATTACTATGCAAAAATAATAAATTATATTTTAGAAAATGAGTTTTGAATCTTACTGAATACTGTTTTCCCCCATAAAATTAGGTTTTTAATCCATTGCTTTGTTAATACAGTTTAATTATATTGTGGGATTTATTAGGCTTTTATTCTTCACTATGTTAACAGAATGAATTGCATTGGTAGATTCTGAGACAGACCCAATTCATTCCACCATTCCACCTATTTTTAATAAAGTACAGTGCAAATTGAGTTTGTAAATAATTTATTTTAGGAATTTGTTATCTAAATATTGATACATTTTATTTGATTATACTTTTCTTAGGTTTTCCTTGTGCCGTTATTAAGGTTATCTACCCTCACACAATAATTTAGATAAATTTCCTATCCTTTCTTGTCTGGAACCACTTGTATTGGAAAGGAATGTATGCTTTTAAAGGTTTATAAAAACTGATGTATGAAATGATCTGGGCCAGGTATATAATTGGGGTATAAGAGTCTCTTCTTGACAGTGGAGTTAATTTATTTTTGTTGTTTTATTCCTTTTTTTTTTTTTAAGGCCTTACCTTATTCCTTTTTTTTTGAAGGCCTCCTTACCTCCTTGTTGAAGGTCAGTGTCACAGGCCCCATCACGGCTTCCTTTTTTTTTTCTGTTTCTTTCTGTCGATTCTAGTAATACATTTCTTTAGTCAAAAAATTGCTATCCTTGAGACACTCTCCTGGTTTGCGCTATCGTTCCACTGCCTCCCCATCACTCCAGGACTTCCCCTTATGATATTCCTGAAAATTATCCCTCCTTACGTCCTTGTTGAAGGCCAGTGTCACGGCTTCCTCCGTGTTAATTTATCCCTAATGTTTTAGAAGCCATCCTAAAGTAGCTAGATTCAGGGAGTTAATAGTTTTGAAGCTTTTGTGAGACTGAATGTCTATTCTGTTCTCTCCCTGGAGAGATGATTTGGGTATAAAATTCTAGTTTGAAAATACCTTCTCAAACTTTTGAAGGAGTTTCTTATATTTTCACTTCACTGTTACTTCTACAAAGCTCACTGATATTCTTACTTTCTCTTCTTTATATGTAACATCTCTTTTGCCCCTCTCTGAAACCTTGATGTTCTAAACAAGGGTTTATTGCAGTAGGGCTTTTGCACTCATTGGGATAAGCACTTTGTGGGCCCTTTTGGATTGGAACTATAGTCCTTCAATTCTGGGAAATTTTCTGTGATCATGGTTCATCACTCTTCTCCTTTGTTTTCTCTGCTTTTACCTGAATGCTTATTTATAGTATGTTGGACCTCTTAATTTGATTTGCCTAATTAAAACATTTTTTTTCTTCACATAATATTCATCTCTTCATCTTTTGGCATTGCCTCCTGAAATATTTCACCAGCTTTTCCTTACCTTCCTATTTTACTTTTTTATGTCATTTCTCTTTTTTATTCTTCTCAATAGCTTGTTCTTTTTATATAAATGTTCCCTTTTTAAAAAGCATCCTACTCTTTTTCATCTATGAAATATATTTTTATACCTCAGTATATTAAAGTATATATTAATATTTTCTTCTGTCTCCCATATATTTCTATTTTTTCAAACTTTCTCAATATCAGTTTTGTTTGGGCCCCTATCTTTCATGTTAGTGACGGTTCAAACGCCACAAATGCCTGGTGGACTCTTTGGTGGGTGAGAGAGTTAAGGTAAAAGGGGTTATGGTTTTAGAAAACTAACTGCCACTACTCTATAAAACAAACTGAGAAATTTTGACTTTTATCTAATTTCCCGTTGACAATGCCCACATGTGAATGTGCTCATGACAGTATTAGTTTGGAAGGTATATCTAATATTTCAGAAAGATTCACAGAAATTTGGTTTAGCTACACAAGTCACTAAAGCATCATGTTGTTTTGTCTTATGCCAGAATTATAGCTACTCAATGAAGTTATACTAGCCAGCTCCTATTGCTAAGACATTTTCAATATGATTAGTCATTGATTACTAACTGCAGGCTCTATTTCGCAAATTAAATATTTCAAAATGCCCAATCCTTACAGAAAGAAAAACAAATAAGCATTTGATGGTAAAATAATTGGCAACATGTATCCTAGATAGTCTCAAGATCAGAGTCTGTTAGAGTCTTAATACTCTCTGTTATTTACACCTTAGTGAATACCGTGTAATGGTGGGATTCTGGACTGTAGAAACAGGCTGGAGAGAGTCATTTTACACAGTCTGACTAACTTTGCTGTGTTCCATGGCTGAAGTCATCCATCATAACCTGGCCAACTACAGGGGTGTCAAAATGGAGAACACAGGAGATAACATGATTATACATAGCATGATTGTGTTAAAAGATCATGCTTTCTTTTTTACAAGTCATTGCTGAGCTTAAACTTTGAATCTGTAGAAGGGAAAGAACTTGATATTTTATATTTGATGACTTTTAATAAAATAACATTTTTACAGATGCTTTCAGATAATACATGGTAATGGTAGAAAAATTCAAAAATAAAAAAATAGGAGGGAAGAAAATAGAATCTCCGATGACCAAGATGTAACTACTAT
Organism: Prionailurus viverrinus; assembly: GCF_022837055.1. Classification (NCBI taxonomy): domain Eukaryota; kingdom Metazoa; phylum Chordata; class Mammalia; order Carnivora; family Felidae; genus Prionailurus; species Prionailurus viverrinus. The sequence continues at coordinate 99,303,427 of NC_062563.1, forward strand.
GAAACTACTGGTATATTTCTCTCAGGCCTGTCACCATAAGAATATTGTATAAATGAATGTACATGTTTATTGTTTCATTTAACAAATATTTGTGGAGTGTAAATCCTAGGCCAGGCACTGTTCTAGATATTTGGGAGACATGAAGACCAAACTTTAGATAGTATTGTCAGAGATGGGTGCTGGGTGGCTCAGTCAGTTAAGTGTCCAACTTCGGCTCAGGTCATGATCTCGCAGTTCAGGAGTTTGAGCCCCACATCGGACTCTCTGCTGTTAGCACAGAGCCTGCTTCAGAAACTCTGTCCCCCTCTCTTTGCTCCTCCCCAACTCGTTCTCTCTCTCTCTCTCTCTCTCTCTCTCAAAATAAATAAACTTTAAAAAGACTAGATAGTATTGTCAGAGAAGTACTCAATGAGAATATAATTGTGTATTAATCATTGATAATGGATTTGATTTGATATAAATCACGTAATTGGTTTGAAGTGCTCAGTGGTGTTTCCTTGCTATGGAAGGGACTGACGTCTGCTTCTGTCAGGCTATTAACATAGGGACACATTGCCTCAGTACATCTCATGAACTAAGCTGATTTTACCAAGGGGTTTAGTTTCTGTTAGGGCTTCTCAAGCTCCAGTTTGCCGATACCTTCATTGTCATTCTTCAAAGAGTTCTAACTAGGGTCTGGAAGGTTTACAAAAAATACTTCTAGGTGGATCCTGAACTGTAAATTGTGTCCCTTTAGCCCACAAGTCTGCTCAGCCTCAGCCTCTCAGTCACAACTTGTGTACCAACAAATATTCAAAAGGAAGAGCAGCATGGAGTAGCAGATTCGTTTGTCTATACTTTTTAAGGGGGATCTTACGCCCCATAAGTTCTCAGTACATTGGTAGCTTCTTAATTCCTTTCATCAAATTCCATTTTTTTCCTATTTATTTTGTGCTTCAAGATTGAATCACACCAAACTAATCTGCCATCACCAGAGGTAGAAATAAATCCTCCTTTCTCCTCTATAACTTTATTCTGTCCTATTATGACTGCCTTTCCCTCTTCTTAAGTCACACATGTCCTGCCTTTTGGGGAACTTAAATATCTATGCGGTTGCAAAACATAGTCTTATGGCATGAAATGTGGGAACAGAAGTAAGGAGCTAGGGAATTTAAATTACTCTTATCAACTCTTACCCTTCACTATACCATTTGTAGAACCAGATAGGTCTGAAGCTTTGCAGGTGTGTAGTTTGAATTGGAGTACGTATCCCTATTTCCCTTGGAGGAGCTTGGTTTTGTTTTCATCTCTTTCAGTTGCTATGTTGGGTTCCACTTTCTCTTGCCTTTTGTTCTCAATATATTGTAATTCTGGTTTAGGGATATCTCCTAGTCTCATCCAACGTGAAGCATGTGTTTCTGTTGTGCATTAGCCTTGATTTTATGTGATTGTCAAGGTCAGAAGTGACTAAAAGGGATTTATTCTGCTAGTTTAACAATGAAATGTCCAAAACATGTGATACCTATTTATACACATGAATGAAAGACTAAAGTGATGAGTTTTTCTTAGCACATGAGAAGTCTTCTTTTCACTATTAACTAAGCCTATTACCTGAATGAGAGAATTGACTGTGAACTCTGGTTTTTTGTGAGTTGGACCTAAGAAGACATGACAATGAAATGTAATGTGTTATCCTGGATGGGATGTTGTAACAGAAAAATGATACTAGATAAAAACTAAAGGAATTTTAAAATATGGACTCTAGTTAATAATAATACATAAACCTCTTTGACCTTGGCCGCAGCAACTTCTTACTCAACATGTCACCAGAGGCAAGAGAAACAAAAGCAAAAATGAACTATTGGGACCCCATCAAAATAAAAAGCTTCTACACAGTGAAGGAAACAATCAGCAAAACTAAAAGGCAGCCAACAGGATGGGAGAAGATATTTGCAAACGACATATCAGACAAAGGGTTCGTATCTAAAATCTATAAAGAACTTCTCAAACTCAACACCCAAAAAACAAATAGTCCAGTGAAGAAATGGGCAAAAGACATGAATAGACACTTGTCTAAAGAAGACATCCAGATGGCCAACCGACATATGAAAAAATGTTCAACATCACTCATCATCAGGGAAATACACATCAAAACCACAATGAGATACCACCTCACACCTGTCAGAATAGCTAACGATAACAACGCAGGCAAAAACAGATGTTGGCAAGGATGTGGAAAAAGAGGATCTCTTTTGCACTGCTAGCGGGAATGCAAACTGGTGCAGCCACTCTGGAAAACAATATGGAGGCTCCCCAAAAAATTAGAAACAGAACTACCCTACAACCCAGCAACTGCACCACTAGGTATTTATCCAAGGGATACAGGAGTGCTGTTTCGAAAGGGCATATGCGCCCCAATGTTTATAGGAGCACTATCAACAATAGCCAAAGTATGGCAAGAGACCAAATGTCCATCGATGGATGACTGAATAAAGGAGATGTGGTATGTATATACAATAGAGTATTACTCAGCAATCAAAAAGAATGAAATCTTGCCATTTGCAACTACGTGGATAGAACTAGAGGGTATTATGCTAAGCAAAATTAGAGAAAGACAAATATCATAAGAGTCATATGATATGAGTCACTCATATGATGACTTTAAGATACAAAACAGATGAACATAAGGAAAGAGAAGCAAAAATAATATAAAAACAGGGAGTTGGATAAAACATAAGAGACTCTTAAATATGGAGAACAAACAGAAGATTACTGGAAGGGTTGTGGGAGGGGGGATGGGCTAAATGGGCAAGGGGCATTAAGGAATCTACTCCTGAAATCATTGTTGCACTAAAAGTTGGATGTAAATTTTAAAAATTAATTAAGTAGAAATTAAAAAGTAATAATACATAAATATTGGTTCACTAAATGTAACAAATGTACTAAATAATAGGGTAAACTGGGTGAGAAGCATAAAGGAGCTCTCGATATTACATTCTCAATTTTTCTGCACATCGAAAACTGTTCATAGCTATAAAATCCATTTTGTAGATATAGGCAAAAGATATAGGCATTTTACCCCCCAAAATATATGGATAACAATTAAGCACCTGAAAAAGTGCTCATTATCACCGATTATTAGGAAAATGCTAATTGAAATCACAGTAATGATTTGCATCACTTTGCATGCCTGTCAGAATGGCAAAGAGACACAGAGAAGGGGAAAAAAGAAAGAAAAGGAAAGGAAAGGGAAAAAAAACTTGATAGTAACAAAAACTGGAGAGTTGGTGGAGCAGTTGGAACTTTCATACATTGTTGGTGAGAAGGCAAAATGGCACAGCCACTATGGCTGTTTTCAGTTTCCTATAAAATTAAAAATACATTTACCATATGATTCAGCTGTGAATTCTAGCTGTTGACCCAAAATACATGAAAACTGATGTTCACACAGAAATGTATATGTGAGGTTTTATGGCAGCTTTATACATAATTGGTAAAATTAAATCCAACCTACATGCCCTTCAGTTGGTAATAGATAAATGATAATGTGTCCATATGAAGAAACACTACTCAGCAGGAGAAGGAAGCCACTACTGATACACACATCAACGTGGGTGAACCTTAAACGCAGTATACTAAATGATGTAAGACAACTCCAAAGACTGCATACTGTGGAGAGAGAGATTGACTACAGAGGAGCATCACAAGATAACTTTTGGAGGGTGATGGAACAATTCTGCATCATCTTGATTGTGTGTTAGTAATTGCATAAGTCTAAGCAGTTGCCAAACTTTATAGAACTATATACCAAGCAGAGTATTTACATTATGCAAATTAAAAACTAAAAAGCAAGGAGAATAAAACATTGGACTTTTGCAATTCTCATAAAAAGTTCCCATTTGTTCTATGCAGAAATGAGCACAATTTAGAAATAGAATGGCCCTGATAGGAAAAAATCAATAAGCCCCTGAATACTACATTTCCTTGAAATATAACACTCTTTTCTCTTCTTTCTAACATAGTGATGGACTATGTACATGTTATGAATTCATAACATTGCATATTTTATTAAATTACTCTTTTAATATCTGGACTTGTGAAAATTCACACCACAAACACCTCTTGCTGATGTTTCTATTCTTAAGCAAATTAAAACATCTTTATCAATTTATATCTTTATCAATAAATATCAATTTATTTACTAACTTCTGCAAGTATAAATGCATTCTCCTGACACTCCTGAGTCTGCTCACATTAAAACATATGTGTGAGTTAATACTGCATTGTGTTCATTTTTTCTCATTCTTATTTTTTCTATAGGTATTTCTCCCTAAGCTGATATAGAAACAATATTTAATGTCTTCTTCTTTCAGAAAAATAATAGTGATGGGTTATCCCAATCCTGCAAATTGTGCCATTGACAACTTCTCTGAATTTCAATCCCT